>NC_090927.1:1166979723-1167579723 GCF_040938575.1 Ambystoma mexicanum
ATCCCATGGTTTTGGCTGGCTCCGCCTCCAAAACCATGGTTTTGGCTGGCCTCTGCTTCTAGAACCCATGGTTTTGGCTAGCCCCGCCTCTAATACCTTGGTTTTGGCTGGCCCCACCTCCAATACCATGGTTTTGGCTGGCCCCACCTCCAAAACCATGGTTTTGGCTGCCTCAGCCTCCAGTTACATGGTTTTGGCTGGCCCCGCCTCCAGTTACATGGTTTTGGCTGGCCCCGCCTCCAAACCCATGGTTTTGGCTGGCCCCGCCTCCAATCCCATGGTTTTAGCTGGACCCACCTCCAATCCCATGGTTTTGGCTGGCCCCTCCTCCAATACCATGGTTTTGGCTGGCCCCACCTCCAAACCCATGGTTTTGGCTGGCTCAGCCTCCAATACCATGGTTTTGGCTGGCCCCGCCTCCAATACCATGGTTTTGGCTGGCTCTGCCTCCAATACCATGGTGTTGGCTAGCCCCGCCTCCAATACCATGGTACCATGGTTTTGGCTGGCCCCGCCTCCAAAACCATGGTTTTGTCTGTCTCAGCCTCCAGTTACATGGTTTTGGCTGGCCCCGCCTCCAATCCCATGGTTTTGGCTGGCCCCGCCTCCAATACCATGCCTCCAATACCATGGTTTTGGCTGGACCCGCCTCCAGTTACATGGTTTTTGCTGGCCCCGCCTCCAGTTACATGATTTTGGCTGGCCCCGCCTCCAAAACCATGGTTTTGGCTGGCTCTGCCTCCAAATCCATGGTTTTTGGCTAGCCCCGCCTCTAATACCTTGGTTTTGGCGGGCCCCGCCTCCAATACCATGGTTTTGGCTGGCCCCGCTTCCAATATCATGGTTTTGGCTGGCCCCGCCTCCAGTTACATGGTTTTGGCTGGACCCGCCTCCAATACCATGGTTTTGGCTAGCCACGCCTCCAAAACCATGGTTTTGGCTTCCCCCGCCTCCAAAACCATGGTTTTGGCTGGCCCTGCCTCCAGTTACATGGTTTTGGCTGGCCCCGCCTCCAATCCCATGGTTTTGGCTGGCCCCGCCTCCAATACCATGGTTTTGTGTGGCCCTGCCTCCAAAACCATGGTTTTGGCTGGCCCCGCCTCCAATACCATGGTTTTGGCTGGCCTCGCCTCCAAAATCATGGTTTTGGCTGGCCCCGCTTCCAATCCCATGGTTTTGGCTTGCCCCGCCTCCAAAACCATGGTTTTGGCTGGACCCGCCTCCAATACCATGGTTTTGGCTGGCCCCGCCTCCAAACCATGGTTTGGCTGGCCCTGCCTCCAGTTACATGGTTTTGGCTAGCCCCGCCTCCAGTTACATGGTTTTGGCTGGACCCGCCTCCAAACCATGGTTTTGGCTGGCCACGCCTGCAAAACCATGGTTTTGGCTGCCCCCGCCTCCAAAACCATGGTTTTGGCTGGCCCTGCCTCCAGTTACATGGTTTTGGCTGGCCCCGCCTCCAATCCCATGGTTTTGGCTGGCCCCGCCTCAATACCATGGTTTTGGCTGGCCCCGCCTCCAATCCCATCGTTTTGGCTGGCCCCGCCTCCAATAACATGGTTTTGTGTGGCCCCGCCTCCAAAACCATGGTTTTGGCTGGCCCCGCCTCCAATACCATGGTTTTGGCTGGCCCCGCTTCCAATCCCATGGTTTTGGCTGGCCCGCCTCCAAAACCATGGTTTTGGCTGGCCCCTCCTCCAATCCCATGGTTTTGGCTGGCCCCGCCTCCAATACCATGGTTTTTGGCTGGCCCCGCCTCCAATCCCATCGTTTTGGCTGGCCCCGCCTCCAATAACATGGTTTTATGTGGCCCTGCCTCCAAAACCATGGTTTTGGCTGGCCCCGCCTCCAAAACCATGGTTTTGGCTGGCTCCGCCTCCAAAACCATGGTTTTGGCTCGCTCAGCCTCCAGTTACATGGTTTTGGCTGGCCCCGCCTCCAATACCATCCCTCCAATACCATGGTGTTGGCTGGACCCGCCTCCAGTTACATGGTTTTGGCTGGCCCCGCCTCCAGTTACATGATTTTGGCTGGCCCCGCCTCCAAACCCATGGTTTTGGCTGGCCCCGCCTCCAATCCCATGGTTTTAGCTGGCCCTGCCTCCAATCCCATGGTTTTGGCTGGCTCCGCCTCCAAAACCATGGTTTTGGCTAGCTCTGCCTCTAGACCCATGGTTTTGGCTAGCCCCGCCTCTAATACCTTGGTTTTGGCTGGCCCCAACTCCAATACCATGGTTTTGGCTGGCCCCACCTCCAAAACCATGGTTTTGGCTGCCTCAGCCTCCAGTTACATGGTTTTGGGCTGGCCCCGCCTCCAGTTACATGGTTTTGGCTGGCCCCGCCTCCAAACCCATGGTTTTGGCTGGCCCCGCCTCCAATCCCATGGTTTTAGCTGGACCCACCTCCAATCCCATGGTTTTGGCTGGCCCCTCCTCCAATACCATGGTTTTGGCTGGCCCCACCTCCAAACCCATGGTTTTGGCTGGCTCAGCCTCCAATACCATGGTTTTGGCTGGCCCCGCCTCCAATACCATGGTTTTGGCTGGCTCTGCCTCCAATACCATGGTGTTGGCTAGCCCCGCCTCCAATACCATGGTACCATGGTTTTGGCTGGCCCCGCCTCCAAAACCATGGTTTTGTCTGGCTCAGCCTCCAGTTACATGGTTTTGGCTGGCCCCGCCTCCAATCCCATGGTTTTGGCTGGCCCCGCCTCCAATACCATGCCTCCAATACCATGGTTTTGGCTGGACCCGCCTCCAGTTACATGGTTTTGGCTGGCCCCGCCTCCAGTTACATGATTTTGGCTGGTCCGCCTCCAAACCCATGGTTTTGGCTGGCTTCGCCTCCAATCCAATGGTTTTGGCTGGCTCCGCCTCCAAAACCATGGTTTTGGCTGGCCCCGCCTCCAATACCATGGTTTTGGCTGGCCCCGCCTCCAGTTACATGGTTTTGGCTGGACCCGCCCCCAATACCATGGTTTTGGCTGGCCACGCCACCAAAACCATGGTTTTGGCTGCCCCCCTTCCAAAACCATGGTTTTGGCTGGCCCTGCCTCCAGTTACATGGTTTTGGCTGGCCCTGCCTCCAATCCCATGGTTTTGGCTGGCCCCGACTCCAATACCATGGTTTTGTGTGGCCCTGCCTCCAAAACCATGGTTTTGGCTGGCCCCGCCTCCAATACCATGGTTTTGGCTGGCTCCGCCTCCAAAACCATGGTTTTGGCTGGCCCCGCTTCCAATCCCATGGTTTTGGCGGCCCCGCCTCCAAAACCATGGTTTTGGCTTTACCCGCCTCCAATACCATGGTTTTGGCTGGCCCCGCCTCCAAAACCATGGTTTTGGCTGGCCCTGCCTCCAGTTACATGGTTTTGGCTAGCCCCGCCTCCAGTTACATGGTTTTGGCTGGACCCGCCTCCAATACCATGGTTTTGGCTGGCCACGCCTGCAAAACCATGGTTTTGGCTGCCCCCGCCTCCAAAACCATGGTTTTGGCTGGCCCTGCCTCCAGTTACATGGTTTTGGCTGGCCCCGCCTCCAATCCCATGGTTTTGGCTGGCCCCCGCCTCCAATACCATGGTTTTGGCTGGCCCCGCCTCCAATCCCATCGTTTTGGCTGGCCCTCCTCCAATAACATGGTTTTGTGTGGCCCCGCCTCCAAAACCATGGTTTTGGCTGACCCTGCCACCAATACCATGGTTTTGGCTTGCTCCGCCTCCAAAACCATGGTTTTGGCTGGCCCCGCTTCCAATCCCATGGTTTTGGCTGGCCCCGCCTCCAAAACCATGGTTTTGGCTGGACCCGCCTCCAATACCATGGTTTTGGCTGGCCACACCTCCAAAACCATGGTTTTGGCTGGCCCTGCCTCCAGTTACATGGTTTTGGCTGGCCCCGCCTCCAATACCATGGATTTGGCTGTCCCCGCCTCCAATCCCATGGTTTTGGCTGGCCCCGCCTACAATACCATGGTTTTGGCTGGCCCCGCCTCCAGTTACATGGTTTTGGCTGGCCTCGCCTCCAATCTCATGGTTTTGGCTGGCCCCGCCTCCAATCCATGGTTTTGGCTGGCCCCGCCTCCAATACCATGGTTTTGGCTGGCCCCGCCTCCAATACCATGGTTTTGGCTGGCCCGCCTCCAGTTACATGGTTTTGGCTGTCACCGCCTCCAAACCCATGGTTTTGGCTGGCTCAGCTTCCAGTTACATGGATTTGGCTGTCCCCGCCTCCAATCCCATGGTTTTGGCTGGCCCCGCCTACAATACCATGGTTTTGGCTGGCCCCGCCTCCAGTTACATGGTTTTGGCTGGCCTCGCCTCCAATCTCATGGTTTTGGCTGGCCCCGCCTCCAATCCATGGTTTTGGCTGGCCCCGCCTCCAATACCATGGTTTTGGCTGGCCCCGCCTCCAATACCATTGTTTTGGCTGGCCCCGCCTCCAAACCCATGGTTTTGGCTGGCCCCACCTCCAATACCATGGTTTTGGCTGGCTGAGCCCCCAGTTACTTGGATTTGGCTGTCCCCGCCTCCAATCCCATGGTTTTGGCTGGCCCCGCCTACAATCCCATGGTTTTGGCTGGCCCCGCCTCCAGTTACATGGTTTTGGCTGGCCTCGCCTCCAATCTCATGGTTTTGGCTGGCCTCGCCTCCAATCCCATGGTTTTGGCTGGCCCCGCCTCGAAAACCATGGTTTTGGCTGGCCCCACCTCGAAAACCATGGTTTTGGCTGGCCCCACCTCCAATACCATGGTTTTGGCTGGCCCCGCCTCCAAAACCATGGTTTTAGCTGGCCCTGCCTCCAAAACCATGGTTTTGGCTGTCCCCGCCTCCAATACCATGGTTTTGGTTGGCCCCGCCTCCAAAACCATGGTTTTGACTGGCCCCGCCTCCAATCCCATGGTTTTGGCTGGCCCCTCCTCCAATCCCATGGTTTTGGCTGGCCCCGCCTCCAATACCATGGTTTTGGCTGTCCCCGCCTCCAATCCCATCGTTTTGGCTGGCCCCGCCTCCAATAACATGGTTTTATGTGGCCCTGCCTCCAATACCATGGTTTTGGCTGGCTCCGCCTCCAAAACCATGGT
Source organism: Ambystoma mexicanum (assembly GCF_040938575.1). Lineage (NCBI taxonomy): Eukaryota > Metazoa > Chordata > Amphibia > Caudata > Ambystomatidae > Ambystoma > Ambystoma mexicanum. The sequence goes on from NC_090927.1 coordinate 1,166,984,796, forward strand.
TTTGGCTCGCTCAGCCTCCAGTTACATGGTTTTGGCTGGCCCCGCCTCCAATACCATGCCTCCAATACCATGGTGTTGGCTGGACCCGCCTCCAGTTACATGGTTTTGGCTGGCCCCGCCTCCAGTTACATGATTTTGGCTGGCCCCGCCTCCAAACCCATGGTTTTGGCTGGCCCCGCCTCCAATCCCATGGTTTTAGCTGGCCCTGCCTCCAATCCCATGGTTTTGGCTGGCTCTGCGTCCAAAACCATGGTTTTGGCATGGTTTTGGCTAGCCCCGCCTCTAATACCTTGGTTTTGGCTGGCCCCACCTCCAATACCATGGTTTTGGCTGGCCCCACCTCCAAAACCATGGTTTTGGCTGCCTCAGCCTCCAGTTACATGGTTTTGGCTGGCCCCACCTCCAGTTACATACCTCCAAACCCATGGTTTTGGCTGGCCCCGCCTCCAATCCCATGGTTTTAGCTGGACCCACCTCCAATCCCATGGTTTTGGCTGGCCCCTCCTCCAATACCATGGTTTTGGCTGGCCCCACCTCCAAACCCATGGTTTTGGCTGGCTCAGCCTCCAATACCATGGTTTTGGCTGGCCCCGCCTCCAATCCCATGGTTTTGGCTGGCCCCGCCTCCAATACCATGCCTCCAATACCATGGTTTTGGCTGGACCCGCCTCCAGTTACATGGTTTTGGCTGGCCCCGCCTCCAGTTACATGATTTTGGCTGGCCCCGCCTCCAAACCCATGGTTTTGGCTGGCTCCGCCTCCAATCCAATGGTTTTGGCTGGCTCCGCCTCCAAAACCATGGTTTTGGCTGGCCCCGCCTCCAATACCATGGTTTTGGCTGGCCCCGCCTCCAGTTACATGGTTTTGGCTGGACCCGCCTCCAATACCATGGTTTTGGCTGGCCACGCCACCAAAACCATGGTTTTGGCTGCCCCCGCCTCCAAAACCATGGTTTTGGCTGGCCCTGCCTCCAGTTACATGGTTTTGGCTGGCCCCGCCTCCAATCCCATGGTTTTGGCTGGCCCCGCCTCCAATACCATGGTTTTGGCTGGCCCCGCCTCCAATCCCATCGTTTTGGCTGGCCCCGCCTCCAATAACATGGTTTTGTGTGGCCCCGCCTCCAAAACCATGGTTTTGGCTGGCCCCGCCTCCAATACCATGGTTTTGGCTGGCCCCGCTTCCAATCCCATGGTTTTGGCTGGCCCCGCCTCCAAAACCATGGTTTGGCTGGCCCCTCCTCCAATCCCATGGTTTTGGCTGGCCCCGCCTCCAATACCATGGTTTTGGCTGGCCCCGCCTCCAATCCCATCGTTTTGGCTGGCCCCGCCTCCAATAACATGGTTTTATGTGGCCCTGCCTCCAAAACCATGGTTTTGGCTGGCCCCGCCTCCAAAACCATGGTTTTGGCTGGCTCCGCCTCCAAAACAATGGTTTTGGCTCGCTCAGCCTCCAGTTACATGGTTTTGGCTGGCCCCGCCTCCAATACCATGCCTCCAATACGATGGTGTTGGCTGGACCTGCCTCCAGTTACATGGTTTTGGCTGGCCCCGCCTCCAGTTACATGATTTTGGCTGGCCCCGCCTCCAAACCCATGGTTTTGGCTGGCCCCGCCTCCAATCCCATGGTTTTAGCTGGCCCTGCCTCCAATCCCATGGTTTTGGCTGGCTCCGCCTCCAAAACCATGGTTTTGGCTGGCTCTGCCTCTAGACCCATGGTTTTGGCTAGCCCCGCCTCTAATACCTTGGTTTTGGCTGGCCCCACCTCCAATACCATGGTTTTGGCTGGCCCCACCTCCAAAACCATGGTTTTGGCTGCCTCAGCCTCCAGTTACATGGTTTTGGCTGGCCCCGCCTCCAGTTACATGGTTTTGGCTGGCCCCGCCTCCAAACCCATGGTTTTGGCTGGCCCCGCCTCCAATCCCATGGTTTTAGCTGGACCCACCTCCAATCCCATGGTTTTGGCTTGCCCCTCCTCCAATACCATGGTTTTGGCTGGCCCCACCTCCAAACCCATGGTTTTGGCTGGCTCAGTCTCCAATACCATGGTTTTGGCTGGCCCCGCCACCAATACCATGGTTTTGGCTGGCTCTGCCTCCAATACCATGGTGTTGGCTAGCCCCGCCTCCAATACCATGGTACCATGGTTTTGGCTGGCCCCGCCTCCAAAACCATGGTTTTGTCTGGCTCAGCCTCCAGTTACATGGTTTTGGCTGGCCCCGCCTCCAATCCCATGGTTTTGGCTGGCCCCGCCTCCAATACCATGCCTCCAATACCATGGTTTTGGCTGGACCCGCCTCCAGTTACATGGTTTTTGCTGGCCCCGCCTCCAGTTACATGATTTTGGCTGGCCCCGCCTCCAAAACCATGGTTTTGGCTGGCTCTGCCTCCAAATCCATGGTTTTGGCTAGCCCCGCCTCTAATACCTTGGTTTTGGCGGGCCCCGCCTCCAATACCATGGTTTTGGCTGGCCCCGCTTCCAATATCATGGTTTTGGCTGGCCCCGCCTCCAGTTACATGGTTTTTGCTGGACCCGCCTCCAATACCATGGTTTTGGCTAGCCACGCCTCCAAAACCATGATTTTGGCTTCCCCCGCCTCCAAAACCATGGTTTTGGCTGGCCCTGCCTCCAGTTACATGGTTTTGGCTGGCCCCGCCTCCAATCCCATGGTTTTGGCTGGCCCCGCCTCCAATACCATGGTTTTGTGTGGCCCTGCCTCCAAAACCATGGTTTTGGCTGGCCCCGCCTCCAATACCATGGTTTTGGCTGGCCTCGCCTCCAAAACCATGGTTTTGGCTGGCCCCGCTTCCAATCCCATGGTTTTGGCTGGCCCCGCCTCCAAAACCATGGTTTTGGCTGGACCCGCCTCCAATACCATGGTTTTGGCTGGCCCCGCCTCCAAAACCATGGTTTTGGCTGGCCCTGCCTCCAGTTACATGGTTTTGGCTAGCCCCGCCTCCAGTTACATGGTTTTGGCTGGACCCGCCTCCAAACCATGGTTTTGGCTGGCCACGCCTGCAAAACCATGGTTTTGGCTGCCCCCGCCTCCAAAACCATGGTTTTGGCTGGCCCTGCCTCCAGTTACATGGTTTTGGCTGGCCCCGCCTCCAATCCCATGGTTTTGGCTGGCCCCGCCTCCAATACCATGGTTTTGGCTGGCCCCGCCTCCAATCCCATCGTTTTGGCTGGCCCCGCCTCCAATAACATGGTTTTGTGTGGCCCCGCCTCCAAAACCATGGTTTTGGCTGGCCCCGCCTCCAATACCATGGTTTTGGCTGGCCCCGCTTCCAATCCCATGGTTTTGGCTGGCCCCGCCTCCAAAACCATGGTTTTGGCTGGCCCCTCCTCCAATCCCATGGTTTTGGCTGGCCCCGCCTCCAATACCATGGTTTTGGCTGGCCCCGCCTCCAATCCCATCGTTTTGGCTGGCCCCGCCTCCAATAACATGGTTTTATGTGGCCCTGCCTCCAAAACCATGGTTTTGGCTGGCCCCGCCTCCAAAACCATGGTTTTGGCTGGCTCCGCCTCCAAAACCATGGTTTTGGCTCGCTCAGCCTCCAGTTACATGGTTTTGGCTGGCCCCGCCTCCAATACCATGCCTCCAATACCATGGTGTTGGCTGGACCCGCCTCCAGTTACATGGTTTTGGCTGGCCCCGCCTCCAGTTACATGATTTTGGCTGGCCCCGCCTCCAAACCCATGGTTTTGGCTGGCCCCGCCTCCAATCCCATGGTTTTAGCTGGCCCTGCCTCCAATCCCATGGTTTTGGCTGGCTCCGCCTCCAAAACCATGGTTTTGGCTGGCTCTGCCTCTAGACCCATGGTTTTGGCTAGCCCCGCCTCTAATACCTTGGTTTTGGCTGGCCCCACCTCCAATACCATGGTTTTGGCTGGCCCCACCTCCAAAACCATGGTTTTGGCTGCCTCAGCCTCCAGTTACATGGTTTTGGCTGGCCCCGCCTCCAGTTACATGGTTTTGGCTGGCCCCGCCTCCAAACCCATGGTTTTGGCTGGCCCCGCCTCCAATCCCATGGTTTTAGCTGGACCCACCTCCAATCCCATGGTTTTGGCTGGCCCCTCCTCCAATACCATGGTTTTGGCTGGCCCCACCTCCAAACCCATGGTTTTGGCTGGCTCAGCCTCCAATACCATGGTTTTGGCTGGCCCCGCCTCCAATACCATGGTTTTGGCTGGCTCTGCCTCCAATACCATGGTGTTGGCTAGCCCCGCCTCCAATACCATGGTACCATGGTTTTGGCTGGCCCCGCCTCCAAAACCATGGTTTTGTCTGGCTCAGCCTCCAGTTACATGGTTTTGGCTGGCCCCGCCTCCAATCCCATGGTTTTGGCTGGCCCCGCCTCCAATACCATGCCTCCAATACCATGGTTTTGGCTGGACCCGCCTCCAGTTACATGGTTTTGGCTGGCCCCGCCTCCAGTTACATGATTTTGGCTGGTCCGCCTCCAAACCCATGGTTTTGGCTGGCTCCGCCTCCAATCCAATGGTTTTGGCTGGCTCCGCCTCCAAAACCATGGTTTTGGCTGGCCCCGCCTCCAATACCATGGTTTTGGCTGGCCCCGCCTCCAGTTACATGGTTTTGGCTGGACCCGCCTCCAATCCCATGGTTTTGGCTGGCCACGCCACCAAAACCATGGTTTTGGCTGGCCCTGCCTCCAGTTACATGGTTTTGGCTGGCCCTGCCTCCAATCCCATGGTTTTGGCTGGCCCCGACTCCAATACCATGGTTTTGTGTGGCCCTGCCTCCAAAACCATGGTTTTGGCTGGCCCCGCCTCCAATACCATGGTTTTGGCTGGCTCCGCCTCCAAAACCATGGTTTTGGCTGGCCCCGCTTCCAATCCCATGGTTTTGGCTGGCCCCGCCTCCAAAACCATGGTTTTGGCTTTACCCGCCTCCAATACCATGGTTTTGGCTGGCCCCGCCTCCAAAACCATGGTTTTGGCTGGCCCTGCCTCCAGTTACATGGTTTTGGCTAGCCCCGCCTCCAGTTACATGGTTTTGGCTGGACCCGCCTCCAATACCATGGTTTTGGCTGGCCACGCCTGCAAAACCATGGTTTTGGCTGCCCCCGCCTCCAAAACCATGGTTTTGGCTGGCCCTGCCTCCAGTTACATGGTTTTGGCTGGCCCCGCCTCCAATCCCATGGTTTTGGCTGGCCCCGCCTCCAATACCATGGTTTTGGCTGGCCCCGCCTCCAATCCCATCGTTTTGGCTGGCCCTCCTCCAATAACATGGTTTTGTGTGGCCCCGCCTCCAAAACCATGGTTTTGGCTGACCCTGCCACCAATACCATGGTTTTGGCTTGCTCCGCCTCCAAAACCATGGTTTTGGCTGGCCCCGCTTCCAATCCCATGGTTTTGGCTGGCCCCGCCTCCAAAACCATGGTTTTGGCTGGACCCGCCTCCAATACCATGGTTTTGGCTGGCCACACCTCCAAAACCATGGTTTTGGCTGGCCCTGCCTCCAGTTACATGGTTTTGGCTGGCCCCGCCTCCAATACCATGGTTTTGGCTGGCCCCGCCTCCAAAACCATGGTTTTGGCTGGCCCTGCCTCCAGTTACATGGTTTTGGCTGGCCCCGCCTCCAATCCCATGGTTTTGGCTGGCCCCGCCTCCAATACCATGGTTTTGGCGGGCCCCGCCTCCAATAACATGGTGTTCGCTTGCCCTGCCTCCAAAACCGTGGTTTTGGCTGGCCCTGCCTCCAATACCATGGTTTTGGCTGGCCCGCCTCCAGTTACATGGTTTTGGCTGTCACCGCCTCCAAACCCATGGTTTTGGCTGGCTCAGCTTCCAGTTACATGGATTTGGCTGTCCCCGCCTCCAATCCCATGGTTTTGGCTGGCCCCGCCTACAATACCATGGTTTTGGCTGGCCCCGCCTCCAGTTACATGGTTTTGGCTGGCCTCGCCTCCAATCTCATGGTTTTGGCTGGCCCCGCCTCCAATCCATGGTTTTGGCTGGCCCCGCCTCAAATACCATGGTTTTGGCTGGCCCCGCCTCCAATACCATTGTTTTGGCTGGCCCCGCCTCCAAACCCATGGTTTTGGCTGGCCCCACCTCCAATACCATGGTTTTGGCTGGCTGAGCCCCCAGTTACTTGGATTTGGCTGTCCCCGCCTCCAATCCCATGGTTTTGGCTGGCCCCGCCTACAATCCCATGGTTTTGGCTGGCCCCGCCTCCAGTTACATGGTTTTGGCTGGCCTCGCCTCCAATCTCATGGTTTTGGCTGGCCTCGCCTCCAATCCCATGGTTTTGGCTGGCCCCGCCTCGAAAACCATGGTTTTGGCTGGCCCCACCTCGAAAACCATGGTTTTGGCTGGCCCCACCTCCAATACCATGGTTTTGGCTGGCCCCGCCTCCAAAACCATGGTTTTAGCTGGCCCTGCCTCCAAAACCATGGTTTTGGCTGTCCCCGCCTCCAATACCATGGTTTTGGTTGGCCCCGCCTCCAAAACCATGGTTTTGACTGGCCCCGCCTCCAATCCCATGGTTTTGGCTGGCCCCTCCTCCAATCCCATGGTTTTGGCTTGCCCCGCCTCCAATACCATGGTTTTGGCTGTCCCCGCCTCCAATCCCATCGTTTTGGCTGGCCCCGCCTCCAATAACATGGTTTTATGTGGCCCTGCCTCCAAAACCATGGTTTTGGCTGGCCCCGCCTCCAATACCATGGTTTTGGCTGGCTCCGCCTCCAAAACCATGGTTTTGGCTCGCTCAGCCTCCAGTTACATGGTTTTGGCTGGCCCCGCCTCCAATACCATGCCTCCAATACCATGGTTTTGGCTGGCCCCGCCTCCAGTTACATGATTTTGGCTGGCCCCGCCTCCAAACCCATGGTTTTGGCTGGCCCCGCCTCCAATCCCATGGTTTTAGCTGGCCCTGCCTCCAATCCCATGGTTTTGGCTGGCTCTGCCTCCAAAACCATGGTTTTGGCATGGTTTTGGCTAGCCCCGCCTCTAATACCTTGGTTTTGGCTGGCCCCACCTCCAATACCATGGTTTTGGCTGGCCCCACCTCCAAAACCATGGTTTCGGCTGCCTCAGCCTCCAGTTACATGGTTTTGGCTGGCCCCGCCTCCAGTTACATGCCTCCAAACCCATGGTTTTGGCTGGCCCCGCCTCCAATCCCATGGTTTTAGCTGGACCCACCTCCAATCCCATGGTTTTGGCTGGCCCCTCCTCCAATACCATGGTTTTGGCTGGCCCCACCTCCAAACCCATGGTTTTGGCTGGCTCAGCCTCCAATACCATGGTTTTGGCTGGCCCCGCCTCCAATACCATGGTTTTGGCTGGCTCCGCCTCCAATACCATGGTGTTGGCTAGCCCCGCCTCCAATACCATGGTACCATGGTTTTGGCTGGCCCCGCCTCCAAAACCATGGTTTTGTCTGGCTCAGCCTCCAGTTACATGGTTTTGGCTGGCCCCGCCTCCAATCCCATGGTTTTGGCTGGCCCCGCCTCCAATACCATGCCTCCAATACCATGGTTTTGGCTGGACCCGCCTCCAGTTACATGGTTTTGGCTGGCCCCGCCTCCAGTTACATGATTTTGGCTGGCCCCGCCTCCAAACCCATGGTTTTGGCTGGCTCCGCCTCCAATCCAATGGTTTTGGCTGGCTCCGCCTCCAAAACCATGGTTTTGGCTGGCCCCGCCTCCAATACCATGGTTTTGGCTGGCCCCGCCTCCAGTTACATGGTTTTGGCTGGACCCGCCTCCAATACCATGGTTTTGGCTGGCCACGCCACCAAAACCATGGTTTTGGCTGCCCCCGCCTCCAAAACCATGGTTTTGGCTGGCCCTGCCTCCAGTTACATGGTTTTGGCTGGCCCCGCCTCCAATCCCATGGTTTTGGCTGGCCCCGCCTCCAATCCCATGGTTTTGGCTGGCCCCGCCTCCAATCCCATCGTTTTGGCTGGCCCCGCCTCCAATAACATGGTTTTGTGTGGCCCCGCCTCCAAAACCATGGTTTTGGCTGGCCCCGCCTCCAATACCATGGTTTTGGCTGGCCCCGCTTCCAATCCCATGGTTTTGGCTGGCCCCGCCTCCAAAACCATGGTTTTGGCTGGCCCCTCCTCCAATCCCATGGTTTTGGCTGGCCCCGCCTCCAATACCATGGTTTTGGCTGGCCCCGCCTCCAATCCCATCGTTTTGGCTGGCCCCGCCTCCAATAACATGGTTTTATGTGGCCCTGCCTCCAAAACCATGGTTTTGGCTGCCTCAGCCTCCAGTTACATGGTTTTGGCTGGCCCCGCCTCCAATACCATGCCTCCAATACCATGGTGTTGGCTGGACCCGCCTCCAGTTACATGGTTTTGGCTGGCCCCGCCTCCAGTTACATGATTTTGGCTGGCCCCGCCTCCAAACCCATGGTTTTGGCTGGCCCCGCCTCCAATCCCATGGTTTTAGCTGGCCCTGCCTCCAATCCCATGGTTTTGGCTGGCTCCGCCTCCAAAACCATGGTTTTGGCTGGCTCTGCCTCTAGACCCATGGTTTTGGCTAGCCCCGCCTCTAATACCTTGGTTTTGGCTGGCCCCACCTCCAATACCATGGTTTTGGCTGGCCCCACCTCCAAAACCATGGTTTTGGCTGCCTCAGCCTCCAGTTACATGGTTTTGGCTGGCCCCGCCTCCAGTTACATGGTTTTGGCTGGCCCCGCCTCCAAACCCATGGTTTTGGCTGGCCCCGCCTCCAATCCCATGGTTTTAGCTGGACCCACCTCCAATCCCATGGTTTTGGCTGGCCCCTCCTCCAATACCATGGTTTTGGCTGGCCCCACCACCAAACCCATGGTTTTGGCTGGCTCAGCCTCCAATACCATGGTTTTGGCTGGCCCCGCCTCCAATACCATGGTTTTGGCTGGCTCTGCCTCCAATACCATGGTGTTGGCTAGCCCCGCCTCCAATACCATGGTACCATGGTTTTGGCTGGCACCGCCTCCAAAACCATGGTTTTGTCTGGCTCAGCCTCCAGTTACATGGTTTTGGCTGGCCCCGCCTCCAATCCCATGGTTTTGGCTGGCCCCGCCTCCAATACCATGCCTCCAATACCATGGTTTTGGCTGGACCCGCCTCCAGTTACATGGTTTTTGCTGGCCCCGCCTCCAGTTACATGATTTTGGCTGGCCCCGCCTCCAAAACCATGGTTTTGGCTGGCTCTGCCTCCAAATCCATGGTTTTGGCTAGCCCCGCCTCTAATACCTTGGTTTTGGCGGGCCCCGCCTCCAATACCATGGTTTTGGCTGGCCCCGCTTCCAATATCATGGTTTTGGCTGGCCCCGCCTCCAGTTACATGGTTTTGGCTGGACCCGCCTCCAATACCATGGTTTTGGCTAGCCACGCCTCCAAAACCATGGTTTTGGCTTCCCCCGCCTCCAAAACCATGGTTTTGGCTGGCCCTGCCTCCAGTTACATTGTTTTGGCTGGCCCCGCCTCCAATCCCATGGTTTTGGCTGGCCCCGCCTCCAATACCATGGTTTTGTGTGGCCCTGCCTCCAAAACCATGGTTTTGGCTGGCCCCGCCTCCAATACCATGGTTTTGGCTGGCCTCGCCTCCAAAACCATGGTTTTGGCTGGCCCCGCTTCCAATCCCATGGTTTTGGCTGGCCCCGCCTCCAAAACCATGGTTTTGGCTGGACCCGCCTCCAATACCATGGTTTTGGCTGGCCCCGCCTCCAAAACCATGGTTTTGGCTGGCCCTGCCTCCAGTTACATGGTTTTGGCTAGCCCCGCCTCCAGTTACATGGTTTTGGCTGGACCCGCCTCCAAACCATGGTTTTGGCTGGCCACGCCTGCAAAACCATGGTTTTGGCTGCCCCCGCCTCCAAAACCATGGTTTTGGCTGGCCCTGCCTCCAGTTACATGGTTTTGGCTGGCCCCGCCTCCAATCCCATGGTTTTGGCTGGCCCCGCCTCCAATACCATGGTTTTGGCTGGCCCCGCCTCCAATCCCATCGTTTTGGCTGGCCCCGCCTCCAATAACATGGTTTTGTGTGGCCCCGCCTCCAAAACCATGGTTTTGGCTGGCCCCGCCTCCAATACCATGGTTTTGGCTGGCCCCGCTTCCAATCCCATGGTTTTGGCTGGCCCCGCCTCCAAAACCATGGTTTTGGCTGGCCCCTCCTCCAATCCCATGGTTTTGGCTGGCCCCGCCTCCAATACCATGGTTTTGGCTGGCCCCGCCTCCAATCCCATCGTTTTGGCTGGCCCCGCCTCCAATAACATGGTTTTATGTGGCCCTGCCTCCAAAACCATGGTTTTGGCTGGCCCCGCCTCCAAAACCATGGTTTTGGCTGGCTCCGCCTCCAAAACCATGGTTTTGGCTGGCTCCGCCTCCAAAACCATGGTTTTGGCTCGCTCAGCCTCCAGTTACATGGTTTTGGCTGGCCCCGCCTCCAATACCATGCCTCCAATACCATGGTTTTGGCTGGCCCCGCCTCCAGTTACATGATTTTGGCTGGCCCCGCCTCCAAACCCATGGTTTTGGCTGGCCCCGCCTCCAATCCCATGGTTTTAGCTGGCCCTGCCTCCAATCCCATGGTTTTGGCTGGCTCCGCCTCCAAAACCATGGTTTTGGCTGGCTCTGCCTCTAGACCCATGGTTTTGGCTAGCCCCGCCTCTAATACCTTGGTTTTGGTTGGCCCCACCTCCAATACCATGGTTTTGGCTGGCCCCACCTCCAAAACCATGGTTTTGGCTGCCTCAGCCTCCAGTTACATGGTTTTGGCTGGCCCCGTCTCCAGTTACATGGTTTTGGCTGGCCCCGCCTCCAAACCCATGGTTTTGGCTGGCCCCGCCTCCAATCCCATGGTTTTAGCTGGACCCACCTCCAATCCCATGGTTTTGGCTTGCTCCGCCTCCAAAACCATGGTTTTGGCTGGCCCTGCCTCCAATCCCATGGTTTTGGCTGGCCATGCCTCCAATCCCATGGTTTTGTCTCCAGTTACATGGTTTTGTCTGGCCCCTCCTCCAGTTACATGGTTTTGGCTGGCCCCGCCTCCAAAACCATGGTTTTGGCTGGCCCCGCCTCCAGTTACATGGTTTTGGCTGGCCCCACCTCCAAAACCATGGTTTTGGCTGGCCCTGCCTCCAGTTACATGATTTTGGCTGGCCCCGCCTCCAATCCCATGGTTTTGGCTGGCCCCGCCTCCAAAACCATGGTTTTGGCTGGCTCCGCCTCCAAACCCATGGTTTTGGCTAGCCCTGCCTCCAATCCCATGGTTTTGGCTGGCCCTCCCTCTAATACCTTGGTTTTGGCTGGCCCCGCCTCCAATACCATGGTTTTGGCTGGCCCCGCCTCCAAAACCATGGTTTTGGCTGGCCCTGCCTCCAATCCCATGGTTTTGGCTGGCCCTGCCTCCCAAACCATGGTTTTGTCTCCAGTTACATGGTTTTGGCTGGCCCCGCCTCCAAAACCATGGTTTTGGCTGGCCCCGCCTCCAAAACCATGGTTTTGGCTGGCCCTGCCTCCAATCCCATGGTTTTGGCTGGCCCTGCCTCCCAAACCATGGTTTTGTCTCCAGTTACATGGTTTTGTCTGGCCCCTCCTCCAGTTACATGGTTTTGGCTGGCCCGCCTCCAAAACCATGGTTTTGGCTGGCCCCGCCTCCAATTACAACCTCCAAAACCATGGTTTTGGCTGGCTCTGCCTCCAGTTACATGATTTTGGCTGGCCCCGCCTCCAATCCCATGGTTTTGGCTGGCCCCGCCTCCAAAACCATGGTTTTGGCTGGCCCCGCCTCCAATACTATGGTTTTGGCTGGCTCCGCCTCCAATACCATGGGTTTGGCTGGCCCTGCCTCCCAAACCATGGTTTTGGCTGGCTCCGCCTCCAGTTAAATCGTTTTGGCTGGCCCCGCCTCCAATCCCATGGTTTTGACTGGCCCTGCCTCCAATCCCATGGTTTTGGCTGGCCCTGCCTCCAATACAATGGTTTTGGCTGGCCTCGCCTCCAGTTACATGGTTTTGGCTGGCCCTGCCTCCAATCCCATGATTTTGGCTGGCCCTGCCTCCAATACCATGGTTTTGGCTGGCCCTGCCTCCAATCCCATGGTTTTGTTTGGCTCCGCCTCCAGTTACATGGTTTTGGCTGGCCCCGACTCCAATTCCATGGTTTTGGCTGGCCCCGACTCCAGTTACATGGTTTTGGCTGGCCCCGCCTCCAATCCCATGGTTTTGGCTGGCCCTGCCTCCATTTACATGGTTTTGGCTTGCTCCGCCTCCAAAACCATGGTTTTGGCTGGCCCTGCCTCCAATCCCATGGTTTTGGCTGGCCATGCCTCCAATCCCATGGTTTTGTCTCCAGTTACATGGTTTTGTCTGGCCCCTCCTCCAGTTACATGGTTTTGGCTGGCCCCGCCTCCAAAACCATGGTTTTGGTTGGCCCCGCCTCCAGTTACATGGTTTTGGCTGGCCCCACCTCCAAAACCATGGTTTTGGCTGGCCCCGCCTCCAGTTACATGGTTTTGGCTGGCCCCACCTCCAAAACCATGGTTTTGGCTGGCCCTGCCTCCAGTTACATGATTTTGACTGGCCCCGCCTCCAATCCCATGGTTTTGGCTGGCCCTGCCTCCAAAACCATGGTTTTGGCTGGCTCCGCCTCCAAACCCATGGTTTTGGCTAGCCCTGCCTCCAATCCCATGGTTTTGGCTGGCCCTCCCTCTAATACCTTGGTTTTGGCTGGCCCCGCCTCCAATACCATGGTTTTGGATGGCCCCGCCTCCAAAACCATGGTTTTGGCTGGCCCTGCCTCCAATCCCATGGTTTTGGCTGGCCCTGCCTCCCAAACCATGGTTTTGTCTCCAGTTACATGGTTTTGTCTGGCCCCTCCTCCAGTTACATGGTTTTGGCTGGCCCCGCCTCCAAAACCATGGTTTTGGCTGGCCCCGACTCCAAAACCATGGTTTTGGCTGGCCCTGCCTCCCAAACCATGGTTTTGGCTGGCCCTGCCTCCCAAACCATGGTTTTGTCTCCAGTTACATGGTTTTGTCTGGCCCCTCCTCCAGTTACATGGTTTTGGCTGGCCCCGCCTCCAAAACCATGGTTTTGGCTGGCCCCGCCTCCAGTTACATGGTTTTGGCTGGCCCCACCTCCAAAACCATGGTTTTGGCTGGCTCTGCCTCCAGTTACATGATTTTGGCTGGCCCCGCCTCCAATCCCATGGTTTTGGCTGGCCCCGCCTCCAAACCCATGGTTTTGGCTGGCCCCGCCTCCAATACTATGGTTTTGGCTGGCCCCGCCTCCAATACCATGGGTTTGGCTGGCCCTGCCTCCCAAACCATGGTTTTGGCTGGCTCCGCCTCCAGTTAAATCGTTTTGGCTGGCCCCGCCTCCAATCCCATGGTTTTGACTGGCCCTGCCTCCAATCCCATGGTTTTGGCTGGCCCTGCCTCCAATACAATGGTTTTGGCTGGCCTCGCCTCCAGTTACATGGTTTTGGCTGGCCCTGCCTCCAATCCCATGATTTTGGCTGGCCCTGCCTCCAATACCATGGTTTTGGCTGGCCCTGCCTCCAATACCATGGTTTTGTCTCCAGTTACATGGTTTTGTCTGGCCCCGCCTCCAGTTACATGGTTTTTGCTGGCCCTGCCTCCAAAAGCATGGTTTTGGCTGGCTCCGCTTCCAGTTACATGGTTTTGGCTGGCCCCGCCTCCAAACCCATGGTTTTGGCTAGCCCTGCCTCCAATCCCATGGTTTTGGCTGGCCCTCCCTCTAATACCTTGGTTTTGGCTGGCCCCGCCTCCAATACCATGGTTTTGGATGGCCCTGCCTCCAAAACCATGGTTTTGGCTGGCCCTGCCTCCAATCCCATGGTTTTGGCTGGCCTTGCCTCCCAAACCATGGTTTTGTCTCCAGTTACATGGTTTTGTCTGGCCCCTCCTCCAGTTACATGGTTTTGGCTGGCCCCGCCTCCAAAACCATGGTTTTGGCTGGCCCCGCCTCCAAAACCATGGTTTTGGCTGGCCCTGCCTCCCAAACCATGGTTTTGGCTGGCCCTGCCTCCCAAACCATGGTTTTGTCTCCAGTTACATGGTTTTGTCTGGCCCCTCCTCCAGTTACATGGTTTTGGCTGGCCCCGCCTCCAAAACCATGGTTTTGGCTGGCCCCGCCTCCAGTTACATGGTTTTGGCTGGCCCCACCTCCAAAACCATGGTTTTGGCTGGCTCTGCCTCCAGTTACATGATTTTGGCTGGCCCCGCCTCCAATCCCATGGTTTTGGCTGGCCCCGCCTCCAAAACCATGGTTTTGGCTGGCCCCGCCTCCAATACTATGGTTTTGGCTGGCCCCGCCTCCAATACCATGGGTTTGGCTGGCCCTGCCTCCCAAACCATGGTTTTGGCTGGCTCCGCCTCCAGTTAAATCGTTTTGGCTGGCCCCGCCTCCAATCCCATGGTTTTGACTGGCCCTGCCTCCAATCCCATGGTTTTGGCTGGCCCTGCCTCCAATACAATGGTTTTGGCTGGCCTCGCCTCCAGTTACATGGTTTTGGCTGGCCCTGCCTCCAATCCCATGATTTTGGCTGGCCCTGCCTCCAATACCATGGTTTTGGCTGGCCCTGCCTCCAATACCATGGTTTTGTCTCCAGTTACATGGTTTTGTCTGGCCCCGCCTCCAGTTACATGGTTTTTGCTGGCCCTGCCTCCAAAACCATGGTTTTGGCTGGCTCCGCTTCCAGTTACATGGTTTTGGCTGGCCCCACCACCAATCCCATGGTTTTGGCTGGTCCCGCCTCTAACACCATGGTTTTGGTTGGCCCCACCTCCAGTTATATGGTTTTGGCTGGCCCCGCCTCCAAAACCATGGTTTTGCTTGGCCCTGCCTCCAGTTCCATGGTTTTGGCTGGCCCTGCCTCAGTTACATGGTTTTGGCTGGCCCCGCCTCCAAAACCATGGTTTTGGTTGGCCCTGCCTCCAGTTCCATGGTTTTGGCTGGTCCCGCCTCCAATACCATGGTTTTGGCTGGCCCCGCCTGTTAGGCAGAAACCTGTGCAGTTCCCTTACGGACCACTGCAAACGATTTAATACTACAGGTGCTTGGCAGTAAACCCACTTGGTAGCAGTCTGTACCACACAGATTCACTTCGTAGCTGTGGCTGAGCAGTCAGACGTCCCTCAAGAAGAGTTAGGCAGTATACAGAGCATACAAAATAGGTATAGAAATACAGTAGCACAAGCAAACACTGACCAGAGCTTGGGTATAAAAGTATATAATTATTTATTTAACACACACTTACAAAACACACTAGCACTAAATTGGTAAGGTAAGTTCAAAACACAATCACTATTATCATATGTACATCCCTGATTACTTGTTGGACAAGTCTTAGTTAACACCACTTATTTCCAGACAGAGGTGAGCGCTTAACGTTCGATGGCACTCCAACAAGTTAAATAAAAAGGGAGGGAAAAGCAGAATTATGGAAGCATACACACTAAACACTTTTTAAAGAACCACAGCAAGTTTAGGAAGGCACGGTCTACTGGTGAGCGAGGAAGTTTAGGTGCCAGGCCCACTTTCAAGGGAGCCAGACGGAAGGTGCCCAAGATCAGACAGTTAAACAGAGTCTTCGAAGTTTGTAGAGGTAGTTCGAAAAAGGTTTAGATCAGTTCAGAAAAGTTAGCTAAGGTGTCCCAGGCTAACCCAGGTTCGAGAGACGAGGATTTAATACACCCCGTTCAATCGGTTGCAAGGGAAGCCAGGCGGAACACAGTACCTTAAATGGAGAGGATCCGGCAGCGGGTGCAAGTCGCAGCGCCGTCCAGAGGAAGAGAAGATCTCGTCGTGGAGGAAAGATGAAGGTCGTTGCACTGCCAGGGAAGAAACCAGCAGGGGAGTTCTCGGTACAAAGGTACTACCCTTTCGGTTCGCGGTAGTGGTGAAAACGTGGTATCCCAGTTGCCGGGGTGCTTGGCACAGCCAAGGCGGCCATGAGATGCTCCAGGAAGGTGAAAAGAAGATAGACTGGTTATCCCCACCAGTCGAAGGAAGAAGACTCTGTGGGCTGGAGATCTCCTCTGTCGTTGGGAAAAATGGTGAGACGGTTCAGTAGAGCTCCACCGGTGGTGTCGACGTTGCAGGCCGGCTCAGCTTCTCCCTCCTCAGAATCTTAGGTCCTGTGGCGACTTCTGAAGTTCCAGTCCCCAAAGCCCTGATTTTATGCAGCATACACCCATTCACTCAGCCTAGCTGTCAATAAAACATGCTAAGTGGTGAGCCTGCCGGCTCACCACTTGGGCCAATCACACAAGAGTGCGACTTGAGATACCAAGGTAAGTCAGTCCAGGGTGCCTAAACCCCCTCCCACACCGCCTGTGGTACCCAGACAGAGTGGCACCACTTTTGGAGGCTTCTGTGGAGAATCCCGCCAAAAAGTGGAACAAAGGGCGTGACTTGGGTTGGAGTCACAGAAGAGAACACAAACGCCATTTTAGAATCGAGTTCTGGCGAAAAATACCAACCGGCGAATTAATATTAAATAAATAAACCGGCGGTATGTTCGAGGCTATAAGAATTAAATAATTAAAGTTGGTAGCCTCGAACAATGGGAAAATCCCATAGAGATATACTCGAGGTCGAATATAAAAAGTAGTATCCACTGCCACCAGCCAAAACTCGATCAGGGGGGACGGAGACGTGCCCCCTCGAACAACAGATCCTGGGGCAATCGAATTGCCCCGACCAGTACGTCCACAACATGATGGTTTGTACTGGTTTCTGTTCATAATTTGGGACTAGCAAAGCCAATGGTGACTTTACATGCCCTGGGAGACAGTAGTCAGTCCCAGGGTATGGAGTCTATGTTGGGGGGTCGCTACGACACCCCTGGGTTACGGCACGGAGGGTGCTGTGTAACCCACATCAAAAAAACACGAGACCCTATGGAGTAAAAGACCCCATAGCCCATAAAACACATGGAAAGTTAAAGGAACACCTCAAATCATGTCTAAGAGTGGGAGCAAAAGAATCTCACTCTTAGCAGGAGAGAAAAAAATAACCCCAAAAAATCCAGCAAAGCTGCTGGGGACTCACTAGGTTTGGGAAATTAGCCTTACAGAGAATTCTCCCTAACACTCCCCCCCCCCAGACTAAGAGACAGGAGGATTTAATCCACTCCTGGATGAACCTCTGTTAGGGAGAATTATCTGTTTAGGCTGAATTTCCTAACCTAGTGAGTCCCCCAGCAGCTTTGCTGGATTTTTGGGGTTTATTTTTTTCTCCTGCCAAGAGTGAGACTCTTTTACCCTCACTCCTGGACATGATTTGAGTGTGTCTCTTTGAGTCTAGAGGTGTTTAATAGGCTACGGGGTCTTTTACTCCATAGGGCTTCATGTGTTTTTGTGATGTGTGTTACACAGCACCCTCAGTGCAGTAACACAGGGGTGTCATAGTGACCCCCCAGTATAGACTCCATACCCTGGGACTGACTACTGTCTCCCAGGGCATGTAAAGTCACCATTGACTTTACTAGTCTCAAATTCTGAATAGAACCAGTACAAACCATCATATTGTGGACGTACTGGCTGGGGCAATTCGATTGCCCCGGTGTCTGTTAGTCGAGGGGGCACGTCTCCGTCCCCCCTGATCGAGTTTTGGCTGGTGGCAGTGGATACTACTTTATATATTCAACCGCAAATATATCCCTATGGAATTTCCCATTGTTCGAGGCTACCAACTTTAATTATTTAATTCCTATAGCCTCGAACATACCGCCGGTTTATTTAATTAATATTAATTCTCCGGTTGGTATTTTTTGCCAGAACTTAGTTCTAAAATGGCGTTTGTGTTCGCTTCTGTGACTCCAACCCAAGTTGAGCCCTTTGTTCCACTATTTTGGTGGGCTTCTCCACAGAAGCCCTCCAAAGTGGTGCCACTCTGTCTGGGGTACTTAGGAGGGGTGGAGGGGGATTTAGGCAACCTGGACTGAGTTGCATAGGCAACTCAAGTCGCACTCCGTCCTGATTGGCCCAAGTGGTGAGCCGGCCGGCTCACCACTTAGCATGTTTGAGTGACAGCTAGGCTGAGTGAATGGGGGTTTTCTGCATAAAAGCAGGGCTTTGGGGACTGGAACTTCAGAAGTCGCCACAGGACCTAAGAATCCGATGAGGGAGAAACTGAGCCGACCTGCTACGACGACACCACCGGTGGAGCCCTGCTGATCCGTCTCACCACTTTTCCCAACGACAGAGGAGATCTCCAGCCCGGAGAGTCTTCTTCCTTCGACTGGTGGGGATAACCAGTCTGCTTCCTTTTTCGCTTCCTGGAGCATCTCGTGGCCGCCTTGCCTGTGCCAAGCACCCCGGCAACCGGGATACCACGTTTTACCACTACCGCAAATCAAAGGGTAGTACCTTTAACCGGAAAACTCTGCGGCTGGTTTCTTCCCTGGCAGTTCAACGACCTTCATCTTTCCTCCACGTCGAGATCTTCTCTTCCTCTGGACGCCGCCGCAACTTGCACCCACTGCCAGGAACAACTGCCCCCCCTGGAGGATCCTTTCCACATAAGGTACTGTGTTCCGCCTGGCTTACCTTGCAACCAACTGTACGGGGTAGATTTAGCCCCTGGCTTTCGACCCTGGGTTAGCATGGGACACCCTGGCTAAACTTTTCTGAGCCTAACTAAAACCTTTCTGAACTCCCTGCAATACTTTTTAAGCCTGTTGTCATTGTGTGATCTTGGGTGCATTTGTGCCCTGCTCTCTCCAAGAGTGGGCCCGGCCTATGGACTTTGGCTCACAAGTAACTTTTGACTTTTCTGCCTTGCTTAAGAGTTCCTAAGTATTAGTGTGGTGTATTTTCCTACATTCTGCCTTTTCCCCTCCCTTGTTCGTTAACTTATTGGAGTGCCATCTATAGTTAAGCGCTCACCTCTGTCTGGAAATAAGTGGTGTTAACTAAGACTTGTCTGATAAGGAATAAGGAGTGTGTATATAATAATAGTAACTGTGTTTAGAGTGAATTACAATAATAGTGCTGGAGTGTTTCAATAAGTGTGTTTTTAAATAAATAATTATATACCTTGATACCAAAGCTCTGGTCAGTGTTTGCTTGTGCTATTGTATCTTAGTGCCTATTGTGTATACTTTGCATACTGCCTAACTCTTCTTGAGGGAAGTCTGACTGCTCAGCCACAGCTACCAGGTAAATCTGTCTAGTACAGACTGCTACCAAGTGGGTTTACTGCCAACACATGTAGTCCTAAATCTTTTGGAGTGGTCCCCAAGGGAACTGCACAGGTTTCTGCCTAACACTGGTGTACAGCGGTGGGATTTGTATTGAGTATAGACTTTAGAGTGCTTTAAGAGACCTTAGTGCAACTAACCACAAAGCTTAGCACTGAAAAAGTAATCTTTCTAACATGTCAACTATGGAAAATTATAGTCAAGAGTCCTTTGCTACAAAAACTGCTGATTGTTTAAGAGTTCTCTGTAAGCATAAGAATCTCCTGACTAAAGGCAATAAAATGGAATTGATAGAAAGGTTGTTAGCTAACCAAAGTCTGGATGATGGTTCAGAGGAACTTACCATGCCAGAAACAGTAGATAACAGTATAGAGATTGATGTTGATCAAAATGTTGATAATCTTGAGGAAGAGTCAGAAGAGGAGGGTGAGGCTGCTGTGACTGTCCCCCCTACGCCTCTGTCTGCTCTGCCAGTTGTACCTACTGGACCTTTACCAGGTCCCACACTAGTCCTCAAAATCTTGAGCTAGAGAAAATGAAACTTGAATTAGAATTCAAGAGACTGAATACTCAGGCTGAACAAAGACACCTGGAACTGAATCAAGAACTCAGGCTAAGGGAAATGGAGCTCAAGCATGAGCTAGAAATGAAGAAATTATCTGTAGACAATGCTTCTCTCTCTGACTCCTCTAGACGTTCCAGTCCTGAAAGACCCCGGATGCCTAAGGAATTGATTGGTATGTATGAGCCTAAGTTGGATGTGTTGGATTGGTTGTCTCTGTTTGAATATAATCATGGGCTCCAGAACATCACAGGAAATGACTTACTCACTTGGTTGTTCTCTAGGCTTCCCCCTGTTGCAGCTGATGTGGTAATGGAAATGGGGGAGGAGGATAAGAAGGATTACGAATGTGTGAAACTAGCTTTGATAGCTAGATTTGGGAAGACCCCTTCCCAGTATCTTAAGAGGTTTAGAACCCTCAAAAAGCATGATGGTACCCCTTGGGCTACCTGGGTGGGTGAAGGGTTGAAAACACTTAGAGGGATGGATTAAAGGTTACCAAGTGAACACTTATAAAGGTATGAGAAATGTGTTTATGTTGGAGTCAATTTATGATGCCTGCTCTCCTGAGCTCAGACAGCACTTGGCTGATTCAAAGCAATTAGATTCCAGAAAACTAGCTAAGGCTGCTGACTTGTGGGTTGCCAACCGGGCCACTCACAAGGATTCTGGGGTAACTCAGAAAAAGGATGAGGGGAGACAGCCTAAAAAGGACTCCAAAGAGAATTCCAATACTGCAAATTCCAAAGAGGGCCCCAAACAAAACCATAAGGGTAAGCCACAAGGGAAACCGAATCAGGCTAGTGTACCTTCCGGTCCCAGACCAGAAGGAGGTCAGAATAAGCCTCCATTCCAGAGAGCCTTTGGCTCTTGTTATGTTTGTAAGGCCACTGACCATGTGAAAGGAGATCCCAGATGTAAGGGTAAACCTTCAGGGATCCAACTTGCCTCCTTAGCGTTCGCTCAAGAAGAGGAAGTCCCAATGGCAAGTGGAAACTTTCTGCTGCTGACTGATGGACCCATGGGAGTCTCAGCCAGTGTTTCTTTAGTCTCTCTGGGGTTGTGGGAACAACAGAATTTAGATGTATATAATTCTATCCCAGATAATACCAAAGAGTATTATAAGGACAGTGTCCAAGTGAATGGTCAGGAGACTCCTGCCATTAGGGACATTGGGGCCAGCATAACTGTGGTGGATGAATCATTTTTCAAGGCAGAGGATGTTGCTAAGGCACCCAAATGCCTCACCAAGTTAGCTGGAGGGCCTGTGCAGATGTGTCCCCAGTTACCAGTTCACATCCAGTGAAATGATCTGACTGTAAAGATACCTGTCAGTGTACAATGCGAGGTGCCAGGAAGGGTTCTGTTGGGTAATGACCTGAAAGCTCTTGGAGTTGTGTCACATACCCCCAGACCTCCTAGTAAAAGTTTACAGGAGCTCACTAAACCTGCAAGAGAGAAAACCTTGAGAGGTTCTTCTCAGGAGATGATGAAGAAAGATATCACTCCTCCACTGGAGCAAACTACTGCAGTCTCAACCAGATCAGGAGCCAAGGGGCAACCCAAGACTCCAAGGAAAAAGCCAGCAGCAAGCACTCCAGTGCTTCCAACAAGGACTTCCCCTAGGATGTCCAAAGTTACACCAGTAACTCCCCCTCCAGCTGAGGCTGAGAGGGTGGTTGCACCCTGTGTGGTTGAACTAGACTCTGAAGAAGAGCTAGTAGGAGGCCAAGACCTTATTGGAGATTTAGATGCAGCTGACCATCCTGAGCTGCAGTCTTTACTGGCAGAAGGTGGACCCAGCAGGTCAGCTTTCCGTAAGGGCCAAAGAGAATGTCCAACTCTGGAAGGTCTCCGCCAACAGGCAACTTCTCAGGCTGATGGGCAAGAGCCTGGGAAGTACAGGTTACACTGGGAAGATGGCCTCTTCTACAGTGAACCAACTGAGTCTGAACCTGGAGACTACAAGCGCCATGTAGTACCTCAAGAAAACAGACAACAGTTCTTACAACTAGCCCATGAGATACCTTTGGCTGGTCACTTGAGTTTCAAGAAGACCAAGGAAAGGCTCTCTCTCTACTTTTATTGGCCAAAGATGGGGGCTGAAGTAGATAAGTACTGTAAGAGCTTCCATACCTGCCAGACTTCTGGTAAGGGTGGTTCCAAGAATGTGGCACCTTTAGTGCCTCTCCCAGTTGTGGGAGTCCCATTGGAGAGGTTAGGGATTGACATTGTTGGTCCCCTTGATCCCCCAACCTCCTCAGGCAACAGGTTTATCCTTGTTGTAGTAGACCATGCTATTAGGTACCCTGAGGCAATTCCTATGAGGACTGTTACAGCTCCGGCTGTGGCTAAGGCCCTTCTTGGTATTTTTACCATGGTTGGGTTTTCTAAGGAAGTAATCTCTGACAGGGGGTCAAATTTGATGTCCCACTACATGAAAGCCATGTGGAAAACCTGTGGAGTTACTTACAAGTTCTCTACCGCCTACCACCCTCAGACAAATGGATTGGTAGAAAGGTTCAACAGAACCATGAAGAGCATGATAGGTGCTTTAGAGGATCCCCTTAAGAGAAAGTGGGACCTTCTATTGCCATGCCTTCTCTTTGCTTATAGAGAAGTCCCTCAGGAGGGAGTAGGTTATTCTCCCTTTGAACTTCTCTATGGCCATCCAGTCAGAGGTCCATTGGCCCTGATTAAGGAGGGGTTGGAGAGTGCTCCTTCCCCCAAGCCAGTCAGAGTGACTGACTATGTGATAGGCCTCCAAAGGAGAGTGTCACAAATGATGGCAGAAGCTATTGATAACCTGAAAGCTGGACAAGCCTTGGTCAAACATTGGCATGACCAGAAGGCTAACATGGTTGAGTTCACTCAAGACCAGCTAGTTCTAGTTATGATCCCAACAAGGCAGAGCGCCTTGCAGGATAAATGGATGGGACCCTTCAAGGTTGTGGGTAATCTTGGAGATGTGAACTATCTGGTGGACTTGGGCAATCCCACGGAGGGTCCTAGAGTCTTCCACACCAACCGACTAAAAGCGTATGTCTCCAGACCTGAAGTAGGAGCCTTGCTTCTAGCTTCAACAGAAGAGGAAGAAGAGAGCGAAGCTCTACCTGATCTCCTCAGAGGCTTACCCTTAGACAAAAAGATTGAAGGAGTAAATCTCTCTTCAAATCTGACACCTGAGCAACAAGAAGAGTGCAAAGCCATGTTAAATAAGTTTGCCTCTCTGTTCTCACTTTCACCAGGCTTGACCCCTTGGGGACAGCATGATATACTCACTGGTGACTGTCTACCAGTCAAAAGCAGAGGATATAGAATGTCAGAAAATGTAAGAACCCACATTAAAGGGGAGGTCAAGAAGATGCTTGATCTCGGGGTAATAGAGCCCTCTACTAGCCCATGGTCTAGACCAGTTGTGTTAGTACCAAAGGCAGGATCCAAAGAATTGAGATTCTGCGTGGACTATAGAGCTCTTAATGCAGTCACAAAGACTGATGCCCACCCTTTGCCAAGGACAGATGAGTATGTTCGAGGCTCAATAGCTGTGGATTGCTCCATTTTGTAAATATAAATGAAGATCCAGAAAGTTAATGGTTTCTTGACTGTAGTTGATGGTGAATTTCAAATTATAATCATTGTTGTTGAGAAAATTATGATAGTCACATAGTTGTTGTTCTGTGCCATTCCAGATGATGATATCGTCGATATAGCGCCCCCAGAAGGCTATTCTGTTATGGGTTGTGAAATCTGGGTGTTGCCATGCGAATTGAGTTTCGAAGTGACCCATATATAAATTGGCATAGGATGGTGCAAATTTGGTGCCCATTGCGGTTCCTTGTATCTGTTTGTAAATTTGATCTCCAAAACAAAATACGTTGTTACTGAGGGTAAAATGAATCATTTCTAGAATCATATTGTTTTGGTCTTGAAGTGAAACTGATCTGGTTTTGAGAAAAAATTCTGTTGTAGAGTGACATCCAAGGTGACGAACCAATAGTTTTCTTCCCAGTAGATATTTTCCAATTGGTTAATGGCATGCGTGGTGTCTTTAATGAAAGAGCTTAAACTGGAGGCTAGCGGTTGTAAGTAATGATCAATATATTCTGAGATTCTTTCCGTAAGAGATCCAATACTGTTAATGATAGGTCTGCAAGGTGGTAGTTTCAGAAATGGTTTATGTATTTTAGGCATAAAGTAAATTGTAGCAAGTGTGGGGTGAGTAACATTTAAATATTCATATTCTTCATCTGATAGTAGGTTGTTGTCATGCCAGTGTGAGCTCATAAGTTTACAGTCTGTGACCAATTTATTGGTAGGATTGGTTGAGAGTAATTGGTAGCAATCAGTGTCCCCCAAATGGTCTCTCGCTATTTGTACATAATCCTCTGTTTTTAGAAGGACAATGTTGCCACCCTTATCCGCTGTCCTCACTGTAATGTTAAAATCTTGTTTTAGGATCTTGATAGCTTGTATTTCAGATTGATTGAGATTATGATTGAGCTTGGTTTTGTGATTGGAGAGATATAGTTGTCTTAATTCATTTTGTACTGCCTTTTGAAAAATGTCAATCACATTATCCGGGGGCATAAGTGGGGTAAAACAAGATTGGGGTTTAAGTTGAGTGTGTTTTGCCAGTCCAAGGATGATGTCCTGTTCTAGGGCAAATGATGCCACTGTATGCGTATCTTCTTGTTCGGATAAATTTAGGAGGCTGCCAGTGTCCTCCACATGTTGCAAAGATAGTTCTGAAAGAGGGGGTATGGGTATTGTTTTCCTTTGTCCCATCTCGTGTAAAAAATGTTTTTTCAACTTCAACTTCCTACAAAATCGAAAGAGATCTGTGATGGTCTCAAAGTAGTCATAGCTGTTGGTCGGACAAAAGGTAAGTCCTTTATTTAGTGTGGAAATTAGATCCTTTGGTAGAATGGTATAGGTAAGATTGTATATTAGGTTTTCCTCTTTGGTTGGATCATAGATCTTGTTTGAACGCCATTGTTTCTGTCTGTTTCGTTTCCTTTGTTGGCTGCCTTGTCCTCTGTGTCCCCTCTTGGTTTTGTGGAGTCGACTGTCGCAGTAAACCCCATTTTGGATTTTGTTTTATATTTGGACGGGTTTTTTTGAAAAGTCTGAATTCCTCTAAAAAAGAGTATTGTGCCGGTTGGTTTGATGTTTCCTCCACTTCCTGTCCTATTTCTGGGAAGGACTCCGGAGATGTTAATTCAGATTCACTCTGTGATTCGGATTCAGAAGATGGCAAGGTTAAAAAGGAGCTTGGTTTTGATTTCGGTTTTCTCGGTGTTGGAGGTCTGGGTTGTCTCCCTGATGTTCTATTGAAAGTATATACCCTTTTGAACTTGTAGTCTAGCTCGTCTCTGAGAAATTGTCGTTGTTTTTTAATTTTGATTTCTTGTTCGAATTTCTCTATGATGTCATCCAATATTTCGTAGTTCTTAAATGTTTTTTCCGGAATATTTAGTAGTTCAATGTTTTCCTTGATTGTATCTATATCTTTGATTGTTTTCTCATGTTGTTTTTTGGCATTGATAATCAATTTATCAATCATCTGTCTTGAGGTGTTTATAAGTAGTTCTTCCCAGTCTTCTAAACTCGGTATGTCATCTTCATCGAATGGGAGAAAAATGCAAATTCTGAGTCCTCTCGGTATGCAACCTACTTTGAGGTACTGTTCAAGTGTTCTGATTTCCCACCATTTAGATAATTCTAATTTGAGTAATTTTTCTTGTTGTTCGAATAGTGTCTTCAGAGATTTTTGCCTTAGTTCTTGGTGCCGTTGTTCTGTTTGAGCGTTAATTCTTTTGAATTCTAATTCAAGCTTCATTTTTTCTAGTTCCATATATTGAGGATTAAGTGTGGGACCTGGTAAGGGTCCAGTAAGCACAGCTGGCAGGGCAGGTAGAGGCCCAGGGGAGACAACTCTAACATCTTCCACCTCCTCTTCTGCTTCTGACTCAAAGTTATCAATACTAACATTCATATCAATATCATTGCTGTTATCTACAGTTGCTGGAGTGGTAGGTTCCTCTGAACCACCATCCAGACTTTGGTTTGCTAACAACCTTTCTATTAGCTCCATTGTCTTGCCTTTAGTCAGGAGATTCTTATGCTTACAGAGAACTCTTAAACAATCAGCAGTTTTTGTAGCAAGGGACTCTTGACTATAACTTTCCATAGTTGACAGGTTTTTATAAAATACTTCTTTTAGTGCTAAGCTTTGTGGTTAGTTGCACTAAGGTATCTTTAAGCACACTAAAATGTATACTCAATACAAATCCCACTGCTGTACACCAGTGTTAGGCAGAAACCTGTGAAGTTCCCTTAAGGACCACTGCAAAAGATTTAAGACTACAGGTGCTTGGCAGTAAACCCACTTGGTAGCAGTCTGTACCACACAGATTCACTTGGTAGCTGTGGCTGAGCAGTCAGACTTCCCTCAAGAAGAGTTAGGCAGTATATAGAGCATACAAAATAGGTACAGAAATACAGTAGCACAAGCAAACACTGACCAGAGCTTGGGTATAAAAGTATATAATTATTTATTTAACACACACTTATAAAACACACTAGCAATAAATTGGTAAGGTAAGTTCAAAACACAATCACTATTATCATATGTACATCCCTGATTACTTGTTGGACAAGTCTTAGTTAACACCACTTATTTCCAGATAGAGGTGAGCGCTTAACGTTTCGATGGCACTCCAACAAGTTAAATAAAAAGGGAGGGAAAAGCAGAATTATGGAAGCATACACACTAAACACATTTTAAAGAACCACAGCAAGTTTAGGAAGGCACAGTCTACTGGTGAGCGAGGAAGTTTAGGTGCCAGGCCCACTTTCAAGGGAGCCAGGTGGAAGGTGCCCAAGATCAGACAGTTACACAGAGTCTTCGAAGTTTGTAGAGGTAGTTCGAAAAAGGTTTAGTTCAGTTCAGAAAAGTTAGCTAAGGTGTCCCAGGCTAATCCAGGTTCCAGAGACGAGGATTTAATACACCCCGTTCAATCGGTTGCAAGGGAAGCCAGGCAGAACACGGTACCTTAAATGGAGAGTATCCTTCAGCAGGGGCAGTTGTTCCTGGCAGCGGGTGCAAGTTGCAGCGTCGTCCAGAGGAAGAGAAGATCTCGTCGTGGAGGAAAGATGAAGGTCGTTGCACTGCCAGGGAAGAAACCAGCCGCGGAGTTCTCCGGTACAAAGGTACTACCCTTTCGGTTCGCGGTAGTGGTGAAAACGTGGTATCCTGGTTGCTGGGGTGCTTGGCACAGGCAAGGCGGCCACGAGATGCTCCAGGAAGGCGAAAAGAAGGTAGACTGGTTATCCCCGCCAGTCGAAGGAAGAAGACTCTCCGGGCTGGAGATCTCCTCTGTCGTTGGGAAAAGTGGTGAGACGGTTCAGCAGGGCTCCACCGGTGGTGTCGTCATTGCAGGCTGGCTCAGCTTCTCCCTCTTCGGATTCTTAGGTCCTGTGGCGACTTCTGAAGTTCCAGTTCCCAAAGCCCTGCTTTTATTCAGCATACCCCCATTCACTCAGCCTAGCTGTCAATCAAACATGCTAAGTGGTGAGCCGGCCGGCTCACCACTTGGGCCAATCAGACAAGAGTGCGACTTGAGTTACCAGGGTAACTCAGTCCAGGGTGCCTAAAACCCCTCCCACGCCCCCTCTAGTACCCAGACAGAGTGGCACCACTTTTGGAGGCTTCTGTGTAGAAGCCCGCCAAAAAGTGGAACAAAGGTCTCGACTTGGGTTGGAGTCACAGAAGAGAACACAAACGCCATTTTAGAATCGAGTTCTGGCAAAAAATACCAACCGGCGAATTAATATTAAATAAATAAACCGGCGGTATTTTCGAGGCTATAAGAATTAAATAATTAAAGTTGGTAGCCTCGAACAATAGGAAAATCCCATAAAGATATATTCGCGGTCGAATATAAAAAGTAGTATCCACTGCCACCAGCCAAAACTCGAGCAGGGGGGACAGAGACGTGCCCCCTCGAACAACAGACCCCGGGGCAATCGAATTGCCCCGACCAGTACGTCCACAACATGATGGTTTGTACTGGTTTCTGTTCATAATTTGGGACTAGCAAAGCCAATGGTGACTTTACATGCCCTGGGAGACAGTAGTCAGTCCCAGGGTATGGAGTCTATGTTGGGGGGTCGCTACGACACCCCTGGGTTACGGCACGGAGGGTGCTGTGTAACACAAATAAAAGAAACACATGAGACCCAATGGAGTAAAAGACCCCATAGCCCATAAAACACATGGAAAGTTAAAGGAACACCTCAAATCATGTCTAAGAGTGGGAGCAAAAAGAATCTCACTCTTAGCAGGAGAGAGAAAATAAACCCAAAAATTCCAGCAAAGCTGCTGGGGGACTCACTAGGTTTGGGAAATCAGCCTTACAGAGAATTCTTCCCAACACCGCCTCCAAAACCATGGTTTTGGTTGGCCCCGCCTCCAATACCATGGTTTTGGTTGGCCCCGCCTCCAAAACCATGGTTTTGGCTGGCGCCGCCTCCAATACCATGGTTTTGGCTGGCCCTGCCTCCAATAGCACGGTTTTGGCTGGCCCCGTCTCCAGTTACATGGTTTTTGCTGGCCCCGCCTCCAGTTACATGGTTTAGGCTGGCCCCGCCTCCAATACCATGGTGTTGGCTGTCCCCACCTCCAAACCCATGGTTTCGGCTGGCCATGCCACCAATCCCATGGTTTTGTCTGGCCCTGCCTCCAATCCCATGGTTTTGTCTCCAGTTACATGGTTTTGGCTGGCCCCGCCTCCAAAACCATAGTTTTGGCTGGCTCTGCCTCCAGTTACATATTTTGGCTGGCTCCGCCTCCAATCCCATGGTTTTGGCTGGCCTCGCCTCCAATCCCATGGTTTTGGCTGGCCCCGCCTCCAGTTACATGGTTTTGGCTGACCCCACCTCCAGTTAGATGGATTTGGCTGACCCCGCCTCCAATCCCATGGTTTTGACTGGCCCCACCTCCAATCCCATGGTTTTGGCTGGCCCTGCCTCCAATCCCATGGTTTTGGCTGGCCCCGCCTCCAATACCATGGTTTTGGCTGGCCCTGCCTCCAAAACCATGGTTTTGGCTGGCCCCGCCTCCAATCCCATGGTTTTGGCTGGCCCCGCCTCCAATACCATGGTTTTGGCTGGCCTCGCCTCCAGTTACATGGTTTTGGCTGGCCCTGCCTCCAATCCCATGGTTTTGGCTGGCCCCGCCTCCAATGCCATGGTTTTGGATGGCCTCGCCTCCAGTTACATGGTTTTGGCTGGCCCTGCCTCAAATCCCATGGTTTTGGCTGGCCCCGCCTCCAATCCCATGGTTTTGGCTGGCCCCGCCTCCAATCCTATGGTTTTGGCTGGCCCGCCTCCAATACCATGGTTTTGGCTGGCCCCGCCTCCAAAACCATGGTTTTGGCTGGCCCCGCCTCCAATCCCATGGTTTTGGCTGGCTCTGCCTCCAAAACCAATTATTTTTGGCTGGCCCCGCCTCCAATCCCATGGTTTTGGCTGGCCCTGCCTCCAAAACCATGGTTTTGGCTGGCTCCGCCTCTAGTTACATGGTTTTGGCTGGCCCCGTGTTAGGGAGAATTCTCTGTTTAGGCTGAATTTCCTAACCTAGTGAGTCCCCCAGCAGCTTTGCTGGATTTTTGGGGTTTATTTCTTTCTCCTGCCAAGAGTGAGACTCTTTCACCCTTACTCTTGGGCATGATTTCAGTGTGTTTCTTTGAATCTAGATGTGTTTTATGGGCTAGGGGGTCTTTTACTCCATAGGGCTTCATGTGTTTTTGTGATGTGTGTTACACAGCACCCTCCGTGCAGTAACACAGGGGTGTCATAGTGACCCCCCAGTATAGACTCCATACCCAGGGGCTGACTACTGTCTCCCAAGGCATGTAAAGTCACCATTGACTTTACTAGTCTTAAATTCTGAACAGAACCAGTACAAACCATTATATTGTGGACGTACTGGCTGGGGCAATTCAATTGCCCCGGGGTCTGTTAGTCGAGGGGGCACGTCTCCTCCCCCCTGATCGAGTTTTGGCTGGTGACAGTGGATACTACTTTTTATATTCAACCGCGAATATTTTCCTATGGGATTTTCCATTGTTTTAGGCTACTATCTTTATTTAAATATTTACGGTAGCCTCGAACATACCGCTGGTTTATTTAATTAATATTAATTCTCCGGTTGGTATTTTTTGCCAAAACTTGATTCTAAAATGGCGTTTGTGTTCTCTTCTGTGACTCCAACCCAAGTCGAGCCCTTTGTTCTACTTATTGGCGGGCTTCTCCACAGAAGCCCTCCAAAGTGGTGCCACTCTGTCTGGGGTACTTAGGAGGGGTGGAGGGAAATTTAGGCACCCTGGACTGAGTTGCCTAGGCAACTCAAGTCGCACTCCATCCTGATTGGCCCAAGTGGTGAGCCGGCCGGCTCACCACTTAGCATGTTTGAGTGACAGCTAGGCTGGGTGAATGGGGGTTTTCTGCATAAAAGCAGGGCTTTGGGGACTGGAACTTCAGAAGTCACCACATTACCTAAGAATTCGACGAGGGAGAAGCTGAGCCAACCTGCCACGACACCACTACCGGTGGAGCACTGCTGGACTGCCTCACCACTTTTCCCAACGACAGAGGAGATCTCCCGCCGGAGAGTCTTCTTCCTTTGACTGGTGTGGATAACCATTTTCACCGTCTTTTCGCTTTCCCTGTTATCTGTATAGCGATTAGATATTTAAAGAGGAATGCACTAACCTGCACATCCAGCGTTAACCAGGAAAGGCAAAGGTTCTGATGATTGTGAAGGCTTCCCTTTAAGCCCAATCCTCCTCACCCGGATTGAACAACCAGGAGCAGGAAGGACTGTGCCCCCAGGGAAACCCTCTATGAGAAAAAAAACCTGCGCGGCACTGAAGACTCTGGTTCTGGGCTGGGTTCAATCTCCTGGAATCTTGCGGGAACTGTGATGCTGAGGTACGAGTTTGGAAGGATGGGTTCTGTAGAAATGAGAAAGAGCTGATGAGCGAGGTAAAGGTCGGAGAAGGAGAGTTCCCCAGAATCCCTGCGCC
The DNA here is from genome assembly GCF_040938575.1 of Ambystoma mexicanum. Classification (NCBI taxonomy): domain Eukaryota; kingdom Metazoa; phylum Chordata; class Amphibia; order Caudata; family Ambystomatidae; genus Ambystoma; species Ambystoma mexicanum. Next base: position 1,167,015,639 of record NC_090927.1, read on the forward strand.
TACCTATATCTGCCTTGAATGTTATAGTGCAGACAAATTGCACTTCAGGAACTCGGAAGACGGGAGAGATGGAAGGAACACTCCTGGAAGGTAGGGAAGAGAAGGAAGGTTAGTAGAATGACGGGGTTAGGCAAAGGGGAGAGGAAAGGATCTTAAAGTAAATACCATAGAATGAAAGTGCTTGGGCTGAATGCGGATACAGGTCCGGAGATACACGGCAGGGGGTCTTGGTAGTTGAAGTCAAAGGATCCCTGAATTCTGGAAGAGTAAATACTAAAGCACACAAGAGGGAAAGAGTTAGCAATATGACACAAGTCTGAGAATAAAGATCCCTAGAAGGCGATAACTTACGAATCGTCTGGGCTAAAGGAGTAGCGACGCGCAGAGGCAAAGCGCTCGGTTCCTTATATCTGGTCACATGACCCGCTGGCGACGTCTTAGAAGTGCGTGAAACAACTAGACCGGCACTCACAGAATAACAAGAAAGATACGTCACCATGCTGGGGGGATTCACGAATGTCAAACGGCACGTCCTGCCGCGATGCCACAAAGACCAACGTTTATAGCAGGTTGTAACATTCCCAACGTACCTCGAGGCTGCCTTGCCCGTGCCCAGCACCCCGGCAACCGGGATACCACGTTTTACCACGACCGCGAAACAAAGGTACCACCTTTAACCGGAAAACTCTGCGGCTGGTTTCTGCCCTGGTAGTGCAACAACCTTCATCTTTCCTCCAAGACGAGATCTTCTCTTCCCCTGGACGATGACGCAACTTGTACCCACTACCAGGAACAACTGCCACCGCTGGAGGATCCTTCCCACTTAAGGTACTGTGTCCCGCCTGGCTTCCCTTGCTACCGACTGTACTGGGTAGATTTAGCCCCCGGCTTTCGAACCTGGGTTAGCCTGGGACACCCTGGCTAAACTTTCCTAAAGCCTCTCTAAACTCTTTTTGAACCCTCTGCAAGACTTTCTAAGCCTAGTGTAACTGTGTGATCTTGGGCGCATTTGTGCTCTGCTCTCTCTAAGAGTGGGCCCAGCCTTTGTACTTTGGCTCACCAGTGACTTTTGCTCTGCTGCCTTGCTTATAGTGTTCCTGAATCTTAGAGTGGTGTACCTTTCCATATTCTGTCTTTTTCCCTCCCTTTCTCACAAACTTATCGGAGTGTAATCTAGTTAAGCGCTCACCTTTGTATGAAAATAAGTGGTGTTTTACTGTGACTTATCTGATAAGGGAAAAGGAGTGCATATATTACACTAGTAACTGTGTTTAGAATATTTTACAATAAGAGTGCTGGAGTGTTTCAAACTGTGTGTTTTTAAATAAATAATTGTATACTTTGATACCAAAGCTCTGGTCAGTGTTTGCTTGTATTATTGTATCTGAGTGCCTACTGTGTATCCTTTACATACTGCCTAACTCTTCTTGAGGGAAGTCTGACTGCTCAGCCACAGCTACCAGGTAAATCTGGGTGGTACAGACTGCTACCAAGTGGGTTTACTGCCAACACCTGTAGTCTTAAATCTTTTGCAGGGGTCCCTAAGGGAACTGCACAGGTTTCTGCCTAACACTGGTGTACAGCGGTGGGATTTGTATTGAGTATACTCTTTAGAGTGCTTTAGGATACCTTAGTAAAACTAACCACAAAGCTTAGCACTGAAAAAGTAATCTTTCTAACATGTCAACTATGGAAACTTATAGTCAAGAGTCCCTTGCTACAAAAACTGCTGATTGTTTAAGAGTATTATGTAAGCATAAGAACCTCCTGACTAAAGGCAAGAAAATGGAATTAATAGAAAAGTTGTTAGCTAACCAAAGTCTGGATGATGGGTCTGAGGAACCCACCATGCCAGAAAATGTAGATAACAGTATAGAAATTGATACTGATCAAAATGTTGATAATCTTGAGGAAGGGTCAGAAGAGGAGGGTGAGGCTGCTGTGACTGTCCCACTAGGCCTCTGTCTGCTCTACCTGCTGTACCTACTGGGCCTTTGCCAAGTCCCACACTTAGTCCTCAATATCTCGAATTAGAGAAAATGAAACTTGAACTACAGTTCAAGAGACTGAATACTCTGGCTGAACAGAGACATCAGGAAATGAATCAAGAACTACGGCTAAGGGAAATGGAGCTCAAGCATGAGCTAGAAATGAAGAAATTATCTGTCGAAAGTGCTTCTCTCTCTGGCTGTTACGCTCACCTGGTTCCCACGGGGGCGTCGACCGGAACTGGGCCGCTGTTGTTTCCACCAGTGTGACGTGTAGTGCCGAGATGACTGACTGGACTGGCCCGCTCTGCCTAGTTTGTCTGGCTCGCAGGAATATTCTTCTGCAAAGGAGAAGGGGAATTAACCACCCGTGGAATTGAGTGTCAACCCACCTTCCCCACTCCTGTTGTCTTCCCACAGATCACTCTTGATGTCCCCTCCTTAGTCTCACCTGAAGGTTTGGAAGGATGAGCTCTCCATCCTGCGTCGACCGCAGGGGCGCTTTGATGACCAGTTACTTCACTGGCGTAGAGGAATTGGTGAGTTCCAGTATTGACTCTAAAGTCCAATTGTTCATAAGAGTTCAAATGTCTGCTCTTCACTCTGTCCGATTCCTTGCAGGTTGCCGATTAATCCACTCGAAGATTTCCAAATGGCAATTGGTAAGATTCAGGTAAGTCTATTGTGGTTTTCCCCTTAGGGGATGGGGTACGGCGATGAAGCAGAGTTGACTGCGCCGACCCGAGATGAGGTGAGTACCCCCCGTGGTAAATCAGGTAAGTCCTTGGGGGTAGCTTGTATAGCCTTAGAGAGTCCCCTTGCTCACCTTGCTGTCTTTGTCTCCTTAGGTGTCGGAGGGCGGCCGCGAGATGGAGAGAGCGTGATGGAATGCTGAAGTACCGCCAAGCAGGTGAGTTCAGCCCAGCGCCGCAGGAATGCGAAGCGATGCTTCAAAGACTTCTGTCTTTCAGCTCTGTGGCGAAATGGATCAGGATTCAGGTAAGGATTAAAGTTAAAACTCCTGTTCTAACCTTTATCCTTCTTTTCTTCTTGTTTCAGGAGTCCCAGGACTGAAGCGGGCGTGGCTGAAGACTGGAGCTGCTGAAAACACGGTGAGCATTACGCTGCAGCAAGCAGAATAACGCGAAGCACATGTGGCTGTCCGGGCGTGGTTTAAATAGCCTTGGAAGAAGATCCAGGTAAGTATTCTTCCACAGCCCCACCCAAGTAATAAAATAGTCCCTTCAGTAAAATAGTCCCTCCTAAGCCTCATTTGGCTTGAGTCTTCATGCAGCATGGTCTGCCTCAGGTGAGTATGCAGCATGGTCTGCTTCATGTAAGTTATCAATAATGAGCCTGGCGCCCATGGCGCCAGGACTGACTTTATCTTTATGAGCCTGGCGCCATAGGCGCCAGGACTGTACCCAAACAGCCCCTAACTGGGGCTTTTGGGCATGCTCCAAGTGGCATGATGCCTGCTTCCGGGGCTGCTGGGCCTGGTCTCGTCTTCCGGGGGCAGGCATCATGACACTGGCTCCTCTAGAAGTTCCAGTCCTAAAAGACCCCGGATGCCTAAAGAATTGGTTGGTATGTATGAGCCTAAATTGGATGTGTTGGATTGGTTGTCTCTGTTTGAATATAATCATGGGCTCCAGAACATCACAGGAAATGACTTACTCACCTGGTTGTTCTCGAGGCTTCCCCCTGTTGCAACCGATGTGGTAATGGAGTTGGGGGAGGAGGATAGGAAAGAGTATGAATGTGTGAAACTAGCTCTGATAGCTAGGTTTGGGAAGACCCCTTCCCAGTATCTTAAGAGGTTTAGAACCCTCAAAAAGCATGATGGTACCCCTTGGGCTACCTCGGTTAGTGAAGGGCTGAAAAATTTAGAGGGATGGATTAAGGGTTACAAAGTGAACACTTATGAAGGTATGAAGAATCTTTTTATGTTGGAGTCAATTTATGATGCCTGCTCTCCTGAGCTCAGACAGCACTTGGCTGATTCAAAGGAATTAGATTCCCGAAAACTAGCTAAGGCTGATGACTTGTGGGTTGCCAACAGGGCCACTCACAAGGATTCTGGGGTAACTCAGAAAAAGGATGAGGGGAAACAGCCTAAAAAATACTCCAAAGAGAATTATAATACTGCAAATTCCAAAGAGGGCCCCAAACAAAACCAGAAGGGTAAGCCACCAGGGAAACCACAGCAGAATAGTGTCTCCTCTGGTGTCAAACCAGAGGGAGGTCAGAACAAGCCTCCATTCCAGAAGGCATTTGGTAAATGCTTTGTTTGTGGCTCTACTGACCATGTGAAAGGAGATCCCAGATGCAAGGGTAAGCCTTCAGGGATCCAACTTGCCTCCTTAGCCTTCGCTCCAGAAGAGGAAGTACCAATGGCAAGTGGAAACTTTCTACTGCTGGCTGATGAAACCATTGGAGTCTCAGCCAGTGTTTCTTTAGTCTCTCTGGAGTTGTGGGAACAACAGAATTTAGATGTGTATAATTCTATCCCAGATAATACTAAAGAGTATTATAAAGACAGTGTCCAGGTAAATGGTCAGGAGACTCCTGCCATTAGAGACACTGGGGCCAGCATAACTGTGGTGGATGAATCATTTTTCAAGGCAGAGGATGTTGCTAAGGCACCCAAATGCCTCACCAAGTTAGCTGGAGGGCCTGTGCAGATGTGTCCCCAGTTACCAGTTCTCATCCAGTGTAATGACATGGCTGTAAAAATACCTGTCAGTGTACAATGTGAAGTGCCAGGTAGGGTTCTGTTGGGTAATGACCTGAAAGCTCTTGGAGTTGTGTCACATACCCCCAGACCACCTAGCAAAAGGTTACAGGAGCTCACAAAACCTGCAAGAGAGAAAACCCTGCAAGGGTTATCTCAGGAGATGATGACAGAGATCACTCCTTTACCACTGGAGCAACTCACTGCAGTAACTACCAGATCAGGAGCAAAGGGGCAACCCAAGACTCCTAGGAAAAAGTCAGCAGCAAGCACTCAAGTGCTTCCAACAGTTACACCTGTAACTCCACCTCCAGCTGAGGCTGAGAGGGAGGTACAACCCTGAATGGTTGAACTAGGCTCTGAAGAAGAGCTAGTGGAAGGCCAAGAACTTATTGGAGATCTAGACCCTGAGGACCATCCTGAGCTGCAGTCTTTACTGGCAGAAGGTGGGCCCAGCAGGGCAGCTTTCCGTAAGGGACAAAGAGAATGTCCAACTCTGGAGGGTCTCCGCCAACAGGCAGCTGCTCAGGCTGATGGGCAAGAGCCTGGGAAGTATAGGTTGCACTGGGAAGATGGCCTCTTCTACAGTGAACCAGCTGAGTCTGAACCTGGAGACTACAAACGCCTTGTAGTACCTCAAGAAAACAGACAACAGTTCTTGAACTTAGCCCACGAGATTCCTTTGGCTGGTCACTTGAGCTTCAAGAAGACCAAGGAAAGGCTGTCACTCTACTTCTATTGGCCAAAAATGGGGGCAGAAGTAGATAAGTTTTGCAAGAACTGCCATACCTGCCAAACTTCTGGTAAGGTTGGCGCCAAGAATGTGGCACCCTTAGTGCCTCTCCCAGTTGCGGGAGTCCCATTTGAGAGGGTAGGGATTGACATTGTTGGTCCCCTTGATCCCCCTACCTCCTCAGGCAACAGGTTTATCCTTGTTGTAGTAGACCATGCTACTAGATACCCTGAGGCCATTCCTATGAGAACTGTTACAGCTCCGGCTGTGGCTAAGGCCCTCCTTGGTATTTTTTACCAGGGTTGGGTTTCCTAAGGAAGTAATATCCGACAGGTGGTCAAACTTTATATCCCACTACATGAAAGCCATGTGGAAAACCTGCCGAGTTACTTACAAGTTCTCAACCGCCTACCACCCACAAACCAATGGATTGGTAGAAAGGTTTAACAGAACCATGAAGAGCATGGTAGGTGCTTTAGAGGAACCTCTGAAAAGCAAGTGGGACCTTCTACTGCCATGCCTTCTCTTTGCTTATACAGAAGTCCCTCAGGAGGGAGTAGGTTATTCTCCCTTTGAACTTCTCTATGGCCATCCGGTCAGAGGTCCATTGGCCCTGATTAAGGAGGGGTTGGAAGGCGCTCCTCCCCTCAAGCCAGTCAGAGTGACTGACTATGTGATAGGTCTCCGAAGGAGAATGCCACACATGATGGCAGAAGCTAGTGATAACCTGAAAGCTGGACAAGCTTTGGTCAAGCATTGGCATGATCAAAAGGCTAACATGGTTGAGTTCACTCAAGACCAGCTAGTTCTCATTATGCTCCCAACAAGGCAGAGGGCCTTGCAAGACAAGTGGATGGGACCATTCAAAGTTGTGGGAAAACTTGGAGAGGTCAACTATCTGGTGGATCTGGGCAGACCCAGGGAAGCTCCTAGAGTCTTCCACACCAACCGACTGAAAGCGTTCATCTCCAGACCTGAAGTAGGAGCCTTGCTTCTAGCTTCAGCAGCAGAGGAAGAAGAGAGTGAGTCTCTCCCTGATCTCCTCAGAGGTGTACCTTTAGATGAAAAAATTGAAGGAGTCAATCTCTCTTCAGATCTGACACCTGAGCAACAAGAGGAGTGCAAATCTATGTTAAATCAGTTTGCCTCACTGTTCTCACTCTCACCAGGCTTGACCCCTTGGGGACAGCACGAGATACTCACTGGTGACTGTCTGCCAGTCAAAAGCAGAGGATACCGAATGTCAGAAAATGTGAGAACCCATATCAAGGGGGAGGTCAAGAAGATGCTTGATCTCGGGGTAATAGAACCCTCTACTAGTCCATGGTCTAGCCCAGTTGTGTTAGTACCAAAGGCAGGATCCAAAGACTTGAGATTCTGTGTGGACTATAGAGCTCTTAATGCAGTCACCAAGACTGATGCCCACCCTTTACCAAGGACAGATGAGTTGGTGGATAAACTTGGTGCAGCCAAGTACCTCAGCACATTTGACCTTACGTCAGGCTATTGGCAAATAGCCTTGACAGACCATGCCAAGGAGAAAACTGCATTTTCCACCCCAGTTGGCTTGTACCAGTTTAAGGTCATGTCTTTTGGATTAAAAAATGCACCTGCTAAATTCCAAAGGATGGTGAACCAAGTTCTAGCTGGGATGGAGGACTTCTGCATGGCATACTTGGATGACATTGCAGTCTTCAGTCACTCCTGGGAGGATCATGTGAACCACCTAGGACATGTTTTGCAGGCTCTTGGACAGGCCAATTTGACTATCAAGGCAAGTAAATGCCAGATAGGACAAAGTAAGGTGGTCTACCTTGGGCATGAGGTAGGAGGTGGAGAAATAAGGCCTTTGCTCAGCAAGATTGAAGCTGTGCAAAATTGGACAACACCTACTACTCAAACCCAAGTGAGAGCCTTCCTAGGCCTCACTGGGTACTACAGGAATTTCATTGAGAACTATGGGACCATAGCTTCTCCACTGAATGTAATCTCCTCTCCAAAATTCCCTAAAAAGGTCAAATGGAATGAGGAGTGCAGTCAGGCCTTTGAAAAACTGAAGAAAGCTCTTTGCCAAGCTCCAGTATTGAGAGCTCCTGACTACCACCAAACTTTCATTGTACAAACTGATGCTTCCAATGTAGGTATAGGTGCAGTTCTAAGCCAACTGGATGAGAAGGGTAGGGAGCACCCCATTTGCTTCATCAGCCGTAAGCTGAAGGATCCTGAGACAAGGTGGGCAACAATAGAAAGAGAATGCTTTGCTATTGTGTGGGCACTGAAGAAGTTTAGGTCATACTTGTATGGTTCTACTTTTGTCATTCATACTGACCACCAACCCTTGAGATGGTTAATGCAAATGAAGGGGGAAAATCCAAAACTATTGAGATGGTCAATCTGCCTGCAAGGGTTTGATTTCACCATTGAGCACAGGTCAGGGTGTCATCATCAAAATGCTGATGGACTCTCTAGGATGTATGTCATCGACTAGAGGTATGAGGTTCATCCAGGAGTGGATTAAATCCTCCTGTCCCTTAGTCTGGGGGGGCGAGTGTTAGGGAGAATTCTCTGTTTAGGCTGAATTTCCTAACCTAGTGAGTCCCCCAGCAGCTTTGCTGGATTTTTGGGGTTTATTTTTTTCTCCTGCCAAGAGTGAGACTCTTTCACCCTCACTCTTGGGCATGATTTGAGTGTGTTTCTTTGAATCTAGATGTGTTTAATGGGCTATGGGGTCTTTTACTCCATAGGGCTTCATGTGTTTTTGTGATGTGTGTTACACAGCACCCTCCGTGCAGTAACACAGGGGTGTCATAGTGACCCCCCATTATAGACTCCATACCCTGGGACTGGGTACTGTCTCCCAGGGCATGGGGGCACATCTCCGTCCCCCCTGATTGAGTTTTGGCTGGTGGCAGTGGATACTACTTTTTATATTCAACCGCGAATATTTTCCTATGGGATTTCCCATTGTTTTAGGCTACTATCTTTATTTAATTATTTACGGTAGCCTCGAACATACCGCCGGTTTATTTAATTAATATTAATTCTCCGGTTGGTATTTTTTGCCAAAACTTGATTCCAAAATGGCGTTTGTGTTCTCTTCTGTGACTCCAACCCAAGTCGAGCCCTTTGTTCCACTTTTTGGCGGGCTTCTCCACAGAAGCCCTCCAAAGTGGTGTCACTCTGTCTGTGGTACTTAGGAGGGGTGGAGGGAAATTTAGGCACCCTGGACTGAGTTGCCTAGGCAACTCAAGTCGCACTCCATCCTGATTGGCCCAAGTGGTGAGCCGGCCGGCTCACCACTTAGCATGTTTGAGTGACAGCTTGGCTGAGTGAATGGGGGTTTCTGCATAAAAGCAGGGCTTTGGGAACTGGAACTTCAGAAGTCGTCACAGGACCTAAGAATCCGACGAGGGAGAAGCTGAGCTGACCTGCCACGACACCACTACCGGTGGAGCCCTGATGGACTGCCTCACCACTTTTCCCAACGACAGAGGAGATCTCCCGCCGGAGAGTCTTCTTCCTTTGACTGGTGGGGATAACCAGTTTCACCGTCTTTTCGCTTTCCCGACGTACCTCATGGCCGCCTTGCCCGTGCCCAGCACCCCGGCAACCGGGATACCACATTTTACCACGACCGCGAAACAAAGGTACCACCTTTAACCGGAAAACTCTGCGGCTGGTTTCTGCCCTGGTGGTGCAACGACCTTCATCTTTCCTCCAAGTCGAGATCTTCTCTTCCCCTGGACGACGACGCAACTTGCACCCACTACCAGGAACAACTGCCACCGCTGGAGGATCCTTCCCACTTAAGGTACCGTGTCCCGCCTGGCTTCCCTTGCTACCGACTGTACAGGGTAGATTTAGCCCCCGGCTTTCGAACCTGGGTTAGCCTGGGACACCCTGGCTAAACTTTCCTAAAGCCTCTCTAAACTCTTTTTGAACCCTCTACAAGACTTTCTAAGCCTAGTGTAACTGTGTGATCTTGGGCGCATTTGTGCTCTGCTCTCTCTAAGAGTGGGCCCAGCCGTTGGACTTTGGCTCACCAGTGACTTTTTGCTCTCTGCCTTGCTAATAGTGTTCCTGAATCGAAGAGTGGTGTAACCCTTCATATTCTGTCTTTTTTCCTCCCTTTTTCACAACCTTAATAGAGTGCAATCTAGTTAAGCGCTCACCTCTGTATGAAAATAAGTGGTGTCTTACTGTGATTTTCTAATAAGGAAAAAGGGGTGTATATATCATAATAGTAACTGTGTTTAGAATATTTTACAATAAGAGTGCTGGAGTGTTTCAACTGTGTGTTTTTAAATAAATAATTATAAACTTTGATACCAAAGCTCTGGTCAGTGTTTGCTTGTATTATTGTATCTGAGTGCCTATTGAGTATACTTTTTTACATACTGCCTAACTCTTCTTGAGGGAAGTCCGACTGCTCAGCCACAGCTACCAGGTAAATCTGGGTGGTACAGACTGCTACCAAGTGGGTTTACTGCTAACACCTGTAGTCTTAAATCTTTTGCAGTGGTCCCTAAGGGAACTGCACAGCTTTCTGCCTAACACCTTTTAACCGAAAGAACTCCGCGGCTTATTTCTTCCCTGGCAGTGCAACGACCTTCATCTTTCCTCCACGGCGAGACCTCCTCTTCCTCTGGACGAAACACTGACTTGCACCCGCTGCCACAAACAACTGCCCCCGCTGGAGCTTCCTTCACACTTAAGGTACTGTGTCCCACCTGGCTTCCCTTGCGACAGATCGTTCGGGGTGACAGTAAAGCCTCAACTTTCTTACCTGGGCTAGCCTGGGACAACCTAGTTAACTTTTCCTGACTTTAATTTCATCCTTTGTGTGCAAACTATCTACAAGACTCTTTGGGCATAACCCCACTGTGTGAACCTGGACCCCTTCTGCTTGCTCTCTCCAAGAGTGGGCCTTGCAATTGACTTCCTTGCTCTCCAGTAGAACTCTGCCTATTCTGCCTTACTGTGGTTCTTTTAAAAGTATTGACATTTGTGTGCTTCCATGACTCTGCCTTTTTCCCTCCCTTTTTAATAACTTATTAGAGTGCCATCTTATGTTAAGCGCTCACCTCTGTCTGAAAATAAGTGGTGTTTCTCACTAAGACTTGTTTAATAAGTAATTGGGGTTGTATATATATAATAGTGACTGTGTGCTGAATTTACTTTTCTCATTATGCTAGAGTAATTTACAAGTGTGTCTTTAAGTAAATAATTATATACTTTTACAAAAAAGCTCTGGTCAGTGTTTGCTTGTGCTACTGTATCTCTGTACCTATTGTGTATACTCTATATACTGCCTAACTCTTCTTGAGGGAAGTCTGACTGCTCAGCCACAGCTACCAAGTGAATCTGTGTGGTACAGACTGCTACCAAGTGGGTTTACTGCCAAACACCTGTAGTCTTAAATCTTTTGCAGTGGTCCCTAAGGGAACTGCACAGGTGTCTGCCTAACACTGGTGTACAGCGGTGTGATTTGTATTGAGTATACATTTTAATGTGCTTAAAGATACCTTAGTGCAACTAACTTCAAAACTTAGCACTAAAAGAAGTATTTTCTAAAACATGTCAACCATGGAAAGTTATAGTCAAGAGTCCCTTGCTACAACAACTGCTGATTGTTTAAGAGTTCTCTGTAAGCATAAGAATCTCCTGACTAAAGGCAAGAAAATGGAGCTAATAGAAAGGTTGTTAGCAAACCAAAGTCTGGATGGTGGTTCAGAGGAACCTACCACTCCAGCAACTGTAGACAACAGCAATGATATTGATATGAATGTTAGTATTGATAACTGTGAGTCAGAAGCAGAAGAGGAGGGGGAAGATGTTAGAGTTGTCTCCCCTGGGCCTCTACCTGCCCTGCCAGCTGTACCTACTGGACCCTTACCAGGTCCCACACTTAATCCTCAATATATGGAACTAGAAAAAATGAAGCTTGAATTAGAGTTCAAAAGAATTAATGCTCAAACAGAACAACGGCACCAAGAACTAAGGCTCAGAGAAATGGAGCTCAACCATGAGCTAGAAATGAAAAAATTGTCTGTGAAAAGTGCTTCTCTCTCCAAGTCCTCTAGGAGTTCCAGTCCCAAAAGACCCCAGATGCCTAAGGAGTTGGTGGGTATGTATGAGCCTAAGTTGGATGTGTTGGATTGGTTGAGTTTGTTTGAATATAATCATGGGCTCCAGAACATTACAGGAAATGAGTTACTTTCCTTGTTGCTCTCTAGGCTCCCCCCTGTTGCAACTGATGTGGTAATGGAGTTGGGGGAGGAGGATAAGAATGATTATGCATGTTTGAAACTAGCTTTGATAGCTAGATTTGGGAAGAACCCTTCCCAGTACCTTAAGAGGTTTAGGACCCTCAAAAAGAATGATGGTACCCCTTGGGCTACCTGGGTGAGTGAGTGTTTGAAAAACTTAGAGGGATGGATTAAGGGTTACAAGGTGAACACTTATGAGGGAATGAGAAATCTTGTAATGTTGGAGTCAATTTATGGTGCCTGCTCTCCTGAGCTCAGACAGCACTTGGCTGATTCAAAGGAATTAGATCCTAGAAAGCTAGCTAAGGCTGCTGATTTGTGGGTTGCCAACAGGGCTACTCACAAGGATTCAGGGGTCTCTCAGAAAAAGGATGAGGGAAAGCAGTCACCAAAAGGGAACTAAGAGATTTCTAATACCTCCCAACCCAAAGAGGGCTCCAAACAACAAAATAACAAGGGTAAGTTCCAGGGTAAACCACAACAGGCTAGTGTACCGTCTGGTCACAAACCAGAAGGAGGTCAGGCCAAGCCACCCTTCCAGAGAGCATTTGGAACATGCTATCTCTGTGGGGCCACTGACCACATCAAAGGAGATCCCAGATGTAAGGGTAAAATTACATGGATCTGCACAGTCTCCTTAGCCTTCACTCCTGAGTAGGAAGTCCAAATGGCTAGTGCTCACTTTGAAGTCTTTGCTGAAGAACCTTTGGGTTTCCAACCAAGTGTAACAGTAGAGTCCATGGGTCTGGTTAGTGATCAGAATAGGAGTGTGTACAACTCCATACCAGAAAACTCTAAAGTTTATTATATGGACAGTGTTCTTGTCAATGGTCAGGATACTCCTGCCTTGCGAGACTCTGGGGCCAGCAGAACAGTAGTGGATGAAAGCTTTTTCAGGCCTGAGGATGTTGCTAAGGCACCCAAAGGTCCCACTAAGATGTCTGGAGGCCCTGTCCAAATGGTTCCAATTCTACCAGCCCTCCTTCAGTGTAATGACATGACCGTGTTGATTCCTGTCAGTGTTCGGACTGAGGTGCCTGGGAGAGTCCTGTTGGGGAATGATCTAAGAACTCTAGGAGTAGTATCCAGTACCCCCATGCCTCCTAGTATGGAGACCCAGAACCAAACCAAATTGGCTAGAGAGGCCACCTTAAGGGACCATTCTAAGCCTGTGGGAACCTCTACTGAGAACCCCACTCCAAGCCCTGGTGTTGGTAAGTTGACCTCTGACCCAGGCAAATTTCAGCCTAACATGCTAGGGAAATGGGAGCCCCAACCAAGCTCCATCATTGTTCCCCCAGTTATAGAGTCTGTGACCCCCCCTGCTTCTGAGGAAGAGGTGGATAGACCTACTGGAACCCTAACTAGGCCTAAGAGAACTGGTAATTCTCAGTGCTGGTGGAAAACCAGAAAAGAAAAGTCTAAGGCCAAAAACCTTCAGACTGTTGGACCTTCCAGAGAAGACTCCAACCCAATTCCTAGTCTTAAGGGGGAAACTCCTAAAGTAGGTAAAGGTAGATCTAAGAGGAAGGAGAAGCATGTACCTTGCTTATCTCCATCCCCTCCAACCAAGAGGCCAAAAACTCAACCTTCTCCCAACAGAGAGGTGGTGAGGACATCTGGAGGCCCCTCTAGATCTAAGGGAATCCTTTATAAGGACCCCTTAAAAAAGCCTAACACAGGTTCAGAAGTTGTACCAACTTCTGAGGGACTGGTCAACCAGATGCCCTATAACTTTAAAAAGACTAATGTTCCTCAAAGGGTTTGTAGGTCATATAGCTTACAAAGGAAAACCTTTGACTCTACCACTGAACATAAGTCAGGGTGTCAAGATCAAAATGCTGATGGACTCTCTACGATGTATGTCATCGACTAGAGGTATGAGGTTCATCCAGGAGTGGATTAAATCCTCCTGTCCCTTAGTCTGGGGGTGCGAGTGTTAGGGAGAATTCTCTGTAAAGGCTAATTTCCCAAACCTAGTGAGTCCCCCAGCAGCTTTGCTGGATTTTTGGGGTTTATTTTTTTCTCCTCCTAAGAGTGAGACTCTTTTACTCCCACTCTTAGGCATGATTTGAGGTGTTCCTTTATCTTTCCATGTGTTTTATGGGCTAAGGGGTCTTTTACTCCATAGGGTCTCATGTGTTTTTGATGTGGGTTACACAGCACTCTCCGTGCGTTAACCCAGGGGTGTCGTAGCGACCCCCCAACATAGACTCTACCCTGGGACTGACTACTGTCTCCCAGGGCATGTAAAGTCACCATTGGCTTTGCTAGTCCCAATTTATGAACAGAAACCAGTACAAACCATCATATTGTGGACATACTGGTCGGGGCAATTCGATTGCCCCAGGGTCTGTTGTTCGAGGGGGCACGTCTCCGTCCCCCCTGATCGAGTTTTGGCTGGTGGCAGTGGATACTACTTTTTATATTCGACCGCAAATATATCTCTATGGGATTTTCCCATTGTTCGAGGCTACCAACTTTAATTATTTAATTCTTATAGCCTCGAACATACCGCTGGTTTATTTATCTAATATTAATTCACCGGTTAGTATTTTTTGCCAGAACTCGATTCTAAAATGGCGTTTGTGTTCTCTTCTGTGACTCCAACCCAAGTCGAGCCCTTTGTTCCACTTTTTGGCGGGCTTCTCCACAGAAGCCTCCAAAAGTGGTGCCACTCTGTCTGGGTACCACAGGGGGATGGGAGGGGGTTTAGGCACCCTGGACTGAGTTGCCTTGGCAACTCAAGTCACACTCTTGTGTGATTGGCCCAAGTGGTGAGCCGGCCGGCTCACCACTTAGCATGTTTGATTGACAGCTAGGCTGAATGAATGGGGGTTTGCTGCATAAAAGCAGGGCTTTGGGGACTGGAACTTCAGAAGTCACCACAGGACCTAAGAATCCGAGGAGGGAGAAGCTGAGCCGACCTGCAACGACGACAGCACCGGTGGAGCCCTGCTGAACCGTCTCACCACTTTTCCCGACGACAGAGGAGATCTCCAGTCCGGAGAGTCTTCTTCCTTTGACTGGTGGGGATAACCAGTTTTGCCTTCTTTTCACCGTCCTGGAGCATCTCGTGGCCGCCTTTCCCATGCCAAGCACCCCGGCAACCGGAATACCACGGCTTACCACTACCGCAAAGAGAAGGGTAGTACCTTTTAACCGAAAGAACTCCGCGGCTGTTTTTTTCCCTGGCAGTGCAATGACCTTCATCTTTCCTCCATGGCGAGACCTCCTCTTCCTCTGGAGGAAACACCGACTTGCACTTGCTGCCAGGAACAACTGCCCCCGCTGGAGCTTCCTTCACACTTTAGGTACTGTGTCCCGCCTGGCTTCCCTTGCGACAGATCGTTCGGGGTGACGTAAAGCCTCGACTTTCTAACCTGGGCTGGCCTGGGACAACCTAGCTAACTTTTCCTGACTTTAATTTCATCCTTTGTGTGCGAACTATCTACAAGACTCTTTGGACATAACCCCACTGTGTGAACGTGGACCCCTTCTGCTTGCTCTCTCCAAGAGTGGGCCTTGCAATTGACTTCCTTGCTCTCCAGTAGAACTCTGCCTAACCTGCCTTACTGTGGTTCTTTTAAAAGTATTGAAATTTGTGTGCTTCCATAACTCTGCCTTTTTCCCTCCCTTTTTAATAACTTATTAGAGTGCCATCTTATTTTAAGCGCTCACCTCTGTCTGAAAATAAGTGGTGTTTCTCACTAAGACTTGTCTAATAAGTAATTGGGGTTGTATATATATATATATATATATATATATATATATATATATATATATATAATAGTGACTGTGTGCTGAATTTACTTTTCTCTTTATGCTAGAGTAATTTACAAGTGTGTCTTTAAATAAATAATTATATACTTTTACACCAAAGCTCTGGTCAGTGTTTGCTTGTGCTACTGTATCTCTGTACCTATTGTGTATACTCTATATACTGCCTAACTCTTCTTGAGGGAAGTCTGACTGCTCAGCCACAGCTACCAAGTGAATCTGTGTGGTACAGACTGCTACCAAGAGGGTTTACTGCCAAACACCTGCAGTCTTATATGTTTTGCAGTGGTCCCTAAGGGAACTGCAAAGGTTTCTGCCTAACACCCCGCCCCTAATACCTTAGTTTTGGCTGGCCCCGCCTACAATCCCATGGTTTTGGCTGGCCCCGCCTCCAATCCCATGGTTTTGGCTGGCTCTGCCTCCAAAACCATGGTTTTGGCTGGCCCCGCCTCCAATCCCATGGTTTTGGCTGGCCCCGCCTCCAAAACCATGGTTTTGGCTGGCTCTGCCTCCAGTTACATGGTTTTGGCTGGCCCCGCCTCCAGTCCCAGGGTTTTGGCTGGCCCTGCCTCCAAAACCATGGTTTTGGCTGGCCCCGCCTCCAGTACCATGGTTTTGGCTGGCCACGCCTCCAATACCATAGTTACGGCAGGCCCGCCTCCAAAACCATGGTTTTGGCTGGCTCAGCTTCCAGTTACATGGTTTTGGCTGGCCCTGCCTCCAATCCCATGGTTTTGGCTGGCCCCGCCTCCAGTTACATAGTTTTGGCTTGGCCCGCCTCCAATACCATAGTTTTGGATGGCCCTGCCTCTAACACCATGGTTTTGGCTGGCCCCACCACCAATACCATGGGTTTGGCTGGCCACGCCTCCAATAACATGGTTTTGGCTGGCCCCGCCTCCAATACCATGGTTTTGGCTGGCCCCGCCTCCAGTTACATGGTTTTGGCTGGCCCCGCCTCCAATCCCATGGTTTTGGCTAGCCCTGCCTCCAATCCCATGGTTTTGGCTGGCCCTGCCTCCAATCCCATGGTTTTGGCTGGCCCCGCCTCTAATACCATGGTTTTGGCTGGCCCGCCTCCAATACCATGGTTTTTGGCTGGCCCCGCCTCCAATTCCATGGGTTTGGCTGGCCCCACCTCCATTACCATGGTTTTGGCTGGCCCCGCCTCCAATAGCATGGTTTTGGCTGGCCCTGCCTCCAATACCATGGATTTGGCTGGCCCCGCCTCCAATACCATAGTTTTGGCTGGCCCTGCCTCCAATACCATAGTTTTGGCTGGCCCTGCCTCCAATACCATGGTTTTGGCTGGCCCTGCCTCCAATACTGTGGTTTCTGCTGGCCCCGCCTCCAAAACCTGGATTTGGCTAGCCCCGCCTCCAATACCATGATTTTGGCTGGCCCCGTCTCCAATACCGTGGTTTTGGCTGGCCCTGCCTCCAATACCATGGTGTTGGCTGGCCCCGCCTCCAATACCATGGTACCATGGTTTTGGCTGGCCCTGCCTCCAAAACCATGGTTTTGGCTGGCCCCGCCTGGCTGGCCCCGCCTCCAGTTACATGGTTTTGACTGGCCCCGCCTCCAATCCCATGGTTTTGGCTGGCCCTGCCTCCAATACCATGGTTTTGGCTGGCCCCGCCTCCAATCCCATGGTTTTGGCTGGCCCCGCCTCCAATCCCATGGTTTTGGCTGGCCCCGCCTCCAATCCCATGGTTTTGGCTGGCCCCGCCTCAAATCCCATGGTTTTGGCTGGCCCGCCTCCAATCCCATGGTTTTGGCTGTCCCCGCCTCCAAAACCATGGTTATGGCTGGCCCCGCCTCCAATACCATGGTTTTGGTTGGCCCCACATCCAAAACCATGGTTTTGGCTGGCCCTGCCTCTAATCCCATGGTTTTGGCTGACCCCCGCCTCCAAAACCATGGTTTTGGCTGGCCCAGGTTAAATACCATGGTTTTGGCTGGCTCAGCCTCCAGTTACATGGTTTTGGCTGGCCCCGCCTCCAATCCCATGGTTTTGGCTGGCCCCGACTCCAATACCATGGTTTTGGCTGGCCCTGATATGATATATGATATGATATGATATGGCATTTGTAACGCATTTATACACAAGTGTTTCAAGGCGCGACGAGGCAGGGAGGGGGGAACAAGGGGAGACAGACAAACAATCCTACTAGGCCAGGTGTCATTCAGATCGCGCAAGTGCATGGGAAGGGGGGACGGGAAAAGTGCAAGGGGGAAAGGGAGAGGGGAAAGTGCAGTACAAAGTGATTAGTAAAATACAAGATAAATAATAAGGGCCAGCTGGTGGCAAGTGCAGGATAAGTGCAGACAAGTGCTGGGAAGGGGGACTGTAAGGATACAGAGACAGTCCCGCAGTGCAGGGGTTGCCAGGGAGGCAGTGAAGGGGAGAGTGGCTGGGCCAAGGGCCGAGATTGGTGAGTGGCCCAGTTGCTGATTCAGTACCGTTTCAGTGATTTAGCAGGCGAGAGGGGGAGAGAAAGCAGAAGCAAAGAGGAAGGTTTTGAGGTGCTTCCGGAACCGGAGATGGTTCTCCTCAAGTTTCAGGGAGGCAGGAAGGCTGTTCCAGAGGGAGGCCCCTGCTGCGGAGAGAGATCTCCCCCCAACTCGTTGCTTGGAGAAGCGGCTGACCCTGTGGGAGTTGGAGGCGGATGAGCGAAGAGCTCGAGAAGGAAGATATTTAGGAAGAGAGAGTTGAAGGTATTTTGGCCCAAAGCCCCAGAAGGCCTTGTGGACAATGCAGAGGGTTTTGAACTTAATCTTCACAGCCACAGGGAGCCAGTGTTGCGATTTCAATCCTGGAGAGATACGGTCCCTGGGCTTGAGGCCAAGGACAAGTCTTGCAGTCCTGTTCTGGATGAGTTGCAGCGGGCGGAGAGTAGAGGCAGGCAGATTTAGATAGAGGCTGTTACAGTAGTCCAGCTTCGAGAGAACCAGGGCTCTGGAGACAGTGAGCTTCTGGGGGAAGGAGAGGAAAGGAAGGATACCTTTGAGGAGGTGCAGCTGGTAGTGTGACTTCTTAGAAACGTCAGAAATGTGAGGAGAGAAGGAGAGTGTGGAGTCGAAGATGACCCCGAGTTTTTTTGCCTTGCAGGTAGGAGCAGGAAGAGGGCCAAGAGAGGCCGGCCAGAGAGCTGCAAGGAAGGAGGGAGTGGGTGTGCCGATGACTAGAATCTCAGTCTTACTGGCATTAAGGCAGAGGTCGTTGGTGGCACACCATTCCTGGATAGCAGAAAGACAATCAGAGATGAGGGAAGGAGCAGAGGAGGCCGAGGGAAGCCTGAAAATGAGCTGGGTATCATCAGCATAGCACTGAAAGTTGGGGCAGAGAGCAGCGATGCGGTGGGCAAGAAGAGCCAGATACTGGTTGAACAGCCAGGGAGAGAGGTTAGAACCCTGGGGGACACCACAGGTAGAGAAAAAGATGTCAGAGAGGAAAGACCCCAGTTGGACCTGGGAGGGTCGATTTGAGAGGAAAGAGGTCAGCCAAGCCGGAGCCTGTCCAGAGATACCCAGGTTATCACGGAGAAGATTGAGCAGGATGGTATGGTTGACAGTATCAAAGGCAGAAGAGAGATCAAGCAAGATGAGAACACATGGAATGTTAGATTCAAGGTTCGAGAGTAGATCCTCACGGATGTTCAGGAGAGCAGTTTCCATGCTTCTGGCGGCTCTGAAGACAGACTGATGGTCATGAAGGATACCAACAGATTCAGCATGGAGATTAAGCTGGGAGATGGCCAGTTTCTCCAGGAGCTTGCCCAGGAAGGGAGTGATAGAGATTGGGCGATAGTTAGCTGGGCAGGAAGGGTCGGAAGAGGGTTTCTTAAGAAGGGGGTGCACAAGGGAGTGCTTGAGAGGGGATGGGAAGACTTCAGAGGCGAAGGAGTGGTTGCAGAAGTCAGCAAGGGCAGGAGCCAAGGCATCGATGTGGTCCTTGATAGTTTTGGAGGAACAGGGGTGGACTTGTTTTGACGAGACTTTCATAGATCGGACTTGTCTCGAAACCTTGTCAGTAGAAAAAAGGGGAAAGGCAGAGAAGGAGAGAGGAGGGGTGGCTGCAGAGGGGCCAGAGGACGGGCAGGGAGTAGAGGGGGGGAGGTGATAGGAGGAGAGTGAGGACAGGATGTCCTGAGTTTTTTAAATGAAGTGGGAGGCCAGTGCCGTACAGTGGGCCTGGGAGGGGATAGGAGAGGTAGATACTGCAGGAGGATTGGCCAGCTCCTTGCAGATTTTAAAGAGTTCGGCTGAATTGTGATATGCCGCAGTGATGCGGGCTTGGATAAGGGCTCTCTTCTTGGTGAGAATGGAGAGCCGGTATTGCCTTTGGAGCAGGCGACAGGCCAGTTTGTCAGAGGATGAACTTGAAGCACGCCATTTCCTCTCTGCCAGCCTGCACTTGCGTTTAAGGGTGACGAGATCAGAGTCATACCAGGAGTTGCATTTGGCTTTGGGCTTCAGGCGGATTCTCATGACAGGGGCAAGGATATCAAGAGTATCAGATATAGCAGAGTGGAGAGAGGAGAGGGCTGTGTCAGGATGGGAGTCAGCTGAGGGGGGAAGAGGGGGTGAGAAGGTGGCAGCGAAAGCCTCAACTGACACACGCTTCATGGGTCGGATGACCGAGAAGGAAGGTGGCAGTGATGAGGGTGGCTTTGTCAGTGGGGTAGGGAGGGTGAGGTGGGAAGAAAGGAGAAAGTGATCACTCCAGGAGAGAGGAGTGGAGAGAGGGACAGAGAGGGGAAGGTCAGAAGAGATCAGGGCATCTAGAGTGTGCCCTGCAGAATGGGTCGGCCCAGACGGGAGAATAGAGAGTGAGAGAGAGTCGCAGAGGTCGCGAAAGAGTCCAGAGGGGGGACAGGAGGCATCCAGGTGGATGTTGAAGTCTCCAAGAATGAGGAGTTGAGTGGTTGAGGACAGGAGTGAGGAGGAGAGGTCCGCCCACTCGGAGAGGAAGGAGGAAATTTGACCAGGTGGCCGATAGATAGGAGCCACAGTGAGGGAATGGCTAGGAGAGAGAGAGAGTCAGCAGACAAGACATTCGAAAGAGGAGTAGGTCTGCGTGGGAATAGCCATGGCAGGAATCCACTCAGGGAAGATAAGGGCCACACACCCCCAGCACGGCTGGGCCTGGGCACGGAGAGGATCTTGTAGCCGTCAGGTAGGAGTGTGTCAAAGCTGGTGACAGAGCTGGCCGTGAACCATGTCTCAGTGAGACCGAGTACGTCAAGGTCCAGTTCCTCAAGAATGCGGCAGATATCAGAGGAATGTTTGACGGCAGAGCGAGAGTTACGAGTGGCAATGTGGAGAAGGTTGCCATCTTTAAAGGGACTTCCGGGGAGGGGTACAGATCAGAGGTACGCCCTGCGGAGGTGAAGAAGGAGCAAGGGAGGGGGCAGGGAGGGAGGGTAGAGGCAAGGTAGCCGAGGACAGAGAAGGGAGGACAGCAGGAGAGGAAAGGAAGTTGATGAGACGCGGGAAGCATTTATCAAAGAGGTGAAGGTTGGCCTGAGGGCCTTGGACCAAGACGGTCCCATTAGCGTAGACATTAATGATGGCCTTAGAGGAGAGGAAGGAGGCCAGGAGGACATCCCAACGGGTACCACCATTAATGGGAGAAGAGGAGAAAGGAGAGAGCACAGAGACCATATGAAGGGTCCATAGGTCAGGTGAAGGCACAAAAAAGAGGATGTCAGTGAGAGTTTCCTTAGATGAGGCACTGGTGTAGGTGTCAGTGATAGGGAGGCCTGGGTTGGAGACCAGTATGTCCTTTTTAAACTTTTTCCTACCAGTTTTAGTGAGGAGAGCAGGATAGTCAATGGAGAAGCAGTTAGAAAAAATAGGAGAGATAGAGAGCACCATGGGATAGGAGGGGGGGGGGGACAGGACAAGCGCAAGCAGACAGGAAGAGAGCGACAAGCCCTGGTTTACCACAAATTCAGGACACAGTGAACACAGTAAAGCATAACAGAATAAGGTTCCCTTTCTGAATGAATCCTTTCCCACATTCAGTGCACTGATAAAGTTTCTGATCTGTATGTGTTCTATGGTGGTCAACAAGAGATTTCTTATCCCTCAAGCTTTTCCCACATTCTGTGCACCGGTAAGGTTTCTCACCTGTATGTGTTCTCTGGTGCTGAGTTAGACTACTCTTCACACTGAAGCCTTTCCCACATTCAGTGCACTGATGAGGTTTCTCACCTGTATGTGTTCTCTGGTGGTGAATAAGGCTCCCCTTCTGACTGAATCCTTTCCCACATTCACTGCACTGATGTGGTTTCTCACCTGTATGTGTTCTCTGGTGGTGAATAAGTTTCCACTTCTGACTGAATCCTTTCCCACATTCTGTGCACTGGTAAGGTTTCTCACCTGTTTGTGTTCTCTGGTGCTGAGTTAGACTACTCTTCAAACTGAATCCTTTCCCACATCAGTGCACAGATAAGGTTTCTCGCCTATATGCGTTTTCTGGTGGTGAGTAAGAAGACCTTTCATGATGTACCTGTTCTTGAATTTAGGGCTCAAATCAAGTTTCTCATCTGAAGATCTACTCTAGTGACAAACCAGACTTGTTCCTACTGAATATTTTGATATCACTGCATGGATCATTCTGTGCGTATTCAGAGGTGATTTACTAAATGCATTAAATAAGCTACCTTTAAATGCAGGCTACAGATAAAATGACACATGTTCTATCATGAATAATAAACTAAACAAAAGGCTATTCTTGCAGGAAATAATGCACTGTTTCGTATGATTAGTCTAACATTTGAATGAAAATCTCCAAAACCTCCAAAACCATGGTTTTGGCTGGCCCCGCCTCCAATACCATGGTTTTGGTTGGCTCCGCCTCCAGTTACATGGTTTTAGCTGGCCCCGACTCCAATCCCATGGTTTTGGCTGGCCCCGCCTCCAAAACGATGCTTTTGGCTGGCCCTGCCTCCAGTTACATGGTTTTGGCTGGCCCCACCTCCAATCCCATGGTTTTGGCTGGCCCCGCCTCCAATCCCATGGTTTTGGCTGGCCCCACCTCCAATACCATGGTTTTGGCTGGCCCGCCTCCAATCCCATGGTTTTGGCTGGCCCCGCCTTCAATACCATGGTTTTGGCTGGCCCCGCCTCCAATCCCATGGTTTTGGCTGGCCCCGCCTCCAATACCTTGGTTTTGTCTCCAGTTACATGGTGTTGTCTGGCCCCGCCTCCAGTTACATGGTTTTGGCTGGCCCCGCCTCCAAAACGATGCTTTTGGCTGGCCCTGCCTCCAGTTACATGGTTTTGGTGGCCCCACCTCCAATATCATGGTTTTGGTTGGCCCCGCCTCCAATCCCATGGTTTTGGCTGGCCCCACCTCCAATACCATGGTTTTGGCTGGCCCGCCTCCAATCCCATGGTTTTGGCTGGTCCCGTCTCCAAAACCATGGTTTTGGCTGGCCCCGCCTCCAGTTACATGGTTTTGGCTGGCCCCGCCTCCAATACCATGGTTTTGGCTGGCCCCGCCTCCAATACCATGGTTTTGGCTGGCCCCGCCTCCAATACCATGGTTTTGTCTCCAGTTACATGGTTTTGTCTGGCCCAGCATCCAGTTACATGCTTTGGCTGGCCCCGCCTCCAAAACCATGGTTTTGTCTTGCCCCGCCTCCAGTTACATGGTTTTGGCTGGCCCCGCCTCCAATACTATGGTTTTGGTTGGCCCCGCCTCCAATACTATGGTTGTATGGTCAGCAGTTTTTGTAGCAAGGGACTCTTGGCTATAACTTTCCATAGTTGACATGTTTTAGAAAATACTTCTTTTAGTGCTAAGCTTTGTGGTTAGTTGCACTAAGGTATCTATAAGCACACTAAAATGTATACTCAATACAAATCCCACCGCTGCACACCAGTGTTAGGCAGAAACCTGTGCAGTTCCCTTAGGGACCACTGCAAAAGATTTAAGACTACAGGTGTTTGGCAGTAAACCCACTTGGTAGCAGTCTGTACCACACAGATTCACTTGGTAGCTGTGGCTGAGCAGTCAGACTTCCCTCAAGAAGAGTTAGGCAGTATATAGAGTATACACAATAGGTGCAGAGATACAGTAGCACAAGCAAACACTGACCAGAGCTTTGGTGTAAAAGTATATAATTATTTATTTAAAGACACACTTGTAAATTACTCTAGCATAAAGAGAAAAGTAAATTCAGCACACAGTCACTATTATATATATATATGTATATACAACCCCAATTACTTATTAGACAAGTCTTAGTGAGAAACACCACTTATTTTCAGACAGTGGTGAGCGCTTAAAATAAGATGGCACTCTAATAAGTTATTAAAAAGGGAGGGAAAAGGCAGAGTTATGGAAGCACACAAATTTCAATACTTTTAAAAGAACCACAGTAAGGCAGGATAGGCAGAGTTCTACTGGAGAGCAAAGAAGTCATTTGCAAGGCCCACTCTTATTTCTATTTTCCCATTCATTTTAAACGCACCACTTTTTGGTGCAATGTTAAAGATACCGCCAGGTTATTTATTTAATATTTATTCCCCGGTTGGGTCTTTTTGCCAGGACTCGTTTTTAAAATGGCGTTTGTGTTCGCCTCTGTAACTCCAACCCAAGTCGAGCCCTTTGTTCCAATTCTTGGCGGGCTTCTCCACAGAAGCCTCCAAAAGTGGTGCCACTCTGTCTGGGATGTGTGGGAGGGGGGTTTAGGCACCCTGGACTGAGTTGCCTCGGCAACTCAAGTCGCACTCTTGTGTGATTGGCCCAGTGGTGAGTCGCCCGGCTCACCACTTAGCATGTTTGAGTGACAGCTAGGACTGATGAATGGGGGTTTTCTGCATAAAAGCAGGGCTTTGGGGACTGGAACTTCAGAAGTCGCCACAGGACCAAAGAATCCGAAGAGGGAGAAGCTGAGCCGACCTGCAACGAGGACACCACCGGTGGAGCCCTGCTGAACCGTCTCATCACTTCCCAACGACAGAGAAGATCTTCATCACCTCAGAGTCCTCTGAGCTGGTGGGGATAACCAGTTTGCCCTCTTTTTCGCCTTCCGGGATCGTCCTGTGGTCGAATCGACCGTGCCAAGCACCCCGGCAGCCGGATAGCCACGCTTCACCACTACCACGAATAAAAGGGTAGTACCTTTTAACCGGGAAACTCTGCGCCTGGTTTCTTCCCTGGCAGTGGAACAACCTCCAGCTTTCCTCCACTTCCCTGGCAGTGGCCCCACCTCTAGTTACATGGTTTTGTCTGGCCCCGCCTCCAATACCTTGGTTTTGGCTAGCCCCACCTCCAAAACCATGGTTTTGGCTGGCCCTGCCTCCGGTTGCATGGTTTTGGCTGGCCCCGCCTCCAATACCATGGTTTTGGCTGGCCCCACCTCCATTTACATGGTTTTGGCTGGCTCTGCCTCCCGTAAGCTTTGTGGTTAGTTGCACTAAGGTATCTATAAGCACACTAAAATGTATACTCAATACAAATCCCACCGCTGCACACCAGTGTTAGGCAGAAACCTGTGCAGTTCCCTTAGGGATCACTGCAAAAGATTTAAGACTACAGGTGTTTGGCAGTAAACCCACTTGGTAGCAGTCTGTACCACACAGATTCACTTGATAGCTGTGGCTGAGCAGTCAGACTTCCCTCAAGAAGAGTTAGGCAGTATATAGAGTATACACAATAGGTGCAGAGATAGAGTAGCACAAGCAAACACTGACCAGAGCTTTGGTGTAAAAGTATATAATTATTTATTTAAAGACACACTTGTAAATTACTCTAGCATAAAGAGAAAAGTAAATTCAGCACACAGTCACTATTATATATATATATATATATGTATATATATGTATATACAACCCCAATTACTTATTAGACAAGTCTTAGTGAGAAACACCACTTATTTTCAGACAGAGGTGAGCGCTTAAAATAAGATGGCACTCTAATAAGTTATTAAAAAGGGAGGGAAAAGGCAGAGTTATGGAAGCACACAAATTTCAATACTTTTAAAAGAACCACAGTAAGGCAGGATAGGCAGAGTTCTACTGGAGAGCAAAGAAGTCAATTGCAAGGCCCACTCTTGGAGAGAGCAAGCAGAAGGGGTCCAGGTTCACACAGTGGGGTTATGTCCATAGAGTCTTGTAGATAGTTCGCACACAAAGGATGAAATTAAAGTCAGGAAAAGTTAGCTAGGTTGACCCAGGCCAGCCCAGGTTAGAAAGTCGAGGCATGACTGTCACCCCGAACGATCTGTTGCAAGGGAAGCCAGGCGGGACACAGTACCTTAAGTGTGAAGGAAGCTCCAGCGGGGGCAGTTGTTCCTGGCAGCGAGTGCAAGTCGGTGTTTCCTCCAGAGGAAGAGGAGGTCTCGCCGTGGAGGAAAGATGAAGGTCATTGCACTGCCAGGGAAGAAACCAGCCGCGGAGTTCTTTCGGTTAAAAGGTACTACCCTTCTCTTCGCGGTAGTGGTAAGCCGTGGTATTCCGGTTGACGGGGTGCTTGCCATGGGAAAGGCGGCCATGAGATGCTCCAGGAAGGTGAAAAGAAGACAAAACTGGTTATCCCCACCAGTCAAAGGAAGAAGACTCTCCGGATTGGAGATCTCCTCTGTCGTCGGGAAAAGTGGTGAGACGGTTCAGCAGGGCTCCACCGGTGCTGTCGTCATTGCAGGTCGGCTCAGCTTCTCCCTCCTCGGATTCTTAGGTCCTGTGGTGACTTCTGAAGTTCCAGTCCCCAAAGCCCTGCTTTTATGCAGCAAACCCCCATTCATTCAGCCTAGCTGTCAATCAAACATGCTATGTGGTGAGCCGGCCGGCTCACCACTTGGGCCAATCACACAAGAGTGTGACTTGAGTTGCCAAGGCAACTCAGTCCAGGGTGCCTAAAGCCCCTCCCACACCCCCTGTGGTACCCAGACAGAGTTGCACCACTTTTGGAGGCTTCTGTGGAGAAGCCCGCCAAAAAGTGGAACAAAGGGCTCGACTTGGTTTGGAGTCACAGAAGAGAACACAAACGCCATTTTAGAATCGAGTTCTGGCAAAAAATACCTACCGGTGAATTAATATTAAATGAATAAACCGGCGGTATGTTCGAGGCTATAAGAATTAAATAATTAAAGTTGGTAGCCTCGAACAGTGGGAAAATCCCATAGAGATATATTCGCGGTCGAATATAAAAAGTAGTATCCACTGCCACCAGCCAAAACTCGATCAGGGGGGACGGAGACGTGCCCCCTCGAACAACAGACCCCGGGGCAATCGAATTGCCCCGACCAGTATGTCCACAATATGATGGTTTGTACTGGTTTCTGTTCATAAATTGGGACTAGCAAAGCCAGTGGTGACTTTACATGCCCTGGGAGACAGTAGTCAGTCCCAGGGTATGGAGTCTATGTTGGGGGGTCGCTACGACACCCCTGAGTTACGGCACGGAGGGTGCTGTGTAACCCACATCAAAAACACATGAGACCCTATGGAGTAAAAGACCCCTTAGCCCATAAAACACATGGAAAGATAAAGGAACACCTCAAATTATGCCTAAGAGTGGGAGTAAAAGAGTATCACTCTTAGCAGGAGAAAAAAATAAACCCCAAAAATCCAGCAAAGCTGCTGGGGGACTCACTAGGTTTGGGAAAT
The DNA here is from genome assembly GCF_040938575.1 of Ambystoma mexicanum. Lineage (NCBI taxonomy): Eukaryota > Metazoa > Chordata > Amphibia > Caudata > Ambystomatidae > Ambystoma > Ambystoma mexicanum. The sequence goes on from NC_090927.1 coordinate 1,167,042,768, forward strand.
TAGCCTTTACAGAGAATTCTCCCTAACACCCACCTCCAATACCATGGTTTTGGCTGGCCCTGCTTCCAATACCATGGTTTTGGCTGGCCCCACCTCCAATCTCATGGTTTTGGCTGGCCCCACCTCCAATAACATGGTTTTGGCTGGCCCGCCTCCAGTACCATGGTTCTGGCTGCCCCCGCCTCCAGTTACATGGTTTTGGCTGGCCCTGCCTCCAATACCATGGTTTTGGCTGGCCCCGCCTCCAATCCCATGTTTTGGCTGGCCCCGCCTCCAATCCCATGGTTTTGGCTGGCCCTGCCTCCAATCCCATGGTTTTGGCTGGCCCCGCCTCCAATACCATGGTTTTGGCTGGCCCCGCCTCCAATACCATGGTTTTGGCTGTCCCCACCTCCAGTTACATTGTTTTGGCTGGCCCTGCCTCCAATACAATGATTTTGGCTGGCCCGCCTCCAGTTACATGGTTTTGGGTGGCCCCGCCTCCAATACCATGGTTTTGCTGGCCCCGCCTCCAATACCATGGTTTTAGCTGGCCCCGCCTCCAGTTACTTGGTTTTGACTGGGCCCGCCTCCAATACCATGGTTTTGGCTGGCCCCGCCTCCAATATTATGTTTTTGGCTGGCCCCTGTTAGGGAGAATTCTCTGTTAAGGCTAATTTCCCAAACCTAGTGAGTCCACCAGCAGCTTTGCTGGATTTTTGGGTTTATTGTTTTCTCCTGCTAAGAGTGAGACTCTTTTTCTCCCACTCTTAGACATGATTTGAGATATACTTTGACTTTGTAATGTGTTTTATGGGCTATGGGGTATTTTACTACATAGGGTTCCATGTGGTTTTGGTAAGTGTGTTACACAGCACCCTCAGTGCAGTAACACAGGGGTGTCATAGTGACCCCCAAACATAGACTCCATACCCTGGGACTGACTACTGTCTCCCAGGGCATGTAAAGTCACCATTGACTTTACTAGTCTTAAATTGTGAACAGAACCAGTACCAACCATCATATTGTGGAAGTACTGGTAGGGGCAATTAGATTGCCCTTGGGTCTGTTTTTTGAGGGGGAACTATGTAGTTCCCCCTCAGCGAGTTTCTGGCTGGTGGCAGTGGTTACCACGCGATATATTCCACCGGAATATTTCCTATGGGATTTTCCCATTCATTTTAAATGCACCACTTTTTGGTGCAATGTTAAAGATACCGCCAGGTTATTTATTTAATATTTATTCCCCGGTTGGGTCTTTTTGCCAGGACTCGTTTTTAAAATGGCGTTTGTGTTCGCCTCTGTAACTCCAACCCAAGTCGAGCCCTTTGTTCCACTTCTTGGCGGGCTTCTCCACAGAAGCCTCCAAAAGTGGTGCCACTCTGTCTGGGATGTGTGGGAGGGGGGTTTAGGCACCCTGGACTGAGTTGCCTCGGCAACTCAAGTCGCACTCTTGTGTGATTGGCCCAGTGGTGAGTCGCCCGGCTCACCACTTAGCATGTTTGAGTGACAGCTAGGACTGATGAATGGGGGTTTTCTGCATAAAAGCAGGGCTTTGGGGACTGGAACTTCAGAAGTCGCCACAGGACCAAAGAATCCGAAGAGGGAGAAGCTGAGCCGACCTGCAACGATGACACCACCGGTGGTGCCCTGCTGAACCGTCTCATCACTTCCCAACGACAGAGAAGATTTTCATCCCAGAGAGTCTTCTTCCTCTGAGCTGGTGGGGATAACCAGTTTGCCCTCTTTTTCGCCTTCCGGGATCGTCCCGTGGTCGAATCGACCGTGCCAAGCACCCCGGCAGCCGGATAGCCACGCTTCACCACTACCACGAATAAAAGGGTAGTACCTTTTAACCGGGAAACTCTGCGGCTGGTTTCTTCCCTGGCAGTGGAACAACCTCCAGCTTTCCTCCACTTCCCTGGCAGTGGCCCCACCTCTAGTTACATGGTTTTGTCTGGCCCCGCCTCCAATACCTTGGTTTTGGCTAGCCCCACCTCCAAAACCATGGTTTTGGCTGGCCCTGCCTCCGGTTGCATGGTTTTGGCTGGCCCCGCCTCCAATACCATGGTTTTGGCTGGCCCCACCTCCATTTACATGGTTTTGGCTGGCTCTGCCTCCCGTAAGCTTTGTGGTTAGTTGCACTAAGGTATCTATAAGCACACTAAAATGTATACTCAATACAAATCCCACCGCTGCACACCAGTGTTAGGCAGAAACCTGTGCAGTTCCCTTAGGGACCACTGCAAAAGATTTAAGACTACAGGTGTTTGGCAGTAAACCCACTTGGTAGCAGTCTGTACCACACAGATTCACTTGGTAGCTGTGGCTGAGCAGTCAAGACTTCCCTCAAGAAGAGTTAGGCAGTATATAGAGTATACACAATAGGTGCAGAGATACAGTAGCACAAGCAAACACTGACCAGAGCTTTGGTGTAAAAGTATATAATTATTTATTTAAAGACACACTTGTAAATTACTCTAGCATAAAGAGAAAAGTAAATTCAGCACACAGTCACTATTATATATATATATATGTATATATATGTATATACAACCCCAATTACTTATTAGACAAGTCTTAGTGAGAAACACCACTTATTTTCAGACAGAGGTGAGCGCTTAAAATAAGATGGCACTCTAATAAGTTATTAAAAAGGGAGGGAAAAGACAGAGTTATGGAAGCACACAAATTTCAATACTTTTAAAAGAACCACAGTAAGGCAGGATAGGCAGAGTTCTACTGGAGAGCAAAGAAGTCAATTGCAAGGCCCACTCTTGGAGAGAGCAAGCAGAAGGGGTCCAGGTTCACACAGTGGGGTTATGTCCAAAGAGTCTTGTAGATAGTTCGCACACAAAGGATGAAATTAAAGTCAGGAAAAGTTAGCTAGGTTGTCCCAGGCCAGCCCAGGTTAGAAAGTCGAGGCATGACTGTCACCCCGAACGATCTGTCGCAAGGGAAGCCAGGCGGGACACAGTACCTTAAGTGTGAAGGAAACTCCAGCGGGGGCAGTTGTTCCTGGCAGCGAGTGCAAGTCGGTGTTTCCTCCAGAGGAAGAGGAGGTCTCGCCGTGGAGGAAAGATGAAGGTCATTGCACTGCCAGGGAAGAAACCAGCCGCGGAGTTCTTTCGGTTAAAAGGTACTACCCTTCTCTTCGCGGTAGTGGTAAGCCGTGGTATTCCGGTTGACGGGGTGCTTGCCATGGGAAAGGCGGCCATGAGATGCTCCAGGAAGGTGAAAAGAAGGCAAAACTGGTTATCCCCACCAGTCAAAGGAAGAAGACTCTCCGGACTGGAGATCTCCTCTGTCGTCGGGAAAAGTGGTGAGACGGTTCAGCAGGGCTCCACCGGTGCTGTCATCATTGCAGGTCGGCTCAGCTTCTCCCTCCTCGGATTCTTAGGTCCTGTGGTGACTTCTGAAGTTCCAGTCCCCAAAGCCCTGCTTTTATGCAGCAAACCCCCATTCATTCAGCCTAGCTGTCAATCAAACATGCTATGTGGTGAGCCGGCCGGCTCACCACTTGGGCCAAACACACAAGAGTGTGACTTGAGTTGCCAAGGCAACTCAGTCCAGGGTGCCTAAAGCCCCTCCCACACCCCCTGTGGTACCCAGACAGAGTGGCACCACTTTTGGAGGCTTCTGTGGAGAAGCCCGCCAAAAAGTGGAACAAAGGGCTCGACTTGGTTTGGAGTCACAGAAGAGAACACAAACACCATTTTAGAATCGAGTTCTGGCAAAAAATACCTACCGGTGAATTAATATTAAATGAATAAACCGGCGGTATGTTCGAGGCTATAAGAATTAAATAATTAAAGTTGGTAGCCTCGAACAATGGGAAAATCCCATAGAGATATATTCGCGGTCGAATATAAAAAGTAGTATCCACTGCCACCAGCCAAAACTCGATCAGGGGGGACGGAGATGTGCCCCCTCGAACAACAGACCCCGGGGCAATCGAATTGCCCCGACCAGTATGTCCACAATATGATGGTTTGTACTGGTTTCTGTTCATAAATTGGGACTAGCAAAGCCAGTGGTGACTTTACATGCCCTGGGAGACAGTAGTCAGTCCCAGGGTATGGAGTCTATGTTGGGGGGTCGCTACGACACCCCTGAGTTACGGCACGGAGGGTGCTGTGTAACCCACATCAAAAACACATGAGACCCTATGGAGTAAAAGACCCCTTAGCCCATAAAACACATGGAAAGATAAAGGAACACCTCAAATCATGCCTAAGAGTGGGAGTAAAAGAGTATCACTCTTAGCAGGAGAAAAAAATAAACCCCAAAAATCCAGCAAAGCTGCTGGGGGACTCACTAGGTTTGGGAAATTAGCCTTTACAGAGAATTCTCCCTAACACCCACCTCCAATACCATGGTTTTGGCTGGCCCTGCTTCCAATACCATGGTTTTGGCTGGCCCCACCTCCAATCTCATGGTTTTGGCTGGCCCCACCTCCAATAACATGGTTTTGGCTGGCCCCGCCTCCAGTACCATGGTTCTGGCTGCCCCCGCCTCCAGTTACATGGTTTTGGCTGGCCCTGCCTCCAATACCATGGTTTTGGCTGGCCCCGCCTCCAATCCCATGTTTTGGCTGGCCCCGCCTCCAATCCTATGGTTTTGGCTGGCCCTGCCTCCAATCCCATGGTTTTGGCTGGCCCCGCCTCCAATACCATGGTTTTGGCTGGCCCCGCCTCCAATACCATGGTTTTGGCTGTCCCCACCTCCAGTTACTTTGTTTTGGCTGGCCCTGCCTCCAATACAATGATTTTGGCTGGCCCGCCTCCAGTTACATGGTTTTGGGTGGCCCCGCCTCCAATACCATGGTTTTGCTGGCCCCGCCTCCAATACCATGGTTTTAGTTGGTCCCGCCTCCAGTTACTTGGTTTTGACTGGGCCCGCCTCCAATACCATGGTTTTGGCTGGCCCCGCCTCCAATATTATGTTTTTGGCTGGCCCCTGTTAGGGAGAATTCTCTGTTAAGGCTAATTTCCCAAACCTAGTGAGTCCACCAGCAGCTTTGCTGGATTTTTGGGTTTATTTTTTTCTCCTGCTAAGAGTGAGACTCTTTTTCTCCCACTCTTAGACATGATTTGAGATATCCTTTGTCTTTGTAATGTGTTTTATGGGCTATGGGGTATTTTACTACATAGGGTTCCATGTGGTTTTTGGTAAGTGTGTTACACAGCACCCTCAGTGCAGTAACACAGGGGTGTCATAGTGACCCCCAAACATAGACTCCATACCCTGGGACTGACTACTGTCTCCCAGGGCATGTAAAGTCACCATTGACTTTACTAGTCTTAAATTGTGAACAGAACCAGTACCAAACATCATATTGTGGAAGTACTGGTAGGGGCAATTAGATTGCCCCTGGGTCTGTTTTTCGAGGGGGAACTATGTAGTTCCCCCTCGGTGAGTTTCTGGCTGGTGGCAGTGGTTACCACGCGATATATTCCACCGGAATATTTCCTATGGGATTTTCCCATTCATTTTAAACGCACCACTTTTTGGTGCAATGTTAAAGATACCGCCAGGTTATTTATTTAATATTTATTCCCCGGTTGGGTCTTTTTGCCAGAACTCGTTTTTAAAATGGCGTTTGTGTTTGCCTCTGTAACTCCAACCCAAGTCGAGCCCTTTGTTCCACTTCTTGGCGGGCTTCTCAAAAGAAGCCTCCAAAAGTGGTGCCACTCTGTCTGGGATGTGTGGGAGGGGGGTTTAGGCACCCTGGACTGAGTTGCCTCGGCAACTCAAGTCGCACTCTTGTGTGATTGGCCCAGTGGTGAGTCGCCCGGCTCACCACTTAGCATGTTTGAGTGACAGCTAGGACTGATGAATGGGGGTTTTCTGCATAAAAGCAGGGCTTTGGGGACTGGAACTTCAGAAGTCGCCACAGGACCAAGGAATCCGAAGAGGGAGAAGCTGAGCCGACCTGCAACGATGACACCACCGGTGGAGCCCTGCTGAACCGTCTCATCACTTCCCAACGACAGAGAAGATCTTCATCCCAGAGAGTCTTCTTCCTCTGAGCTGGTGGGGATAACCAGTTTGCCCTCTTTTTCGCCTTCCGGGATCGTCCCGTGGTCGAATCGACCGTGCCAAGCACCCCGGCAGCCGGATAGCCACGCTTCACCACTACCACGAATAAAAGGGTAGTACCTTTTAACCGGGAAAATCTGCGGCTGGTTTCTTCCCTGGCAGTGGAACAACCTCCAGCTTTCCTCCACTTCCCTGGCAGTGGCCCCACCTCTAGTTACATGGTTTTGTCTGGCCTCGCCTCCAATACCTTGGTTTTGGCTAGCCCCACCTCCAAAACCATGGTTTTGGCTGGCCCTGCCTCCGGTTACATGGTTTTGGCTGGCCCCGCCTCCAATACCATGGTTTTGGCTGGCCCCACCTCCATTTACATGGTTTTGGCTGGCTCTGCCTCCCGTTCCATGGTTTTGACTGGCCCTGCCTCCCATTCCATGGTTACAAGGTGTTCCATGGTTTTGGCTGGCCCTGCCTCCAATTCCATGGATACGGCTGGCCCCTACTCCAATTTCATGGATACGGCTGGCTCCACCTCCAGATCCATGGTTTTGGCTGGCCCCGCCTCCATGGTTTTGGCTGGGTCTGCCTCCCGTTCCATGGTTTTGGCTGGCCCCTATCCATGGTTTTGACTGGGTCTGCCTCCCGTTCCATGGTTTTTGCTGGCCTCGCCTCCTATTCCATGGTTTTGGCTGGCCCGTCTCCATTTCCATGGTTACGGCTGGCCCTGCCTCACGTTCCCTGGTTTTGGCTTGCCCCGCCTCCAGTTCCATGGTTTTGGCTGGCACCGCCTCCAATTCCATGGACACTGCTGGCCCCGCCTCCAGTTCCATGGTTTTGGCTGGCCCCACCTCCAATACATGGTTTTGCTGGCCCGCCTCCAATATCATGGATTTGCCTGGCCCTGCCTCCAGTTCCATGGTTTTGGCTGGCCCCGCATTCAGTTCCATGGTTTTGGCTGGCCTGCCTCCACTTCCGTGGTTTTGGCTGGCCCTGCCTGAAATTCCATGTATACGGCTGGCCCCGCCTCCAATTCCATGGCTACGCTGGCTCCACCTCCAGTTCCATGGTTTTGGCTGTCCCTGCCTCCTGTTCCATGGTTAGGGCTGGCCCCGCCTCCAATTCCATGGTTTTGGCTGGACCCGTCTCCAATTCCATGGTTATGGCTGGCCTGCCTCCAAAAACATGGTTTTGACTGGACCCTCCTCCAATTCCATGGTTATGGCTGGCCCTGCCTCCCGTTCCATGGTTATGGCTGGACCCGCCTCCAGTTCTATGGTTTTGGCTGGCCCCGCCTCCAGTTCCATGGTTTTTGCTGGCCCCGCCTCCAGTTCCATGGTCTTGGCTGGCCCTGCCTCCAGTTCCATGGTTTTGGCTGGCCCCGCCTCCAGTTCCATGGTTATAAGGTGTTCCATGTTTATGGCTGGCCCTGCCTCCAGTTCCATAGTTACGGCTGGCCCCGCCTCCAGTTCCATGGTTACATCTGTCCCCGCCTCCAGTTCCATGCTTTTGGCTGGACCCGCCTCCATTTACATGGTTTTGGCTGTCCCTGCCTCCAATTCCATGGATACGGCTGGCCCCTTCTCCAATTCCATGGATACGGCTGGCTCTGCCTCCAGATCCATGGTTTTGGCTGGCCCCGCCTCCATGGTTTTGGCTGGGTCTGCCTCCCGTTCCATGGTTTTGTCTGGCCTCGCCTCCTGTTCCATGGTTTTGGCTGGCCCGCCTCCATTTCCATGGTTACGCCTGGCCCCGCCTCCAGTTCCATGGTTACAAGGTGTTCCTTGGTTACTGCTGGCCCTGCCTCCCGTTCCCTGGTTTTGGCTTGCCCCGCCTCCAGTTCCATGGTATTGGCTGGCTTCGCCTCCAATTCCATGGATACTGCTGGCCCTGCCTCCAGTTCCATGGTTTTGGCTGGCCCTGCCTCCAGTTCCATGGTTTTGCTGGCCCGCCTCCAATACCATGGTTTTGGCTGGCCCCGCCTCCGGATCCATGGTTTTGGCTGGCCCCGCCTCCAGTTCCATGGTTTTGGCTGGCCCGCCTCCAGTTCCGTGGTTTTGGCTGGCCCTGCCTCCAATTCCATGGATACGGCTGGCCCCGCCTCCAGTTCCATGGTTTTGGCTGGCCCCGGCTCCAGTTCCATGGATACGGCTGGCCCTACCTCCAATTCCATGGCTACGGCTGCCTCCACCTCCAGTTCCATGGTTTTGGCTGTCCCTGCCTCCTGTTCCATGGTTACGGCTGGCCCAGCCTCCAATTCCATGGTTTTGGCTGGACCCGTCTCCAATTCCATGGTTATGGCTGGCCCCGCCTCCAAATCCATGGTTTTGGCTGGACCCGCCTCCAATTCCATGGTTATGGCTGGCCCGGCCTCCCGTTCCATGGTTATGGCTGGCCCCGCCTTCAGTTCCATGGTTACTGCTGTCCCCGCCTCCAGTTCCATGGTTTTGGCTGTCCCCGCCTCCAGTCCCATGGTTTTGCTGGCCCGCCTCCAGTTCCATCGTCTTGGCTGGCTCTGCCTCCAGTTCCATGGTTACGGCTGGCCCAATCTCCATTTCCATTGTTTTGTCTGGCCCTGCCTCCAATTCCATGGTTTTGGTTGGCCCAGCCTCCAGTTCCATGGTTATAAGGTGTTCCATGTTTCCGGCTGGCCCTGCCTCCAATTCCATAGTTACGGCTGGCTCTGCTTCCAGTTCCATAGTTTCATCTGTCCCCGCCTCCAGTTCCATGCTTTTGGCTGGACCTGCCTCCAATTCCATGGTTTTGGCTCGCCCCACCTCCAGTTCCATGGTTTTGGCTGGCCCCACCTCCAGTTACATGGTTTTGGCTGGCTCTGCCTCCCGATCCATGGTTTTGACTGGCCCTGACTCCCATTCCATGATTACAAGGTGTTCCATGGTTTTGGCTGGCCCTGCCTCCAATTCCATGGATACGGCTGGCCCCTACTCCAATTCCATGGATACGGCTGGCTCCACCTCCAGATCCATGGTTTTGGCTGGGTCTGCCTCCCGTTCCATGGTTTTGGCTGGCCCCTATCCATGGTTTTGGCTGGGTCTGCCTCCCGTTCCATGGTTTTTGCTGGCCTCGCCTCCTATTCCATGGTTTCGGCTGGCCCGCCTCCATTTCCATGGTTACGGCTGGCCCTGCCTCTCGTTCCCTGGTTTTGGCTTTCCCCGCCTCCAGTTCCATGGTTTTGGCTGGCACCGCCTCCAGTTCCATGGTTTTGGCTGGCTCTGCCTCCAGTTCCATGGTTACGGCTGGCCCAATCTCCATTTCCATTGTTTTGTCTGGCCCCGTCTCATTCCATTGTTTTGGCTGGCCCTGCCTCCAATTCCATGGTTTTGGCTGGCCCAGCCTCCAGTTCCATGGTTATAAGGTGTTCCATGTTTCCGGCTGGCCCTGCCTCCAGTTCCATAGTTACGGCTGGCTCTGCCTCCAGTTCTATGGTTTCATCTGTCCCCGCCTCCAGTTCCATGTTTTTGGCTGGTCCTGCCTCCAATTCCATGGTTTTGGCTCGCCCCGCCTCCAATACCATGGTTTTGGCTGGCCCCACCTCCAGTTACATGGTTTTGGCTGGCTCTGCCTCCCGTTCCATTGTTTTGACAGGCCCTGCCTCCCACTCCATGGTTACAAGGTGTTCCATGGTTTTGGCTGGCCCTGCCTCCAATTCCATGGATACGGCTGGCCCCTACTCCAATTCCATGGATAGGGCTGGCTCCACCTCCAGATCCATGGTTTTGGCTGGCCCCGCCTCCATGGTTTCGGCTGGGTCTGCCTCCCATTCCATGGTTTTGGCTGGCCCCTATCCATGGTTTTGGCTGGGTCTGCCTCCCGTTCCATGGTTTTTGCTGGCCTCGCCTCCTATTCCATGGTTTTGGCTGGCCCACCTCCATTTCCATGGTTACGGCTGGCCCTGCCTCCCGTTCCCTGGTTTTGGCTTGCCCCGCCTCCAGTTCCATGGTTTTGGCTGGCACCGCCTCCAATTCCATGGACACTGCTGGCCCCGCCTCCAGTTCCATGATTTTGGCTGGCCTTGCCTCCAGTTCCATGGTTTTGGCTGGCCCCACCTCCAATACATGGTTTTGCTGGCCCGCCTCCAATACCATGGGTTTGGCTGGCCCCGCCTCCAGTTCCATGGTTTTGGCTGGCCCCGCCTCAAGTTCCATGGTTTTGGCTGGCCCGCCTCCAGTTCCGTGGTTTTGGCTGGCCCTGCCTGAAATTCCATGTATACGGCTGGCCCTGCCTCCTGTTCCATGGTTTTCGCTGGCCCCGCCTCCAGTTCCATGGTTTTGGCTGGTCCCATTTCCAGTTCCATGTATACGGATGGCCCCACCTCCAATTCCATGGCTACGCTGGCTCCACCTCCAGTTCCATGGTTTTGGCTGTCCCTGCCTCCTGTTCCATGGTTACGGCTGGCCCCGCCTCCAATTCCATGGTTTTGGCTGGACCCGTCTCCAATTCCATGGTTATGGCTGGCCCCGCCTCCAAAAACATGGTTTTGACTGGACCCTCCTCCAATTCCATGGTTATGGCTGGCCCCGCCTCCCGTTCCATGGTTATGGCCGACCCCGCCTTCAGTTCCATGGTTACTGCTGTGCCCGCCTCCAGTTCCATGGTTTTGGCTGGCCCCGCCTCCAGTTCCATGGTTTTTGCTGGCCCCGCCTCCAGTTGCATGGTCTTGGCTGGCCCTGCCTCCTGTTCCATGGTTTTGGCTGGCCCCCCCTCTCCAGTTCCATGGTTATAAGGTGTTCCATGTTTACGGCTGGCCCTGCCTCCAGTTCCATAGTTACGGCTGGCCCCGCCTCCAGTTCCATGGTTACATCTGTCCCCGCCTCCAGTTCCATGCTTTTGGCTGGACCCGCCTCCATTTACATGGTTTTGGCTGTCCCTGCCTCCAATTCCATGGATACGGCTGGCCCCTCCTCCAATTCCATGGATACGGCTGGCTCTGCCTCCAGATCCATGGTTTTGGCTGGCCCCGCCTCCATGGTTTTGGCTGGGTCTGCCTCCCGTTCCATGGTTTTGGCTGGCCCCCCTTCCATGGTTTTGGCTGGGTCTGCCTCCCGTTCCATGGTTTTGGCTGGCCTCGCCTCCTGTTCCATGGTATTGGCTGGCCCGCCTCCATTTCCATGGTTACGCCTGGCCCCGCCTCCAGTTCCATGTTTTGGCTGGCCCCGCCTCCAATCCCATGGTTATGGCTGGCCCCGCCTCCAAATCCATGGTTTTGGCTGGACCCGCCTCCAATTCCATGGTTATGGCTGGCCCCGCCTCCCGTTCCATGGTTATGGCTGGCCCCGCCTTCAGTTCCATGGTTACTGCTGTCCCCGCCTCCAGTTCCATGGTTTTGGCTGTCCCCGCCTCCAGTCCCATGGTTTTTCTGGCCCCGCCTCCAGTTCCATGGTCTTGGCTGGCTCTGCCTCCAGTTCCATGGTTACGGCTGGCCCAATCTCTATTTCCATTGTTTTGTCTGGCCCGCCTCATTCCATTGTTTTGGCTGGCCCTGCCTCCAATTAAATGGTTTTGGCTGGACCGTCTCCAATTCCATGGTTATGGCTGGCCCCGCCTCCAAATCCATGGTTTTGGCTGGACCCGCCTCCAATTCCATGGTTATGGCTGGCCCGGCCTCCCGTTCCATGGTTATGGCTGGCCCCGCCTTCAGTTCCATGGTTACTGCTGTCCCCGCCTCCAGTTCCATGGTTTTGGCTGTCCCCGCCTCCAGTCCCATGGTTTTGCTGGCCCCGCCTCCAGTTCCATCGTCTTGGCTGGCTCTGCCTCCAGTTCCATGGTTACGGCTGGCCCAATCTCCATTTCCATTGTTTTGTCTGGCCCTGCCTCCAATTCCATGGTTTTGGCTGGCCCAGCCTCCAGTTCCATGGTTATAAGGTGTTCCATGTTTCCGGCTGGCCCTGCCTCCAATTCCATAGTTACGGCTGGCTCCGCCTCCAGTTCCATGGTTTCATCTGTCCCCGCCTCCAGTTCCATGCTTTTGGCTGGACCTGCCTCCAATTCCATGGTTTTGGCTCGCCCCACCTCCCGTTCCATGGTTTTGACTGGCCCTGCCTCCCATTCCATGATTACAAGGTGTTCCATGGTTTTGGCTGGCCCTGCCTCCAATTCCATGGATACGGCTGGCCCCTACTCAAATTCCATGGATACGGCTGGCTCCACCTCCAGATCCATGGTTTTGGCTGGCCCCGCCTCCATGGTTTCGGCTGGGTCTGCTTCCCGTTCCATGGTTTTGGCTGGCCCCTATCCATGGTTTTGGCTGGGTCTGCCTCCCGTTCCATGGTTTTTGCTGGCCTCGCCTCCTATTCCATGGTTTTGGCTGGCCCGCCTCCATTTCCATGGTTACGGCTGGCCCTGCCTCTCGTTCCCTGGTTTTGGCTTGCCCCGCCTCCAGTTCCATGGTTTTGGCTGGCACCGCCTCCAGTCCCATGGTTTAGCTGACCCCGCCTCCAGTTCCATGGTCTTGGTTGGCTCTGCCTCCAGTTCCATGGTTACGGCTGGCCCAATCTCCATTTCCATTGTTTTGTCTGGCCCCGCCTCATTCCATTGTTTTGGCTGGCCCTGCCTCCAATTCCATGGTTTTGGCGGGCCCAGCCTCCAGTTCCATGGTTATAAGGTGTTCCATGTTTCCGGCAGGCCCTGCCTCCAGTTCCATAGTTACGGCTGGCTCCGCCTCCAGTTCCATGGTTTCATCTGTCCCCGCCTCCAGTTCCATGCTTTTGGCTGGACCTGCCTCCAATTCCATGGTTTTGGCTCGCCCCGCCTCCAATACCATGGTTTTGGCTGGCCCCACCTCCAGTTACATGGTTTTGGCTGGCTCTGCCTCCTGTTCCATGGTTTTGACAGGCCCTGCCTCCCATTCCATGGTTACAAGGTGTTCCATGGTTTTGGCTGGCCCTGCCTCCAATTCCATGGATACGGCTGGCCCCTACTCCAATTCCATGGATACGGCTGGCTCCACCTCCAGATCCATGGTTTTGGCTGGCCCCGCCTCCATGGTTTCGGCTGGGTCTGCCTCTCGTTCCATGGATGGCTGGCCCCTATCCATGGTTTTGGCTGGGTCTGCCTCCCGTTCCATGGTTTTTGCTGGCCTCGCCTCCCATTCCATGGTTTTGGCTGGCCCGCCTCCATTTCCATGGTTACGGCTGGCCCTGCCTCCCGTTCCCTGGTTTTGGCTTGCCCCGCCTCCAGTTCCATGGTTTTTGCTGGCCCTGCCTCCAGTTCCATGATTTTGGCTGGCCCTGCCTCCAGTTCCATGGTTTTGGCTGGCCCCACCTCTAATACATGGTTTTGCTGGCCCACCTCCAATACCATGGGTTTGGCTGGCCCCGCCTCAAGTTCTATGGTTTTGGCTGGCCCCGCCTCAAGTTCCATGGTTTTGGCTGGCCCGCCTCCAGTTCCGTGGTTTTGGCTGGCCCTGCCTGAAATTCCATGTATACGGCTGGCCCCGCCTCCAGTTCCTTGGTTTTCGCTGGCCCCGCCTCCAGTTCCATGGTTTTGGCTGGTCCCATTTCCAGTTCCATGTATACGGATGGCCCCACCTCCAATTCCATGGCTACGCTGGCTCCACCTCCAGTTCCATGGTTTTGGCTGTCCCTGCCTCCTGTTCCATGGTTACGGCTGGCCCTGCCTCCAATTCCATGGTTTTGGCTGGACCTGTCTCCAATTCCATGGTTATGGCTGGCCCCGCCTCCAAAAACATGGTTTTGACTGGACCCTCCTCCAATTCCATGGTTATGGCTGGCCCCGCCTCCCGTTCCATGGTTATGGCTGACCCCGCCTTCAGTTCCATGGTTACTGCTGTACCCGCCTCCAGTTTCATGGTTTTGGCTGGCCCCGCCTCCAGTTCCATGGTTTCTGCTGGCCCCGCCTCCAGTTCCATGGTCTTGGCTGGCCCTGCCTCCAGTTCCATGGTTTTGGCTGGCCCCGCATCCAGTTCCATGGTTATAAGGTGTTCCATTTTACAGCTGGCCCTGCCTCCAGTTCCATAGTTACGGCTGGCCCCGCCTCCAGTTCCATGGTTACATCTGTCCCCGCCTCCAGTTCCATGCTTTTGGCTGGACCCGCCTCCATTTACATGGTTTTGGCTGTCCCTGCCTCCAATTCCATGGATACGGCTGGCCCCTCCTCCAATTCCATGGCTACGCTGGCTCCACCTCCAGTTCCATGGTTTTGGCTGTCCCTGCCTCCTGTTCCATGGTTAAGGCTGGCCCTGCCTCCAATTCCATGGTTTTGGCTGGACCTGTCTCCAATTCCATGGTTATGGCTGGCCCCGCCTCCAAAAACATGGTTTTGACTGGACCCTCCTCCAATTACATGGTTATGGCTGGCCCCGCCTCCCGTTCCATGGTTATGTCTGACCCCGCCTTCAGTTCCATGGTTACTGCTGTAACCGCCTCCAGTTCCATGGTTTTGGCTGGCCCAGCCTCCAGTTCCATGGTTTTTGCTGGCCCCGCCTCCAGTTCCATGGTCTTGGCTGGCCCTGCCTCCAGTTCCATGGTTTTGGCTGGCCCCGCCTCCAGTTCCATGGTTATAAGGTGTTCCATGTTTACGGCTGGCCCTGCCTCCAGTTCCATAGTTACGGCTGGCCCCGCCTCCAGTTCCATGGTTACATCTGTCCCCGCCTCCAGTTCCATGCTTTTGGCTGGACCCGCCTCCATTTACATGGTTTTGGCTGTCCCTGCCTCCAATTCCATGCATACGGATGGCCCCTCCTCCAATTCCATGGATACGGCTGGCTCTGCCTCCAGATCCATGGTTTTGGCTGGCCCCGCCTCCATGGTTTTGGCTAGGTCTGCCTCCCGTTCCATGGTTTTGGCTGGCCCCCCTTCCATGGTTTTGGCTGGGTCTGCCTCCCGTTCCATGGTTTTGGCTGGCCTCGCCTCCTGTTCCATGGTTTTGGCTGGCCCGCCTCCATTTCCATGGTTACGCCTGGCCCCGCCTCCAGTTCCATGGTTACAAGGGGTTCCTTGGTTACTGCTGGCCCTGCCTCCCGTTCCCTGGTTTTGGCTTGCCCGCCTCCAGTTCCATGGTATTGGCTGGCCCCGCCTCCAATTTCATGGATACTGCTGGCCCTGCCTCCAGTTCCATGGTTTTGGCTGGCCCTGCCTCCAGTTCCATGGTTTTGGCTGGCCCCACCTCCAATACCATGGTTTTGCTGGCCCGCCTCCAATACCATGGTTTTGGCTGGCCCCGCCTCCGGATCCATGGTTTTGGCTGGGTCTGCCTCCCATTCCATGGTTTTGGCTGGCCCCCCTTCCATGGTTTTGGCTGGGTCTGCCTCCCGTTCCATGGTTTTGGCTGGCCTCGCCTCCTGTTCCATGGTTTTGGCTGGCCCGCCTCCATTTCCATGGTTACGCCTGGCCCCGCCTCCAGTTCCATGGTTACAAGGTGTTCCTTGGTTACTGCTGGCCCTGCCTCCAGTTCCCTGGTTTTGGCTTGCCCCGCCTCCAGTTCCATGGTATTGGCTGGCCCGCCTCCAATTTCATGGATACTGCTGGCCCTGCCTCCAGTTCCATGGTTTTGGCTGGCCCTGCCTCCAGTTCCATGGTTTTGACTGGCCCCACCTCCAATACCATGGTTTTGCTGGCCCGCCTCCAATACCATGGTTCTGGCTGGCCCCGCCTCCGGATCCATGGTTTTGGCTGGCCCCGCCTCCAGTTCCATGGTTTTGGCTGGCCCGCCTCCAGTTCCGTGGTTTTGCCTGGCCCTGCCTCCAATTCCATGGATACGGCTGGCCCCGCCTCCAGTTCCATGGTTTTGGCTGGCCCCACCTCCAGTTCCATGGATACGGCTGGCCCTACCTCCAATTCCATGGCTATGGCTGGCTCCACCTCCAGTTCCATGGTTTTGGCTGTCCCTGCCTCCTGTTCCATGGTTTTGGCTGGACCTGTCTCCAATTCCATGGTTATGGCTGGCCCCGCCTCCAAATCCATGGTTTTGGCTGGACCCGCCTCCAATTCCATAGTTATGGCTGGCCCCGCCTCCCGTTCCATGGTTATGGCTGGCCCCGCCTTCAGTTCCATGGTTACTGCTGTCCCCGCCTCCAGTTCCATGGTTTTGGCTGTCCCCGCCTCCAGTCCCATGGTTTTGCTGGCCCCGCCTCCAGTTCCATGGTCTTGGCTGGCTCTGCCTCCAGTTCCATGGTTACGGCTGGCCCAATCTCCATTTCCATTGTTTTGTCTGGCCCCGCCTCATTCCATTGTTTTGGCTGGCCCTGCCTCCAATTCCATGGTTTTGGCTGGACCCGTCTCCAATTCCATGGTTATGGCTGGCCCCGCCTCCAAATCCATGGTTTTGGCTGGACCCGCCTCCAATTCCATGGTTATGGCTGGCCCGGCCTCCCGTTCCATGGTTATGGCTGGCCCCGCCTTCAGTTCCATGGTTACTGCTGTCCCCGCCTCCAGTTCCATGGTCTTGGCTGGCTCTGCCTCCAGTTCCATGGTTACGGCTGGCCCAATCTCCATTTCCATTGTTTTGTCTGGCCCCGCCTCATTCCATTGTTTTGGCTGGCCCTGCCTCCAATTCCATGGTTTTGGCTGGACCCGTCTCCAATTCCATGGTTATGGCTGGCCCCGCCTCCAAATCCATGGTTTTGGCTGGACCCGCCTCCAATTCCATGATTATGGCTGGCCCGGCCTCCCGTTCCATGGTTATGGCTGGCCCCGCCTTCAGTTCCATGGTTACTGCTGTCCCCGCCTCCAGTTCCATGGTTTTGGCTGTCCCTGCCTCCAGTCCCATGGTTTTGCTGGCCCCGCCTCCAGTTCCATCGTCTTGGCTGGCTCTGCCTCCAGTTCCATGGTTACGGCTGGCCCAATCTCCATTTCCATTGTTTTGTCTGGCCCTGCCTCCAATTCCATGGTTTTGGCTGGCCCAGCCTCCAGTTCCATGGTTATAAGGTGTTCCATGTTTCCGGCTGGCCCTGCTTCCAATTCCATAGTTACGGCTGGCTCTGCCTCCAGTTCCATGGTTTCATCTGTCCCCGCCTCCAGTTCCATGCTTTTGGCTGGACCTGCCTCCAATTCCATGGTTTTGGCTCACCCCACCTCCAGTTCCATGGTTTTGGCTGGCCCCACCTCCAGTTACATGGTTTTGTCTGGCTCTGCCTCCCGTTGCATGGTTTTGACTGGCCCTGCCTCCCATTCCATGATTACAAGGTGTTCCATGGTTTTGGCTGGCCCTGCCTCCAATTCCATGGATACGGCTGGCCCCTACTCCAATTCCATGGATACGGCTGGCTCCACCTCCAGATCCATGGTTTTGGCTGGCCCCGCCGCCATGGTTTCGACTGGGTCTGCCTCCCGTTCCATGGTTTTGGCTGGCCCCTATCCATGGTTTTGGCTGGGTCTGCCTCCCGTTCCATGGTTTTTGCTGGCCTCGCCTCCTATTCCATGGTTTTGGCTGGCCCGCCTCCATTTCCATGGTTACGGCTGGCCCTGCCTCCAGTTCCATGCTTTTGGCTGGACCCGCCTCCAATTCCATGGTTTTGGCTCGCCCCGCCTCCAATACCATGTTTTGGCTGGCCCCACCTCCAGTTACATGGTTTTGGCTGGCTCTGCCTCCCGTTGCATGGTTTTGACTGGCCCTGCCTCCCATTCCATGATTACAAGGTGTTCCCTGGTTTTGACTTGCCCCGCCTCAGTTCCATGGTTTTGGCTGGCACCGCCTCCAGTCCCATGGTTTAGCTGACCCTGCCTCCAGTTCCATGGTCTTGGCTGGCTCTGCCTCCAGTTCCATGGTTACGGCTGGCCCAATCTCCATTTCCATTGTTTTGTCTGGCCCCGCCTCATTCCATTGTTTTGGCTGGCCCTGCCTCCAATTCCATGGTTTTGGCTGGCCCAGCCTCCAGTTTCATGGTTATAAGGTGTTCCATGTTTCCGGCTGGCCCTGCCTCCAGTTCCATAGTTACGGCTGGCTCCGCCTCCAGTTCCATGGTTTCATCTGTCCCCGCCTCCAGTTCCATGCTTTTGGCTGGACCCGCCTCCAATTCCATGGTTTTGGCTCGCCCCGCCTCCAATACCATGTTTTGGCTGGCCCCACCTCCAGTTACATGGTTTTGGCTGGCTCTGCCTCCTGTTCCATGGTTTTGACAGGCCCTGCCTCCCATTCCATGGTTACAAGGTGTCCCATGGTTTTGGCTGGCCCTGCCTCCAATTCCATGGATATGGCTGGCCCCTACTCCAATTCCATGGATACGGCTGGCTCCACCACCAGATCCATGGTTTTGGCTGGCCCCGCCTCCATGGTTTCGGCTGGGTCTGCCTCCCGTTCCATGGTTTTGGCTGGCCCCTATCCATGGTTTTGGCTGGGTCTGCCTCCCGTTCCATGGTTTTTGCTGGCCTCGCCTCCTATTCCATGGTTTTGGCTGGCCCGCCTCCATTTCCATGGTTACGGCTGGCCCTGCCTCCCGTTCCCTGGTTTTGGCTTGCCCCGCCTCCAGTTCCATGGTTTTGGCTGGCACCGCCTCCAATTCCATGGACACTGCTGGCCCCGCCTCCAGTTCCATGATTTTGGCTGGCCCTTCCTCCAGTTCCATGGTTTTGGCTGGCCCCACCTCTAATACATGGTTTTGCTGGCCCGCCTCCAATACCATGGGTTTGGCTGGCCCCGCCTCCAGTTCCATGGTTTTGGCTGGCCCCGCCTCAAGTTCCATGGTTTTGGCTGGCCCGCCTCCAGTTCCGTGGTTTTGGCTGGCCCTGCCTGAAATTCCATGTATACGGCTGGCCCCGCCTCCAGTTCCATGGTTTTCGCTGGCCCCGCCTCCAGTTCCATGGTTTTGGCTGGTCCCATTTCCAGTTCCATGTATACAGATGGCCCCACCTCCAATTCCATGGCTACGCTGGCTCCACCTCCAGTTCCATGGTTTTGGCTGTCCCTGCCTCCTTTCCATGGTTACGGCTGGCCCCGCCTCCAATTCCATGGTTTTGGCTGGACCCGTCTCCAATTCCATGGTTATGGCTGGCCCCGCCTCCAAAAACATGGTTTTGACTGGACCCTCCTCCAATTCCATGGTTATGGCTGGCCCCGCCTCCCGTTCCATGGTTATGGCTGACCCCGCCTTCAGTTCCATGGTTACTGCTGTACCCGCCTCCAGTTCCATGGTTTTGGCTGGCCCCGCCTCCAGTTCCATGGTTATAAGGTGTTCCATGTTTACGGCTGGCCCTGCCTCCAGTTCCATAGTTACGGCTGGCCCCGCCTCCAGTTCCATGGTTACATCTGTCCCCGCCTCCAGTTCCATGCTTTTGGCTGGACCTGCCTCCATTTACATGGTTTTGGCTGTCCCTGCCTCCAATTCCATGGATACGGCTGGCCCCTCCTCCAATTCCATGTATATGGCTGGCTCTGCCTCCAGATCCCTGGTTTTGGCTGGCCCCGCCTCCATGGTTTTGGCTGGGTCTGCCTCCCGTTCCATGGTTTTGGCTGGCCCCCCTTCCATGGTTTTGGCTGGGTCTGCCTCCCGTTCCATGGTTTTGGCTGGCCTCGCCTCCTGTTCCATGGTTTTGGCTGGCCCGCCTCCATTTCCATGGTTACGCCTGGCCCCGCCTCCAGTTCCATGGTTACAAGGTGTTCCTTGGTTACTGCTGGCCCTGCCTCCCGTTCCCTGATTTTGGCTTGCCCCGCCTCCAGTTCCATGGTATTGGCTGGCCCCGCCTCCAATTTCATGGATACTGCTGGCCCTGCCTCCAGTTCCATGGTTTTGGCTGGCCCTGCCTTCAGTTCCATGGTTTTGGCTAGCCCCACCTCCAATACCATGGTTTTGCTGGCCCGCCTCCAATACCATGGTTTTGGCTGGCCCCGCCTCCGGATCCATGGTTTTGGCTGGCCCCGCCTCCAGTTCCATGGTTTTGGCTGGCCCGCCTCCAGTTCCGTGGTTTTGGCTGGCCCTGCCTCCAATTCCATGGATACGGCTGGCCCCGCCTCCAGTTCCATGGTTTTGGCTGGCCCCGCCTCCAGTTCCATGGATACGGCTGGCCCTACCTCCAATTCCATGGCTATGGCTGGCTCCATCTCCAGTTCCATGGTTTTGGCTGTCCCTGCCTCCTGTTCCATGGTTACGGCTGGCCCCGCCTCCAATTCCATGGTTTTGGCTGGACCCGTCTCCAATTCCATGGTTATGGCTGGCCCCGCCTCCCGTTCCATGGTTATGGCTGGCCCCGCCTTCAGTTCCATGGTTACTGCTGTCCCCGCCTCCAGTTCCATGGTTTTGGCTGTCCCCGCCTCCAGTCCCATGGTTTTGCTGGCCCCGGCTCCAGTTCCATGGTCTTGGCTGGCTCTGCCTCCAGTTCCATGGTTACGGCTGGCCCAATCTCCATTTCCATTGTTTTGTCTGGCCCCGCCTCATTCCATTGTTTTGGCTGGCCCTGCCTCCAATTCCATGGTTTTGGCTGGCCCAGCCTCCAGTTCCATGGTTATAAGGTGTTCCATGTGTCCGGCTGGCCCTGCCTCCAGTTCCATAGTTACGGCTGGCTCCACCTCCAGTTCCATGGTTTCATCTGTCCCCGCCTCCAGTTCCATGCTTTTGGCTGGACCTGCCTCCAATTCCATGGTTTTGGCTCGCCCCACCTCCAGTTCCATGGTTTTGGCTGGTTCCGCCTCCACTTCCATGGTTACTGCTGGCCCCGTCTCCAGTTCCATGGTTACGGCTGGCTCCGCCTCCAGTTCCATAGTTACAGCTGGCCCCGCCTCCAGTTCCATGGTTTTGGCTGGCCCCACCTCCATTTCCATGGTTTTGGTTGGCCCTGCCACTAGTTCCATGCTTAGGGTTGGCACCGCCTCCAGTTTCATTGTTTTGTTTGGCCCTGCCTCCAGTTCCATTGTTTTGGCTGGCCCTGCCTCCAATACCATGATTTTGGCTGCCCTTGCCTCCAATCCCATGGTTTTGGCTGGCCCTGCCTCCAATCCCATGGTTTTGGCTGGCCCCGCCTCCAATAAAATGGTTTTGGCTGGCCCCGCCTCCAATACCATGGTTTTGGCTGGCCCCGCCTCCGGTTACATGGTTTTGGCTGGCCCCGCCTCCAATACCATGGTTTTGGCTGGCCCCGCCTCCAGTTACATGGTTTTGGCTGGACCCGCCTCCAATTCCATTTATACGGCTGGCCCCGCCTCCAATACCATGGTTTTGGCTGACCTCGCCTCCAGTTACATGGTTTTGGCTGGCCCTGCCTCCCATTCCATGGTTTTGCCTGGCCCTGCCTCCCATTCCATAGTTTCAAGGTGTTGCATGGTTTTGGCTGGCCCGCCTCCAGTTCCATGGTTCCAAGGAGTTCCATGGTTTTGACTGGCCCCGCCTCCAATACCATGGTTTTGGCTGGCCCCGCCTCCAGTTACATGGTTTTGGCTGGGCCCGCCCCCAATTCCATTGATACGGCTGGCCCGGCTCCAATTCCATAGTTACGGCTGGCTCCACCTCCAGTTCCATGGTTTCATCTGTCCCCGCCTCCAGTTCCATGCTTTTGGCTGGACCTGCCTCCAATTCCATGGTTTTGGCTCGCCCCACCTCCAGTTCCATGGTTTTGGCTGGTTCCGCCTCCACTTCCATGGTTACTGCTGGCCCCGTCTCCAGTTCCATGGTTACGGCTGGCTCCGCCTCCAGTTCCATAGTTACAGCTGGCCCCGCCTCCAGTTCCATGGTTTTGGCTGGCCCCACCTCCATTTCCATGGTTTTGGCTGGCCCTGCCACTAGTTCCATGGTTAGGGTTGGCACCGCCTCCAGTTTCATTGTTTTGTTTGGCCCTGCCTCCAGTTCCATTGTTTTGGCTGGCCCTGCCTCCAATTCCATGGTTTTGGATGGCCCCGCCTCCAGTTCCATGGTTACAAGGTGTTCCATGTTTTTGGCTGGCCTACCACTAGTTCCACGGTTCCAAGGTATTCCATCGTGACGGCTGGCCCCGCCTCCAACATCTCAGTTTTCGCTGGTCCCGCCTCCAATACCATGGTTTTGGCTTGCCCTGCCACCAATACCATGGTTTTTGCTGGCCCCGCTTCCAATACCATGGTTTTGGCTGGCCCCGCCTCCAATACCATGGTTTTGGCTGGCCCCACCTTCAGTTACATGTTTTGGCTGGCCCTGCCTCCAGTTACATGGTTTTGGCTGGCCCCGCCTCTAGATACATGGTTTTGGTTGGCCCCGCCTCCCGTTCCATGGTTTTGGCTGGCCCCGCCTCCCTTTCCATGGTTACAAGGGTTTCCATGGTTTTGGCTGGCCCTGCCTCCAATTCCATGGATGCAGCTGGCCCCGCCTCCAATTCCATGGATATGGCAGGCCCCGCCTCCAATTCCATGGTTTTGGCTGCCCCTTCCTCCTTGGTTTTGGCTGGGTCTGCCTCCCATTCTATGGTTTTGTCTGGCCCTGCCTCCTGTTCCATGGTTTTGTCTCGCCCGCCTCCATTTCCATGGTTACAAGGTGTTCCATGGTGACGGCTGGCCCCACCTCAAGTTCCATAGTTACGGCTGGCTCTGCCTCCAATTCCAAGGTTTTGGCTAGCCCGCCTCCAATTCCATGGTTTTGGCTCGCCCCGCCTCCAGTGTCATTGTTTTGTTTGGCCCCGCCTACCGTTCCATTGTTTTGGCTGGCCGTGCTTCCAATTCCATAGTTTTGGTTGGCATCGCCTGCAGTTCCATGGTTACAAGGTTTTGGCTGGGCCCGCCTCCAATTCCATTGATACGGCTGGCCCCGCCTCCAATTCCATGGATACGGTTGGCCCCACCTCCAATGCCATGGTTTTGGCTGGCCCCGCCTCCAATACCATGATTTTGGCTGCCCTTGCCTCCAATCCCATGGTTTTGGCTGGCCCTGCCTCCAATCCCATGGTTTTGGCTGGCCCCGCCTCCAATAAAATGGTTTTGGCTGGCCCCGCCTCCAATACCATGGTTTTGGCTGGCCCCGCCTCCGGTTACATGGTTTTGGCTGGCCCCGCCTCCAATACCATGGTTTTCGCTGGCCCCGCCTCCAGTTACATGGTTTTGGCTGGACCCGCCTCCAATTCCATTTATACGGCTGGCCCCGCCTCCAAAACCATGGTTTTGGCTGACCTCGCCTCCAGTTACATGGTTTTGGCTGGCCCTGCCTCCCATTCCATGGTTTTGCCTGGCCCTGCCTCCCATTCCATAGTTTCAAGGTGTTGCATGGTTTTGGCTGGCCCGCCTCCAGTTCCATGGTTCCAAGGAGTTCCATGGTTTTGACTGGCCCCGCCTCCAATACCATGGTTTTGGCTGGCCCCGCCTCCAGTTACATGGTTTTGGCTGGGCCCGCCCCCAATTCCATTGATACGGCTGGCCCGCCTCCAATTCCATGGATACGGCTGGCCCCGCCTCCAGTTTCATGGTTTTGGTTGGCCCCACCTCCAGTTCCATAGTTTTGGCTGGGTCTGCCTCCCGTTCCATGGTTTTGGCTGGCCCCGCCTCCTTTTTCATGGTTTTGGCTGGCCCCTCCTCCATTTCCATGGTTACGCCTGGCCCCGCCTCTAGTTCCCTGGTTACAAGGTGTTCCTTGGTTACGGCTGGCCCCGCCTCCCGTTCCCTGGTTTTGGCTTGCCCCGCCTCCAGTTCAATGGTTTTGGCTGGCCCCGCCTCCAATTCCATGGATATGGCTGGCCCTGCCTCCAGTTCCATGGTTTTGGCAGGCTCTGCCTCCAGTTCCATGGTTTTGACTGGCCCTGTCTCCAGTTCCATGGTTTTGGCTGTCCCCGCCTCCTCTTCCATGGTTTTGGCTTGCCCCACCTCCAATACCATGGTTTTGCTGGCCCGCCTCCAATACCATAGTTTTGGCTGGCCCCGCTGTTAGGGAGAATTCTCTGTGAAGGCTAATTTCCCAAACCTGGTGAGTCCCCCAGCAGCTTTGCTGGATTTTTAGGGTTTATTTTTTTCTCCTGCTAAGAGTGAGACTCTTTTTCTCCCACTCTTAGACATGATTTGAGATATCCTTTGACTTTGTAATGTGTTTTATGGGGTCTTTTACTCCATAGGGTCTCATGTATTTTTGGTAAGTGTGTTACACAGCACCCTCAGTGCAATAGCACAGGGGTGTCATAGTGACCCCCAAACATAGACTACATACCCTGGGACTGACTACTGTCTCCCAGGGCATGTAAAGTCACCATTGACTTTACTAGTCTTAAATTGTGAACAGAACCAGTACAAACCATCAAGTAATTTTAGGGGTAATTAGATTGCCCTTGGGTCTGTTTTTCAAGGGGGCACTGTGCAGTCCCCCCACGTCGAGTTTCTGGCTGGTGGCAGTGGTTACCATGCGAAATATTCCACAGAAATATTTCCTATGGGATTTTCCCATTCATTTTAAACGCACCACTTTTTTTTGGTGCAATGTTAAAGATACCGCCGGGTTATTTATTTAATATTTATTCCCCGGTTGGGTCTTTTTGCCAGGACTCGGTTTTAAAATGGTTTTTGTGTTGGCCTCTGTAACTCCAACCCAAGCCGAGCCCTTTGTTCCACTTTCTGGTGGGCTTCTGCACAGAAGCCTCCAAAAGTGGTGCCATTCTGTCTGGGTCTACAGCATGTGTGCGAGGGGGGTTTAGGCACCCTGGACTGAGTTGCCTTGGCAACTCAAGTCACACTCTTGTGTGATTGGCCGAGTGGTGAGCTGCCCGGCTCACCACTTAGCATGTTTGAGTGACAGCTAGAACTGATGAATGGGGGTTTTCTGCATAAAAGCAGGGCTTTGGGGACTGGAACTTCAGAAGTCGCCACAGGACCAAAGAATCTGAAGAGGGAGAAGGTGAGCCGACCTGCAACGACGACACCACCGGTGGAGCCCTGCTGAACCGTCTCTCCACTTCCCAACGACAGAGAAGATCTTCATCCCGGAGAGTCTTCTTCCTCTGAACTGGTGGGGATAACCAGTTTGCCCTCTTTTTCGCCTTCCTGGATGGTCTCGTGGTCGAATCGCCCGTGCCAAGCACCCCAGCGGCCGGATAGCCACACTTCACCACTACCACGAATAAAAGGGTAGTACCTTTTAACCGGGAAACTCCGCGGCTGGTTTCTTCCCTGGCAGTGCAACGACCTCCAGCTTTCCTCCACTTCGAGAACTCCTCTTCCCCTGCAAAAAGCACCGACTTGCACCCGCTGCCAGGAACAACTGCCCCTGCTGGAGCTTTCTCACCATTTCAGATACTGAGTCCTGCCTGGTCTCCCTTGCAACAGACTGTTCAAGGTGTCCCGTAAATCCTTGACTTTCTATCCTGGGGTGACTTGGGATCTGCTAACTAACTTTTCCTGAACTGATCCAACCCTTTTTGAACTATCTGCAACGACTCTTTAAAGTACTATTCAACTGTGTGATCTTGGACACATTCTGCCTTGCTCTCTCCAAGAGTGGGCCTGGCTTATGACTTTCTTGCTCCTCAGTAGTCTCTGCCTTTTCTGACTTGCTCTGGTGCTCTTAAGGTGTTGGTATTGTGTATTTTCCTAATTCTGCCTTTTCCCTCCCTTTTTAATTAACTTATTGGAGTGCCATCTTAGGTTAAACGCTCACCTCTGTCTGAAAATAAGTGGTGTTTTAACTACGACTTGTTCAATAAGTAATCAGGGATGTATATATATTGATAGTGACAGTGTTGGAACTTGCTTGCCATATTAGTGTTAGTGTATTTTACAAGTGTGTTTTTAAAAAAATAATTATATACTTTTATACCCAAGCTCTGGTCAGTGTTTGCATGTGCTACTGTATCTCTGTACCTATTTTGTATACTCTACATACTGTCTAACTCTTCTTGAGAGAAGTCTGGCTGCTCAGCTACAGCTACCAGGTAAATCTGGGTGGTACAGACTGCTACCAATTGGGTTTACTGCCAAGACCTGTAGTCCTAAGCCTTTTGCAGTGGTCCCTAAGGGAACTGCACAGGTTTCTGCCTAACACCTGCCTCCAGTTCCATGGTTTTAGCTGGCCCGCCTCCAGTTTCATGGTTTTGGCTGGCCCGCCTCCAGTTCTGTGGTTTTGGCTGGCCCTGCCTCAAATTCCATGGATATGGCTGGCCCCGCCTCCAGTTCCATGGTTTTGGCTGGCCCCGCCTCCAGTTCCATGGTTTTGGCTGGCCCCGTCTCCAGTTCCATGGATACAGCTGGCCTGCCTCCAGTTCCATGGATACGGCTGGCTCCACCTCCAGTTCCATGGTTTTGGCTGGCCCCGCCTCCCATTCTATGGTTTTGGCGGGCCCCACCTCCCATTCCATGGTTTCAAGGTGTTCCATGGTTTTGGCTGGACCACCTCCAGGTCCATGATTCCAACGAGTTCCATGGTGTTGGCTGGCCCCGCCTCAATACAATGGTTTTGGCTGGCCCCGCCTCCAGTTACATAGTATTGGCTGGGCCCGCCTCCAATTCCATTGATAACGCTGGCCCTGCCTCCAATTCCATGGATATGGCTGGCCCCACCTCCAGTTCCATGGTTTTGTCTGGTCCCGCCTCCAGTTCCATGGTTACGGCTGGCTCCGCCTCCAGTTCCATAATTACAGCTGGCCCTGCCTCCAGTTCCATGTTTTGGCTGGCCCTGCCTCCATTTCCATGGTTTTGGCTGGCCCGCCTCCATTTCCATGGTTACGAGGTGTTCCATGGTGACAGCTGGCCCCGCCTCCAGTTCCATGGTTACGACTGGCTCTGCCTCCAGTTGCATTGTATTGGCTGTCCCTTGATCCAATTCCATGGTTGTGGATGGCCCTGCCTCCAATTCCATGGTTACAAGGTGTTCCATGGTTTTGGCTGGCCCGCCTCCAGTTCCATGGTTCCAAGGTGTTGCATGGTGACGGCTGGCCCCGCCTCCAATATCTTGGTTTTGGCTAGGCCCGCCTCCAATACCATGGTTTTGGCTGGCCCTGCCTCCAATACCACGGTTTTTGCTGCTGGCCCCGCCTCCAATACCATGGTTTTGGCTGGCCCCGCCTCCAATACCATGATTTTGGCTGGCCCCACCTCCAGTTCCATGGTTTTGGCTGGCCCCGCCTCCAGTTCCATGGTTTTGGCTGGCCCCGTCTCCAGTTCCATGGATACAGCTGGCCTGCCTCCAGTTCCATGGATACGGCTGGCTCCACCTCCAGTTCCATGGTTTTGGCTGGCCCCGCCTCCCATTCTATGGTTTTGGCGGGCCCCACCTCCCATTCCATGGTTTCAAGGTGTTCCATGGTTTTGGCTGGACCGCCTCCAGGTCCATGATTCCAAGGAGTTCCATGGTGTTGGCTGGCCCCGCCCCAATACAGTGGTTTTGGCTGGCCCCGCCTCCAGTTACATAGTATTGGCTGGGCTCGCCTCCAATTCCATTGATACCGCTGGCCCTGCCTCCAATTCCATGGATATGGCTGGCCCCACCTCCAGTTCCATGGTTTTGTCTGGTCCCGCCTCCAGTTCCATAATTACAGCTGGCCCTGCCTCCAGTTCCATGGTTTTGGCTGGCCCTGCCTCCATTTCCATGGTTTTGGCTGGCCCGCCTCCATTTCCATGGTTATGAGGTGTTCCATGGTGACAGCTGGCCCCGCCTCCAGTTCCATGGTTACGACTGGCTCTGCCTCCAGTTGCATTGTATTGGCTGTCCCTTGATCCAATTCCATGGTTGTGGATGGCCCTGCCTCCAATTCCATGGTTACAAGGTGTTCCATGGTTTTGGCTGGCCCGCCTCCAGTTCCATGGTTCCAAGGTGTTGCATGGTGACGGCTGGCCCCGCCTCCAATATCTTGGTTTTGGCTAGGCCCGCCTCCAATACCATGGTTTTGGCTGGCCCTGCCTCCAATACCACGGTTTTTGCTGGCCCCGCCTCCAATACCATGGTTTTGGCTGGCCCCGCCTCCAATACCATGATTTTGGCTGGCCCCACCTCCAGTTCCATGGTTTTGGCTGGCCCCGCCTCCAGTTCCATGGTTTTGGCTGGCCCCGTCTCCAGTTCCATGGATACAGCTGGCCTGCCTCCAGTTCCATGGATACGGCTGGCTCCACCTCCAGTTCCATGGTTTTGGCTGGCCCCGCCTCCCATTCTATGGTTTTGGCGGGCCCCACCTCCCATTCCATGGTTTCAAGGTGTTCCATGGTTTTGGCTGGACCGCCTCCAGGTCCATGATTCCAAGGAGTTCCATGGTGTTGGCTGGCCCCGCCCCAATACATTGGTTTTGGCTGGCCCCGCCTCCAGTTACATAGTATTGGCTGGGCTCGCCTCCAATTCCATTGATACCGCTGGCCCTGCCTCCAATTCCATGGATATGGCTGGCCCCACCTCCAGTTCCATGGTTTTGTCTGGTCCCGCCTCCAGTTCCATAATTACAGCTGGCCCTGCCTCCAGTTCCATGGTTTTGGCTGGCCCTGCCTCCATTTCCATGGTTTTGGCTGGCCCGCCTCCATTTCCATGGTTACGAGGTGTTCCATGGTGACAGCTGGCCCCGCCTCCAGTTCCATGGTTACGACTGGCTCTGCCTCCAGTTGCATTGTATTGGCTGTCCCTTGCTCCAATTCCATGGTTGGGGATGGCCCTGCCTCCAATTCCATGGTTACAAGGTGTTCCATGGTTTTGGCTGGCCCGCCTCCAGTTCCATGGTTCCAAGGTGTTGCATGGTGACGGCTGGCCCCGCCTCCAATATCTTGGTTTTGGCTAGGCCCGCCTCCAATACCATGGTTTTGGCTGGCCCTGCCTCCAATACCACGGTTTTTGCTGGCCCCGCCTCCAATACCATGGTCTTGGCTGGCCTCGCCTCCAATACCATGATTTTGGCTGGCCCCACCTCCAGTTACATGTTTTTGGCTGGCCCTGCTTCCAGTTACATGGTTTTGGCTGGTCCCGCCTCCAGTTACATGGTTTTGGCTGGCCCAGCCTCCCGTTCCATGGTTTTGGCTGGCCCCGCCTCCTGTTCCATGGATATGGCTGGCCCTGCCTCCAATTCCATGGATATGGCTGGCCCCGCCTACAGTTCCATGGTTTGGCTGGCCCCGCCTCCATGGTTTTGGCTGGGTCTGCCTCCCGTTGCATGGTTTTGGCTGGCCCCACCTCCAGTTCCATGGTCACGGCTTGCCCCGTCTCCAGTTCCATGGTTACGGCTGGCCCTGCCTCCAGTTCCATGGTTTTTGCTGGCCCCGCCTCCAGGTCCATGGTCTTGGCTGGCCCTGCCACCAGTTCCATGGTCTTGGCTGGCCCTGCCTCCAGTTCCATGGTTACGCCTGGCCCCGCCTCCAGTTCAATTGTTTTGTCTGGCCCCGTCTCCAGTTCCATGGATACAGCTGGCCCGCCTCCAGTTCCATGGATACGGCTGGCTCCACCTCCAGTTCCATGGTTTTGGCTGGCCCCGCCTCCCATTCAATGGTTTTGGCTGGCCCCACCTCCCATTCCATGGTTTCAAGGTGTTCCATGGTTTTGGCTGGACCGCCTCCAGGTCCATGGTTCCGAAGAGTTCCATGGTGTTGGCTGGCCCCGCCCCCAATACCATGGTTTTGGCTGGCCCCGCCTCCAGTTACATAGTTTTGGCTGGGCTCGCCTTCAATTCCATTGATACCGCTGGCCCCGCCTCCAATTCCATGGATATGGCTGGCCCCACCTCCAGTTCCATGGTTTTGTCTGATCCCGCCTCCAGTTCCATGGTTGTGGCTGGCTCCGCCTCCAGTTCCATAATTACAGCTGGCCCCGCCTCCAGTTCTATGGTTTTGGCTGGCCCTGCCTCCATTTCCATGGTTTTGGCTGGCCCCGCCTCCATTTCCATGGTTACAAGGTGTTCCATGGTGACGGCTGGCCCCGCCTCCAGTTCCATGGTTACGAATTGCTCTGCCTCCAGTTGCATTGTATTGGCTGTCCCTTGCTGCAATTCCATGGTTTTGGATGGCCCTGCCTCCAATTCCATGGTTACAAGGTGTTCCATGGTTTTGGCTGGCCCGCCTCCAGTTCCATGTTTCCAAGGTGTTCCATGGTGACGGCTGGCCCCGCCTCCAATATCTTGGTTTTGGCTAGGCCCGCCTCTTATACCATGGTTTTGGCTGGCCCTGCCTCCAATACCACGGTTTTTGCTGGCCCCGCCTCCAATACCATGGTTTTGGCTGGCCCCTCCTCCAATACCATGATTTTGGCTGGCCCCACCTCCAGTTACATGTTTTTGGCTGGCCCTGCCTCCAGTTCCATGGTTTTGGCTGGCCCCGCCTCCTGTTCCATGGTTTTGGCTGGCCCCACCTCCTGTTCCATGGTTACAAGGTGTTCCATGGTTTTGGCTGGCCCCGCCTCCACTTCCATGGATATGGCTGGCCCTGCCTCCAATTCCATGGATATGGCTGGCCCCGCCTCCAGTTCCATGGTTTTGGCTGGCCCCGCCTCCATGGTTTTGGCTGGGTCTGCCTCCCGTTCCATGGTTTTGGCTGGCCCCATCTCCAGTTCCATGGTTACGGCTGGCCCTACCTCCAGTTCCATGGTTACTGCTGTCCCCGCCTCCAGTTCCATGGTTTTTGCTGGCCCCGCCTCCAGTTCCATGGTCTTGGCTGGCCCTGCCACCAGTTCCATGGTCTTGGCTGGCCCTGCCTCCAGTTCCATGGTTACGCCTGTCCCCGCCTCGAGTTCAATTGTTTTGTCTGGCCCTGCCTCGAGTTCCATTGTTTTGGCTGGCCCTGCCTCCAATTCCATGGTTTTGGCTGGCCCCGCCTACAGTTCCATGGTTACAAGGTGTTCCATGTTTACGGCTGGCCCTGCCTCCAGTTCCATAGTAACAGCTGGCCCCGCCTCCAGTTCCATGGTTGTTAGGCAGAATCCTGTGCAGTTCCCTTGGGGACCGCTGCAAGAAGATTAAGACTACAGGAGTAAGCAGTAAACCCAATTGGTAGCAGTCTGTACCACCCAGATTCACCTGGTAGCTGTGACTGAGCAGTCAGACTTCCCTCAGAAGAGTAGGGCAGTATACAGAGAATACACAATAGGGCTAAAAACACAGTACAGCAAGCAAACACTGACCAGAGCTTGGTATCAAAAGTATATCATTATTTATTTAACACACACTTAAGCAAATACACTAGCACTATAAATCAAAGCAAGTTCAAACACTATCAGAAAAGTATACACACCTCCCTTAAGAATTATTAGACAAGTCTAAATCAAAACACCACTATTTGTAAAACCGATGTGAGCGCGTAACTTAGATGGCACTCCAATAATCAAGTTAAAGGGAGAGAAAAAGGCAGGTCATGAAAATAAAACAGTTCCTAACACTTTTCTAAGACTAAAACAAGTTAGAGAAGGCAGAGTCTACTATAGAGCCAAAGTTCATAGGCCAGTCCCACTTTAAATGGAGCAAGGTGAAATGTGCCCAAGATCACACAGTTTAGAAATGCATTCAAGTCTTTGTAAAAATGTTCAAAAGAGGTTGGGTTGATTCAGAAGGTAAAGTTAGAAGGTCTTGGGGCCAACCCAGTTGGCAAGCCAAGGATTTAAGGGTCACCTTTAGCAAACCGTAGAAAGGGAGGCCAGGTGGAACACAGTACCTTTAAAGTTGAGGAAGCTCCAGCGGTGGCAGTTTTTCCTGGCAGCGGGTGCAGTTCGTGGTTTCGACAGGGGAAGAGAAGATCTCGTTGAGGAGGAAACTTGGAGTCGTTGCACTGCCCAGGGAAGAGACCAGCCGCGGAGTTCGTCGGCTAAAAGGTGCGTTCCTTTTATTCGCGGTCACAGTGGTGAAGCTTGGCTATCCGGCCGCCAGGGTGCTTGGTGTTAGGCAGAATTCTGTGCAGTTCCCTTAGGGAGCACTGCAAAAAGATTAAGACTACAGGTGTTGGCAGTAAACCCAATTGGTAGCAGTCTGCACCACCCAGATTTACCTGGTAGATGTGGCTGAGCAGTCAGACCTCTCTCAAGAAGAGTTAGGCAGTATATAGAGTATACACATTAGGTACAAAAAGACAGTAGCACAAGTAAACACTGACCAGAGCTTTGGTATAAAAGTATGTAATTGTTTATTTAAAAACACACTTGTAAAAATACACTGGCAGTAATATGTCAAGCAAGTTCAAACACAGTCACTAGAAGTATATACACCTCCCTAATTAAATTATTCGACAAGTCCAAATTAAGACACCACTTATTTGCAAAACAGAGGTGAGCGTGTAACATTAGATGGCACTCCAATAATTCAGTTAAAAAGGGAGAGAAAAGGCAGAGTATGGAAATAACACAATACCAACACTTTTAAGAAACCCCTGCAAGTCAAGAAAGGCAGGGTCTACTGTCGAGCAAAATGTTCATAGGCCAGGCACACTCTTGGAGAGAGCCAGGCGGAATGTGCCCAAGATCACACAGTGGAAATGCACTTAAAGTCTTTGCAGAAAAGTCAAAAAGGAGTAGGAATAGTTCAGAAAGGCAAAGTTTGGCAGGTCTGGGGCCAACCCAGTATAGAGGACAAGGATTTAGGGGACACCTTGAGCACTCTGCAGAAAGGGAGGCCAGGCAGGACACAGTACCTTAAATGGGAAGGAAGTTTGGAGTCGCTGCACTGCCCATGGATGAAACCAGCCGCGGAGTTCCCGATTAAAAGGTGCAGTCCTTTTATTCGCAGTCAAAAGTGGTGAGCTTGGCTATCCAGCCGCCAGGGTGCTTGGCACGGGCGATTCGACCAAGGACACTTCTGGGAGCGAAAGAAGGCAAACTGGTTGTTCCTACCAGCTCAAAGGGGGACAGACTCTCCAGATGAAGATCTTCCCTGTCGTTGGAAAGTGGTGAGTTCGTGCAGCAGGGCTTCACCGGTGGTGTTGTCGGGTTGCAGGTGGCTCAGCTTCTTCCTCGTCAGATTTTTAGGTCCTGTGGAGACTTCTGAAGTTCCAGTCCCAAAGGCCCTGCTTTTATGCAGCAAAACCCCCATTCATCAGCCTAGCTGTCAATCAGGCGGGCGGCTCACCACTGGGCGAATCAGAAGAGATTGTGACTTGGGTTGCAGAGGCAACGCAGTCCAGGGTGCCTAATCCCCCCTCCACTCCTCCTAAGGAACCCAGACAGAGTGGCACCAATTGGAAGGCTTCTGTGGAGAAGCCCGCCAAAATAGTGGAACAAAGGGCTCAACCTTTGTTGGAGTCACAGAGACGGACACAAACGCCATTTTAGAACTGAGTTCTGGCAAAAAGACCCAACCGGGGAATTAATATTAAATAAATAACCCGGCGGTATCTTTAACATTGCACCAAAAAGTGGTGCGTTTAAAATCAATGGGAAAATCCCATTGGAAATATTCTGGTGGAATATTTTGCGTGGTATCCACTGCCACCAGCCCGAAACTCGACAAGGGGGAACGGGACAGTGCCCCCTTGGAAAACAGACCCAGGGGCAATCGAATTACCCCTACCAGTACTTCCACAATATGATGGTTTGTACTGGTTCTGTTCACAATTTAAGACTAGTAAAGCCATGGTGACTTTACATGCCCTGGGAGACAGTAGTCAGTCCCAGGGTATGGAGTCTATGTTTGGGGGTCACTATGACACCCCTGTGTTACTGCACTGAGGGTGCTGTGTAACACACATACCAGAAGAACATGAAGCCCTATGGAGTAAAAGACCCCATAGCCCATACAACACATGAACAGTCAAAGGACACTCTCAAATCATGTCTAAGAGTGGGAGAAAAAGAGTCTCACTCTTAGCAGGAGAAAAAACAAACCCCAAAAATCCAGCAAAGCTGCTGAGGGACTCACTAGGTTTGGGAAATTAGCCTTAACATAGAATTCTCCCTAACACTCACCCCCCCTCCCAGACTAAGGGATGAATCTCATACCTCTATAGTCGATGACATACATCCTAGAGAGACCATCAGCATTTTGGTGGTGACACCCTGCACTGTGCTCAATGGTGAAATCAAACCCTTGAAGGCAGATTGACCATCTCAATAGTTTTGGATTTTCCCCTTTCATTTGCATCAACCATCTCAAGGGTTGGTGGTCAGTCTGAATGACAAAAGTAGAACAATACAAGTATGGCCTAAACTTCTTCAGAGCCCACACAATGGCAAAACACTCTCTTTCAATTGTTGCCCACCTTGTCTCAGGGTCCTTCAGCTTTCTGCTGATGAAGCAAATGGGGTGCTCCCTACCTTTCCCATCCAGTTGGCTAAGGACTGCACCTATACCTACATTTGAAGCATCTGCCTGTACAATGAAAGGTTGGTGGTAGTCAGAAGCTCTCACTACTGGAGCTTGGCAAAGAGCTTTCTTCAGGTTTTCAAAGGCCTGATTGCACTCCTCATTCCATCTGACCTTCTTAGGGAATTTTGGAGAGGAGATCACATTCAGTAGAGAAGCTATGGTCCCATAGTTTGCAATGAAATTCCTGTAGTACCCAGTGAGGCCTAAGAAGGCTCTCACCTGGGTTTGAGTAGTAGGTGTTGTCCAATTTTACACAGCTTCAATCTTGCTGGGCAAAGGCCTTATTTCACCACCTCCTACCTCATGCGCAAGGTAGACCACTTTACTCTGTCCAATCTGGCATTTACTTGCCTTTATGGTCTGATTGGCCTTCTCAAGAGCCTGCAAAACCTGTCCTAGGTGGTCAACATGCTCTTCCCAGGAGTGGCTAAATACTGCAATGTCATACAAGTATGCCATGCAGAAGTCCTCCATCCCAGTCAGAACCTTATTTACCATCCTTTGGAAGGTAGCAGGTGGATTTTTCAATCCAAAAGGCATAACCTTAAACTGGTATAAGCCAACTGGGGTAGAAAATGCAGTTTTCTCCTTGGCATGGTCTGTCAGGGCTATTTGCCAATAGCCTGGAGTCAGATCAAATGTGCTGAGGAACTTGGCTGCACC
This sequence comes from Ambystoma mexicanum, assembly GCF_040938575.1. NCBI lineage: Eukaryota > Metazoa > Chordata > Amphibia > Caudata > Ambystomatidae > Ambystoma > Ambystoma mexicanum. The sequence goes on from NC_090927.1 coordinate 1,167,077,531, forward strand.
AAGTTTATCCACCAGCTCATCTGTCCTTGGCAAAGGATGGGCATCAGTCTTGGTGACTGCATTAAGAGCTCTATAATCCACACATAATCTCAATTCTTTGGATCCTGCCTTTGGTACTAACCCAACTGGGCTAGACCATGGATTAGTAGAGGGCTCTATTACCCCGAGGTCCAGCATCTGTTAGGGAGAATTCTCTCTTTTGGCTGAATTTCCTAACCTAGTGAGTCCCCCAGCAGCTTTGCTGGATTTCTGGAGTTTGTTTTTTCCTCCTGCCAAGAGTGAGACTCTTTTCCTCCCACTCTTGGACATGATTTATGGTATTCCTTTGACTGGTAATGTGTTTTATGGGCTATGGGGTCCTTTACTCCATAGGGTCTCATGCGTTTTCCCTATGTGTGTTACACAGCACCCTCTGTGCAGTAACACAGGGGTGTCATAGTGAAACCCCACCATAGACTCCGTACCCTGGGACTGACTACTGTCTCCCAGGGCATGTAAAGTCACCATTGGCTTTACTAGTCCCAAATTATTAACAGAAACCAGTACAAACCATCATATTGTGGACGTACTGGTCGGTGCAATTTGATTGCCCCGGGGTCTGTTAGTCGAGGGGGCACGTCTCCGTCCCCCCTGATCGAGTTTTGACTGGTGGCAGTGGAAACTACTTTTTATATTCAACCGCAAATATTTTCCTATGGGATTTTCCCATTGTTCGAGGCTACCAACTTTAATTATTTAATTCTCATAGCCTCGAACATACCGCCGGTTTATTTAATTAATATTAATTCTCCGGTTGGTATTTTTTGCCAAGACTCGATTCTAAAATGGCATTTGTGTTCTCTTCTGTGACTCCAACCCAAGTCGAGCCCTTTGTTCCACTTTTTGGCGGGCTTCTCCACAGAAGCCTCCAAAATTTGGTGCCACTCTGTCTGGGTACGACAGGGGGTGTGGGAGGGGGTTTAGGCACCCTGGATTGAGTTACCTTGGTAACTCAAGTCGCACTTTTGTGTGATTGGCCCAAGTGGTGAGCCGGCCGGCTCTCCACTTAGCATGTTTGAGTGACAGCTAGGCTGAGTGAATGGGGGTGTGCTGCATAAAAGCAAGGTTTTGTGCACTGGAACTTCAGAAGTCGCCACAGGACCTGAGAATCCGACGAGGGAGAAGCTGAGCCGACCTACCACGACGACACCACCGGGGGAGCCCTGCGGAACTGACTCACCACTTCCCGACGACAGAGAAGATCTCCCGGCTGGAGAGGCTTCTTCCCCTGACTGGTGGGCACAACCAGTTTACCTTTCTTTCTTCGCAACCCAGCCTAGTTTGTGGTCGAACTGCCCATGCCAAGCACCCCGGCGGCCGGATAGCCACTCACCACTGAACCGCGAATCACCGGACCGCTCCTTGTACCTGAGAAACTCCCTGGCTGGTTTCTTCCCTGGCAGTGCAACAGACTCCTGTCTTCCTCCACGACGAGATCCTCTCTTCCCCCGGATGAAGCACCGACTTGCATCCGCTGCCAGGAACAACTGCCCCCGCTGGAACATTCTCACCACTTTAAGGTACCGTGTCCGCCAGGCCTCCCTTTCTAAAGATTGCAACAAAGTAATAATAACTCCTTAACCTTCTGGACTGGGCTGGCCACCTTGACCCTCTAACTGGTCCCTTTCTCTGATCCAACTCCTTTTTGAACCATTACAAGACTTTTGTGCACTGCAACCGTGTGACCTTGGACACATTTCGTTTGATCCCCTTAAAGCGTATCCGGCCTACTGACTCTGAATTCACGGTTTTACTTTGCCTTCCTCTCTTGTTATGTTCTTGTAAAAGTGTTGGGATCTGTTTCAATTTGTTCTCTGCTTTTCTCTCCCTTTTTAAAACGAACTATTAGAGTGCCATCTACGTTAAGCGCTCACTGCTGTCTCAAAATAAGTGGGGCTTTACTTAAGACTTGTCTAATATTCTTTTAAGGGAGTGTATATCTTTTAGTGACTGTGTTTTTGAATTGCTTACTATTAGTGCCTGTGTGTTTTTCTAGATGTGGTTTTAAATAAATAATGATATCTCTTTTACACCAAGCCCTGGTCAGTGTTTACTTGTTCTATTGTGTGCTCTTGACCTATTGTGAATACTCTGTATACTGCCTAACTCTTCTTGAGGGAAGTCTGACTGCTCAGCCACAGCTACCAAGTGAATCTGTGTAGTACAGACTGCTACCAAGTGGGTTTACTGCCAAACACCTGTAGTCCTAAATCTTTTGCAGTGGTCCTAGAGGGAACTGCACAGGTTTCTGCCTAACATCATCTTGCTGACCTCTACTTTGATGTGGGATCTCACATGTTCTGACATTCTGTATCCTCTGCTTTTGACTGGCAGACAGTCACCAGTGAGTATATCATGCTGGCCCCAAGGGGTCAATCCTGGTGAAAGTGAGAACTGAGAGGCAAACTGATTTAACATAGATTTGCACTCTTCTTGTTGCTGAGGTGTCAGACTTGAAGAGAGATTAACTCCCTCAATCTTTTCATCCAAAGGTAGGCCTCTGAGGAGATCATGGAGGTTCACTCTATTCTTCCTCTTCTGCTGAAGTTAGAAGCAAAGCTCCATCAGGTCTGGAGACATAAGCCTTTAGTCTGTTGGTGTGGAAGACTCTGGGAGCCTCCTTGGGATTGCCCAAGTCCACCAGATAGTTGACCTCTCCAAGTTTACCCACAACCTTGAAGGGTCCCATCCATGTGTCTTGCAAGGCCCTCTGCCTTCTTGGAATCATAACGAGAACTAGCTGGTCTTGAGTAAACTCAACCATGTTAGCCTTTTGATCATGCCAATGCTTGACCAAAGCTTGTCCAGCTTTCAGGTTATCACTAGCTTCTGTCATCATGTATGACATTCTCCTCCGGAGACCTATCACATAGTCAGTCACTCTGACTGGCTTGGGGGAAGGAGCACTCTCCAACCCCTCCTTGATCAGGGCCAATGGACCTCTGACCGGATGGCCATAAAGAAGCTCAAAGGGAGAATAACCTACTCCCTCCTGAGGGACTTTTCTATAAGCAAAGAGAAGGCATGGCAGTAGAAGGTCGCACTTTCGTTTAAGGGGTTCCTCTAAAGCACCTATCATGCTCTTCATGGTTCTGTTAAACCTTTCTACCAATCCATTTGTCTGCGGGTGGTATGCTGTTGAGAACTTGTAAGTAACTCTGCAGGTTTTCCACATGGCTTTCATGTAGTGGACATAAAATTTGACCCCCTGTCAGAGATTACTTCCTTAGGAAACCCAACCCTGGTAAAAATACCAAGGAGGGCCTTAGCCACAGCCGGAGCTGTAACAGTCCTCATAGGAATGGCCTCAGGGTACCTAGTAGCATGGTCTACTACAACAAGGATAAACCTGTTGCCTGAGGAGGTTGGGGGAACAAGGGGACCAAAAATGTCAATCCCTACCTTCCCAAATGGGACTCCCACAACTGGGAGGGGCACTAAAGGTGCCACATTCTTGGAACCAACCTTACCAGAAGTCTGGCAGGTATGGCAGCTCTTACAGTACTTATCTACTTCAGCCCCCATTTTTGGCCAATAAAAGTAGAGAGAGAGCCTTTCCTTGGTCTTCTTGAAACTCAAGTGACCAGCCAAAGGTATCTCATGGGCTAGTTGTAAGAACTGTTGTCTGTTTTCTTGAGGTACTACAAGGCGCTTGTAGTCTCCAGTTTGAGACTCAGTTGGTTCACTGTAGAAGAGGCCATCTTCCCAGTGTAACCTGTACTTACCCGGCTCTTGCCCATCAGCCTGAGAAGTTGCCTGTTGGCGGAGGCCTTCCAGAGCTGGACATTCTCTTTGGCCCTTACGGAAAGCTGATCTGCTGGGTCCACCTTCCGCCAGTAAAGACTGCAGTTCAGGATGGTCAGCTGGATCTAAATCTCCAATAAGGTCTTGGCCTCTTACTAGCTCTTCTTCAGAGTCTAGTTCAACCACACAGGGTGCAACCACCCTCTCAGCCTCAGCTGGAGGGGGAGTTACTGGTGTAACTTTGGACAACCTAGGGGAAGTCCTTGTTGGAAGCACTGGAGTGCTTGCTGCTGGCTTTTTCCTTGGAGTCTTGGGTTGCCCCTTGGCTCCTGATCTGGTTGAGACTGCAGTAGTTTTCTCCAGTGGAGGAGGAGTGATATCTGTCTTCATCATCTCCTGAGAAGAACCTCTCAAGGTTTTCTCTCTTGCAGGTTTAGTGAGCTCCTGTAACCTTTTACTAGGAGGTCTGGGGGTATGTGACACAACTCCAAGAGCTTTCAGGTCATTACCCAACAGAACCCTTCCTGGCACCTCGCATTGTACACTGACAGGTATTTTTACAGTCATATCATTGCACTGGATGAGAACTGGTAACTGGGGACACATCTGCACAGGCCCTCCAGCTAACTTGGTGAGGCATTTGGGTGCCTTAGCAACATCCTCTGCCTTGAAAAATGATTCATCCACCACAGTTATGCTGGCCCCAGTGTCCCTAATGGCAGGAGTCACCTGACCATTCACTTGGACACTGTACTTATAATACTCTTTAGTATTATCTGGGATAGAACTATACACATCTAAATTCTGTTGTTCCCACAACCCCAGAGAGACTAAAGAAACACTGACTGAGACTCCCATGGGTTCATCAGCCAGCAGTAGAAAGTTTCTACTTGCCATTGGGACTTCCTCTTCTTGAGCGAAGGCTAAGGAGGCAAGTTGGATCCCTGAAGGTTTACCCTTACATCTGGGATCTCCTTTCACATGGTCAGTGGCCTTACAAACATAACAAGAGCCAAAGGCTCTCTGGAATGGAGGCTTGTTCTGACCTCCTTCTGGTCTGGGACCAGAAGGTACACTAGCCTGATTCGGTTTCCCTTGTGGTTTACCCTTATGGTTTTGTTTGGGGCCCTCTTTGGAATTTGCAGTATTGGAATTCTCTTTGGAGTCCTTTTTAGGCTGTCTCCCCTCATCCTTTTTCTGAGTTACCCCAGAATCCTTGTGAGTGGCCCGGTTGGCAACCCACAAGTCAGCAGTCTTAGCTAGTTTTCTGGAATCTAATTCCTTCGAATCAGCCAAGTGCTGTCTGAGCTCAGGAGAGCAGGCATCATAAATTGACTCCAACATAAACAAATTTCTCATACCATCATAAGTGTTCACTTTGTACCCCTTAATCCATCCCTCTAAGTGTTTCAACCCTTCACTCACCCAGGTAGCCCAAGGGGTACCATCATGCTTTTTGAGGGTTCTAACCCTCTTAAGATACTGGGAAGGGGTCTTCCCAAATCTAGCTATCAAAGCTAGTTTCACACATTCGTAATCCTTCTTATACTCCTCCCCCATTTCCATTACCACATCAGTTGCAACAGGGGGAAGCCTAGAGAACAACCAGGTGAGTAAGTCATTTCCTGTGATGTTCTGGAGCCCATGATTATATTCAAACAGAGACAACCAATCCAACACATCCAACTTAGGCTCATACATACCAACCAATTCCTTAGGCATCCGGGGTCTTTTAGGACTGGAACTTCTAGAGGAGCCAGAGAGAGAAGCATTGTCGACAGATAATTTCTTCATTTCTAGCTCATGCTTGAGCTCCATTTCTCGTAACCTTAGGTCTTGGTGCTTTTGTTCTGTTTGAGCACTAATTCATTTAAACTCTAATTCCAGTTTCATTTTCTCTAATTCAAGATATTGAGGACTAAGTGTGGGACGTGGCAAAGGCCCAGTAGGTACAGCAGGTAGGGCAGACAGAGGCCTAGGGGGGGTCAGTCACAGCAGCCTCACCCTCCTCTTCTGACTCTTCCACAAGATTATCAACATTTTGATCAACATCAATCTCTATACTGTTATCTACTGTTTCTGGCATGGTAGGTTCCTCTGAACCATCATCCAGACTTTGGTTAGCTAACAACCTTTCTATTAATTCCATTTTCTTGCCTTTAGACAGGAGATTCTTATGCTTACAGAGAACTCTTAAACAATCAGCAGTTTTTGTAGCAAGGGACTCTTGGCTATAAATTTCCATAGTTGACATGTTAGAAAGATTACTTTTTCAGTGCTACGCTTTGCGGTTAGTTGCACTAAGGTATCCTAAAGCACTCTAAAGTGCATACTTAATACAAATCCCACCGCTGTACACCAGTGTTAGGCAGAAACCTGTGCAGTTCCCTTGGGGACCACTCCAAAAGATTTAGGACTACATGTGTTGGCAGTAAACCCACTTGGTAGCAGTCTGTACTACCCAGATTTACCTGGTAGCTGTGGCTGAGCAGTCAGACTTCCCTCAAGAAGAGTTAGGCAGTATGCAAAGTATACACAATAGGCACTCAGATACAATAGCACAAGCAAACACTGACCAGAGCTTTGCTAACAAGGTATATAATTATTTATTTAAAAACACACTTATTGAAACACTCCAGCACTACTATTGTAAATCACTCTAAACACATTTACTATTATTATATATACACTCCTTATTCCTTATCAGACAATTCTTAGCTAACACCACTTGTTTCGAAACAGAGTTGAGCGCTTAACTATAGATGGCACTCCAATAAGTTAACGAAGAAGGGAGGGAAAAAGGCAGAATGTAGGAAAAATACACCACACTAATACTTAGGAACTCTTAAGCAAGTCCGGAAAGTCAAAAGTTACTTGTGAGCCAAAGTCCATAGGCCGGGCCCACTCTTGGAGAGAGCAGGGCACAAATGCACCCAAGATCACACAAAGACAACAGGCTTAGAAAGTCTTGCAGGGAGTTCGGAAAGGTTTTAGTTAGGCTCAGAAAAGTTTAGCCACGGTGTCCCAGGCTAATCCAGGGTCGAAAGCCAGGGGCTAAATCTACCCCGTACAGTCGGTTGCAAGGGAAGCCAGGCGGAACACGGTACCTTATGTCGAAAGGATCCTCCATAGGGGCAGTTGTTCCTGGCAGCGGGTGCAAGTCGCGGCGTCGTCCAGAGGAAGAGAAGATCTTGACGTGGAGGAAAGATGAAGGTCGTTGCACTGCCAGAGAAGAAACCAGCCGCAGAGTTTTCTGGTTAAAGGTGATTCGCGGTCGTGGTAAAACGTGGTATCCCGGTTGCCGGGGTGCTTGGCACAGGCAAGGCGGACACGAGATGTTCCAGGAAGCGAAAAAGGAAGCAGACTGGTTATCCCCACCAGTCGAAGGAAGAAGACTCTCCGGGCTGGAGATCTCCTCTGTCGTTGGGAAAAGTGGTGAGACGGTTCAGCAGGGCTCCACCGGTGGTGTCGTCGTAGCAGGTCAGCTCAGCTTCTCCCTCATTGGATTCTTGGGTCCTGTGGCGACTTCTGAAGTTCCAGTCCCCAAAGCCCTGCTTTTATGCAGAAAACCCCCATTCACTCAGCCTAGCTGTCACTCAAAAATGCTAAGTGGTGAGCCGGCCGGCCCACCACTTGGGCCAATCACATAAGAGTGCGACCTGAGTTACCAAGGTAACTCGGTCCAGGGTGCCTAAACGCCTCCCACACCCTCTGTGGTACCCAGACAGAGTGGCACCACTTTTGGAGGCTTCTGTGGAGAAGCCCGCCAAAAAGTGGAACAAAGGGCTCGACTTGGGTTGGAGTCACAGAAGAGAACACAAACGCCATTTTAGAACAGAGTCTTGGCAAAAAATACCAACCGGAGAATTAATATTAATTAAATAAACCGGCGGTATGTTCGAGGCTATGAGAATTAAATAATTAAAGTTGGTAGCCTCGAACAATGGGAAAATCCCATAGGAATATATTTGCGGTCGAATATAAAAAGTAGTTCCACTGCCACCAGCCAAAACTCGATCAGGGGGGACGGAGACGTGCCCCCTCGACTAACAGACCCCGGGACAATCGAATTGCCCCAGCCAGTACGTCCACAATATGATGGTTTGTACTGGTTCTGTTCAGAATTTGAGACTAGTAAAGTCAATGGTGACTTTATATGCCCTGGGAGACAGTAGTCAGTCCCAGGGTATGGAGTCTATCCTGGGGGGTCACTATGACACCCCTGTGTTACTGCACTGAGGGTGCTGTGTAACACACATCACAAAAACACATGAAGCCCTATTGAGTAAAAGACCCCATAGCCCATAAAACACATCTAGAATCAAAGAAACACACTCAAATCAGGTCCAAGAGTGAGGGTAAAAGAGTCTCACTCTTGGCAGGAGAAAAAAATAAACCCCAAAAATCCAGCAAAGCTGCTCGGGGACTCAATAGGTTAGGAAATTTAGCCTAAACAGAGAATTCTCCCTAACAATTGCAGAGGCTGGTGTGGAGTCTCCACTATGATGTGTTCCCCCTGGATGAACGGGCGGTAATTCTTCAATGCCCACACCGTTGCCAGGAGGGCCTTTTCACAATCGTTGAATTTTTCCCCACAGAGGATAAAGTTTTGCTCACATCGGAGATTACTTTATTGACCTTGTCATGCTTTGGGTACAATACTGCCGTCAAGCACGTATTAGAGAACCCTGTCTCCAGAAAGAACTCCTTGTTTCTGACAGGGTAAGCTAGGCAAGGCGCTTGTGAGAGGCTTCTTTTGAGTTGTCTTACTGCCTCGGATTGTTCTGGACCCCATTGCCACTTGACCCCCCCCTTCAAAAGATGAATCAGGGGTCTAGTGATCTCTGCGTAGCCCTCAATGAACTTTCTGCTGTAATTAGTCAGTCCAAGGAGGCTCCTTATTTCCCGCAGAGTTGTGGGATCCTTTAGTTTCTGGAGTGCTTCCACTTTCTTTTCCTTGGGACAGAGACCCTGAGGAGTAATCTCATGCCCCAAGAAATTAACACGTGTTCTACATCACTGTGCTTTCTGAAAGGAAAGTTTGGCTCCGGCGGCCCTCAACTGTGTCAGAACATAACGGATCTCCGCTATGTGTTCTTCCAGAGATGAACTTTTGATGAGGACATCATCTACATAAGCCAGGTTACCCCTCGCACCCAGGTCGGGCATGGCCTTATGTAGGAAAATGTTGAATTCATTGCCGGAGTTGAGGTATCCGAAGGGATTCCGGGTCCATGTGTACTGCTGGCCCCCAAAGGTAAAAGCCAGTTTGTATTGGTCCTCCCTGCTGACAGGCACGGTCCAGTATCCATTGGTCAGGTCTATTGCAGTGAATACCTGTGACCCCTGAATCTGGGCCAGCCCTTGGTCAATGTAGGGCAGAGGCCATCGGGAAGTATGGACCAGTTTGTTGAGCTCCCTAAGGTCGGCACAGAGTCTCCACTGGCCGTTTGGCTTCAATATTCCCAGCACCGGATTATTGAAGGTGCTGTGTATTGGACGAATTATTCCCCGGGACTCAAAGTTCTTAATTATTTCAGTAAGGGACTCCATGGATTCGAGAGGCAAGCGATATTGCTTCACAAACACTGGAGTCATGCCAGGGTCCGTGGGAATTGTTGTTGTGTGGATGTCGGTGCGACCACAGTCAAATGAGTCTACCGCAAAGAGATCTTGGAAATCCAAGAAAACTTGTTTCAACTTTTGCTTCTGTTCCAGAGTCACACAGGCATCAGCTAGGTTGACTCTCTCTTCCACCATCTGCCTGAAGCCTGGAAAGACTTCTGGTTTTGCTATCTCAGCGGCCTCCTCCAGCTGGGTGGAGAAGTCCCTGGTCAGAGTGCTGATTTGGACCGGAGGCTTCAGGTGGGAAAGGCAGCCCTCATGGACCTGGAAAATCACCTCATCCCCTCTGAAGTCACAAGTCACATCTTCCTTACCATAAGGGCAAGAAGTGTACACCAGGAAGTTCCCCCCATGCCGGGTAAAGATCCTGTCTGGTGTTGTATTGTCATCACTGTCACTGTCAAAACAGTCCTTGGGGATTGGTCCTAACAGTTCATTTCCTAAATCAATGGAGAAATGTCGGTCATCAACCACCATTCCAATAATGGTGCCTGCGGCTAGAGTAATACTCTTTAAGTCGCTGTTATCCACCTCTATTGGAATGGTGTCATGTTCTATGTTGACTAATGGTGTTGGGTTTACCCCTAACCCTTGCTGTTGGAGGAAAGCATTTAGATGAATATAAGCATCAGGGTTTTTCAATTTTTGTCCTCTTTTAACTTTCACTTCCAGGGAGAATTGTCGGGTCCTTTCTGGGATGGTGACTACCTCCTTAATCTGAATTTCAACTGCATAAGGTAGCAATTGAGCTGACCTAAATGCTTTTTCTGGATCATCAAAGCCCATGGGATTATCCGCTAATCGGGACCAAGCTTTGAAGTTTATTAGGTCCAAACTAATGGCAAAGCGATTGAGAATGTCACTGCCTAAGTAAAAGGCGGCATTAACGTCTCGCACGACCCAACAATTATGGACTATGCTCTTGTTGCCAATGGAGATTTTGAGCATATACCTGCTTGGCAGGAGATGTTTGGAATTAGGTGCTTCCAGGTCCATTTCCCATTGGTCTATCAGTTTGAATGCGGGAATGGCTGGATCTTTTGGGAGTTGGCGGAACATGGCTTCGCTGATGAAGCTCTTACCGTTGTTCACACACACTCGGGTGAGAACAGAGTCCTTCCCATCATTTAACTGAACAGGGATGAACAACTGCTCTCCAATTTGCTGAATATCAGCCAGGCTCTGAGCTGATTTCACATCTTTCTGGACTATATGAGTGGGAGTGTCTGATTGTGGATTGGTAAAGAATTTCAGAGTGTTTCCTTCCAGTGTGGAATACCACCTTAAACTGGAAGGAAGGTTGATTTTCAGAAATAGAGAGGACCCCCCATCACCAGTCTGTTGTCCTACTGCTATTACTGTCACGTCTGGAATTTGGTTGTTCTGGAAGTGAAATTCTACTTGGTCAGATTTTTGTTCAACCATGTGGCACGTGCCGTTTAAACTAACATGGTTGACACTCTGATTTAATTTTATTGGTCGGCTAGTCTGGGTCCAGAGGACCTTGTTTACACAATCTATTAGGGGTGACAACCTTCTCAGGAGGTCATTTTCTAGTAAACAAGGGGTTCCCTATGGAGTCACTACTATGACCGGGTGTTTCACCTTGTGTCGCCCAATTTTGATGTCCAAATCTGCAGTCCCCTCGAAGGGAATTTCCTTCCCGTCAAAGTTCTGCAGTTGTCCAGGAAGAGAGGTGAGACGGATACGGTAATTCTCCCCCCTTCCTACATTTAGCGCATCAAAGGCCCTTCTGGACAGAAGGGTAGCTTGGGATCCAGTGTCCACCAGTGCCAAAATTGTACCCTGCCCATGTACTTGTACCGGGGCATAGTATCTTCCCTCCTTCTCCTCAAGGGGGCATAGATAATGCACATTTTTGGACAACTGGTGGGCTAACTTTCTGGTTTTGGACATGGCGAGAGAAGAGATTTGGGCAGAATTCTGTGGAGAGCCTGGGGAATCTGAAAGAAAAAGGTGGCAACTGGATATGGTTTCGGGTTCTGGGCCGCCCCCCCCTTTTTGGAGGCAGTCATCAGGATGGGTTTGACCCGTGGGATTTTGGTATTGTTGGTTCTGGGATAGAATGATGGGCGGCGACAGCTCAATCCCCACATCTACCCAGTCTATTGATTCGGTTTTAGGTTCCCCTGGTTCCAGTTCTGGGCTGCCCCCCGCTCTTTGGAGGCAGTCACCCGGATGGGTTTGAACCAGGGAAGTTTGGTTTTGTTGGTTCTGGGATAGGATGATGGGCGGCGACAGCTCAATCCCCACATCTACCCAGTCTGGATTGGAATCTCTTGGGACCCATTTTTCCTTGGGAGGAGTTCCCCCATCTCTGAAGAAGAAGATCCTTTTCCCAGGATCCTCTGAGGATCCCTCTCCCTCAAGTTGGAAGACCTGTACCTCCTCCACAAAATGGGTCTGTTTGGGTCCTTTGTTTCTCCTACCTCCAATCTGCTCCTTGGGTGGCAGACTTTCAGGGGTAGGAGACTTTGTTTCCGGTTCCTGGTTTTCCTGGGGCTGTTTACAAGTTGGGAAGGAAGCTTCCTCCAAGGCTTTACACCCCCTTCCCCTTGTGCCTCCTCCCTGGAACCGGTGGGTTATCAGGGTGCTGCCCCCGTCATTGTTCTGGAGCACCAGGCCCAGAGTTTGGCGCAATCTGTGGTGGCATGCTCATCTGAGGGTTCTGTTGAGCCCTCAATATGTGACCCAGATCCCGTGCCATGTTTTGGACCTGGCGCTCAAGTTGTGAAACCCGCTCAGGCTGATACGGGGTCCTGTTTTCTCCCCTGGGCTGATCCCGGGCAGGGTATCTATCCCTTCTCTGGTAATACCCTGGGTTGGGAAGATTTGGGTACCCCTCCACCCTTGGCCTCCCCTCTCCCGGATTAGGTTGTCTGGGCTCAGGGAATTGGGGAAAGAAGGATGGATGGTTTTGGGGTTGGAAGTTGGGTGGATACCTGGGGAACAAGTTCTGCCCAGGATTTGGTGAATTTCTGCCCTCCTGGGGGAAGTGCGGAGGGAAGTTCCCTGGGTTGGGTGCTTGGTTGGATCCCCCCCTTGGGCCGGAGGAGTCCACACATAACCCAGGATTGGACTGTTTCCCTTATAGCGGGGACTTACATAGTCAGGGGAGTGAGGGACCCCATTTGTGGGACTACCTCCTCGACTCCCTGTCTGTGACTGGCCCGAGGGCCTTCTGGGCTGTGAAGTATTTGGTGCAGGCAGGTTTTTAGGTCCCCCCATCTCCAAATCTAAAATGGGGGCAACCTTTACCTCTGCCACCTTGGCAGCAGCAGGGGTGCTGTTGGTTTTGTTTTTTTTTGGCTGATTCTTGTTTTCCACTGGTTTCTGCACGTCATAGATGCGGGTGGCTTGCTCAATGACCCAGTCTAAAGATATTTTCTCGTGAAAATCTCTCACGAGCTGGGTCATTATGTATTTGGGGAGAGCATGGAAAAATGTGTTGATGAATTCTTTGCTGTCTGTGCGCACTCTTCTGGTGGTCTGCGCAAAGGCACGCTTCAATTCTTGCACAAATTCTTGTGGGGCCTGATCCTCCCCACATTGCAAATTGTAGGCCGCCTTGCGAGCCTCTTGGGGATTTCTATGCACAAAAAAGTGTTTCAAGGTGGCCGCCCTATAGGTGGACCATCTTGAATGATTTTGGTACTCCAGCCCCGCAAAGAAACTGGAGTATTCTGGCGAGAATGTCCATTTGACGTACTGGATGCAGCTACTGCTGTCCTTCAAATGGAAGATCTCCATCATTTGCTCAAAGAGCTCCAAGTGTTCCCACACAGAATACTTGGAGTTCTTGTGATAAGGCTTGATGACACTCCTGATTGCCTTAATCTGTTTTAAGGGGTCCTTAAGCAAGGCCCTTTTGCCTTATTGGCCTTTTTGGTTCAGGTAACCCTGGTCCATTCATCCTCCGACTCAGAAGCACTGCTCCCAGAGGTGCCCGTCTGATCTTCCATGTTTTCCCGGATTCTGCAAGCCTGGGAATGGCTGGCAGAATGTGGGGACCTGGTCTCCTGTGTCCTGTGACGCTCAGAGAAGTCTTCAGATCCCTCCTTGCTACCAGGATTTGCTGGGTACCCCCCCCACTGACCTAACTGGGCAGAGGTTTTCAGGATGCCCTTAGTGGGCTAACTCTCCTGGGGTTCCCACTAAATTGCACTGTGCTTAGGTGCCCATTCCTGGATGCCCGCCCATCCATTCCTGGGTGGTACTGGCCTATGAGCCCCATCCTTTTGGCTGGATAGTAATCTGCCTTCCCTGTGGCCCTGTGCTCATGTGCGCCAGGGGACATGAGGGTGGCAGAGTCCAGGGACTGGGAGAGATGAAGGCCTCTCGTACTAGGGCTCCTGAGGTTATGCTTAGGTGTTTCTCTTTCCCAGCGAACTTCATCGCTATCAGCCCCTGCTCCTGGTTGCAATGCAAGACCCTGGGCTTTCAGTTCCTCAACCAAGGCCTTACTAGACTCTATCAGTCTCTCCTGCATGGCTACCTGTTGCTGGAGCTTATCATTGTGCTGACAGAGAGCCCCATTCTCTCTCTGTGCCTCCTGATTGGTCCTGGAGTACTGGGCCAGTCTTTGCTGCAGGAGGGTTACCTCCTGAGTCCCATCCCTACTGGCCTGCTCCTTTCTTGCCAGAGCATCTTCCACCCTCCTGGTGTGCTCTAACAAGTTCTGATGCTCTTGTTGGAGGTCACCCAGCCCCTGGAGGGCCAGGTGATTTTCTTCCATTTTCCTTTTTAAATGGCAGACTTCCCGGCCTAAGGTATCCCTTTCCTGAGTAAGAGCCTGCATCTGTGCTGCCCGGTCGTCCCTCTGCCGTTGAAGGGCACCTGCTTTCTGGCGCTCTTCATTAAACTCTGCCTGGGTATCCAGGTCTTTCAAAATCATTTTATTGTTTTCCTCTTTCTCTCTGTCTAGTTGGATTTGCAGGGTGGCTACCTGCTCTGTGCACGCCCTGTTGAAATTGATCTGTTGCTCCAGCTTTTTCTGGCACTGCAGTAAGGAGTCCAACCTGTCTTGGTGCTCCTTCTGCAAAGCCAGAATTCTGGTATCCTGGTCAGCCTTTTCCTGTTGCAGGATATGCATATCCTCCTTCATTTTAATGATGTATTGTCTACTCTCGTTTTCTGACTCCTGGCCTCTGTGCAGCCTCTACTCAGAAGAGACCAGGTCAGATTGGGCCTTTTCTAACACCATCAGTTGCATATTTGCCAGATCTTGGCCTTCAACACATTTGTCCTGCATGGCTCCCATATATAGATACAAATATGCCGCTATCCTGGCAATCATATTGTGTTCATCTTTGGCCTTAAGAGTCATATATAGTTCACTCAGGGCCACATGTAAGGGACCCTGATCTCTCCAGATATCTGACCCCGTTGTAGTGACCTGTTGTGTGATCGCCTGCAACCATACATTTTGGTCCTGTTCAGACCATTCACCTCTCACAAACAGTTTATGTAAGAGGTGCTCCCTAGCTATCTTCATATCTACCAAGGTCGTCATTCTGGAGATTGATTTCCTTCCTTATTTACAGACGTTTGTATTTTATTTTGCAAAACAGACCGTTTCCC
The DNA here is from genome assembly GCF_040938575.1 of Ambystoma mexicanum. Classification (NCBI taxonomy): domain Eukaryota; kingdom Metazoa; phylum Chordata; class Amphibia; order Caudata; family Ambystomatidae; genus Ambystoma; species Ambystoma mexicanum. The sequence continues at coordinate 1,167,092,540 of NC_090927.1, forward strand.
TAGAGCGTTCCTTTGAGGAGTGCTTTACAGCGTAACACAGCGTGGTGATCTAACCGGATATGTATCTTGTCAGTTGGCACACTGTATTAATCTGCACAAGTGATAGATCTAATCCAGAATCCCCGGCTACGAGCCCCCACTTTGTTAAAGACTCCAATCAAGCAGTCCCACTAAGTCAGTGCCTTGTCTGGGATTGCTCAAGGGAAGCCCTTATTTATATATTTTTATGTCCAGTTTGTGTACTCTGGATGACAACCCTTTTATAAAACCCCTCTTGTAGAATCCCCCTGACCCCACTGAGCCAAGAAGTACGTTTGTTTTGCAAATTTAAAAGGTTTATTTGAGAATTAAACAATATATATCACACTTTTACAATAAATTAATAACTGATATCACACTTGTGAATATGAGCAGTAATCAGCAATAGGTAATCCTAAAATAGCACAGTTCTGGTGACTTATGACTAGGAACAGGGGAATAAGGTATCAGAGAATGCTTTATGGTTTCAAGGAGATGCAAAGATGAATAAGAGGCAGTACAGAAATAAACTTGATATGATTTCAGCAAAAGATAATGTGATCACTTTTTCTTCGACAATTCACTGCCCCCCTATGCTATGTAAGGAGATGGAAGTAACACGCACAATTCTCAGGAATACACACAAATGCAATACAAAGTTCCAGTTCCCCCCAGCGAGCTTAGAGGAAAACAGATCTGATTTTAAACACAGGCAAAATCCTTTTAAAGGTGGTGGCAATGAAGTGAAAAATATACTCAAATTGCTTTTAATTCCCTATAGGAGGTTCAGGGTGAGTGATAGATACTTTAAATTAGTTCAGGATCACTTTAGCAATGCTCTATGAATGATTGTCAGGTTGCAAACGAATTTCAGCAAAGGAAAGCAAGGAGCTGCTATTTTGACACGTGAAGAAATTTGAGCCAAATCGCAAATCGCTGCACTTTTTCCGAGTGCTTTGAGCGTGATTACGGAAAAAGTATAATGAATAGAAAGTCAGTTCTGGGTTCGTTGGAAAGCCCAGAATCTTAGCTTTAAGATGAAAGTAAAACATTGTTCCTAGGATAACCGGTTCCCGAGATACGGCTGATTTTGTGAAGGTAGATGCTCAAAATAAAAGTAAAGCTCAGAATGACAGAGGACAATTTTTCAGCTTTGAATCAAAAGGAAGGGACACGATTTCTATGATGCAGTTCTCAATAGGTTAAAATAGTTTGAATTAGATTATTTTAAACAAAGAGATTGGGTTTTGCACAGTCCTGGCTGAGTACTCACACTATGATTTTGAACGGAATGGGCCTCCGTCACGGATCTGGTCAGGTTTGGACTGCGGTTCCCGCGCCACGGACGGTCTTCTGGCGGGTGGTTCTGAAGTCACAGCGATCTGGGTCAGCTCTGCTCTCTCGGTCTGTCAGGCACCGGTCTCTGGAGATTGATGGATTTGAAGTCTGGATCTCTGGATGTGAAGTCGTCTGTCAGCGTGCTCCGCAAGGAAATGGGAATTGAATGTCCCTGTCTGGCTTCCAGATAGGCCAAAGGATTCTTTGGTCCCTGATTTGAGAACGGATAGTGTGTCAGAGTGATGTCAGACATTTACGATCTATTGAAGAAACGCCCCTTTGCTTTTACCTTAGAAATAATTTTTCATAACTACACATATTTCCCAGATACACAGTTGTTTGACATTACATGTACATGTTACCGATTACTTAAGGTACATTCTGGCCCAACGCTGATCTTCCTGTGGGCTTGCATTAAAAAATGACAACTTTTTTTCGGTTTTAGTTGATTTACCAATATCGGACGTTTACCAAAAATGGCACACATGTACACCGCCTTTCTACCAATATTCCATTAATTTACTAGGTCTCTAGCATAAACACAGTGTCTGTAGTATTAATAATTAGCGGGGTTTTGGCTCAGAACATCACAGAGCGACCAGCCTAGTTTTGAACTGGGAGTGAATGTGTCAATTTAAAGATCCCAAAGTTGTACATTTCTGTCCTCTGGTTACAATTAGTTATCAGTGTTGTTATAAAACATATATTTGCCTTCAATTCAATTCACTTCAGTGTTTGGGTCCGCCCCCAGAAACTTGGGAGTCAGGGATCACATGTCTCTTCTTCCAGGCAGAGCTCTGTTTTCAGTCAACACTCAAATCAGCATACTCCATTCAATTGCAAGAGTCTATTGTGTCGGCTGAGGTCAGCAGGCCAGGGGGCCACTCTGCATTTGGTTAGCATGTCCATGTGATCTCCTGGCTTCTTGTGTGTAGTTCTGAGGTGAGAAGGTTTCCCAGCCTCTTGCAATGTTAATTGAATCAGCCTCTCTTCAGGGAACAGCAGGTGTTTACATTTTTAATTAACCAAAAAGGCTTTGAAGTTTCCAGCTGTCTCAGGAGGCTGGCAACTCCTGAAGTACAGTTCTACTGTCAGAGTTTAGACTGCTAGCGCCGGCTTGTGTCCAAAGCTGGTACTGCACCTATTTTTTTCAGAATTGTCTTGAATTTGACAGGAGGATTTTGCTTGACAGCTCTAATCCTTGCTGCCATTGTTTTGATGGGCATCCTTACAGTAGAGTGGTGATGTGGAACCCCCCCTCAAGAAGGTTGAATCTTTAGAGTGGTCTTGTGCCCATGATTTTAGCAACTTGTTGACATAAAAAAACGGATTTTGAACAAATTGAAATGGACTTTTTGAGCTTGCACTTCAGAGAAACAGCAGTGATTTCAAGGCGCTTTTGATCTAACAGGCACTGCTATTTTTCCTTTGGCACCACCTTTCACCCCTGGTGCTTCCGGTCCATCAAGCTTGCACTGGTGGGTGGCAGGTTAGGCAACCATTTTGGTGTACGCAAAACTGCGCGGTTCTCCTGGTTCTGGGATAGAATGAAGGGCGGCGACAGCTCATTCCCACATCTACCCAATCTATTGACTTAGTTTTATTCTGGGATAGAATGATGGGCCGCAACAGCTCATCCCTACATCTACCCGGTCTATTGATTTAGTTTTGTTCTGGGATAGAATGATGGGCGGCGACAGCTCATCCCCACCTCTACCCGGTCTATTGATTTAGTTTTGTTCTGGGATAGAATGATGGGCGGCGACAGCTCATCCCCAGATCTACCCAGTCTATTGATTTAGTTTTGTTCTGACCTAATAATTCAACATGGGTCAAAACCCTTGACACTCCAGTTCCATGGTTGCAGCTGGCCAGCCTCCAATTCCATGATTACGGCTGGCCTGCCTCCAGTTCCATGGTTACGGCTAGCCCTGCCTCCAGTTCCATCGTTACTGCTGGCCCCGCCTCCAGTTCCATGGTTATGGCTGGCCCTGCCTCCAGTTCCATGGATTTGGGTGGCCCTGTCTCCAGTTCCATTGTTTTGGCTGGCCCCGCATCCAATTCCATGGTTTTGGCTGGCCCTGTCTCAAGTTCCATGGTTACAAGGTGTTCCATGGTTACAGCTGGCCCCGCCTCCAGTTCCATGGTTACGGCTGGCTCCGCCTCCTGTTCCCTGTTTACAGCTGGCCAGCTTCCAGTTCCATGGTTACAAAGTGTTGCATGGTTACGGCTGGCCCCTGTTAGAATCACCTGCAGTACCCTTTGGGAACACTACATGCAATTAAGACTACAACTGTCAGTACAATTTCACCTATTGTACAAGCCTGTACTACACAGTTATGTGATAGCAGTGGCTGAGTAGCCAGACTTATCTCAAGAGTTGAGTGAGCAGTAGAACAAGTTACACAAAGGACCAACTAATACAGTGATTCAAATCGACACAGATTCAAGGTTTCTTAGTAAAAGAATATACATTTATTTACTCTGTCAGTTACAAAACATTACACTAGCACAAGCAGATCAATATCACACCCTAATAAACCACAAAAATCCATCCGGTAAGTAAATGAACAAGTTTAGCTCAAAAATGAAGTGTGAGCAAAATGACACTTCAGATACTTGATAAAGGAGGAAAAAGACAAGGTTATACAAATAGACAGCCCAAATACATTCATAGGAAGGGCAAAGGGCTTCAGTTAAATACGACCAGCAATTCCTCTCAGTAGGCCTGGGCCAAAGTCAATGGTTCAGAGTCTTTTGTGTAGGGTAGCACAGTTCTGGTAACGGTTAAGTCTTTGCCACAGATTTTTAAAGGATTTGGCTAAGCGAAAAGTTGGACAAACGTTTAGGGAAGGACAAGCTGTTGTAGTTGAGGAAAGTTTCACGTACTTTCTCGATGGCCGAAAATATTTTCGGACCGCGTTTGCTCAGTACCTTGTCAATGAAGAAAGCTGTAGCTGAGGCAGTTGTTCCTGGAAGTTCCTGCAGATCTCGCTGTTCCTGAGCTTCCGTTGTGGGGACAAGAAGGAGGACTTTGGGAGGTTCCTGCACTGCCCAGGGAAGAGGTCAAAAGCTGTAGCTAGATGTCGGTTTAAGGTGTGAGTGCCTTAAAGTCCCCCTGGTTTCCTTCCCTCTGGCTAGCCGGTTTTCAACAGCACTCTGAAGAAAATTCAACCAGAATAGGATGGTGTCCAGGTGGCTTGCGAGTTGGTTGTTCCCACCAAACTCAAGGGAAGAAGTTAACCTTGAAGGGCTTTTCTGTCGTCAGAGTTTCAGGCAATTTAGACCTGCAGCAGGGCTTCACCGGTCGTCCAGGAATTGCAGCAGTCCTCTTACTTCCTCTCCTCTTCGGTCGTTTCGTTCGAGTGGTCGACTCTGCTTTCCAAGTCCCAGAGACCTGCTTTTAAACAGTTTTCCCCCATTCATTCCAGCCTGGCTGTCACTCACACAGCAGGGTGGCTGTCCTTGCCGGACAGCCAGCCAGGAAATCACGCCAGAGTGCATTCAGGTTTCCTAGGACACTAAGCACAGGGAGTTTTGGGCTCCTCCCTCCCATCCTGTCCACCCCAGACACCCTGGCGTCAGAGGAGAGATTCAGTACTGAAGCCCGCCAAAGGCCAACGGACAAAGGGACCAAACCTGGTTTGGTGCGCAGAGACAAACACAAGAAGGACCTTTCCTAAAAGAAATGGCAAAAAAAGTCGACCAGAGTCTGTTTTTACAGATAGGTCTTGGGCGCCATATTGAAAGCCATGGCTGACCTGATTTTTAGCTACCGCGCTTTGCAGTCGGGAAAAATAATGGTAGTTTGATCTAAAGCACTGCCACCAGTCATTTCAAGAAGGAAAGGGTAACATTTGACTGTTACATGAGTGACACAGGGGAAGCTAGGAACCCCTCCAGCACCCTATAGGAAGATTATGTGTGTTGTGTCAGTAAATTTAAAGTGACTAGTAAAGTCAATTTAACTTTACATGCTCTGGGAGACAGTAGTCAGTCCCAGAGAAGGTATTTAAACCTTGGGGAGTCTGAAATACACCCCTGTGCCACTGCACTGAAGGTGCTGTGTGACACTCAGGAAAATATGATGCCATGGAGTTTGTTTAAAACACCATAACCAAAGAACACAAAAGTAAAACATACATCAAAATACATGAACGAGTGGGAAAAAGCCTCACACTCTTCCAGGTAAAACAATCAAATCCTAGAAATCCAGCAAAGTTGCTGGGGGTCTCAAAAGGTAAGAGAAATTAGCACATATTGAGAATTTTACGGCTGGCCCCGCCTCCAGTTGCATGGTTTTGGCTGGCCCCACCTCCAATTCCATGGTTACGGCTGGCCCGGCCTCCAGTTCCATGGTTACGGCTGGCCCCGCCTCCAGTTCCATGGTTACTGTTAGGTAGAATTATATGCAGTACCCTTTGGGAACACTACACACAATTAGGACTACAAGTGGCAGCACAAATTCACCTTTGGTACACGCCTGGTTCACCGGGTGGTTCAGTCATTGTAGGGGTCCTCTTCTGTCAGCTCCTCATCGGTGTTTTCGTTCCAGTGGCGATTCTGCTCTTCTAGACCCAGAGACCTGCTTTTTATGCAGTTTTCCCCCATTCACACAGCTTGGTTGTCAATCACACAGCAGGGTGGCTGTCCTGGCCGGACAGTCACCTAGCCAATCAAACAGGAGTGTGACTTGGGTTACCACAGGAACCCATGGCAGGTGTCCTAAGACACCTCCCTCACATCCTGCCTACCCAGACTTTCAGGCGCCTTAAACGAGGGCTTCTGTGCAGAAGCCCGCGAAAAGACGGTGAACAAAGAAACCAAACCTGGTTTGGCGCGTAGAAACGAACACGAGAAAGACTTTACCAAAAAGAAATGGCGACTAAACCCAGCCGGAACAATATTTAAATCAATATGGTCAAGCAGGTTTAAGTTCGAGGCTACCAAGATAGCCTAAAACAATACCATGGTTATTTAAGATAACCGCGGTAGGAAAAATAGGGTAGTTACCACTGCCACCAGCCAAGTCTTAATGGAAAGGGAGCAAAACAGGGCTCCAAGAGAGACAGACAAAAAGGGATAAGAATTAACCCTTTCCAATACTCCATGTAAGAAGGGGTGTACTGGGTCTGTGGTTTAAAGAGACTTAAATAAAGTTAGTGGTAACTTTACATGTTTCTGGGAGACAGTAGTCAGTCCCAGAAACTGGAGTCAGTGGGAAGTCTGAAAGACAACCCTGTGTCACTGCACTGAGGGTGCTGTGTAACACACATAAGAAATTGATGTCTATGGAGTAGGTGAGGCTCCATAGCCAAAGATCACACAAAAAGGTAGAACACACACAGCAAAACACATGTAAGGTAAGAGTAGGATAAAAGGCTCACACTCTTACCAAGTGAAAACAATAAATCCTAGAAATCCAGCAAAGCTGCTGAGGGACTCAGTAGGTAAGGTAAATTGGCCATGTTGGAGAATTCTCCCTAACATTTACTGTTAGGAAAAATTCTCCAGAGTGGCTAATTTCTCTTACCTACTGAGTGCCTCAGCAGCTTTGCTGAATTTCTGGGATTTATTCTTTTCACCTGGTAAGAGTGCAAGCCTTTTTTCCCACTCCCACTCTTACATGTGTTTTGCTGTGTGTGTTCAACATTTTCTTGTGTTTATAGACCCTGGAGCCTCACCTACTCCATAAGCATCATCCTTTTATTGTGTGTCACACAGCACCTTCAGTGCAGTGACACAGGGTTGTCTTTTCGACTTCCCAGCTCAGACTCCATTTTCTGGGACTGACTACTGTCTCCCAGAACATGTAAAGTTTCCATTGATTTAATTAGTCTTTTTAAAACCACAGACCCAGTACAAACTATCTTACATAGAGTATTGGAAAGGGTTACTAGTTATCCCTTTTTGTCTGTCTATCATGGAACATTGTTTCGTTTCCTTTTCATTAAGACTTGGCTGGTGGCAGTGGTAACTACCCTATTTTTCCTACTGCGGTTATTTTAAATAACACGTGAAAACTCCTAACTTTCCCTTTGCTGAGGGTATTCCCTAGCTAACAAAACTCACCAAGGTACTTGTCAGTTGTCAGTGAGAGTCCAAATCAAGAGCAGCCTACTATCCAAATTAAGCTATCCTAAGCAAACCACTATTCGAAACATCAAAAGCACAAGCAAATGACTCCCTTCTACTGTGAGCTAGTTCTTCACCAAGTTCAGTTCAATAAAGTATCTTAGGTAGTTCTTAGTAGTTCCTTTTATTAAATATTACAGTTCTGGTACTGGGTTCTTCAAGGACACAACTGTCTTTTCCACTCTGTTACTCTTTCTTTCCTTCTTATACTCTTCTTGTCTTATTCTAGTTACATGTTTCCTTTCCCTTTCAAGGGACAAGTTTAATCCTTTCTCTTAATTCAGATTCACATTTTTCCCCTTATTTAATGTCCAACATTTATCTTCACTGGGATGAGTTTGAACATTCCAGTATTGATTCTCTTGCCGTTCTTTCACTCTGAATATTATATCTCGACTGGGATGAGAATGAGTGTTCCAGTAATTCTTCTCACTCTATTTAGTTATTCTTGATACTTCATCTTGACTGGGATGAGTATGAGCATTCCAGTAATGACTCTCACTCTCTTAATTTACTCTTGATACTTTATCTGGACTTGGTCGAGTATGAGCATTCCAGTAATTCCTGGGGAGAAGTGATGGAATCCCGCTATTTGTCACATACCCTTTCCCGTAGTTGACTGGTTTTCCCGTGGGAGAATTGCATCATGGAAGGATACACAGACAACAGATTAAATGTATATAAAGGCTTTTATTAATGAAAATGTCAGGATGGAGTGAGGCCTAACTTGCCCTATGCTAAGGTGGGATTTCCCTACCTAAAGAAACTAAGGAAAGTCTTTGTCATTAGGTTAAATGGAAAAATGTGTCTGTGTCCAAATCCTATGTTTGCCCTCACAACAAACACAAACCAATGTGTAGGGATGTCAACCATAAACTAAGCAGTGCTTCAAATGTAAAGGTCAGAGCTATTTCCAGCTCAGGTGTATTCTTCAGCCTCTTTCCCCCAAATATCAACCAGTTTATCACAATGTTCGATTTAATTTTTGTTGGATTTAAAGTAATAAAGTTCCACACTTTTGTAAATTTCATAATGCCCTTTCCCAATTTCAATGTAGTTCCAGGGCAGTACGTCTCAGGGTTCCCTTCCCCAAGAGTAATGTCAAAGGATGTCACAAAAAGAAGTATCTTGAAGGTTTTTTCTCTAAGCTGTGTTTCAACAATTCTTTACAGCTTGGGGTTCTCTTCCCCAAGCCTGGTATACACCAATGGTTGCTTTCCTTTTGATGTAAGAACAAGTTTCCTTGTTAGTTTATAGGGGTGCTCTGGTCTTGGCACAGTTGTTACAGGTTACGCAACCAGGAACCATGCATTCTCTTTCAACAGTCTGGTCTGGGCACAGTTGTAGGATCGCACGATCCACCCATCACTGGTCACGCAACCAGGAACTTCAAGTTCTCTTAGAGTAGTTCAATATTCAGCTAAACCAGTGGTTTCTTAAATGTAGCTCCACAACTTCACTTAACAAGTGGTTTCCCAAATGTATTTCCACAACAAACACTTGCTCAGCCTTGACTTCAACTCTACAGTTAGAGTCCTGCATTCAGCTTAGTTTCAAATGTTCTTTCAGTTCATAGTTCAATCTTAGGAGGTTTAACATTTTCATTCAGTTTGATGTTCAATGTAATAGTTTTTGCCTTTTTCAATAAATGCAACTTAACTTCATTCAATTTGGTATTCAATAAGTGCAGTTTTGCTTGTTTCAATCAATTTGGTGCTCAATAAAGGCAACGTTGCTTGTTTCATTCAATTCGGTATTCAATAAATACAACTTTGTTTACTTTCATGGGCCACTATTGTATTTACGGCTTCTTGGAGTGCCTGGGTGGTTTCAGTGTCCCCGACAGTTACCAGGACCCGGCAGCTCCTCTGGGCGGGTAAGCCTGTTCGCCGGGTGCTTTGTTTAGCATACGCTGGCTCTCGTGCACAGCTCTGCCTCGGCTCCATGGCAGCTTGCTGCCCGCCTTTCCTTCCGAGGGCTCTCTGTCCCGCAAAGTCCCACCAGCAGGACTCCCGGGATCTTGGTCAGCGTCTTGGCATCTCAGCCTCTCGTTCTCCCGCACCACTCCTTCTGTTGTGACTTCCTCTTGCCTTGCTGCTGCTTCTGCTTTGTGCTTCTGTAGTCAACTTCTTATACACCTATGGTCTGTTAATATTCCATTAATTAAGACTGACTCTGATTATAAGGACATGCCTGACCTTCATGCATCTTCTTTGTCCCAGTACCAAAATGGTGAGAGCAAGTGGTGTTCATTACTCTCAGTTGCTTCTTCCTTGTCTCAGTACTAGAGTTGAGAAAGCGTGTAATGTTGCTAACTCTCAGTTGTTTCCTCCTTGTCCCAGTAGTGTTAGGTACCCCAAGAGGGGAATAAAAGGGAATTGCTTTATAATGACACATACAGGATGGGGAGGGTTTGGTAGGTTGTTACTAGAATAAGGGGGATACTGTGTTTTGTCCCAAGGTACCTCATTCCCAATCCTTCTCCTCTTTCTAACATGTCTGGGATGATAACATCTCCTGTCCTTCTCAGAAACTAGAGGACGCAGTGAACAATAACCCATAACCCCTTGTGGAATAGGGGTTCCCTCCTGAAAGGACAATGTGGAATATCATGTCTTAACTAAGGGCATCCCACTTCCAATCCCCTAGGATCCTCCATCCAGGTGGTCCTCCCTTGCTTGCCACCCCCTGAGTTAGAATCCAAAAGTGATGGCCTTTCCCTGTCCTCCTGAATAGATGATCCAAGGGGAGTAGATGTGAGAACACCCTCATGTTTCTCACACCCTACTTCACTGATTGGAAATCGACTAAGAAAGTGTATGTTTCCTTGTTCTCTTCCCTTTAGAGGTTCCACTGTGAAGCAGAATGACTGTAGGTCTAAGAACCATCTCATAATTTGAACGTTGGTATCCTTTCTCAGACTCATCCGCGTTAAGGGAGAAAGATCAGTGACCAATCTGAATTTTCTGCCAGTTAAATGGCATTTGAGGTGTGTTACAGCCCATTCGATCACCAATGCTTCTATAACAATTGTGGCATAATTCTGTTCCCCTGGAAAGAGCTTTCTACTGGTATATAACACCGGGTGTTCAAATACCTTCATATTTTGAGATAATAGAGCTCTGAGATCTGTTTTGGAGGCATCCAATCATAAGATGAAATCTCAATTAAAGTCCTGTACCTTCAGAACAAGCCTGCCACACAGAATGCTCCCTAGCCATTGAAACTAAGTTGGTCTTCACTTTTCCATATTAACATAGGCTGTTGTGCATTTTTTGAGTTTGTCTGTGAGTGTCAGGAGGGTCAGTTGGAGATGTAAGGATAAAGCAGGGAATTCACAGGGCCCATGTATAAAAAGAGCAATATTACATAAATGCAGAAATAAACAAGGAGACTCAAGATTACGCAAAAGAAAAAACTGAAAACCGCAGGGCACTTCCCGGGTGGCACGAGGGTGCTACAACTATAGGGGACAACCAGGCTGGACTGTTCAGGCAATGAAACCAATAAGGAACAGCAGCAAGCAAAGTCAGAACACCAGAAATCAGTCCAAACCGGCAAAGGCACACAGGAAATAAAATAGCAGGTCAAGAAGTAGGTTGGATCAGTTCACCAGAAATCTGTCCAAGCAGGCAAAGGCACAGGGGGTTATCCAGGAGCAGAGCAGGGTAATCGATGACAGGGACCGCCATGAAGAACAGTAATGAGAATCAGGAGCAGGCAGGAGAGATGAGGGACTGGGAATTGAGGGAGGATGATGAAGAACAAGGCACAAGGAATTAACGTGCGACTCACTAATGTTGGTCTCACGTTGACTGTTTAATTTGACGGTCTCTTGTCTTCTGACTCACTGTTGGAATGGTGGTGATGTAACCACAGCATGCACGTTGTGCAAGCGATGCTGGGGACTGTAGTCCCCAGTGCCACAGCAGCCTTCATGCTTGGCTGTATCTTCCCCATGGCGGTGACCCACGGTGGGGACGGCCGTAGCTTCTGACAGTGAGGTTAGTGGCTAAACTGGAATATTTTGGAATAAATCACCGGTAATAGCCGGTTAGACCTAGAAAAGCTCCCTCTTGGTTTTGGGCATTGGAGTTAGTTGGACATATTTATCTTTCTGGCTCTGAGGTTGGTACAAACCATTGCCTATGAAGAAACCCATATATTTCCCTGGCGACTGTCCTAGATGGCACTTCTGGGGCTTGGCGGTTAATCCATACTTTTGTAGGGCTCTGATGACTCTTAGAGATGGAAAACATGGCCTGGCCAACTTTCGCTATGTACGACGATATCTTATAGACATGTGCTACAAAAGTGTGTAAATGGCCTCAAGAACCTATCCATAAGTCATTATAATGTAGCAGGCGCTCAGTGTAGGCCCGAATGGTAGGACTTTAAATTGAAATAACCCCTGAGGAGTCGAGAAAGCTGTTTTCTCTTGGTGTGTGGGGTTAAGAGGAACCTGCCAATACCCTTTTGTAAGATAAGTTGTGGATACGTATTTTGCAGACTCCAATTTGTCAAGTAGGTCATCTATCTGAGGCAGTGGGGAGTCTCTCCTGTTGAGGTCCCACTTTCCTCTACCCCTAGGGTGGGTATTGTGGAGCGGGCTCACCTCCCTAGCTTCACAGGGAGAGGCTCCCCACTGGGGAGAAGTGACTCAATCCCGTGATTCATCACAGAAAGCAGAGATAGAGAAGAGAGATAGAGGGAGGGCATTCTAGTACTTTGGGATTTGGGATGCACAGGGGGGAAGGGGAACAGACAAGAGAACATGAGACTGAGCCCTGCGAAAATGAGGTGGGAAATATAAGGAAACACAAGAAGAAAGATAGGGTGGAGCAAGGCCATAAAAACATGTAAAAACAATATAGAGAAAATAATACAGTAGACGAGAGCTGAAGTAGATTAAAAGGGAGACAGATGAAGAAGTGGATGGATAGTGGAATTGCAAGTCTGGACGCAGGAAGTCGAAGAAGGATGGTAGAACAATAGAAAAGTTGAGAGAATACAAGAGATTTGTGGATATTGTACTGCTGCGAACAAGATTGAGATATAGCAGAGATGTGTGCTGAAAAGGATAAAAATCAAAAACAATGCACAAGTTACAGGCAGTGGAAAGAGGTACCATAGAGGATGGAGGGAAGGAGATTCAAGGGGCGGTAGAGGGGAGGAATAGTAGAGGCAGGGAGAAAGATATCTTTATCTTTTGAAGGATTCGTATGAAGGTAATGGTGGTCATTATGAGTTGGACAGTAATATGGCGGTACCATTACCGCAGTGGTGTCTGGCAGAATTACTGCTGCATTACAACTTGCGGGGAGCCTGCCCACCATTGACGGTAACAGTAATTCTGTCTGGAGGAATTACCACCAAAATGGAGACCGCAATTGTAAATCCGCCCATATCTGGTGGAATTACCTTTACTGCAGGGAAGCGTGGCTCAGCTATCTGGTCATCCATCTGCCAGAAAGTGACAGCTGTGAGCACAGTCACCACGAATGGGGCGGACTGCAGAAAAAGATGGAATTACCTGAAAGTTGTGGTGTGCAGCCTCCACTCACAACACCGGCAGGAGTCATTGGCCTCAGGAGCCGGTAGCATGGAGCACCTTGTGCTGAGCTCCAGGGGATCGAGGGAGTCGGTGGAGGTGAGGCCGGAGCCAGCAGCCAAGACCAATCTGTTGAGCGTTCCCCCCACTTCCCCTGACAATGCACTGGGCAAATGACCAACCCAAGTATATGTCCCTTAGATCAGAAGGGCTGAATGGACAGGGTGAGATGCCACCATATGGCCATAAGAAACGCCACCCAATGCATACCCAAGCAGAGCTGGGTTCAGGCATGGGTGATCCAGACCCATTGACATGCCGGGGGCTGGTGCACAGAATATCATTGTTCCCAGTGCACTGCCAAGGCCAATGCCATCACTGCATGCAGGGGTAAGTGGGCAACTGTGCACATAACCATGTACAGGAATATGAATGTGCATGGGTGCACATGCAACTATGTCCAGCACCCATGTGTGCTGATAAAGGCCAAGAGTCAAAGGGGACCCCCAGCCCAACCGCATGGAAGGGCCACCTTGGCTGCACAAGGGGCAAGGAGCACCTGCCAAAGGGGTGTACACCCTCAGCAACCACTACACCCACATTGCTGTGGTCATATGCAATGGCCAGCATATGACCATACCCTTCAATCACATGCATGGGATGTCCCTCAACCATGTAGCATGTGTGACTAGAAAGCCAACGTACAAGTTTGCATGTTGACTGACAGCATGTACTTTCTCACCCAACAGGGTCGCAGCCGACTCAGGAGGAGAAAGATGATGAGGAGGAGGTGGGGTAGGGCCATCAACAGCCCATGGCTGGGCCTCCAGGGCTACACCATCAGACACTACCTTGCAACACCGAGCGATGGGAAGGGCAGGCGAAAGGGACGGCAAGTGACACCAGAGTTCCGCAGCACCACACCTGCCAGTGCCAGCACTGCACCCATTGGCAGTGATGGGGACACAGCCAGAGGGACTGCACCCCTGGCACCTAAAAACTGCAGCCAAACAGCCAGCAATGTGTACATAATGAGGGAGCCAGCTGCAGGCAGCTTTGCAGGAGGCACTGTGCAGCCAACCACCCATGAAAGGCCCATGAAACACTCTCGTCACTTGAACAGGACATCCAGCATCATGAGCAGCATGGCCAGGAGACAGAGGGTGATTCAGACATCAGGTTCTATGGGTCACTGTGTTTCAATCCCAGCCCTCTTCATAGCCCTCACACCATTCCCCATGTCACATAGGATGATACACTGATGATGAGGCTGGATGCAATGGAACAGCGGCAGGTGCGGCTGGAGGCACCTGCCAACACGCAGGACCCCCCACCCCTCAAGGCCATCTGGGGCTGTGTTCAGGGTACCACACGCTGGATTGTGAGTGCCATGCACTGTGAGCGATGTCAGGTGGCTGCAACATCTGCTGCCTTTGCCGAGGCCATGCAGGCCACCATGCACTGGACCATACAACACCTCTGGGGGCCTGAGTCTGAGCAATCCGGCTCCATTACCTCCACAGACGGCTTGTTGCCCAGCAGACCAAGGCACTGCACAGCGCGCTTGCTAGCCCCAAAGGTGTTGGGGGACACCAATAAGAAATAATTGTCCATGAGTTCCTGACAAGACACTTGTCCAACTCTGACCTCATCCCGGCCACTGCATGAAACTGCATCAGCCACAGGCAGTGTATCCGCCTCTTCATGGGGTGGCATGTCCACTTCAGGGGGTAGAGGCACATTCCTCCTGAGGCACATATTGTGCAGCATGGCACAGACCAGCGCAATTTTGCCAACCTTTTCAGGCCTATACATGAGTGCCGCCCCGGTCCGGTCCAGGCAACAGAAAGGGGACATCAGAAGGCCGAAGGTGCACTCCATACAGAGCCTGGTCATGCCACCTCCTGTGTCATCTGTGGATCATGCACCATTGTCATGAACCATGGCAGCTGGGGATATCCAGAATCACCTGCAAGGATAAGGGCCAAAGGTGTCTGTCACAATGCACATGACATTTACCACAGCATGTTGGTGGACATTCTGTGCATGCATTCTGAGTGTCATCACACCTCAACAACAATACAGTATGTGCATGTGGAATCCATCATGATCTGCATTGTTGTGCTACCCCATGCACCCAGCTCACTGCCAGCAGTTGCCATTTGCAGGGTGTGTGATTGTTATGACAAGATGTCAATGTGCCTGTTTTGGGCCTAAATGTTGCTGTCATGCATGTACCCTGATTGTTGGTTAGTTGTACCTCAGAGGGTTTCTATTGTCAGTGTCTATTCCATGATGGTGTCATGTACCTGAGTACCTGGCTGAACAACTGTCAGTGTTACTTTTCTTTGGTGCTGGGCAGCACTTTGTGGTACAATGATTAGGGATGTATCATGTTGCATTGTGATACCTTTATTTATGTGTGTGTGTTGGTAGGCTGTTGTGCCAATGTGCATATGCATATTCATACAGCATTGCCCAACATCATCATCAACCCAGACCTAGCCAATTCCCTACTTCATACAATACTAGATCTCTCTCGCAAGGAAGGACACCCCTCCATCGACCTCTTCAACTGATGGCTCTCCGAAGCTATGACCCCCCTAACACCAACCCGTCGCCCCTCCCGACGATCAACTCCATGCCAAAAGTGGTACACCCCTTCCCTTAAAGCTCTCAAAACTCTGAAGCATCGCCTAGAGCGAACCTGGAGGACCAACCCTAGCCCCAGAAAACAAAACGGCCATGGCAAGTCTGAACAGGGCATATTTATATGAAATCAAGAAAGCAAAGAAAAACACTGTTGAAACAGAATCTCTAATTCCAAAAATCCATGCAGGGAACTCCACAAATTCCTAGGGGAATTCATTTCCCCTAGTTGCCTAACCCCCACCCTACCCTAACTCGCAAGCTCTCTGCAATTAACTTTCCAACAACGTTCATAACGTTGCACTTGAAATACATCGTACCATCACCTCAAAACTAGCTTGGATTTTGCCATCTACACACATCCCTCCCTCAAATCACAACCTCTCCCCACCAACTTTCTCCTCATTCACAACTCTTTCCCAGGCCGAGTTCCACTTAGCCCGACCCTCTGGCTCGCCTGCGATCATTGCCCACCACCCCTTCTAAAAAAGACCCTTACCTCCACCTGTTTTGGCAGCGTAGCCCGCGCCATCGTAAATAAATCCCCCTCATCTGACACCTTTGCAGAGGCTTTCAAAACCTCTCATGTGAAACCGCTACTCAAAAAACCCAACCTTGGCCCACTCTCGCCATCAGGCTAATGCCCAATCTCCAACACCTGCTTCATTGCTAAACTAATTGACAGTGCAGCATATAAGAAACTTGGCCTCTTCACAGAAGCCAAGAGACTCCTCAACCCAGCCCAATCAGGGTTCTGACCCCTGCGTGGAACAGAATCCTCCCTGGTCTGGGAAGATCTAAAAGTACTGCTGATTCAGAAGGGTGTGCTGCACTCATCCTCCTGGATCTATCCACAGACTTTGATACCATTGACCACACAATAATCAGGAACAGACTCCTCACTTTAGGCATCAAAGACTCGACCCTTAATTGGATCACCTCTTTTATTTCAAAATGCTAGCAAATCATTCTCCTCACTTCTTTCTCCTCCACCCCTCACCCAGTCACAAATGGGGTGCCACAAGGAGCCTCCCTTTCACCTCTCTTCTTCAACTTCTACCTTATCCCACTGCCAGCTCTCATCTTCTCACACAACCTTAACTGCTACAACCACGCAGAGGACACCCAGATCATTTTAAAAATCAACAAGATTCCAGCCTCCCCACTTCCCAATCTCGCCTCTTACCTCTCAGATATCGACCTATGTATGACGACCAACCACCAAATCCTCAACTCGGGCAAATCAGAAATCCTAATTTGCGGCAAAACTGCTCTGATCCCCCAACCTTTACAATGGCCAATTGACCTTCGAGCCCCACTTGCCATCTCCACCTCCGTTAAAAATCTTGGATGCACCATGGACGCAGGGCTTTCTCTCTCCAAGCATATCAACTCTGTATCCAGAACCTGCCATTTCCACTTACACATCTTAAAACAAATCTTTCCCTACCTCTCCTATCCCCAAAGAGTTTCTGCAATACCTGGCCATCATCATCTCCTGCCAGACTATGCCAACTCCCTCTATCTCGACATTCCGGCACGCCAGCTCAGGAAACATTCATAACAAATCCAAAATGCAGCAGGCAGACTGCTCCTTGCCCTCTCTCCCAGAGTACACATCGCTCCCGCATTCAGAATACTGCACTGGCTCCCTGTTAGCCTAAGAGCAACCTTCCAAGCCATGTGCATCACACATCGAGCCCTCCATAATACAGGACCTGAGTTCCTGCAGAACAAAATCATTCACTACCAACTTCCCAGAATCCTCTGATCGGGGTCCGCTCTCCCTCTCACTATTCTCCCTTACCACTTCACCAGAGTTGGTGGCTCAGCTTTCTCTATCCTAGCTCCCACATCTAGAACACTCGTCCTCTGGTCATCCACCGCACTGAAAACTACCTTTCCTTCAAAACAGTCCTAAAAACATGGCTATTTGTAGCAATATCCTGAAACCCCTGCCTAAAAAATGTCCAATTCCCAATCCAAACTTAGAAACACTCAGCACCTGGCACCGCCGGCTGCTTTTGTAGTAGCCTGAACCAGACACATTATCATACACCAATCATGACCCTGGTTTCCCTCAAGCACCACTAGCTAAATCAAAGCCCTTCATATATGTAATGTCAAGGATTTATGAGTCACTGCACCTGGCATGTACTGGAAAACAGGCAAATTGCAGCCACAGAGGTTATGATAGAATCACCATCATAGCAATTGGACAGTTTGGAATGCACTGCATGGAATTGTCATGGGAGGACGTGTGGCATTAATATGTTTCACACTAGAGGGCCGGGATGGCAATCAAGAACCAGCTGTGGAATCACTCTGGATGGAAGGGGGATGGGCAGGTATTGCGCATGTATGAACTATCGGATGGGCCGCTCATGGTAAAGGTAAAAACTGATAGAGGGTTATAGGTCAAAGTATCGACTCAAAAGGGTCGAATGACAAAAGGGTCGAGTCAATTCAACCGAACAAAAGGATCACATTTTTTTTTTTTGGGTGCGTCCCCTGTTTTGGTGTAAAATCACATTTTTTTAGCTAAACTATAGCAAAAAAAATAAATATACATTTTACAAAAAAAATTTGATCCTTTTGTTTTCGGTCGAATGCACTTTCGATCTTTTGTTTTCGGTCACCTTTGCCATTCGATCCTTTTGATTAAGGTACTTTAACTGGACACCCTGATAGAGTTCAGTAAGCGCTCAATATCTGGGTAGACTCGCCACATTATCCACCTAGAAGAACCCGGAAGTACATCCAGTGCTCCTCTTGTTGCAAATAGGATGTTGCTGTAGCTAACCATTTTATCGCAGCTGCAAGAATGTACAGAAGTAGCCAATTACCTGAGTGGATGCACAAACAACAAATCACCCCTGGACTTTGCTAGGTACATATAACACACCACTCCCGTGGACATGTGCCACAGGCATGTCTACACGCACACATCGGAATACAGCAAGGACTATGACAAAATGAGGTTGTGCTGTTCACATAAATCTCTGTCTACTTACACCGGACTGTGCCTCGACACCTCTGACATCAGAATGCAGCAAAGACCTATGAGAAATTGTGGGCACGCTGAACACATAGCGAGTCTCTAGCACTCATGCCATCTCCTGCCTTATCTCAGCACCCATCCACATGCCTGAATGCATGGCTTGCTCTCTACCGGAGCCTGGCCAGCCCTGCTAAGCCTTATTTGGCCAAATGCACAAACACATCCTAATCTTACTCCATGACCTCCAGCACTCTGGACTTTCGGTCCTCCCAAGGCATTCCCACTAACAGAACAGTGCATTGAGACTATATTAATGGTAAAATGCACTATATTAATGACAAGTACAATACAATACAATGTGCAAGTCCTGTTTGTTGTAGGCTCTCATATGTGTGGTGAGAGGGCAGGCCCTGCATGGGCATTGCCTTGTCAGAGCATGCATTTTCTGTTGTGCATTTGCAGCTCCCTTCACAATGCTTTTCTGTAGTGCAGCAAATAGACCTTGTGTGATGGCACTTGTACTCACCCACTATCCACTTCCATTGGCCTCTGTGCCTCTCAATGTATCCAGGCAGTGCACTGTTGCGTAGGACCTTGGCGTCGTGGGTGGAACCAGAGAAGCAGGCAGAGCAGTGTGTGATGTAGAGTTCTGGATTGCAAGTCACCTGGATGTTGAGTGAGTGATAGTACTTCCTTTTGTGGTACAATGTTTCATGTGCCTGTGGAGCCACCAATGCCACATGGGTGCAGTCCAGGGGTGCAATGACGTTTAGCATGTGTGCCACAGCATGAAACCATGCTTTCATGGCATGTTCCTGGCCGCGGTGGTGGGCAGGGAGATATAATGTGACAAAGGGCGAAGGATGGCTTCCAGCACCTGTCCAAGCACGATTGAAAATGTGTGTTGCGACATCCCGTGCAACATTGCCAGAGAGTGCTACAAGGTGCCAGTTACCAGGAAGTGGAAGACAGACACTGGCTTTAACAGAGGGGGCACAGCTGTTCTGATGTTGATCTTGCTCTCAATGTCCCCCTGGATAATGGTGAGCAGCTCATCTATGGATTCCCTGTTCAGGCGGTACTGGGTCACCAGCTGGATGTCCGTGAAGGTCCAGGGGGAAGGTCTGACCAATGGTATGGGTGCTTGCCTCCATGGCGTCTCCTCCTCCTCCTCCTCCTCTCTGCATCCTGTCCCATGTGCTGATTTTCCTCTCTCTTTAGGTCAATGTACAATGTGAGCAGCTGCATGTCCCAGTGCGTAATGGCTAGTGGCAGCATGGTGCTTGAAAGTGTGTTTGGGGAAGGTGGTCCCTTATGTAGCCCTCTTGAGTGGATTTGGTGCACCTGTGTCTTCATTTGTGGCAACTGTCTGCTGTGTTTTTGGCAGGATTACCACCATATCCCAACTTGTGATACAACGGTAATACAGCTTTTGCACTATCGTCGGTAATACTGTATCACAGTCGTCAGAATTACCATAGACAGTGTTAGGCAGAAACCTGTGCAGTTCCCTTAGGGACCACTGCAAAAGGCTTAAGACTACAGGTGTTTGCAGTAAACCCAATTGGTAGCAGTCTGTACCACCCAGATTTACCTGGTAGCTGTGGCTGAGCAGCCAGACTTCTCTCAAGAAGAGTTAGACAGTATATAGAGTATACAAGATAGGTACCAAAATACAGTAGCACAAGCCAACATTGACCAGAGCTTGGGTATAAAAGTATATAATTATTTATTTAAACACACACTATGTAAAATACACTAACACTAATATGGCAAGCAAGTTCAAACACAATCACTATTAATATATATACATCCCTGATCACTTATTGAACAAGTCTTAGTTAAAACACCACTTATATTCAGACAGAGGTGAGCGCTTAACCTAAGATGGCACTCCAATAAGGTTATTAAAAAGGGAGGGAAAAAGGCAGAATTAGGAACATACACAATACCAACACTTTAGGAGAACCAGAGCAAGTCAGAAAGGCATAGGGCCTCATTACGACCCTCGCGTTGGACCATGGTGCTAATAGCACCATGGTCCATGTTGGTAACTTACCGACTCCCCCATGGCGGAATGGGGAATTACCGCCCCATTCCGAGGTTGGCGGGGCGGTAATTCCCCATGCCGCCATGGCCCTTCCCCATTCCCATTTTTGCCCCATAGGGCTCAATGGGAATGGGGAAGGCGCTAAGTACGGTGCCGCAAATTGCGGCACCGTACTTAGCACCAAGGTCCCTTTGCGGGTTGGTTTTTAATGCCTGCAAAAAGCAGGCGTTAAAGTCTCCAACCCGCAAAGGGACCTCGTAATCAGGCGCTAAGGGATTACCGGTACGGGTACCCTTACCGGTACCGATAATCCCTTGAAACAAATCAAAACCATTATATTAAAAAAAGACAGTCACAAGGGGGCACGGATGGGGTGGTGTTCAAACACAGTTAGGATGCATAGTCCTTGAAACAAATCAGAATGTGAGAATAACTATCATATCATAACAGATAGTACAAGTGCATGGAACAATAAAGGAGAGGAAGGGAACAAAAAAGGAGACAATACTAGCAGTAGCATTACTATGCCTGACGACAATTGTTGCAGTGCAAGAGTGACAAGAGGAGGGGGAGGGGAGAGGAGAGAAGAGGAACAAACAAGTGACTATCTTAAAGGGTCAGTGACTGACCAAGGTAATTCAGGGGAGGCGGAGGGGGAGGAAGGAGAAGACAAGGAGGTAAGGGGGGACAGACAAGCTGTTATCAGAGGTCAAGGGTCAATGATAAGAGTAAGTGCTAGGCAAATTGAAGATGAAGGGGGAGAGGGGAGGGCAAGATGGATGCAGAATGTAGGTAGCTACTAATTACTATGCCTGACGACAATTGGGGTAGAGCCGAGATTCCACAGTAAAGGGGAGGGAAAGGAAGGAGAGGAGGGCAGGTGGCTGCAAAGATAGGCGGCTACAATTACTATGCCTGACGGCAATTGGAGTAGTGCGAGACATTGACAGAAGGAGGGAAAGGAGGGAAAGGAGGGTTGACTGGGGCGAAGGAGGGGGAGGGGAACCAAAGGGGGGGCAGAGCATGCTTAAGGCAAGCTAACGGTGAGGGGAGCGCAGCGAGAACCCACAAGGAGGGCAAGGAGTGGGTTTGGGGGGGGACTTGGAGAATAAATAAAAAAATCAAGAGGGTTAGGGGGTGGGCCGGGGTCTAATGATGTGGTGAAGGGTGAGGAGGGGGCCCTCAAACAGACGTAGGGGCAAGAGGGGGCACTCAAACAGACTTAGGGGCAAGAGGGGGCACTCAACCAGACTAGGGGGCAAGAGGGGGCACACAAACAGACTTGGGGGCAAGAATGGGCACACAAACAGACTAGGGGCAAGAGGGGGCACACAAACAGACTCGGGGGCAAGAAGAGGCACTCAAACTGACTAAGGGGGCAAGAGGGGGCACTCAAACAGACTCGAGGGCAAGAGGGGGCACACAGACAGCCTAGGGGGCAAGAGGGGGTACACAAACAGACTAGGGGGCAAGAGGGGGCACTCAAACAGACTAGGGGGCAAGAGGGGGCACTCAAACAGACTTAAGGGCAAGAGGGGGCACACAGACAGACTAGGGGGCAAGAGGGGGCACACAAACAGACTCGGGGGCAGGAGGGGGCACTCAAACTGACTAGGGGGCATACAAACAGACTAGGGGGCAAGAGGGGGCACACAAACAGACTCGGAGCAAGAGGAGGTACTCAAACAGACTAGGGGGCAAGAGGGGGCACTCAAACAGACTCGAGGGCAAGAGGGGGCACACAGACAGACTAGGGGGCAAGAGGGGGAACTCAAAAAGACTAGGGGGCAAGAGGGGGCACACAAATAGACTAGGAGGCAAGCGGGGGCACACAAACAGACTCAGGGGCAAGAGGGGGACTCAAACAGACTAGGGGGCAAGAGGGCGCACTCAAACAGGCGCGAGGGCAAGAGGGGGCACACAGACAGACTAGGGTGCAAGAGGGGGCACACAAACAGATTTAGGGGCAAGAGGTGGCACTCAAACAGACTTAGGGGAAAGAGGGGGCACTCAAACAGACTAGGGGGCAAGAGGGAGCACACAAACAGACTCGGGGGCAAGCGGGGGCACTCAAACAGACTCGAGGGCAAGAGGGGCACACAGACAGACTCGGGGCAAGAGGGGGCACTCAAACAGACTAGGGGGCACACAGACAGACTAGGGGGCACACAAACAGACTTGGGGGCGGCAAGCAGTGGTGGACAGGGGTAGACAGGGCCTTAGGATCGGGCCTTGGGAGGAGGGCTGGCCAAGCCTGCCGGCCTCCTGATTGGCCAAGATGTAAAAGGCCACGGCCAATCTTGAGCCCCATGCACACAAGCCCCAGCACTCCAGTGCAAGACAAAGGGCACAGCCATCTTAGAATGGCATTTCAGCAAAGGTCTTATGTGCGCATTAGGACAGTCAAATGAAAAACGGAGCGTTATTCGGCTCAGTAAAGTAAATTACACAAAGGAGGATGACGCTTTGTCCAAAAGTTGCAATGTACCCAGATTTCCGATTTTCAGCGCAACTGGTGCCGCTCACTGCAACCCAAGGGGGGCATGACAGGCATGGTGGAGGTGCACCCAGTGCACTAGGCGGCCCTCAGGAGGAGGAAGAAGATAGGAGCTGCAGCCACTCCGGCAGCCGCAGCACGAGAGGAAAGATAGAGGAAAGAATGAGCGCATTGCATGGGGCCAGGATCGGGCTTTGGGAGAAGGACCGGCCAAGCCTGCCGCCTCCTGATTGGCCAAGATGTAAAAGATGTAATAATAACAACATGGGGTGGCTGCTGCAGTCAGCTACCCCTTTTTAGTACCTCTTTTCAGTGTGGTGCTCTGCTTGGTGGTGGGTGTCTGCCCCCTGCTGGGAAATGGGGATGCTCCACCCCAGTCCCTTTTCTTTTGTTGGTGGTGCCATGCCAATGGCCCACTTGTTCTTCTTCTGTGGCCCCTTTCCCTAAGGGGCAGCCGCATCACTGTCATGCCCCGGTGTGTTTCGTTCTTCTGGCAGCATCCCGGTTGCTAATGGAACACAGTCAGTACCATACTTTATAGCACCAGCTGGCTTACAGAACAAACATGGCACAAGGAGTAGACCCTCACTCCTTGGAGCTCTGGCCAGCGTGCAGAGCTCATCTTTCACTCGGTCCATGAGCGCTGTGCAGCCCGTGTCTTTGCCACTGTATGCAACGTGGTAGGATGGATTTCAACCGCCTCGCCCTTGGGGCAGCGTATGCCAGGTGTAGCCCTGGAGAAGTTTTCCTCTGGGCCTGCCCTGCCTGGCCCAGGGGTGTGCCATCACCTGGGCACGGCCACATCTCCCAGTTCAGGACCGGGGTGTATATGTTTTATTTGTATTTATTAATTAATTTATTTATTACATTTATGGGGAAATAGGGAAAGTAGCAGCATAAATGATGTTTTTAGAATTGCACGTCGTGTGGTTTTTAAGTTTCCTTTTTCATTTACCTTTTCTAGCCTGTTTTGGGCATTCATCTCTGGTAGACAGCTATCGAACAGCGCGGCGCGACGCTTCACCGTCCCTCCCCAGCTCGATGGTTGGTTGGAGTTACGTTACGTGTTATACGTCTACAACGTACATTTGGAGCGAGAATCACCACGCAGACCCGAGTACGGCACTTCCGGTTTTCTCGTGCGCGAGTCGAGTCAGTGCTCGTTCCTGCATGTCCAGGTAAGCCGGGGACAATTCTTATCAGAACATTATCCTTTGTCCGTTGTGCATTTTGGCGCGAATGGAGTTTCTCGACCCTGGGATTTATGCTGTCCACCATCGGGTTTCGTTTGGTCGCTTTGGGACCATGATCCCTGGCCATTATTAACCTGTACTTAATGCATGCGTTTAGTTCGCATGTGCATCACATTATTGTTAACTTTATACTGATGTGCCCATTTACAGCATCTGGCGTGCCAGCGGCTCTGACATAGTTTCCTTTACTATTTTTTTATTCATTATCTGTATCCCTTTTCCTTGTTAGAATCGTCTGGTTACACTTGCATCATTCATTGCATGTGTATACATTATGGGCTGTTGTTTGTCCCATCTATTTGTGTGCATTAGACTGCAGATGTTTGGGAACTCCAGATATGTTGTCCATCTATTCGACACGGATTGACTTAACTAGAACCTCTATTGCAGCCCTACTCCTGACAGAGACTTCTGTCACTGTAAGCTATTGAACGCTATATCTTTAAGCGTTAATCGCCATCATGTGTATGATTGGCCATATTCATAGGTGAGTTGTGTGCTCTCCTATCCATTGGGATTTCATTTTAAACAACTTTTTTTCTTCCTTGACCTGCTGAAGCAGGAGCATTTAATTTGTTTACTTACTATTCATTCATTTACTTATTTACTTTTGTCTATAGCCTTTAATATTCATGTGTACGCACAGGTTTATCCTTAACTCTAATTTTTTGTTCTTTGGTTAAATTGACTCTTCTTAGAGTATTGGATTTTTTGTTAACTCTGGAATCATGTTTTGACCATTTAGATATATGGCAATCCACTACTTAAGTTTTGTTTTGACACCTTGCCTTACGGATCTGATTTTTCTTGAGATCTTTCTTTGGTGTGGCTGAGCCGTTATTTCCTGGACTTATTGACAGGCTTTTGGGACCAGCCCCCTCCTGGGTAGAGATTATGGTAATTACCTTTTCTCCCCTCATATCACTCGACGTGTCTTAACCTACGGTCTATGGTTACAGCCCTGTCTGTTTATTTGTTCGGGTCACCATATTTTTAACTATTTTAATCTTTGTTCTTTACGGTATTGTTCTCTTTTTCTAACATATATTTTCTTCTACAGGGACCAACTTCTCGTCGTATCCTACTACATATGTAAATGTTTTTACCTTAATCTGAGTACGTTCATTAAGATGATGATGAATGACCCTGAAAAGATCCAGTTTATGGGAATGCTTTGTCCTGATGAAGTTGGATTTCATCTGCTTTGTTCCGCAAGATGTATTTCTTCCATCGAAACTACAAACTTTGAATAATGCCATGCTTTCTTTATTATTAACCACCTTTTGCATGACATTGTAGTAGTTGACACATAGCATCCCTAACTTGTATTACTATGTGTATATGTTTTAGATGTGTTTTTACTCTGGTATTGAGTTTTTTCTAGCTATTGGTTCTCTTGTTTGCTGATTATTATAATAGATTCGATTTTGACTCTTTGCATTGTGTGGAATGTGTCATTAATAGATATTTGCTATTTACACATTCCAATTATTTCTGGGTCACTGTGGGTTTCCCCGGTCGAG
Source organism: Ambystoma mexicanum (assembly GCF_040938575.1). Lineage (NCBI taxonomy): Eukaryota > Metazoa > Chordata > Amphibia > Caudata > Ambystomatidae > Ambystoma > Ambystoma mexicanum. The sequence goes on from NC_090927.1 coordinate 1,167,118,555, forward strand.
TGATCCCCTTTACTCATCTAGGGATACCCTCGAGTCATCCTTGTGTTTATCATCGGGATTTATTACGATCGATTTATTTCCCGTTGATATCACCTCGAGGTTCGCAATTGGCACTAGCACTTTACCGCAGTATGCAATTTATTTCTTTATTTCTTTAAGTGTACGATACAATTTTGTGTATTGCACAAGTATTGTAGACTATTTAATCCCTTTTTAAACTTTTTGAAATAAATTTGTAAGAAATTTAATAAACATGTTATCTTTTATCATGTGTTGATTGACGTAGGGTGATCTGACTTATGACCAGCAGTACTGTTTCTATCTCTTTAACGGTAGGACGATGTCCTTGAAGTGAATTAATATTTTGGTTTCCGCTGACTTGCCCTTGTTCACTACGGCCAAACAAGGGAGGCCATTGAGGCCTGCACTGACAGGATCTGCCAGAAAATGGGCCAACTCCGCCAGGCCATTAACTGTGTTGGGGACATCATGGAGCGGCAATACCAACCCCCAACACGGGAGCACCTCCTCCTCCTCGGGTTCCCAGCAGACAAGCCCCCTGCGCCGCTCTCTGCGCAACCAGAGGCGCCCCACGTCACAACCACCCAATGGTGGAGGAGGCCCTGTGGCTTAGGTCCAGCAAGGACTAGGTGGCACATGTTGAGCAGGGCACATAGACACTATAAGGCTCACATGGGGGTGTTGTGGGGGGAGAGGGTGTTCTTGGGGGTGTTGTGGGGGGAGGGAGGAAGGGGCGTTTGGAAAGTTGGGGTCATGCACATTTTTATCACATTATGTTCACAATACACTGTTCGGAAGTTGAAAACCAGGCGTCGTCTCCATCATTGTGTGTCATTTATTGTGGACAGGGTCCTTTGTGGGCCTCATAACATGCACCAGGGCAACAATACCCATCTCCATCCATGTAATTTCACCTTTGTACCTGATGAAATTCCTGATTCTGATGCTGACGCACATCGTGTGCCTCCTTGACATCGCCTCTTGCATGTCCTGCCGGAGCATTTCACCCATACTCAGCCCTATCCACATCATCCTCATCTGGTGGTTGCATGTCAATGTCAAGTGGCATAGGCACATTCCATCAGATGCACATTTTGTGATGCTCTACACATGCCATGGTTGTCTTTGCCACTTTGTCACGGCCGTACAGGAGAGCCTCACCCAGGCCGCTTAGGCACCAGCGCACTGTCATTGGAAGGCCGAATGACGGCTCTATCACGACGTGGGTACGGGTATGTGCAAATTGTAGTCCTCTTCCTGCTGGTTCTGTGGGTTCCGTACAGGGGTTAGGAGCCACCTCTTCAGTGGATAGCTGGCATCGCCTGTATGGTGTGAGGAATGGGTACCTGTTACGGGTCACCTCTGGTGCGGCCTGTTGTTGTTGGTGCTGCACTGCAATCATGTACTGAAGCCCATGTCATGATGGTGGTATTGGAACCATCTTGGTGTGGGAAGGGGTGTGGGAAGGGGTGTGGTGTGCTCTTTTGTGCTGCGTGTCTCCATTGCCTCCACCTGTGCTGATTGTGTCCATCTGTGACAGATGGGAACACTGCTCAGGTCTCTTAACGGGTGCTTTTAGATGCCGTTATTAGCGCCATGCCGGTAAGGGGTTTTGGGGTCTTTTCCATGCCGTTAATGCCATGTCCGCATGGCTTGTGATGGCGTGATATTAGTGCCATGGCGCTATTTCCGGTATGGGGGTCGCGCGCCCACAGCCTTGTCGCTATTAGTGGCACCGTACTTACCGGGTCAACGTGTAATGAGGCCCATTGTCTTTTAGTAGAACCAATTAGTCCTCATTTAGCAAAGCAAAACAAAACCATCCACTTTGAAATAAGATAATTTCAAGTTTATGTGTATCGTTCTTGTTTTCCAATTCCCATTCAATTCTATTGTACTTCAATTTGGATCGAGATAGATAGTAGATAGACTACTTCATCTCACCTGAATCCTGCCAGTTCAGGACTTCTCTTGTTGTCAGTCCAGGCCCTATGAGCGGAAGAAATGGACGGTTGCCACCACCCACCTAACTTTCTCCCCGCTCATTAGCCTGGCCCACCATTCCTCTCGATCAAAACAACGTAGGTCTTGGAATAGGGGGCGCAGGTGTGCTGTACGTGCCAAGTTCGTGCCCAGGAATTCAAGAAGGAGGTGTTTGATGTTCTCCACTGCTTCCGTCTTGTTACAAATTCTGCAATGGTTTGTGATTGATTGACCTCTGGCTGACAGGTCAATAGCAGGTTCATCCAGATTCTCAGGAAACTCTGTCGCATTGTTCTATCGGGAAAAATTGCCAAACAAGTCCTTACTTCGTTAATCTTAATAGGAAAATGTGGCAGGAATGATGACAGTTTCAACTTTTCCGTTTCTTACAAGGTTGTGATCCAATCTGTCTGAAGCAAACGCTTACAAACCTTGGTGGGATTATTTATCAATTCTTCCTCTGAGCTTTCAATGTCTCTCAGAAGAACACGGTTTGTTTCTCCCCAATTTGATAGTGTTTTACATGTGCCTTTTGTTAGTTCATTCGTAACTCCTTCAAAATCTTCTGTGGATTAGGCAGGAGTAGTTTCCTGAAGAGCATCAACTTGTTTCTGGCCACTGTAGTTTTTAGTGACATGAGGCTCAATTCCTTACGAATAGCAGCCACAGGGGTTGAGTTTGGAAGATGCAGGACACGGCGCCAAAAGAGCCCTTCCAGTTTAGGCCAAAGGTTATCCGGTAGCGATGGCATAGCTTCCACCCCATAAGTCAAACTGGGAACCACCTTTGCCTTATAGAATTTGATGGTAGGGATCAAAGTGAAACAACCGTATTTCTTATTGATGATTTTTGCTTGAGCTAGAAGAACTTTTGTCTTCCCATAAAGGTGCTCCTGCATGGGGATTTCAGTACCGTTCTTACTGATTATTACTCCCAGGTAACGGAACTGATCCACCTTTTCCAACAAATCCCCATCAAGCTTTATTTTCATTTTTTCCTTTTTCCTTGTTTGTTTATCAAAGGACATTATTTTTGTTTTGTCCTTATTAAGTTCTAGATTGTTGTGATTCAAATATTTTTTCAGATTTATCAGCTGTCTTTGTAAACCGATCATAGTCATGTCCATCAGTATGATGTCATCTGCATATATAATTCTCAATATTTTATCGTCACCCAAGAGAGGAGGGAACATTCTGACTTCGCTTTTGTGATCTTTGTAATCGCCGGTGTAGACATTATATAATGCTGGGGCCAAGAGGTATCCCTGCTTCACGCCTCTTTCCGTCCTTACTTCAGTTGATAAGAGGCCTGCATTGTTCAGCCTGACTTGGATGGATGTATCAGTATACAGGGCTCGAATAGGGTCCAAGATAGTTTCTGGACAGTTATTTGCCTTCAATTTACCCCATAAAGCTTCCCTGCTGACCTGGTCGAAAGCCTGGACCAAGTCAACAAAGGCTAAGAAAATCGGTGGTTTATTTTCCTTGCATCTTGCTTTAAGGGTGTTCAGTGCCCAAATGTTTGCCGAGGTCCCCAGTCCTTTTACAAAGCCTGCTTGCATTGGGTCTGCCATGTTGCTTTCTTGAGTCCACTCTTGAAACTTATCCAAAGCCAGTGATCCAAAAATCTTACCTATGGTGTCACGGAGGGCAATTGGCCTGTACTGCCTAGGATCATTCTCTAGCGCCTTTCTTAAAAATTGGGACAATATGAGCTTTTTTCCAAGAGGAGGGAATTTGTCTTGCCCTCTTACAATTGTCAATGACCCTACTTATAAACGCAGCCCAAGCCTCTGGGTGTTGTTTTAGATCCAAATTGGAAATCCCATTGGGCCCCCCTGCTCTCGAGTTGTTTAGCTTTTTTATTTTTTCCATGATGGTTTTTCCGGATCATGTGGTATATCCCAATGGACCCGCAAGGGTATCGATGCTGGTGTGGAAATAAGTTCATTTAGTGGTTTTCTATATAAGATGGTAAAGTGGTCAATCCACTTTTTTTCCTCCACGTTATTCTGAAGCTTGTTTATTGGAGCGGTAGTTGGGTTCTTTATTAGTGACCAGAAGGCTGACGATTTGTATTTGTATTTTGTATTTTATTTATTTGCATAGCGCACCAGGCCCAGGGCCAACCGGGCGCCTCACTTAGTTACAACATAAGAAAAACAGACAGAACCATAATTACAAAGTTTACAAGTATAATACAGAATTTACAGGTATAATAATAGCAATGAGAAGACAAGCAGATTATATAAACATGTACAAATTAAGCAGAGAACCCAGAGCTAAATGTCCTGGGCGGCCAGCCAGGTTTTCGTAAGGTGTTTGAATCTCGGGAATGAGGGTTCTGCTCTAAGCTCATTAGGAAGCGTGTTCCAGAGTTTAGCTGCCAAGATAGGGAAGCTAATTCCACCTGATCTTTGGAGATTGAAACGTGGAACCTCAAGGCGGTTTAAATGAGCCATTCTGCGGGGTCTAATGGGGTTGTGGAGGGCAAATCGGTTGGCCAGGTAGCAGGGAGCTTGGTTATGAAGGCATTTGTGGATAAGAGCCAGGGTTTTCAGGGAGATACGGTATGGGACTGAGAGCCAGCGAATATTGAGTCTGGTATCGGATATGTGTTGGCGCCTGGGAATGTTGAGGGCAGCTCTAATCACATTGTTTTGGACAATTTGTAACTTGTTTAGGTTGCAGCAATTGGTGCCTAGGTACAGTGCATTGCAGTAATCATTCTTGGATAATACAAGAGTTCTACCCAGGGTGACACAATTGGTTGCGGAGAGGAAAGGGCGACAGGCTGTAATAAGCTTGCAGTTGTATGCCGCTGCGGAAGAGACTGAGTTAGTTTGTTTGGACAGGGATAGGGTCGAGTCAATGTAGATCCCTAGGGTTTTTGTGTCCTTGGCGGTTGGGATAATATTCCCATCGATGATGAAGGACTTGAACGCAGGGTCGAGTTTGGTAAGTTTTTGTGGTGAACCAAGAATAAGGAGCTCAGTCTTTTCGTCATTAAGACAGAGTCTGTGTTGAGCCATCCACGCCTGGATGACCTGGTAGATGACATTGATAGCGAGGGAGTCAGCCGTGTAGTCACCTGAGATAGGGATTAGTATCTGGGTGTCGTCAGCGTAGTTGGTGTAAGTGACACCCAGATAGTCCAAGATATCGAAGAGAGGTTTGGTGAACACGTTATACAACTTGGGTGAAACACAAGATCCTTGTGGCACGCCACAGGAGACGGGTGCAGGTGGGGTGGCTGCTAGTGGAGAGAACACGCGCATAGATCTATTGTCTAAAAAGGATCTAATTCAGGTTGTAGCTTTATCGGAGAAGTGTGCAGCTGATTTAAGGTGGTGGCAGAGGATTTCATGATTGATGAGATCAAAGGCCGCCGAGAGGTCCAAGAGGAGTAAGAGAGCAAGTTTGCCTTTGTCTTTTAGATCTTCAATCTGTGTTTTTAAATCTATGAGGGCAGTTTCAGTGCCGTGACAATTGTGGGAGGCTAGCCAGTCGAGGGTTCTGTCCTTAATGTGGGTAGTTTGGTTGATAAGCTGTATGAATCCTGCATTCATAAGCATATTATCAATAGTCATGGCAGCAGTGTCTTTGGGATCAGTGAGGCCCAGGTTAAAGTCCCCTAATATCGAGGCTTGGGATTTGGTTTTGGTGTTATGAGTGAGGATGTTGGAGAGGTCCTCAGCGAAGGTGGATAGCGGCCCAGGTGGCCGGTAAAGTAGATGGAAGGTGATAGAGTGGTTAGGAGTGACGGCTAGTTTGGCTGTCAGTGCTTCCATAGAGGAAAAGTGATGCACAGAGGAGAGGTGGAAGTTTAGAGCATTTTTATGGATGATGGCAATGCCACCACCTTTGGACTGGTTAGACTTACGATTGTCTCTGATAATGTTGTAAACTGGAGGGATGGCAAGGAGAGTAGTGGGCCAGAGGCTGCGTGAAGCCAAGTTTCGGTGATAGCCATAAAGTCGAGGTCGAGGGTAAGAATAAGGTCAGCCAATTCTAGAGGGTGAGCCGTGAGTGATCTGAGATTGATTAATGCACCCTTAATATTGCTAGTGTTAGGGAGGTTGGGGTGAGGTGATGATGGGTTTTTCAAGTGTGTGGATGCGGTGGAGGTCAGATGCTGTTTGCTAAAATGCACAGAGTGATGGGAGGCGTGCGTGAGTCGCGAGCCAAGTCTGGCATTTTTCAGGGTGATGGAACATGGTATGTTTGGTGAAGGTCTGGAAGCAAAGTGTTGGAGCCATAAGGCTGGGTTGTTGAGGTAAGGGTTGGTGTGGTGAGCAATAGACGGCATAGTCATGGTGTTGTGAAGATTGGGGTAGTAGAGGGAGGCGGTGGTGTAATTGGGTACTGTCCCACTGGTGTGCCATGTGAGGTAGAGTAGGGTGGGCAGTATTCTTGCAAATAGAGTAGTGAGGGTGGAGGGCATGTTGGCCTAATACAGTCTAAAAGCAGATGCCTACCAGATCTACAAAAAGGGCGGTTGAGGCGCTGTCGTAGGCAATTACACACAATGTTAAACAATAATAACAATGAACACCGTAGATGCAGTGGCGTGCACAGAAAGTAAGGCAGCAGTAACCGCGGTAGCAGTGTATTAGGGTACAGATACCTAGATACCTAGATTCGATTTTAGCAGAGGGAGCCAAAAAGGCAGTCGATTAAAATGCAGAAAGGTACAAGTTCAAATGCATTAATAACGAATACATAAATGTGATTTGTCTATGAGGAGAGGGGATAGTAGAGATGTCTACCAGAATGTAGAGTACATAGGTCCGACTAAAGGTGGCACAGTGTTGCGAATGTTTTAAGCAACCTTAGCGTCCAATGCAGTGACTGGGACACATAGCAGATGCCGGTAAGGTAATAAAGGGAGCAGATTGAGTGGACAAGGTAAGGGGCGCAGGTGGAGTAGGTAAGACAAATATGGATTACTCACAACCTCATAAGAAACGAGCAAGGGGTATGGCTCTGGGCTCTGGTCAGCTCAGGACAGTCTCTGGACAGTTGTTGGCCTTGCCCTCAGAGCCTTTCCCGGAAGGGCCGGCTTGCGCCTCCCGGCGACTGATGGGTGGAGAAGTAGGGTGGGAGAGCCAATCATCAGGCTTCTCAGGTCAGGTGAAGAAAGCACAGAGGAGGGGAGACTTCAGAAGGCACGGGCGACCATCTTGGAATGGATTCAGCCTTGTGTGCTGTAATGGTGGTCGAGTGGTTGAGGCTCAGTCAGAAGGACAGCCACAACTTTACAAAATTTGCAATGTGCAGCAAACGCAAGCGTTTCAATTGTAGTGCACAAAGAAACCAAGAATCGATTTTTAAATGGTTACCGCACCTTACGCGCTAAGAATAACCCAGGGAGTCACAATTGCTAGGGCTAGGTGACATACCTTGGTGCAGTCCAGCACAAGGTGCAGCAGCAATGGGTCACTGCTCCAGCAGTGGCTAGGAGCTCCTGCTCCAGCACAGACGATTTTCGAGTGCTCTGGGCATAAGGCACTGAGCTTTTGTATCTCAGAGCCTTTCCATGGGCTGGGCTCACGCCTCGTCGCCTGATAGGTGGAGAGGCACGCTGGGAGAGCCAATCATCCGGCTTCTCAGGTCAGGTGAAGGAAGCACAGAGGAGGGGAGGCTTCAGAAGGCACGGGCGGCCATCTTGGATTGGATTCAGCCTCGTGTGCTGTAATGGTGGTCGAGTGGTTGAGGCTCAGTCAGAAGGACAGCCACAACTTTACAAAATTTGCAATGTGCAGCAAACGGAAGCGTTTGAATTGTAGTGCATAAACAAACCAAGAATCAATTTTAAATGGTTACCGCGCCTAACATGCTAAGAATAACCCAGGGAGTCACAATTGCTAGGGCTAGTTGACATACCTTGGTACCTTGATGACTTGACACTAAGTGTTCTCAACATTAATTCTGAGTTGTGTTGATACAGACTTACACAGTGTTGTCTCAACCATGCATTGTACCTTTTGTCCTCCTCCGATGCTTCTGCACAAAGATCTGCGGTCTTGTAAGTGGAAGCAAGTCTTTTCGCTTTCCTTACCAGACTTCGTCGCTCCACCAAATGTGTATTGAATTTGTGGAGGTGAGACCGTGCTATCGGTCACCCAAAGTTATTCGCTATCTTATAAACCGGTAGCAGCGGCTGGTAATCAACAGGGGGACCTAAATCTCCCTCGATCTGTTTGGAGAGCCTGACGTATCTTGCCTTAAAAGATGAGATTGCTTCCTTCGTTAATTTAAGTCGTACTCCCTTTCCACTAGATTCAATCTTTGCGGACATCACTCGATTTGGAAGGGAGGCCGAGTTCCATGTGGTCACGAGTAAGTTGTGATCACTATGAGTGGTTCGCAGAATTTCAAAGGCTGTTATCTGGGCCAAGAACTTTCTTGATACGTATGTGTGATCGATGTTAACACCTCTCCCCAGATTTTCCCATGTGCAGATGTTTAATGATTGCACTGATTTCAGCCAATGTAAGTTATGGAGATCCATTGCGTTCATTGAGGATTCCCATTGGCGGCCCCGTGCTTCTCCATCCATTAATACAGGTTTTCTTTTTGTCTGTTGGGCTGGATCTTGACAACGGACGTTTAGGTCCCCGGTAATTATCACGTGGTTTATTTCAAAGCTTTCTCGTGCATCTTCTATTAATGTTACCATATTCTCCAAAAAGGATTTGGTGGTTATTGCAATGGGGTTCCAGTAAGTATTTATCAGGAGGATAAGTTCAATTTTGGTTGCTCCCTCAATGGCCTTGAATTGTTGCCAGTCTAAGACGGTTGCTAATATAAATTCTGTGGCCTGAAGGGAGGTCTTTATTGATAAGCCGCACCCTCTACGTGCTGCGGTAAGCAGCCCCGATCTGGGACGCCCCTTTGGCCCTTTTTTTGCACAGGAGACCGAAATGTCATATCCCTCGAGAGTTGGTTGTGCACAGAGCCAAGTCTCCTGGAAACACAAGAGGTCAAAGCTTCCCTAGTTGACATCAGTGTTGGAGGTTAGATGGCTAAATCCTCTTGTGTTCCAAGTGCCCAATTTGAGTGTTGTTTCCAGCGGTTTTTTGGGCTGATTCAAGGGAAAACCTGTTCTGGCTACCTTGTTCTTTCTTTCTGGTGGCTAACATCTGGAATTTCTTTTTTCCTCAGCTGCTTTCCATGACCAATTAGTCAGTGATGAACGACGCAGACCCCGGGACATGCTAGAATCGTCTGCCTTCCTGGGCTTTTCCTTCGACTGGGGTGATGGAGTACGGCTTTTTCGTGGGTGTAGTCCCCTGGGCGCTCTACCACTCGGGGTTTTTTCCCCTAGAGCGTGATCTTCCTAATTGCTGGCCTGCAAGGTGTTAAGCCTTTTTTCTTTGTTTAATCGCTCTAAGGTCTGTGAATGTTTAGAGAAGTTTCCTGTGGTCTGATGGAGTTTTAAATATCCGGACTGAACCTGAGAAGACTTCTCTGTCACTTCACCTCTGTGTTTTTGGTGGGTCTTCTTACCCATGTAGTCTTTAGGTATTCTCTCAGTTCTTTGGCCGTTCTTACTATCGCTCTGGCCAGTAGGTTCTCCTTTTGGCGTTCAATCTGGATTGGTTTCAGTCAGGTTGTAACCCAGGTCATAAAGGTAATGCTTCGCTTCCAGTAATATTTTCCTGATTATAGGGGAATCCACGTGAAGGAACGAGCTGTCATTGCCCCTGATCGCATTTGGTTCCACCACTTTAAGGTCGTTTGATACAAGGGATCTGAAGCACGGTGCATCACTATTAAAATATTCACTACAGCAATGGTCATTGAGGTAGAGTATCCATACAAGAAACTAGCCCACTTGACTTCACTGTTTGAATCCTCTAATCTCCTTATTAACCTTCTGTACCACATTGTTCTCAGCCCTAGTGTTGCACTTCAGCCATTCAGCCAATGTTTTAGTTTTTGTGCCTTCCCTGGCTTTTTGCAGAGATGGCAATTTCTTTCTTGCCAAGGGATCTCTTTTATGGGACCACACCATTGTGGGGAGCCTAGTAATTTAGGACAAAAGCGCATATAAATGTAATGATATTTCGACCTTGAGAATCTCATTGCGGAGGGCGATAGCTCCCGATATTTCCTCAGGTGTGTGGTTAGCTCCCTTTGTAGTTTATACAATGTCATTCTCTGTATATCTTTCCCCCATGTACAATTTTCATCTTGTTGTACATCTTCCCCAGCTTCCCATCAATGTAAGTTTGTCTGAGTCTATTTCAGCATGAATCAGGTCACTGTACTCCTCAAATTGCTCAATGCTTTATCATAATTATTGCTTAAAGATATATTCATATCTTCAAATAGCGAACCTGATGTTCGAACCAATATCGCCTCAGCATATATTGTTCTATTGGGTCTAACCCTGTCATATCATGACCCCATTCATGGCATATGAAGACAGCACCCTTGTTAAAATGTGGTTGGTATCTAAAACATACTTTCCCGTTTTAGTATGCATTTGGTATTTAATTTTTTTAACATTTATATTCTTTTTTTACATCCGTATGACACTTCTGGTGATGTCACCATGGTTAAACAAGAACTGATGCCACTTCCTGTGATGTCATCAGGTCTGTGATGTCACTTCTTCTACACCTCAACTTACCTTTGGTGCTGACTAAATAATACCATACCACAGTAAAAGAATATATCCAGACTGGCTGAACCAATGTTGACCAGTATGGCCATGTAACAGTAGTCATTATGCTGGATTTGCCTTTGATGCCCAGTAAAAAATGACATGTCACAGAAAGAAAATATTTCAAGACTGGATGCTCCAATGTAGACCACTCTAGCTATGTAATAACAATTATAGTGTTTGTCACACCCTTAATATGGAGTACAAAATGTCATACCATGATGTATGGGTGCAGAAGGAGGAGACTGACACACACAGGTGACATAATGATTGTTATAGACTTTTATTTAATGTAAAAATGAAGAGAAAACCTATATTTCCCTACATCTATGAGGGGTTTCCCTGCCTCAACTAAAGTGCCAATGGGTCTGTCAGGATTTCTTTGTAACTTAAAGAGTCCACCGTCCTGTCCCTATCTCTGACCCTTACACTTATAACTAAACTAAAAGGTTGCACCAATGATCTTGGTCCAGGAGAATGACTCCCTCCTCCTGGACTGGGTGGCACAGTTCTGGTTTTAAGTTCCTCACCAGAGGCAATGACTCCCTTCGCCTGATTTCAGTACTTCACAAACAAAGAAAAGGATTGCTGATCCTCAAGCACTCTGTGTTAGAAAGTTCACTATTTCTTTATCCCAGATGGATTGACTTCCCCTTCCCCTGAATCATCGTTTTGATTCTCCTTGCAAGCTCAACTGCCAGGAGAATGACTCCCTTCTCCTGGCCTTCCTTGGCTTTGCTGTCACAGTTGTCAACAGCATGGAGAATAACTCCTTTCCCCTAGCCTTTCTCAGGCTTATTTCATAGTTCACAACACCAGGGAGAATGTCTCCCTTCCCCTGGCCTTTCTCATGCTTATTTCATAGTTCACACCACCAGTTGGAATGTCTGCCATTCACTGGTCCTTATGTACACTTGGTTTCAGAGTACACACACCGGGGGGAAATGTCTCCCTTCCCCTGGCTTCTTGTATAATTACTTTCACAGTTTAATCCTCTGCTGGCTTGTTCTGCCTGTTTCACTCTCCTGCTAGATACTGCCCCGAGGAAGATGACTTACACTGATCTTCCCTTGTTGGTGCGGGTCCCAGACTAATATCTTTCTACTACTTAGTTTAAGCAGACCTGGCCTGCTTTCCTGCCAGGTACTGCCATGAAGTAGATGAATTACGTTTCAGGTTTTGGGTCCTCGACCCTTCCCTGGTGGTACTTGACCCCCAGCACGAGGGAGACTCCTTCTGACTTTCACTGGATTTCTCTGTGGGTCTCAGACTCTTCCCTGGTGGTCAGTGGTATCTATGTTTCCACTGTCATGAGGGATCTTGTCCCTCAGGCTATGCTTGGCTTTCCACTCCACCCTGCCGTGTCTCCTTCATTCCCCATTACCTGCTTTCCAAACGGGACACGTCACTGGCTCTTCTAGGGTATGTGGTTCTTCTTGCCAGCCTCTCCGGTCCTCTCTTATTCTGACCAGCTTTCTCCAGCGGCTCCTCGAGCCCTGTTGCTTCCACGCTGGCAACTTCTCACCAGTCTTTTCCTTCTCGGGAAGTGAACTGGATTGGACCCGACGGTCCACTTCATACCTGGTGTGGGACTACCAGTCCGTCAGCAATCCCAGTAGGAGTCCTCCTCCTAACGGCTCCTCTGCTGCTTTGGCGTTGGCAACGTCTCGCCCCTTCACTTCCTGGTCAAGGTTTGAATCTCCGGGGTAGCTGTCACGGACTCCAGGCTTCCGTGGTAGAAGACGCTGGGTCCTTCTTCACTTTCCTTATTATGGGTCTGGTGCCGCCCTTGCGTAACGTCGGTCCTTGTTGTTAGTGGCTGTGAGGTAATCCTCATGCTTCTTGTGAGCCACCTCCTATCAGTATTTTTTGTTTTCTCCATTTTCTAGGTAGTTGTCAAATCTTCAGGTTTGCAGAGATACATGGAAGTGTTACGTGAGGTATTGGGCTTTTCATAGTAGGGAGGTGTGTAAGGTGTGGATGTGGGATGTTGCACCATGTTCTCCCTGGATGGTCGTCCTTTCCCCTAATAGATTCTCCATCTGAGTTCCAGAGGAGTATCGGGTAGCAGCCTCACCTCCATGGCCTGATCAATTTTGAACTTACTCCATGAATTATGTTGTGCTACCCAGGCTGTGGGTGAGGGCTCCTCTCCTCTCCAAAAGGCCAGGATGCTGGTGTGGATGGTTGACTGGCCCCTCGGCTTGCCCATCGGGTGGAAACGCGAATCCCAGGCTTGGGTCTTTGACTGCACGCTTGACATTTGACTTTTTAATTCACCCCAGAGCCGCTCAGACAACTAGGCCAACAGGCTACTGGTGGGTTAGAGGGGGCTGCTGGGGACATGGCCATGTGTTAAGTTGTTTTAAAAGGTAGCAATCAGATGGGGCCTGTCAAGTTTTGAAACAATTGTGCAATAAAATACAGACTGTTTACCTCCAAATGGTCTTAACTGTATTTTGTATGTGGTCTCTATGAATTGGTATACATGAGTGCATCTCCTTTAGGGGGGAGCAAGGAGAGGAGTGGATGATTTTGGTACAGCAAGGAATGGAGTGGGTCAGTATGTAGGAAGCAGGGGATATGTGGGGGAAGCAGTGGAACTCCACGCTTTACCAACAGGCAATGTTCTGAGTTTGGCCACTTAGAAAAGAGCCTATGCCGGCCCAGGGTACTAATTAAATGTACGTAAAAGACTTCAGCATTAACGAAACTCACAAAAACTATTTGCAATAGCAAGGACTGGGCATTTTGGTTGAAATAATGATGGCCCATCTGGCGGCATTTACTAATGACATCATAGTCTAGTGAGTAATTAACAAGGGTTCCATGTCAAAGAAGGACTTTGGGAAATATTCTATGCTTTAATAGTTGGCTGTAATTGAATATGTTCTTGCCAATGTGTACTTGAAAACAATGTTGTATGAAATTTCAACAACGCACCTTGTCATGTCGCAAGCGCCACTGTTTTGCCCCACCACGTTGTTGTGGGGGACGGCCCGTGTTTGGGCAGAGTTGAGGGGAAGTGACGTTGGGGTTAGGGAGGCGGCTGGGGAGGGAACAGGGAGTTCCAGTTGGGTAAGAAAATAAAGAAGACGTCTAGTGCACCAGGCTGTGTCCTGCCCATTATTCTGCCCTGCTGTGAGGCTGGGTGAGACAGTGGAACACGATGTAGCCCTACACAGGGTGTGCTCTGCCCTCGAGGCCGCGGACCTCACCCTCAACAAAGCAAAGTGCGAGTTTGGAAAAGGGTCGCTTTGATTTTTCCGCACATCTTTTCAGAAAAAGGAATGTGACCTGACCCGGACAAGGTGGCTGGACTCAACGCGGCGCAACCCCCTCAGAACACATCCAAGCTACAGTCCTTCCTGTGCCTGGTGAGCTATTGCTCCTGATATCTCAAGGACTATGCCACAGTAAGCAAACCACTTCGACTACTCACACATAAGGATCAGCCGTTCGAATGGTCATGGGACTGCCAGAGCGCGTTTGAAACGTTTCGCTATAACATCGGCGGAGGACATGACATACTTCGACGCATAAAGGAAGACCTAAGTAATCATGGACCCCAGCCCTGTAGGACTGGGAGCAGTCCTGACACAGAGGGACCCTACTGACCACTCCAACGTCTTCATCATAGCGTATGCCAGCAGGAGCCTCATGGCCATGGAACAAGCCTAATTGCAGGCAGAAAAGGAGAGTCTGGCGGTGGTATGGGCCTTTGAATACTTCCACCTGTTTCTATACGGGAAGACATTCACGGCCATAACGGACCATCAGGCCCTCTTAACAATCTACGGGGACTTGAAGACCAAAATGCCCCTCAGGATCGCCGGATGGGGTCTGCGCCTGCAGGACTACAAATTCAACATACTACATCGCCCAGGCAAGCAGGACAATCCAGCTGATTATCTATCCCGGCACCCTACAGGTCCGGCACACGCAGGGCCATCCATCGCCGATGAGTACATCAACTATGTGGTGCACCACCTCCAGTTGCTCCCAGTGGACTGGGTTGACCTCACAGCGGCGTCCGAGCAGGACAAGGCTCTCAGCATCGTGGCTCACTGCATCAAATCGGAAAGAGCATCACACTTCAAACACCATGCCAGAAATGAGAACAAAACCATACGAGAGGCTATCCAGTGTTTGGATCTGGTAAAGGACAAACTATCCATAGTGGATGACCACATCATCCTCAAAGGCTGCAAAGGGGTCATTCCAGTGGCACTACATGAGAAAATAATCGTGCTGGCACACGAAGGCCACCGGGGGTGGTGTCAACGAAGCGGCTTCTTCGCCAAAAGGTGTGGTTTCCCAAAATGGACACCATGGTAGAGGAAATGGTAGGGGGATGCCCCACCTGTGCGCAGGTGGCTCTGCCTCTACACCCAAATCCACTACAAATGTCCCCACTCCCCGAAACCATGTGAGATGAGATGGCGGTAGACTTCTTCGGTCCTCTTTGAAACGGCATGTACATCGGTTTCCGGAAGCCCAGCTGGCCGAGAGCATGTCGGCCATGAATGTGATCCTGGTACTGGACCGCATTCTGTCCACATACGGAATCCGGAGAATTATAAAATCGGACAATGGCCTGCCATTCACTAGCCAGGATTTCCAAAATTTTGCGAAGTACATCTCTCGGGAGGATAGCTCAGGGACAAGATGCTCGCCTTGGAAGCAAGAAGACACGTAGCACCACAGGTTCGAGCCCCGGTCCGCGCTTAGAAACCTCTGGGTATTAAGCGCGTTATAAATAACTATGTCATATCATATCATACATGGGGTTCCAGCACAGGAAAGTGAGCCTGTGATGGCCCCAAGCCAATGGCATCGTCAAGAGGTTTATGGCAAGCATCAAAAGGACACTGCAAAATAGCCTACATACTCAACAAACCCTTCGAGCAAGCACTTTAACAGCTGTTGTGGGAATACCGTCACACTTCACACAGCACCACAGGAGTGTGCCTTGCAGATTTAATGTTCAGGCGCCATATCAAAACGAGGCTACCGGAAGGACCCACCCAGGCCGCGTTGACGCCGCTCGAACAGCAAGCGAGAGACAAAGACCAAGAAGAGAAGAACAAGATGAAAGATTGAGTCGATACTCAGAGCCGGGCTCAGGACAGCACCATCGGCCTAGGAGACCAAGTACTGATATGTCAACCAAAGGGTCGAATGGAAGACACCACTTTTCCTCCCGAACCCCTGGTAATGACCCACAAGAAAGGCACCATGATCACAGACAGTGGGGATAGACAGTCGTCGGTGACGAGAAATTTGTCCCACTTCAAGAAGGTTGAGGTCTTTGCAGCCTTGGGGTGGGAGCATATGTATGAGAGTCCTGAGGAAAGACAGTCAGATGAGCCATACCTGGGCAATGGGGAGCAGTCAGAAGAAGATGACGGCGGCGGGAGAGAGGCCTCATCCCCGCCAGTGACTCGCCTCCACCAGAGGCCCCAGAGATGTTGCATGAAGCCTCCTAGACTTATTGAGGAAATGGACTGACAAACTGTGAGTGACCTGGTGCTTTAAACAGGGGGGAGATGTCATGTCAAAAGCGTCACTGTTTTGCCCCACCACGTTGTTGTGGGGGACAGCCCATGTTTGGGCCGAGCTGAAGGGAAGTGACGTTGGGGTTAGGGAGGCGGGCGGGGAGGGAACGGGGAGTTCCGGTTGGGTAAGAAAATAAAGACGACGTCTAGTGCACCGCGCTGTGTCCTGTGCATTATTCTGCCCGGCTGTGAGGCCGGGTGAGACACTGGAACGGGTGGCCCCTGGTGCTCCGACAACACACACCTAGAGACCCACTTTTTATCCCATTTTGAGAAATGTTTCTGCCAGAAGGGGACACTCTTCGACAGCAGAGCCCTTTGTCATGACTTTAAAAGAGAGTGTTTTATGCCTGCATTTCACCTATTTTCTTGATGCTAAGCAAACTCCAATCCCAGCTGTGCTTCGAGAAGCACAACGTGGATGAACACGCTGAACTTTCCCTAATAGCCACTGCAGCGCTCCGTTTGCTGACGGCCCCAATATACTCTTGAATTAATTGCGGTGGTCTGAGGCAAGAAGGGGCACTTGAGGGAAAACCACAAATACAGCCACAAGGATGAATTTTGAAAAATCAATCAATTGCACTCTAGCTAATACTTGCAAAGAGCAGGGAGTATAGAGAGTCCTGATGGAAATATTGTACTCGTTCGCAGTGCCCTTCCTAGTAAACTTTTAATAGATGTTTTGAAGAGGAACAAGCCTTTCCTATTGATGTAACGCAACTGTATTCCGCAGCTCTGCTTGTTCGGCAGTTGGTGCTATGACTCAGTCAAAATGGCCGACTGGTACAGATAGCAAGTGATTTGATGCATATGGGCCTCTTTGACAATGAGTGTCCTGAAATGGGAACTTTGTCCAGGGCCAAATTAAATTACACAAATGAAAAATGTGATTATCAGTTTTAGCTTGACTTTTGAATGCATGAAGCAATTTTATCACTCAGTGCTTTTCTAATATTATATGGCATCTAGGCTGTTGTGAAACCGTTTAATCAAGTCCTCGGAGGACGGGTGCAACTATTTACAAAGTTCCAATTGGGCTTAACTTCGTTAAAAAGGAGGCCAGATGTAATGTTTTTAGGACCAAACGGTCTCTTCAGAGGTCTCTCTGCTAGCGGCACCCCCAGAAGCTTGCTAGAATTGCATTATGGTAGCATGGGCCCTGACTCGATGAATGACAATCTATTGCTGCATAATGCTCCTAGCTGATTATTGTTTTTATTTACATTTGTAAAGGGCAACATTAACCATCAAAACAGCTTATTGGCGCTGTGCCCAAAAAAGCCAGGTTTACAGTGTTTGGGGCCAATGAACAGTCAGCTGGCCTGGAATCTTCTGGAAGTCGTGTGATGGGTGGTATCAAAGTCTGGATTTGATCTATGGTCATCCGTGGTGCACAACACAAAGGGCATTTAGAGTTCGAGCAGGCCAAGTTCTATAAATATATAGGATTCTATGTCCTCTCTGCGATGAGAGGATAGGGGCACCTAACTCCTGTACTGCATAAAGGTATAGCAATTTTTGAGCTCAATGGCAGATGAAAAGCCTATGGGCCTGATTGATGGAATTATTTGCGCAGAAAATACTGGATTTGCGCCACAAAACGCGTGCAGAATCCCGTCCGCCGATTCATGGAATCCACTGCGTGGGATATTTTGCTGACTTGCGTGGATTACCAGCATGCTATGCCCCTCTTTGCGAGCAGCCGTGTGCCTTGCGTGAGAGACCACGCAGGGTGTGGGCCAGGCCTACGCAGAGGGCGGATTCGGGGGCAGAACACGGAAAATGGGGAACAACATGCCAAAAAGTGGGTGTTACGAAGGACGGCACGCAGGCAGGGCATGGCACGCCACAAGGGCACTTGACAAAGCGTATTTATAGATGTAACTGTGCAACCTCTTGCCTGCGAAATGCCCATGCAAGGCCCCCAATCTCTCTGCCATCCGAAAGCAGGCGTACAGACTTGCGTGGAGGATTTGCAACTTTGGAGGTGAGTTTGCTTGTCAGATTTAGGGGTGCGTGCATGCAGACAGGGTTCCGATCGTAGTTAGGGGTGCACATACGCATTGTAGCGGGGTTCAGGAACGGTTTACGGGGGTTCACATGCAGATTTTCCAGAGTTATAACCGAGTTATGATAAATCTTACGCATGGTGTCGGGTGCCAGTGACAGTTGCAGGGGACCATGCGCAGGGTCTCCGAGGTGCTGGCCTACTTCTGGGGGACCCCATGCACTGTTTTAAGGGTGCATGTATTCGCACCAGGGGAGCGTGCAGAGGTAGCTGTTTCTGGCTGTTTTTGCTTTGCGTGGGGTTGTGTCGGAGGCGTTCCGGCCACGACTTGCATATACGGTTACTTTGCGTGAACAATTCCATGAATATGCAGAGCGAGCAGAATAACTTCTGAACGCAGGCTCGCGCAGTGATGTTATCAGCACGCGGGCGTTGCAGGATTTCTGCGCACTTTTCCATGAATCTATCCCTATATGTTGGTCTTGCATTTACCCCTTTGAGGGAAGCTCATGTCATCAAATGGACGATAGCAGTTCTGTATGGTAGCTCGATCTGGTTTCACCCCAAGGTGAGAAATGGCTGGATCAAATCAAAGGATCCTTCTGCTAGACGGTCACTGCAATTCTTGGTTCCCTGGTGCTAGCACATTGAGACTGAAATTGGTCTTAGGTTCTTTGAGCTATATAA
Organism: Ambystoma mexicanum; assembly: GCF_040938575.1. Lineage (NCBI taxonomy): Eukaryota > Metazoa > Chordata > Amphibia > Caudata > Ambystomatidae > Ambystoma > Ambystoma mexicanum. The sequence goes on from NC_090927.1 coordinate 1,167,137,488, forward strand.
CCATGGCAAAACATTCTCTTTTATTTAAAAAGGTACCCATTTGCCTAACAACTCTACAGCTCACCTATCTCTACATTCTACATAGTTTTAAGGTTTTCCTTGAGACGAGTGCAGACTGCAGTGTATGGATGCCCTTTAAAAGATGTGTTTGGAGGAATTGGGTTACCGATGTCTGATTACTAAAATGTCATAAATCATTGACAGAGAGTTGGATTAGACTAAACCACTGCAGAAAGAATGGGGAAAAGTTATGACCCTGAAATCCATAGTCGAATGCTGTGCTGACTTTCACGCGCCAGGCTTTAAGCAGTATTTTGAATTCCTTAGCACCCATGAAGCTTGGAGATGCTTTTTAAAAGCCCGCTCAGGCCAACTGAAGATAAGAGCTGTGATAGGGGCTGGTGGCTGCTGTCATGTTTGAAAAAAACCTGTCCATCTAGAACTGTACTATCCAAACTGAAGACTATGTTTTGCTTGTATGTCTCCAGCATTCCTTAAGCCGAGTGAGATTCTTGTTAACAATATGTATTGAAACAGGAGTAAGAATCTGGGGGTCATTACGACCCTGGCGCTAAGGGGTTAACGGCGCTGTAAAAGGCTGCAGCGCCGTTAACCCCTTAGAGCCTAATTACGAGGTCCCTTTGTGGGACCCGACCTTAACGGCTGGTCTGGACCAGCCGTTAAAGTAGGGACCCGCAAAGGGATCTTTGAGGTAATTACGGTACCGCATTTTGCGGTACCGTAATTACGTCCTTCCCCAGTCCCATTGAGCCCTATGGGGCAAAAATGGGAATGGGGAAGGGCCAATGTTCAATGGGGAATAACCGCCCCGCCAACGTTGGAATGGGGTGGTGATTCCCCATTGAACATTGGTGGACTCGTTACAGCACCGGCAGCAACCATGGTGCTAATAGCGCCATGGGTTACCGCCAGTGTTGTAATGAGGGCCTCTGCATTCAAATATTGAGCAACTGGATAGTATTGTTTAATTATTGGTATTAAATCGGAACTGTCAGAAAAAGGTCTCTAAGAAGAAAGACTCTCCAGTATTCTGAACCTGTGTACTCTACATTTCTGAAAAGGTTGTCTAACTTGGCTTAATGTATATTTTTAGGTGTTGATGTATGCTACACTTGTCTGTCACAATTTTTTTTTGTTAAGTCATTTTTATTAAGTGTTTATAATGAACAAATACAGAATATAGTATTCTGCAATTAACAATTATAACAATTGCCAATCAAATAATCCAAGATAAATAAGTATATTGAGTTAACAATTAGAAGGCAACAAGGTAGTGTATCAAGGTTTTAATAAGTCTAAGTGCAAGAAAGACAACATGTAAATGACAATTTTAAGATGATTAATTAATGAAGTGTGTATTATTTGGATTTTTCAGCATTTGCACTGAGCACACTATGTGAATTTGCATAATAAAGATAGATCGTAGAACAACATTTCTAAAGGTTTTGAACCCAAATCATTAAATAGGGAGGCATGGAAAGAACAAGAAAAGATTGATTGATTGATTTAAAGTTGTGTTTGTTGCCTGGAAGTTAGTGGAGGCCAGTTAGAGCCGGTACCAGCCCACCTTCTCGTGACCATTTCACTGCATTTAGTGAAATGGCAATTTTTTGGCATTTTTGCATCGTTCGTTTGGGGGAGGGGCGAGGTTAGGTGACATATGAAAATGATTGATGAGCTACAGGAGGAGGTGTGTGGGAGGGGAAGATGCCGGGGCTTTGCCCCCATAGAAAAGCGCTGCGAAAATAATGTCAAAAAAGGGCTATGCAATGAGATGGGGCGGATCTGCTAGGGCCGGAGAAATGTGGCCACACCCTTTGAGGCCGTGCAGGGACCAGGCTGCATTTCAAACTCTCAGAGGTCGATGGATGAGGTAAGTGGGGTTGGAGGTACTTAGGTGAATGATTACACTGTTGCTCAGTCTGCAAGGGCCAAGGGCAGTCATGACAGTCACGTTGAAGGGGCGCGACAATATGGAACGATCTTTTGGAACGTTTGTAGAGTTAAAAGCAGGATCAGACCATTGGTTTTTGTCTGGGTGGCAAGTCGGTGGCACGCATTTAGGTGGAGGGAAAGGTCTTTGGCTCTGAGGAAAGGAATGGGGCAAGGCCCATGGTTGGTTTGCCATGATGGCCCATTTGGATAGGGGCAGAATGTTTAATTCAAGTGCATTGAGCTAAACCTTCATCATGTATATTGTGTTGAGTGCTTCATGAATCAAAGGACTGGTAGTACTGGTGGGAGTTGCATTTTATTTTTTGGAGGGTATAAATGCGTCCCACAAATCTGCGGGAGTGAGGAACGTTGCAAGGGAGAGTGCGCCAACCGAAGGGTGTATTGGGAAAAATGCTTTCCCTTCAGAACGTTTTGAAAATGGTGGGTTAAATTTGTACATTTTGCAACTCGCTTTATAAAAGACAATTAGGCACACAGCTATATAATTTACATTCACAGGACACAGGGACATTTCCCAGCACATTTCCATGATGCCTATGCCCACAATGTATGCCAGCTCTCTGCCAGTGTAAGAAGACATGTTCATGCTTGCTGTGTTCCAGAATGCGAGTAATGCCAGTGTAAGACAACATGTCCATTCTGGCGGTAGTAGTATATCCCACGATGCCCACGTAACAACACACTCATGTTTGCTTTGCCCATAATGCCATTGTAAGAAAACATCTCTATACTAGTTATGCGAGTATATGCCAGTATCCGCCAGTAAAAACACACTCTTGCTCACTTTACCCATGTGGCCAGTAGTGCCATTGCCAACATCTAAATATACGATCCTTCATAAGTTCTCAGAGACTTTCAAAAGTGTCTTACGACTGTACTGCATGCCATCCCTCCACCCAAAACCATAAAAATCAACAAATCTCGTGACCATCAGAAAACTGGTATACACTTGAATGATTTGAAATCAATAAGAGCCTTCGATACCTGGAGAGAAAATGTGCATCCATTACTGCCAAAACAATCCTAAAAAGCAAGCAAACCCACAGCAAAAACCAAACACTTGAAGTTAAAAACATGTTACTTCACTGAACGCCTTATAATGGCACCAAACAGCACAAAAGAACTCTTCAATGTTCTCAATGGCCTTAGAGGAACCAACAGCCCTGCCAATCGCATCATGCTTTCGAAAGGGCTCTACAAAAAGCTAGTATCATTCTTCACTACGAAAATCAGAACCAGTCATCGAAACATCATCACGTCCTCCCGAGACCCAGATAGTGAGGCTATCATTGCTCCTAAAGAAATGTCTCTTTATGCCCTATTATTCAAAAACATTTTGGGCCTCATTCCGGGTTTGGAGCTAACCATGGAGTAATTAGCTCCATGGTTGCCTCCGAAACCGTCCCAAATCCGGCATGGTGAATGGAGTAATTACCGGTCCATTCCTGGGTTGGAGGGACCGGTAATTCCCCATTCACCTTTTGCCCTTCCCCATTCCCATTTCTGCCCCATAGGGCTCAATGGGAATGGGGAAGGAGGTAATTACGGCACCGTAAATTACGGTACCGTAATTACCTCTGAGGTACCTTTGCGGATCCCGTACTTAACTCCTGCTAAAAGCAGGAGGTAAGGAAGGACCCGCAAAGGGAACTCGGAATTCGGAGGTAAGGGATTACCGGCATCGGCACCCTTACCGGTGCCGGTAATCCCTTACCTCCAACCTCGTAATGACCCCCTTTGTAAGCAAGTGCATCAAGTGCAACACAACTGGCTCTCCCACGCATCCTTGCCCACCGAAAAAAAATAACCAAGATTCTCAGACCCCTCATTCCACGGGATCTTCATGTATTAGTTAATTATTTTTCCTCATCAAAAATATACCAACTGCTCTCAAACATGCAGTAGTCTGTACTCTCCTAAAAAAACAAGGCCAATGAAATGTCGGCCCTTTGTCACAACTGCTCTTCCGGGGAAGCTACAGGAATGAGCCACAATGACTATAACCATTTAAATCAATTAACAACCTTCTTCATCGCCACCAAGCTGGCTTTCGCCTGGGCACGGGAACTGAATCTTTCCCTTTTGTGCTTGCAGATGATATCCGGTGGCTAGCTGATACTGATGGCATGAGCGTTTTCATCTTGCTGGACCTATTGGCTACTTTAAGCATGGTGGATCATACTATCCTCCTAGGCTGTCTTTGCAAGCATCAAAGACATAACTCCTTGTGGTTTGATAGTTCAAAGTCAGAGACCCTAACCCCTTTAAATCAAAAGAATTTGCACTACCTTGCGGTGAACTTCTCATCAAAATGAACCTCAAAACATTAGCTGATCTCATAAATTCCTTCAATCTCCATTTGTATACTTGTACAGACAATAGCCAATTACTCCTAAGATTAGAAGATGACCTCATCAAATTGCATGGCAAAGGACAATGCAAAAAGAATAAAATCCAACCTAGCAAAAACCAAGATAACCACATTCAATTCTTTCAAATCAACATGTAACAGTGAAATATGATTTCAATCTCTGGCTCCCTGCCGCACCACTGTGCAAAAAGCCTGTAACCTTGGAATCCTTATATACTATCGCCTCACATTTGCCCCCTAATTCAACTTCATAGTAAAAGATTACACCTACTTTCTCAAATCATTACATTGCACCATTTACCTCCTCTCAACCAACCATTACATAACGAATATCTATGCTTCCATATGATCCCCACTTGACTACTGCAACAAACCCTATCTTGGTGAGCTATTGGCCCTTGGAAAGGTGCATCTGTTACTGGATTGGATTACACCAGAATAATTCTGAGCCCAAAAACCCGGACAAACTCAAGAAGATGGCAAATTACTGTTTTATTAACAATTATCTAAAACATGGAGGTTACAACGAACATACGCACATTCTCAGCGATTTCCACATGAAATTATATTTATGCGTCAGAATGACCTCATGCTACGTAGCAATAGTGAAAAACCTATAAAGGGTTTCGGATTGGTTAAGGGACACATCTAGATATACAATCATATATGGGCTAGGTTTGTTATTGGCTGTCAGATATCAGGTGGACAACCTAAGACTACCTCTTCATACGTGTCATTTAAGAAAAATCAGTTACACAGTGTTTCATTGGTTTCTCAAGCTATAAGGTCCTTTGGTATATGGACTAATACAATTGGTTTGGCACGCTTGTGCCATGTCTGGAACATTCGGTTAAATTCGCAGCACATAAGCCAAGACCCAGGTGCAAGTAGATAGGACATGAAGCTGCCCTATTTATTTATTTATTTGTTAGACGCTTATACAATTAGCAACAACTGTTTCAAAGCGCCCACAGGGCAACCGGGTGGGGAAAGGGGAAGAGAGACAATGAACAACAAGATAAATAATTGAATCAATAGTACAAACAAATGATGAAAATAACAGGGAGGGGAGACAAACCTACTATGCCTTGTGAGTGTTCAGAGGGGAGGGGGTTAAGGGAAAGGTGCTGAGGTGCTCATGGAGATGTGCTTGGGGTGAAGTGCTAATAAGAGAAAGAAAGTGCAACCTCCTGAGGGGAGGGTGAGCCTAAGTAAGTGCAGTAAATAGACAGTGGCTGGGATGAAAGATGTGGGGGGTCAGGGCCCCGAGGATACATAAGGGTGCTGCACATCAGTCAGGCTACTGTATGATTATCAGGGGAGAGAGGAGGAGAAGGAAGAGGTAGAGAGAAAGGCCTGGAGGCTTTTTCAGAACTTAAGGATGTCCTGCTCCAGATGCAGAGGGAGAGGGAGGCTTTTCCACAGGAGGGAGCCCGCCGAGGAAGGTGATCAACCAGAAGCTCTCTGTTTAGCAAACCGCTTCACACGCAGGGAGTTGGTGCCAGAGGAACACAGGAGCCTAGAAGGGGAGTATTTAGTCAGGAATCGTTGAAGATAGAGTGGTCCCCGGCCCCAGATAGGCTTGTGGCTACCACCCAATTAGCCCAACATCTCTCATCACCCATGCCTTCTGCCATGAAATTCTCTTTGTACTTGTCCTTTCAGAGTATTCATGTCCTAGGAATGCAAGGGGAGTGATGGCACTCGCTATCGTGTCTGCAACTCCAAGTTCAAGCCCTATTTTCAGCCTCGACTCACGTGACAAGAGACCAAGGTTCTGTTCATTCTGCAAGCTTTTTGTTTTAATGAATTAAGACTTGGTATCTTCTGTGTTTTTTCTTGCACCTTAATATGAGAGGATTTATCCTCTGCATACATGTACCTCTTCAGCGTAGATAGCTGACCTTGACTTTTCAGTTCTTGACTTCAGGCCAGAAATTCTCCCAACACAGCTCCAACAACCTGCTATTCTACCGCAACACAGCTTTTCATTTTCTTTTCATAATTATTTGGCTTAATTATTTCATGATACCAATGTCCCGTTTCTGTACAATGGTGGCTCCGCCTTCATTCTATTCTCTACTTGTAGCTAGCCTATACGATGACTTGATCTATCTTGCATTTCAGCGTATGTACATTCATTATACTTCTGATTTCTGCAGTATTTTCTAACATGTAATCTTCTTCTTTTACACTTTTAAGGTTCACTTGATTCTTCGCTTTGTCATTTCTCCTCTAGGATTCACACATTGTCTTCATTCAGTATTTCAGGACTTCGTGCACACCTTCTTATGACGTAATCGTTCATTTTCTTAGCTCTTTCTTAAATTCCTTCAGGAATCTCCTCCTGCTGGCTGTCATCAACTCAAGGGTATATTCGATATGGTTGTCATAATGGATACAGTCTTCCAAATACTCGCTGCAGTATTGATACAATAGCTGGTGTTAGACAGGGCACAGTCTCATGTCTCTAATAGAGGGGGATAGGGGGTAGGATCGCCTGCGGATGTCTACATCTGCTACTCTGTACTGGGTTTCCCAAATCATCATTTTACGGACTCCAGCTTACACAAAATGTGTCAGTCTGGCTAATCTTCAGTCTACGACATACAAGGATTACATCTCATTAGCAGTACGATCAGTCCACTGGTTTTCCATTCGACACAGAATTAAGTTCAATGACCTTTTCACAGTTCACCACACTAACCATGGCTTCAGCCCAAGCTTCATCGCCGCTGTCCACAAAGAATCTTTTCTCTCTGCAGCCAAAACCCACAAAGCTGCAGTCATTTCCACTAAATCCTCGATCTACAACAGTAGAATATGTGAGGCCAACTCTAACATAAAAGAGCTCTTTAAAATCTTCAAAGAACTTGAAGCCCCAGCACCTCCTATTGCCAACTTCCGTAAGAACAAAGTTTGGTGCACTACTGTTTGATCAGCTCTGTCCGACAAAGCCACTAAACTGAGAAACACAACCATCCCCAAGAAATCCTTGCTTGCTGCCAAAGATGACTCCCCTACCCTTCCCCAAGCACTACCAACCTCCACCTCTCCCCCCTTCCAGTTCACTCCTGTCTCGCCCATGGATGTCCTCCTCATCATCCAACATCTCAAACCCTCAATTTGCAAGGGTGACCTCTGCCCCGCCCACATCATTACAATGTGCGCCAAGCACCTGGCACCCATTATCCCTAAATTCATTAAAGCTTCCTTTAAATCCTGCTCTGTCCCCCTGCACATCAAGGAAGCCTGGGTCACCCAGCCTTGATCCCTTCCTCCCCACCAACTACTGTCCCAGCACTACAGTTACTTACCTACTCAAAATCTTAGACCTCACTGCATACATCCAATTCCAAGTCTACCTGGAAACCAACTGCCTGCTAGGTTCTCGCTAATCTGGCTTCAGACCCAGGCACAGCACAGAGGCTGCCCTCCTCGACCTTAAAAAACATCCTGATGGCATCCACGATGCCGGTGAACGAGCTATCCTCCTCCTTCTGGACCTCTACGCAGCCTTTGATTTTGTCGATCATAAAATACTCTGTTCACACCTCACTATTAAATTCAACTTCTCTAGAGAAGCTACTAGTTGGACCAAATATTTTCTCAGCGAGCGATCCTCTAGGGTCTTGGCTGCCTGGAATCTGCTGACCCCATACCTGTCCCCTGTGGTGTCCCTCAGGGCTCCTGCATCTCGCCCACACTGTACAACATGTGCACTAACCCCCTATTTCCACCCCTTGACAATTTTGTGATCCTCTACACAAACTTTGCAGATGATACTCAAATACTGCTAAAACTATCTGGTAACCATGCTACCAATCCTGCAAACATGAATCTAGTCTACAGCAAGAAGGCCCATATTCTGCCTCACAGGGTAAGGAATTTGAGCATTTTCACTATACGCTATCAACATCTGGAGCGCCCTCCCAACATGCGTCCGTGGCCTGGATGATCATCTGCACCGAAGGCTTGCCTGTTTGCTTCCACAACTAATCCCCTCTGCTGTACATCTTCCTTTTTCCTCAGCGCCAAGATGACCGAGGGTGAACATTGAACTTTATGCAAATGATAAAGGAATACAAAAAATGCCATTGTAATAAAGTATGTGTAGGCTGGCTGAACCAATATATGCCAGTATCCCCATGTAACAACACACTCATGTTCACTTTGCCTATATAGCCAGAAATGCCACTGACAAACACATGCCCATGTGCTGTTCTAATATGTGCCATTATCCCTCAAGTAATGACACCCTTATGTCTGCTTTGCCCATATAGCCAGTAATGCAATTGTAAGAAAACATGACCATAATGGCTATGCCAATATATTTCACTACACACATAGGGCCTCATTACGACCCAGGTGGTAAGTTACCGCCTGGGCCGTGACTTTACCACCATGGCGTAAACTACGTTTACGCCATGGTGGTTGGCGGATTTACCGCCCCATTCCAACCTTGGCGGGGCGGTAAATCCCCATTTTCCCATTTTCCCTTCCCCATTCCCATTTTGCCCCATAGGGCATAATGGGAGTGGGGAAGGCGTTAATTACGCCACCGTAAATTACGGTGGGGTAATTAACATCAAGGTCCCTTAGCGCCATGGATTTTAACACCTGCGGTGTTAAAACCTCCATGGCGCTAAGGGACCTCGGAATCAGGCGGTAAGGGTCGGCGCTGTTTACGCCGCCGTAAAACCCTTACCGCCTGAGTCGTAATGAGGCCCATAGTGTTTCCTTCACCCATTTAGGCAATAATGTCATTGTAAGAAAATGTTAAAGCTGGCTTCACCAATATATGCCAATAACTACCTGTAATTAAACCCTCATGTTTGCTTTGCCCTTATAACCAGTAATGCACTTGAAATACTAGATGTCCATGCTGCCTGCACCAATATGTGCCAGGATCCCCATGTCGTCACACACTCATGTTTTCTTTGGTCATCCTGAAAGCAATGCTGGCTACATTAATATCTTCCAGCATTATCACATAATTGCACCCTCACTTTTGCTTTGGTCATCTAGCCATTAATGCCATTGTAAGAAATCATGTCCACACTGCTGAACCAATATATGCCAGTACCCACTTCACAACACACTCACCTGTGTTTACTTTGCCCATAATGCCACTAATGCAATTTGAAGAAAACATGTCAATATTTTCCGTTCCAATGTATGCCTACATTCGTTACCAGCACTTTGATTACACTCTGCAAACGTTCCCTGTCTCCGAACCTGACACATTCGCCAGCATTAATTTGCTCACTCTGTCAGGACTGGACAAAGCTTGTCACTCTGGAGGCGTTGTCAGGACCGTTGATCCCAATTCCTACTTAAACGGGGCATTGCGTGTATCGGCTGTGTACCCTATTCAAGATGTGACCCTCCTTGGATGTCGAAGCACCTTCCAAGATGGCTGTCCCCAGCAGACCGATCAATAGGCTCTTCCACCTTTAGTGTGTGGCACATTGCCTTCTTGTTTCCTGGAGGAACACCACCTTGTGCGTCTTAATGATCAGGTGACGTCTCCCCGGTAGCAGACATTCCTTCGCTGTGCACTTTCTTCGACGCTTTTGTAGTCCCCTTAAGCACGTGTTGCTGTTCCTCCTCCTCACTTCTCTTCCAGAGACTCTTTTGCCTTGGCCATGCTTCCCTTCTACTCTGCCTTTCTCACTGTTCTACCAGAGATTCTACAAGTCAAGTATGGATTCAAGCCAGACCACTACGCTTTGACTACTGCTCTTTCAACCTGTCTCAAATTATGGTGCATCTGGTGGCTATCAAGGGAATCAGCCATCACACCTTCAGTTTGAACAGGTACAAATCATTGCTAATACACTTGCATTCACCAGCCACGCCACAAACCTTCTACGCATATTAAATTTGAAAAGGAAGATGGGGTATCCGTGACATCTGCATGGCTTTTGAAAATATAGATTGGTTTGGGGAGGCTCCAGTAAAGACATTGCACCCTATGTTCAAACATGAATAATTACAAAAGAACAGCTAGTCTGTGGCCCTCATTCTGACTCAGGCGTTAAGGGGTTTACGGCGCCGTAAACGGCGCCGACCCTTAACGCCTGATTACAAGGTTCCCTTTGCGGGATGGCTTTTAACGGCTGCTTTTTTGCAGCCGTTAAAATCCATGCCGCAAAGGGACCTTGGCGATAATTACGGCACCGTAAATTACGGTGTCGTAATTATCGCCTTTCCCCATTCCCTTTATGCCCTATGGGGCGAAAATGGGAATGGCGAAGGGTACAATGGGAAATGGGGATTTACCGCCCCACTCACCTTGAAATGGGGCGGTAAATCCGCCAACCACCATGGCGTAAACATAGTTTACGCCATGGTGGTAAGGGTACGACCCAGGCGGTAACTTACCGCCTGGGTCGTAATGAGGGCCTGTGTCTTATTACCCACGCCTCACACTGCCATCATTATCCCTTTAGATTTAGCTGTAATACCAGCTGTAACATAATCAAACCTCTGAAAATCTACACAGTACTCTTATTAATTCTGCACTCTGCCCAAAATGTCTTTCCTAAACAGTGTGTGTCTGCCAACATGTGTTTTGCTGTTAGCGCTTCTTCAGGGCATTCAATAAGGTATTTAACTAAAGTATTGATACATATGTTAATTACTAGGGATTGTATACAATCTTAAAAAACGATTCTCTTTAATATTGATATCATGCATTTCCCTGTACATATAAATCGAAATGAGACCGTCATGAAAAACAAAAAGAGAAAAAGAAATACATGTGTTACCTTCCATACATTGTACATGTAAAAGAAAAAGACTACAAATAACTGAGAAATTAAAATGAGACCTTAACATTGAACAAAAATTAGTTCCAACCTTTCATATGAATCTTTTCTGTTCTTTTAATTTGTTATGATTTGTGTTGTCCTTTCACAATTGCATTTTTGTGTAACGTGAGGTTTCCGCTGTTGGCTCATATTATTAGTCTTAGCCTTATATGTTATCATGCATCCTTTTTTTAAATCATGTTAATCTGGTAGGTTGTAATTAATTAACTGAAGGGCTCCTAATTGAGTATCCATTATACTAACATGACTCAAGCTCATCTGTGACTGATCCTTTTGTTGTTGTTATTGATTTCAATTAAGGATGTATGCCTCTGTTTTTCCAGTTGTCTGGTTCTGATAAATAGGAGATTTAAAAAATAAATATGAGGCACTTGTGGTGCTCTTCTGGCATAGCTCTCACCTTTTGTGTCACCAAGGTGAGTGAAAACAGCCGATTTTGTTTTTGGTGGGTGAGAGCCCATTGAATTGAATTGGTGTGCAGGAGGCTTGACGGGTGAGTCAGTTGTTGACACCAGCCAAAAGTGTGTGAGTTGAGAGTTCTGCTTTTGGTTTATTTTCAGTTGGTGTATGAGCTACATTGTTGTTATCCTTCTGTTTCCTCCAGTTGTTGTCTGTATTCGATTAATAATACTTAATGATTGGTTCACTTACTGAGATGCCCCAAAACGTGCAACACTCACCTGCTCAGCTTCAGGTACTTGGAAGACAGAGAAGGCTCCCCCTTTTTTCCTGCCAGTCCTCCACCGAGAAACGAAAAGAGAACTGCAGGAACCTGATGTTAGATGTTTAGTTAGAGAGTCCTGCGCTGCATGTTGAGGTTGGTTGTCACTGCTTGCGAGCGCTGCGCAGAACAATGATGGGTGTTGCCAGGATCGGCTTAATCACAGTCTGTTTACTCTATCCCTGCTGAATCCACACCACGACTCCTAAGGTCCGGGACGGAGCCTTTGCATGCGAGATAATGAACGGGTGTAAGTAATTGTAACCCGTGGAGTATTGTCTATTATGAAAATGCAAGCAGTGCTTACTGTCTCGCTAAGGTGAGAGCGAGCGGTGTGAAAGAAAGGGGGGCAGTCCGAGGTGAGAAGCTCTGGACTTCTTTGGAGTAAGAAGAACGCGATAGTTAGAGCAGGCAGAACAAAGAGGAGAGATAACAAAGATACAGGGAGATTCAGTAGAGTGAGAACGAACTTACGAAGCTTCTTAGAAGAGTAGCGATGCACCATCACCTTGGCAACCAGGATACTTCAGCACACCTGCACCAGAATTGGACGTAGAGGAGGGCACACACAGAATGATGCCTGCACCGTCACACAGCACAATGTCAACCATCTTGCGAAGGGATAGAACAAAAGGAAACCTGTGTTTCCAGCGGTGCCACAACCAGTGGTGCATGAAATATACATTATTTGTCTCCCTTCAGAAAGATATTTGCTATTGACACGTAGACCCCCTTAGTTAGTCTTGATTGTTTGTATTTTCATTTTTTTTCTCAATCTTTTTCTGCTTCTTATGGTGCCTGTTTTTAGTCTGTTGACAGATCACGACAGGCTGCTGGAAATTGACATATATGTGCCAAACTTGCCTTTGAATGGATTCTGAGGGTCAATCATTCTCCATTACTCATCCATGTCTGCTGTGTCTGATTTAATGTGGACCATCAACGTTTTCACAGATTCAGTATTTGACCACATGTTTGCTGTGGAAGTGCCACCATTTCAAATGTGTTTATTCATCCGGGCCCTGATCCTCTGGAAGGTGTTTGTGGCATGCGTTACTACTGATTCTGTTCCCAATGCATGGCGGATGGCAGAAATCGTGCCGATTTATAAGAACCGGGGAAGGAATCCCCCACAAACTATTGCCCAATAACCTTGCTAGATAGTTTTGGTAAGGTTTTCGCAAAAGTAATATTGGGACAAGTATGAGAAATGGGTGGCAGAGAACCAAATTATAGGCATGCTCCAGGCGGGTTTCCAGAAGGGGAGGGGCACAATGGATCAGAGCTTCCGTCTTTATAATATCATCCATAAATATACGGTCCTTAGAAAGATGAGACTTTATGCCACTTTTGTGGACCTCAGGACGGCCTTCGACTCTGTCCAACAGGACTTGTCCTACAGAAAGATGGTATGCCAGAGGGACTATTTGGGGCTATCAATCCCCCTCTATAATGAAAATAAGACTGTGGTTAGAGTGGGCCTGTGGGGGGTGAGGGAACTGAGAAATGTAATGTCAATAAAGGAGTAAGGCAGGGCTGCCCGCTAGCTCCCCTTCTGTTCTGGATTTATAGAGAAGAAGTGGTGAACCAACTGCTGGCGGGATGCAAGGATGCGCCAAAACTAAGCAACTCAAGATACACTGGTCTGTACTTTGCAGATGATGCTGTAATTCTGTCGACAACGCCACAGGAAATGAAACAGTCACTATCAGCCTTCCTGGGAAAATGTGAAGAGTTAAAACTGGTACTGAACACAGAGAAGACAAAAACGATGGCCTTCAAGCCCAATTTTGGCAAAAACTGTAATCTTGACATCAGTGCAGGGGGGTTGCCTTTAGAACAAGTAATGTACGATGACTATTTGGGCAAACACTTCAGTGACACTAGCATCTCGTCAAGTCAAATTGCCGGAGTCACTCTAACATTTGAAAAATACAATGGGGCTACCTGCGTTTTCTTTAATAAGCATGGTAGAGGGGCTGTCTCACCTGCCCTGGACTTAAATAAAAAGCAGGCCACGGTAACAGAATTAAGGGGGTTTGTATATTTTAAGCCACTGAGAACGGCGGAGAATACGTTTGTTAAAAGATTGTTGTGTCTCGCTTTGTCCATGTCCAATGCGTTGCTGCACCTTGAATTGGACTCATGTTTTATTGATGCAATAGCCGCAGCCAAACCAATCATGTTTTGGCTTCGGCTCTGGTGGACGCCTGAACTTGACTCCTATAGGACAGACATAATTCACTTGATGAGCCTAGAGAGAGCGAGGAAATTGCCTTGGCTGATGCATGTCAGGAAAAGCCTCTATGATCTAAATGATCATGAGGCATGGACTCAACCTCAGTTAATCAATAAACAAAAGTCCAAACGCATCAAGGCAAAGATTTATGAAGTGTCATATAGAGGAGGCATGGTAACAGTCTCTGTGAACCTAAAATCTGCACCTGATTTTATACGGGTTAAATCAGACTTTGGGTTAAAAAAATATCTGGACTGGATTACCCCCCGTTTGCCCGCGCTCTTTTAAATAATTTTAGACTGGGGCCATTGAGGGTGGCAAAATGTACCGCCTCATGGAGGCCAGGGATACGAGCGAGTGTCCCCTATGTAATGCAAGCAAGGAAACTATTATACATTTTATGTTCTTCTGTTCCGCTACACAGGGACTGAGAAACATACACCTTAAATCCTTAATGAGATAATCACAGTGACTGAGGCGTTGAAGTTATGTAAGACAACTGATGATCCAGGAACTGTTTATAAAGTATTGAAATGTATACACAGGCCTTGGATCCTGAGGCTGAACATTGAGTTGCTCCTTCTGTGTTTTCCTCTGGTGGGGGGGGGGGGGGACTGCATGTTTCTGAAATGTTTAATATGAAACCAGATTCTATACCCCCTTAGGGCTTGGCTATATAAATATTTTGTGCTGAGGCCCAAAATATGAGAATGTTTGTCTTTGATTCCCCCCAGGTATATTGATGTGATGAATTTTATTTATCTATTTCACGGGGGCATTGTAAGGTTTTATCAGCATGATTTGTTTAGGCCAAAACTTTGAGATGTTGTTTTTTAATGAACTCCCTAAGGTATTCTGATGAATTGTATCTGTTTCATTGGGGGCTACGAGATGCAAATACATGATATGCAAATTGATCCTCTCCCGCCTTAAAATATGTATGGTTTTTATTAGATTTTAGTAGGTGACTTGTCTTAGAATCTGGACGAACTGAAAGATGCCGATCGTTTTAATATATGAATTTCTTTTTCTCTTTTAAATTGAATGTACTGTATTGATGTAATGTGATGATGCTCTTTCATGGCTTAGTAGCCGAATAAAAGATTACAAAAGTCAAAGGGCCTCATTACGAGTGTGCCAGTAAAGTAAGAGCGGTGCAGGTAAGCCTACCAGCACTGCTGTTACCGGACCAGCATCCGCCGAGTCTGCGGGCAGGTGCCACCCCACCCGCCAGGTCAGACTTGGAGGACGGGACGGCACCCGCCCACAGACTTTCACAGAAGCACCGGCACTGTTATCAACAGTGCCGGTGCTTCTGTCATCACCATTGAGTCCTATGGGACTAAATACATTAGATGGAAGGGGGAAACTTGCAGTGAAGAGATATTAGCTGCAAAAAAGGCTTTTAATAGCACGTTTTTGTTTGTTTTTAGAATCGAAAATTAGAAATGTTCACATATCCTGAAGAAGACGTACACAACTATCTGGAAGAAATTTACTAGATATTGTTGAGTTGAAACTATTCATATGTTGGAAGTCCCATGCAAACCACAGGATAAAACTGCGGGACACCTCTAGTGGATACAGTTTACAATGTGGACGATTAATATTAGTGGATATATCACCATTAGCAAGAACATTTTAAATTAAACAAATTGGAATAGAAGGCTTACATGCAAATTCTAGCTTTCATAGATGAATTGTTTTAGAATGCTGGAAATGAATGGTATGTATGGAATATGAATTAATGAATGAGAAATAGTAACAATGTTTTATTGAATCAATTTTGTACTACTTTTTTTATATATTAAATAAGAATGAAAATAAAATAATATTTGATTAGCCGCAGCTCTTGTCTCTTTTCCTAGTTTTCCTCGTTTCCCACTGGGCACAATTGTTGTTTAATATATAATTGTTCTATAATTGTTCTCCCCCTGCCAGTGAAGTAGGGGATCCCTCCTATGGTTTTAGGACTTAACATGACACTAGAAGGATTGTTCATCGGAACCAAAGGCCCAGTTGAAGTAGCCATGCCATGGTCTCACATAACACCTCCAGATCCTGATACGATAGAGAAAGCTGCACCAAGGTCTAGATGGAAACCTGAGACAAGAAAATACTACAAAGAGGCAATCCCTGGTTCCACTGGGTTGTCAAAGAAAAGGGCTACTGTGACTTAGGAGGTCAAATGGCTGCCTCCTAGTCAGCGACCAGTAAGAATATCCCAGAATGAGGAAAGTCCACAAAGCCGAGCATGTACAACAACATGAGAAAGGGCGACAGAGCCTGCTGAGAGCAGAGCAGCCTGGTAAGCAGTTAAAAAGGGAGCAAAGCTCTAAGAGCCTTACTTCAGGAAATTTGTGAAATGGACTAGTATAGGGATGGACTACTTAAGAATAGGTTTTGACTTTTCTGTTGGGCCATGGTTCTGTTTATTAGATTAGGACTACTTAAGAGTAGGTCAGGTTTTCTGCTGACCAATATTTTGGATCCTTTGTTTTACAGTAGAGGGTCTCAGCCAGAGACCAGGACAGCATAAAGGTAGGACCCTGATGCAGGGGGAGAGAGAAAAAACCCATAACCCCTTAATTTGCTTACCACTCCTACACCTTATTACTTAGGATGTTCTGTTCTTAGAGTCTGTAAGCATTTATCCTAACCCTACTACGATCATTGTATCACTAACAGAGAAAAGTTGCACTTGAAATTCTTGAGTGCAGTGTCTCAGTGCTTTGCCTACCACAATAGATAAAGGGCACAAAATATATAACCCACATTTGAAAAATCCTGTCACATACTTTTTCAATCAGGTTGTTGTCTTATTGGTGTGCTAGGGGCTCCGATATCTTCTAATTGTTGGTGCTTTGCAGTATATGATATTCAGTTTGGTCTATACATATCCTTTTAAATCTTGATCTAATATTAAAATTTGCCAATGTTTCTGTAGTAACTTGTGAATCACAGTTTGGGATGAATATTCAATAATAAATCCCACAAGATCATTATTTGCTGTGTCTTACATTTTTTTTTGCCACAAGCATGTTATGTCTAATATATCTGCATGCATTGTTACCATCTTATTTTTGAGTTTTTTTATTATTGTTTTGGTAGTAAATATACTTTACACCTTTACAAAATGTGATCATCATAAAAATACATTTAAAAACATGTTATGTACATGAGCATAATACAATAATTTTGCATCACCACCACCTAAATTCATTTCCTCTAAAGAAAACCTTAAGGCCAAACCATTCAAATATACAAATACACTGTGGACACAACACAAATCACCTGCAATACATCATAACAAAATACCCACCACCTACGGATAGGCCACACCTATCCTATTAAAAATTGCACAATTCATTGGTACCAGCTGATCTTCGATCATTGAAACAAGTCTAACAGTTGCTAAAATAATGGCATTAGAGGAGCCCTGCATGCATCTGAACCATACTAAATTGGCTTCAAAACTAGAGTAGGAAAAAAACACAGAATCCAAACAGCATTGCCTTTGCTTAGCGAAAAATTCACAATGCATAAAAAGATGTTCAAGAGTTTCATTTTCAAACTTCTTCAGGCAAAATCGACATTCATCCCACCTCGCCATGTTACCATCAACTGACAAACATGAAGAACACGTGCTGGTATGGAGGAGATACAAACATGAAGAACACGTGCTGGTATGGAGGAGATACAAACATGAAGAACACGTGCTGGTATGGAGGAGATACAAACATGAAGAACACGTGCTGGTATGGAGGAGATACAAACATGAAGAACACGTGCTGGTATGGAGGAGATACAAACATGAAGAACACGTGCTGGTATGGAGGAGATACAAACATGAAGAACACGTGCTGGTATGGAGGAGATACATCAGTGATATTTTTGTTGTTTGGACAGTTGATTTAAAGAAATTCGAAAAATGTACTATGAGGCTAAATCGAAACCTATATAGCCGAGAATTGACAAGTATTTCAAGCACATATGCTATTTCTTTTCTGGATGTGTATATCTATTTGAACTACCATCAAATTGCACTGTTTAATTCATGTAGTATGTAGTTCACCTCATTACTACTGCATTAATTAGAAGCTTGGGTACTTGCTGTAGCGGTGCAACCCACATGGCCCACCTTAAAAGGGGATGACCTTCAGGGAAGGGACACTGGCGGAAGTAAAGTAAAGTAAAGGAGGAGCAGTTGGAAGAAGGACAATAAAGAGAAGGTCAACCACAGCTGGACTACGTTCCTCCATGTGCGAATGATGAGTGCGCATGTATGATACACAGGTGAATGCCATAACAACTTGCGACGAGAAGGAGGATCGGGACCCGCGCTTCGAGGAGAGTGCTGCAATAAGGGCAATCCGCCCGCTCTATGGCAATCTACCCTCAATATAGTACGCAATAGTCTGCCGCCACTGGCTGCATGGTAATCTGCCATCACAGGACGCACAGGAACTCATCCCGTTCCACGGCAGCCCACCGTTCCACTGTATCACAGCAGTCTGCCTTTTCACAGTATCACGGCAGTCCGCCATTACACTTTATCACGGCAGTCTGCCGCCACATAACTGACACAGCAATCCGCCGTTAATGGCAGAGTTGGGTCTACTGCCGGCACCACTGCGCTACGCCATGATAAGCAAACGTCTAAATACAAAGCCTGCATACTTCACGTCAGATCAGGGAAGCTGCAGCAGTCCACTGCCCCACGGCTGCACAACTGTGACCGGCTCCTCCCAGCGCTGACCACTGCCACCATGTCAAAGTGCTAGGCCCACCGCACTCCATGCACTCAGGACTGAGTAGTCTGGCAGGAGAAGGGCTTCTGCACTTTCCTCACAGCTTCAGAGTGAGAAACACATTGTATGATAGTAACAGAGGTGCCGGGAACACTGCCCCCCCCGCAGCCAGCCTGCACAGCAGGCCCCTGGGCATACACAGGGGAAATGCATAAACATGGCCACTTCAATCCAGGGAAGCACAGTGAGTAGCAAGGTGCGGAATTACTGTGGTGGAGTTCCACACACCCTTGACTGAGTGGATCTAATACACCCGACCTCAAGCCAAAAATACATGGGAGGGGTTCTCACTGAAGTAAAATAAAAAGTACATACAGAGTAGACGTCACATCACCCACACTACTAACAGCAAAGAGGTAACAGGGGCCAGAAGAACAGAAAGCAGTGCGAACACAACTGTAAAAGGGGACAACTTAAGACGAAAGAGACACAAGACATAACCACCAGGAAAAGGGAAGAGGAGAGGGAAGAGGTAAGCCAAACTAGTTATACATCTAGAGCAACTTTCTTGAGAAGTCCCCCACCATTTCAGCTACAGCCACCACAAGACACAGTGCCCAGATGGGAAGAGTGGCTGGAGAAGTTTACCATCTTCATGAAGGCAATCAGAGACAGCAAGTCACCAGCACTCCTTGACATATGTACTAACCTGGCAGGGAAAGAAGTCAAAGGGATTACTGAAGACCATACCAACACAGGAGAGATCAACGTATGAGCTGGCCATCACAGCTTGGAACAAGAAGGTAGTAGCCCAGCCAAACAAAGACTTATTGAGATACACCTTCAACAGGTGTGCCCATCTGCTACACGAGACAGTGGAGGAGTTTGTTATATTACTGCAGAAGAACATATACACTGTGAATTTGACAAATTCTCAGATGAGGAAGCGATACACCTGAGAATTATAGAGGGCTGCACATCAGCAGTACTGAGGAAGCATCTCCTTAAGAAACCCCTCCTACTAGAAGAGATTTTAGAACTGGCGTGCATTCATCAAGGAGTGGAGACTGAAGCAACCACCATCGAGAAGGCAAAGGAGGTGAGATGGTTCTCTGCGATGCACGCAAAACGCTCTGGAATGAGACAAGAACACGGTGGCATGGACGGAATGCCTTCTCTATACGCCACACAACAGAGCAGAGGAGAGCTAGGACTTTTCTGCACAGGTGACTGTGGCTAACAATGGGGCAGTGGTGCACGAGATGTGGAAGGCAGAATCTCCTCCAGGAAGTTTGTCGGGAAGGAGTCCTCCACCCACCGATGCTAACACTCTCGAGCAAATGAAAGGGATCCATGAGTTAGAGGGGCTACATCTCCACGAGCATGAGAGACAAGAAGAACCACTGGATGGGTACTACAGTGAATACACAAGGAGGCCAAGAGAACGAGGAGGGGATGGAGATGCCTGGCAATAGAGGATACTGACACCCACAAGTGCCAGAGAATGACTGGACACCCACGAGAGCAGTTTGGCAATAAGTGGGGCGGGGGCGGTGTTGCGGTGTAACCCGCAGTGGCTACCTTAAAAGGGGATGACCATAAAGGAAGGGACACTGGCAGGAGAAAAGCAAAGGAAAGGAAAGGAGGGAGGAGGGAAGGAAACGAGGCAGTTGGAAGAAGGAGCATAAAGAGAAGGTCAACCCCAGCTGGACTCCATTCCTCTAAGTGTGAATGACCGAGTGCGTGTGTATGAAACACGAGTGAAGGCCATAACACTTGCCACTGGCAGAATCTAGAAGTTCCAAACAGGATTCAAAAAAGGCATTGGGACCCAGTTTAATGGCTATATTCTGTTGTGCCAACAAAACACTGCATGGCAGAAGAAGGCTAACAACATCTTTATGGCAACCATTGATTTGTCCTGAGCGTTTAACCTGGTTAATAGGACTAGGCTATAGAATCAACTGGCTTTCTGGGGCCTGCCATTGAGTTTGCTGGATATAATAATGTATTTATTTATTTATATACAGAAGCAACAATGCTCTTTTGATCACAAAAGAATGGGAAGCAGTGATTTTCTAACAATGGGGTGAGTTTGAGGGACATTCTGACCAGGTTGTGGAGCAGAGTAAATGCAACCGTCACCAGGGACAATACATAAGTGGGCATACACAAATTAGGGACAACCAACATTGGACATCTTTAAGTGCCGGCAGGCGGTGCAGCAAGCTGTCCCTGGGATGTGGCCACAATGGGTTAAGTGCTAGAATGGGGACAGAGGAAGTGAGAGACAGAGGCAGGCTAGAGGTGAGGGAAAAATGTTAGCTAGCAGGCAGATGAGAGGTAGGTTAAGAGGTTAACTCAGAGGTGAGGAGGTAGGCTTTTAGTTTGGTTTTGAACAAATCCATGTTTACTGTTTCTTGAATGTCTTGGGAAAGAGAATTCCATGCAAGTGGAGCAAGAAGGGACAAAGAGCAGAAGTGAGAGGAAGCACAGGGATGGTGAGGAGCTGCAAGGGTAGTCAAGGAGGCAGAGCAGAGATTGCAAGAAGGCTTATAGAGGTGGAAATAGGAGGACAGATACAGTGGGGCTTTACCGCGAATAGATTTGTGAATCAGGAGAAGAAATGTAAATCTGGTCCTGTTTTGCATCATCAGCTATCCAGCCTGCTGACGGCACCAGGAAGTAGGTGTGAGGTGAGGAAGTTCAAAGAGAGTCCTGGTAGCAAAGTTAAGGATCTTGTTGAGAGGACAGAAAGCATAGTTGGGGAGACCAAAAAGGATGCTGGCACAGTAGTCAAGTTTAGAGAAGACAAGAGTGATTGAGAGATGCTTGGTGGTGTTTAATGGAAGTAGGTGCCTGATTTTCCTAATATTTAGGAGGTTGAGGCACACCGCTATTCCAGTTTTGGAGATTAAAGTTGAGAAGGTGTGAGAAGGGTCATAGATGACACTAAGGTTTCTAGCTGAAGAAGAGTCGGGGAGAGTGTCAGGTGGAGCTGGATAGCCAGAGGAAGAGATGAGAGAGAGATTTTGGCAGGGAAGATGAGTACCTCTATTTTGGTAGAGTTTAACAACAGAGAGTGCAAAGCCATCCAATATTTAATGGCAGAGAGACAGTTGGAAATGTTGATAGAGAGATCAGAGGAGAGTTCAGGAAAAGAGAAGAAGATTTGGGTGTCGTCCGCAAAGAGTTGGTATGAATGAAGTTACAAACCAACTCTTCTATAAGGGTAAGGGTAGATAATCAAGGGAGAGAACAGACTCAATACCAACACTATGTGGTGTGAGGCAGTGTTGCATGCTTGCTCCCTGTCTGTTTAATTTATACATCTCAGACTTAAACCAGGCATTTTCGAAAGTAAGAACGTTCCCCTAAATTAGCTAATCAGCATATCCAGTGGGTTGTCTATGCTGACACCATTCTTTTATTTAATCAAACTGCAGTGGGTCTACAGCGAGCTCTGAATGCCTTTTACGATTACCTACTAGAAAATGAACTGGTGATCAATGTTGAGAAAACAAAAATAATTAATTTCACCAATAGTTGAAGGCACATGAGCTTTAAGTGGTTGTTGGAGGGTGGATCTATGGAAAGAGTGAAACACTTTAAGTATTTAGGATCACATACTTTTGATAAGCCATGTGATCACCTTTTATTTCCTTTGTTAAAAAATAAATGTACTATTTGCATCCCAATTGCATAAACTCCAGTTCAGGTATTGCCGTTTCTTGTTTCAGCCTCTGGTACAAGGGAAACATTATGTGTAGTCTCGTCTACGGGTTGGTGGTCTGGCATTTTGCAGAATTGGTCTATTTAGCGAGGCTGGAGTGCCTTCTATGGAGGAAATCATTATTGCCTCCAAATCCGGTACCAATAGTTGTCATCAGAAACTAATTGGGCATACTTTCTTTCGCATCTAGAGTTTCAGTGGAATATGCCAAGCCTATCTCGCAAAATCAGCTCCCCTCTGAAGGGTTCCATGTTCGAGCTCCCGCACAAAGCAATGCTCTCTGGGGATTGTTATATGTTATCTAGCCTGTCTGAGAAGTGTGATCGAATGTTGGAAACTCTAAAGATTTGCAGGAATCTCCTAACTGCCAACTCAGTAATGGTTACGAAAGAACTATGGTAGCATGACTGGATTGATAACTTGGAAAGAATTTCCAAGTACAATCTATATGAAGATCGTGGTCCTGAGTATACAAAATTGGACATTTAAATACAATATCTGTTGAGATTTCCCTTGGCTTCCTTTCGAAACATATTACTGAGGTTCAGATTTAACACAATACCAAATATTTTGGGATCTTATGCATCCTAGATAAATCACATTCTCATCCCCAAATTTGTAGAGTATGTGGTATTGAGGGACAATCTGAATCTTGGAAACATTTTCTGGGGGACTGCGCGGGCACTTTGAGTATTCACGTTCTGTATTTTAACTCTTTTGTTGCATCATGCGACATGCTGGATTCCCCATATTTTTGGAATCGCTTATCTGCAGGTTATCAGGTTCCTTTTGACAATAGCTGTTGTAATGAATGCTAAATCTGAAATTGGTGACTCAGGATGACGTTAAGGACGAGAGAATGTACAAAGGATGCTTTTGCCGCCAGCACATGATCTAGGATGGTATCATGCACTTGATATTTTATATTTGAACAGCTGCTATGATGTTGCATTCTGATGATTTTATATACTTTGCTACCATATGATTTGTGATATGTATTTGGATGGAATGTGTTTCCAATGAAATGTTCTAGAATAGATATTTAGTTTTTCTGAACAGATATATTTTACCACTGGTAATTATTTGTTTAATTAGCTACTGTAATTAATAGTTGATCATTGTATTATGTTAAAAATGGCTCAATGTGAATTTGTATGTCTATTTGTCAGTGTGGCATGTTTTTTGAAACTATAACACACTATAATAAAAAATGAAACAAAAACATATCTTTTTTCTAGATCAGATCAGGAGACAGGCCGTGTGGTGTTTTAGCAGACTTACCTTTATTCTCTCTCACAAAACGTAAGCATTCCCTAAAGGTAAGAATTTACAAAGAACAAGAAAGTCCACCGTCCAGAATCTTACTGTCACCTCAGTCTGTTCCTACCACTGTAAAAAGAAAATATATAACTGCAACAAACATACAGTACAATTATGCCCCTTGGCCCTGTCAAGTGAATAGTGGCTAGTTTCTGACAGTTTTTTCTGAACCCCACCCTTATGTTTCTTTCTTAGGAGGGCTCCTCGTCCCTAATAGGCAGTCGAAGCCGGTAAGCTAAAAGTCTCTTTTACCCAGTTTCTTCAAGTCCATACAAAAAGGACTCCTGTCCACCTGTGGTTTGGGTCCTGGGTCTCCCACCCCACTTTGGGCTCCTATGTCTCCAACCCTGCCTTAGGGAGGAAGGATGGCTCATGGGCAACGCGCTTGTCTTGGAAGCAAGTCAACACAGTGCAACGCAGATTCGAATCCTAATCTTGCACTTAGAAACTACTCGTTGGTATTAAGCACATTATAAATGAACAATTACTATTAGAATTGGGGTCTTATGTCTTTCACCCCACTTCTCGGTCTTATATCTCTCTCCCTGCATTGGGGTTTCCCTTTTCCCATCACAGCTTGGGGTCTGGTTCCCTTCACCACGACTTGGGGTCTTGTCTTTCTCCCACCACCTTGGGGTTTCACTTTTCTTACCCCACTTTGGGGTCTGTTTTCTTCACCCTGCCATGGGGTCTTATCAGGTCTTACCTTTCTATCCAGCTGTACACTGTTGGGTCTACGTTGGTCGGATGTTGTCTCTCAACTTGTCGTCTGGCTCCTTGCTGCTCCTTTTGCCAAGGCGATCCTAGCTTCGGATCTGACAGATAGGTCTGCGTTCTGTGGTCTCAGCCGTGGTCGGGGCCTGCGTGCCATCCCAGTCAGACATGCCTCCCAGAAGGAGGTCCTCCTATGTTTTCAGCTCTGAATCTGTCGCTCTCCATCTAAAATAAAAGTAATTGGCACTTTCTCCTTCATTCAGCCGGGCATCGGTCATCCCACTCTGTTCTGGTTCGTGGTGAGTAGGTGCAACCAAAGGGTCATAAACCACACCAGCCATTCTTGAAGGTTGTGTCCAGCCATTCATTAGATTACCACCCATGTACCCAACAAAGATACTATGCTTTTCAGCATAGGGAGAATTATTGACATCCCTTTTTAGGCACCTACTGTCCTCTAATGTGGGGTTAGGGGGGCCACCGCCAGTGAGATCCTGCTTGCCCTGCCTCCTGGGGAGTGTCAAGCTTACCGAGCGCACCTCCCTAGTCCCAAAGGGGATGGCTCCCCAAGAGGGAGAAGGGACACATTCCATGGATTTGTCACACTATTTTAAGAATAACAAATTGTAAACAAAAAATACACGAAGATAACGGAAGTCAATTAAGTCATACTCATAGTGCCATAAATACACCTGTAGGGGAAATGATCATGAACAAGCACAACTGTAGTGAGAAGACTACATTTGAATTTGAAACAAAGATTGCAGGAAGATTTAAGGAAAGCGGATGGAGCAAAAGGTGCGTATAACAAGCCACTGCAAAGGCTTATAGATATAACAGACATGACTTGCTTGCACCAAAACAAAAATCAAGGACACAAGTACAAACAGATCCAGTGAGGTTTCGCTTTTACTGAATATTCATCCAAAACTAAAATGATTCACACATTTCTGCAGAAACGTTGGCACATTTTAACATTACATCAAAATCTGAAAGGCTACATAGAGACCGAATTGAATATCATAAACCACAAAACACCAGCAATTAGGACATATGTGAGTCCCAGCTATTGAGCACCCTCATTAACAGATGCCAAAAAAACAGGTTTACAATGAATGAGACAGGATTTTTCAAATGTGGGTCATTCAACATGTGCCTTTTAGCTTATCATAAAGTAAGTATGTATTTTATTTGCAAAAGAAGACTACTAGAGATCACAGAATTCAACAATCGTCTAAGTAACCATGTTATTTATATGACAGCGTGAATCTGTATGAAATTCTTCTTTGGTTGCACCAAACGTGAACTGAGATCCAGAATTAGAGAACTCTTACATGCCATCAGAAGCAGTGATTAGAAATACCCACGTACATAACACGGGATGAAAGAACATCAATCAGAGGATAAAGATGACATACAGTCCCAAGGCAGTGACAAAGGGAAACTATCAGCCTGAGATGAAGGCAAAGAGCTGGTGATGAGACTGAGAGAAGCCAAAAGCTTCTTCAATATGAGGGCGATCAAGGAAGGTTTGAACATAGACAAAGAAATTAACGTTTTATAACATAAGCAAGAATCTTTACATAGCCAAATGCATATAAATACTTATTGCCTCCTCTCAGGAGGTTTCATCATAAATGTATCTAATAGAATAAATAAAGTGAAGATGCACGACTAATATTTATACTATAAAATACCACAATCTCAGGCTCCCTTGGGACAGATTAGCTCATTTTGCAGTCTGTCTTCAACATTTTGTTTGACACCATTTACCTGCCACATGCAAATGCTTTTGCTTTTTCTCTTGGTTTTTGCCGCAGAGTTTTAATTGTTAAGCAAGAGTGTCTTGGTCCCTCTACTGAGAACGAACATGGGTCAAATGCCCTGTTCTATGGAATTTCTTCAACTCAGGAGGGTCTACTGCCACGTTTTAGCTCACTGCACCATTCACAGAGGAGAAATATCCATTTGCATATCAGTCTTATCCACCCACTTAGGCAGCCCAGCATGGAAATCCTAGGCAACACTCCTCAGAACAAGAGTACCATCAGCAAACCCAGACATGTGTTTCGTCTTAATCGAGCCTCATCAGTGAGGTGAAGCAGAGCCTCTATAGGCTCAGTGAGCAAGGGGTCCACAGCCGGGTTACTTAGGGTGAGACCCCAAGTTTTACTAAAGTTACAAACAAGTGTGGAGCCCCTCTACTGAGAATGAATATGGGTAAAATACCCTGTTCTCTGGGATTTCTTCCACTCAGGAGGGTCTACTACCACATTGTATCTCACTGCATCCTCTACAGAGGCGAAATACACATTTACATATCAGTCTGATCCCACCCAGTCCAGCACCGAAACGCTAAGCAACTCTCCTCAGAACGAGAGTACCATCAGCAACCCCAAATTCGTGTTTTTGCCTTGTTGGACCACCTCAGTGAGTTGAAGATGAGCCTCTCTATGGCACAGCGAGCAAGGGGTCCATGTCTGGATTACCCCAGATTACCTAGGACAGATTGTTCACTGTGCTTTAAGAGAAGCTTCACCTCACTGAGGAGAACCCACACTCTTGTTAATGTTGTTGAGTTTTAATTGTGTTCAGCTGGATCTTGCTTTGTCTAATCTCCTTATTTGTGATACAGTTTAACTAAAACTGTACTCAAAGTTAAACAAACATGTTACAAAGAAACTTCCTTAAAACGTCTAAAAAAATCCAGATTGGTTTCCAAATAATAATCTGAGAAATGTGATGACCAGACAGCAAATATAACCAAAATGGCTCGGTGCATAGTGCATCAATATAGTTTTGCAGAACCTCCTAATTGAAAAATTAAAATATCCAAAGTTTCCGTGTAATCAACTTGCCGTTCAAATTTACACAATCTGCAAACCTGTGCATGGTTTGTTAATTTTAAAAGCGCCCCCTGAATTTCTAAGGTTCTAATACATTAAAATGACCTTTCATAAATTGTCTGAACATATGTTAATCCGTATATTTCAATATGTAATTTTGAATCTTCTTATAGGATTATGCATGTTTCAATAATTTTTCCATTGAACTATAGTTGCCAAGAGGTTATAATTATCCACAGATCCCATTTTGTTTATTTTTTTTAAACTTTTGACGTTGCATCAAGACTATTTATACCCTGTATAAATCACAATTAATACTTTAAAAAATGATAGATTTCCGAAACACAATTAATATTTCAATTTTACCTAGTTTCTATGCTTCATGTAAAAGAGATAATACAGAATTTGATTCTCCATATTTGATTTTCAGAAGCAGCAAATCCTTTTTCACTTGCACCCAAAATTCTAACAATGTGATCCCTAATTCAGACCTTATTTAATGAAAGGGCATAGAGAGAAATCGGCACAGAGCTGGTTTCCAAAACCATCCCTCCAAAACAGATATCAAATGGGAGGGATGATTCAATGTAGCCTCCATCCCATTCAAAGTAGTGAGAATGCATACACATCTTAATTAACGGTGCAAATGAAAATCCCCCATATTTAAAGTCAAGGATTTCTTATTACATCCGTAAATGATAACACTTTTTATGTTTTATCATGTATAAAGGTTGGGGCTTTCTAAGATAGTACATAACCAAGTGACTAAGTATAAAAACAAATGTATAGCAATGCACCAATTATAAATAGCTCTCTTTTCTCTCTCTTTGCAAAGAGTTCACAGTTCAAACAACCTGAGGAGTCTTTCTCTTTTGCTATGGCTCTCCCTGTTCCCCTTACATGTCCAAGTTTCCATAAATTGTATTCCATAGATTTAAGTCTATCGCACTATTCCTTCTCAGCCAGGATTTGCTTGCCAACCAAGCTCAAAGTAGTTGTTAATATCTAGATGACACTTTGTTTAACCATTAACAGTATCTAGCCATACCCCCAGATGGCAAGCACCAGTAAAAGGTTATATACTAGTGGTAGAAATAAGACATCTGATGTTGTTGCCTTATTCCCAACCCGATCATGCGTTTGACCAATCTATGAATACAATCTCACAACAGTTTTGGAGGAAGCCATATCCTTAGTTATTTATAACCATAAATGTTAAATAATAGTAATACACCAAATTATAAAATAATAAACGTCCCCAATAAACCAACTACTTCTTGTATCCATTCAAGTGGTCATCTAATCTACCCTTCTTCACTTCAATGCTACATCAGTACTGTGCACTTACCAATCTTCTGAATATTCCATGCTTACATATTGTCAATCTATAGTCTCATACCCCAGTTTTGATAATATCAACTCAATCTTGAATGTTATGAACAAATGCCAAATCCTGAGTAGACACTTTGAGCATTTTGGTGGGAGACAGCAATCCGCGATGTCTTTGAACGTTGCAGTGAAATCAGAATATAGAATTTGCACCCGGGGAAGGGCGCTCAGCCAATCAGGTGGCTGGAAAAGCCGGCGAGAATGCTCAATCCTTGCCCACTGTCCCAACCACCCGAGGCCCTTCCGCGGGTGGTGTTTTTTTTATCCTTGTGGGTAGGCAACAGGGAGCTTCTCCCTGTTGTCTCCCCCAACCCCTCCACTTACCTGCGGGACCGCAGCATTGAGCTCCAGTTCCAGAATTACTCCTGTCTGGCCACCCCTATAGACATGGAAAAGGGACTCAGCTCCTTTTCCATATGTCAGGCATCTTTATTTCCGTTGTTTTCATTTTTCATCCAGAGATCGGCTGCGCGGATCCCCCGATGAAAAATTTGGAAAGCCATTCTCATCCCGAACAAACCCCGGGGTGCAAATGGCTTTCATGCCCTGCCAGGAGGGCAGAAAAGGCCTTTAATGGCCCACACCCCAAGCTGAAGCTCTCGCGTCACTCGGACCTGCCTTAGCTCAGGTTGGCGGCCCAGTAAAAGCCATGTCCGCCCTCCTGGCAGGGCATGAAAGCCATATTATGTTATTACTCAACTTACAAAATGGTGGTTGGTTGTTCCTAGCACAATGAGAAATGTTCTATGCACTACCAAGGCTTATATACCCAATGTAGGCAGTGCAGGACGTATAAGCAGAACTTAGTGTTGCAAATTGATCTACAGCCTGTCTGTGACCTATAGAATAGTCCGGCTTTAGCAACCAAGTATTTTATAACATGGAACTTTCATTCTACTGTGCTTCTCCTGCCTCCAGCCTGAATCATTGGTGAAGATCTGCTGATGGCCTGCTGGATTTCACCATGCCATACTTCTTCATTGCATAGAAGACCAAATAACGGGTGGAACTTGTAGTGGATATTTGTAGTTAGAGCTAGCTCAGGGGCTTAATTCACTGGTGAGCCCTAGCCAACCAAGTTCAGTTGTCAATTGTAGGTCAAAACCTGTCTTCTTGATGCATTTATGTATGGCGTTATCTCTTGGTCTCATTCAATGTTATGCCTGGGTATTTTTGTGAGCTTTAATATCACAATAGTAAGCATCCTGGTGCGTTTATAGAATATATTACTCAAGGGGGATCTGGGCCATGACAACACTGATCACCACCCCCAAACATGCACTGTATTCCGGAGGTGTATGCTGATGGTTTTATCAGGTGATTCTTCAACTTTAAATGTTTGGGTGCTTAGAACTTGACAGTGTGTCCAAGGCTACTGACTAAACCAAAGTATGAGCAACTTCCCTCTCTAGTGATGTTACAGTGTTGAGCTGCCAAGTCTATCTAATTTCTCTGTGGCGTATTGAGCATGTTGGGCCATCAACTTTTCTCTTGACCAGAAGAGGCTAGAAACAATTAGGTAAAGCCCCATGCGTGCAGCAGATTGAGTGTGATGATGGGGTTTATATAGGGAACAGAGTGTCTTGTACCCAATGCCTCCACATCCATTGCTTAAACATTCTTTATTGACAGCTCTAGTGCATTGGGAAAACAGACAGAGTTGTGTCAGAGATGATATCTGAAAGTCTGTCCCCGCTTCCCCACTTTTCTACCCATGACTGGCTTGAGACCGAAATCGCATGTAAAAATTTGTCAAATGATGCTATCGGTATTGCATCAAAATACCGTAAAGAAAAGACTGAATGCGTATTTGTTGCGCATTCGGCATTGCAGAAATTGTCAAAGCCAAAAATGCTGAACTAGGTGAGCAGGGGTTGCGGGGGGGACCCCCGCTCCCCTAGTTCGCCATTTTTGCCTTTGGTGGCTGCAGGGGTAGGGGGGAAGGGTTCCCCGCATACATTAAATGTAGAACAGGGGACAAAAGAACAAAATCCCAAAAGCTCGAGTTACAAAATGTGAACAAGTTGGCTTTGCATTTTTGTAACTCGAGCTTTTGGGATTCGTTATTTTAAGGTAGAGCCATGCTATCCCTGCAGGAACTCCAGCTCAGCCTATCATTTGCTTACGGTGATTCTGAATGTCCTCTCAAGGAAAGTTTTAGGTCCCCCTCATGTGTCTATCCCCCAATTGCAGATAGATTTAGAGTTAGATTTATTGGGAATTTATAATGCACCTATACAGCAAATGGGGTTTCAAGGCAGGAGATGTTAACATTGTTCTTAAAAGGAAAGCTTAATAACCAAGACAGCCTGGTACCAGAACATTTTAAGTTTATCATGTGAAATCACTATTCTTTTGATTAAAAGACATTGGATCTTTTACAGAAGACAGGTTCTATTTTTTAGGCTTTTCTGGGGGGCTCTGTAATGTACACCAAGCTATGAAGTACATGAGAGTAACACTCGCTTTGTGTTTACAGGACAGTTAATGAAAAGAAAACAATAAAAGAGGTTTGTTGTGGAAATGGTACTGAAGGGTATTTTAGTTGGTGGGTTGCAATGTATTCATGTTCATAAAGTCTGGATATCTGGGCAAAGCATGTTTAAACTATCTTTGGCAGTCTGTCAGGATGTTGCCTTACAAACACCTCGGCCTCTTCAGTGTCATCAGGTCTCAGAAGACAGATTTCATGGTGCACTACATTGGCTTCTCTCCAATCAGCTTTTCTTGTTCCAGGTTGGAGTCCTATGCACAGGAACCTTTCGGAGACACGATCTATTACCGCATAAATGCCAGGAACCCATGTTGCCTAGTCCCAGCCATCATTCCATTGGCGGCTGAGGTGGTGGGAGAAAGATGTCCTATTAGATTCAAGCAAGATGAAACACCTGTGTAAGAGCGCGATATAAATAAAATACCATATCATATCATAAGCACCATAAAACAGGCCTTTTCCATCTATCCCCCCAGACTCTGGAACCTCCTCCCCGTCAACACCTGACTGGCACCCTCGGTTCTACATTTCCAGAAGAAGCTCAAGAGCCCCCACTTCAAGGAGTGGCTCCTAACAACAAACCCCGAACCCCACCACTCTCCCCCTTATCTGCCACTGTGTTATTTGCTGCCCCCTCGGCCCCACGCTAGTTGCTTGTAGATTCCTTGGTGCCAAATTGTCTGCCGTTCCCCTCAGTTGTGAGTTTCCAACTCCCCTATCTCTCTGCTTCCCTCACCATGTTCTTCCACCTATGACTTGTGAAGCTCTCCGCTGCTTCCTGAAGCTAGGTCCGTACTCAATAAATAGTCAAATAATGATAATAATAATAATAATAATAATAATAATAATAATAATAATAATAATAATGACATAGAAAAAATACGTCTACTACAACCCCTCGTAGGACATGTTCCAAATAATAGCCATTTGCAATACATCTTTTCGACTTTGACCTCACTTCTGCTGACCCCTCTGCTCTTTCTAAAAGGATTTTGTTCTACTCAGCCAATAACATTTGAATGTAACATTTTGTGTAAAAATGGATAACGATATTATACTCAGGAGGACGAGAAGCAGCACTTGGAATGTCTTCAAAGCCCACCAACCCTGCTGACCCTGTGGACCCAGAAAGGCTACAACAGCAAAGGGAGGATAACTTAATACTTGGACTCCTGCCAAAGGGCAAGTAAGAATAGCACTTACAGGATAGTAAGGAAAACATAGGCGCTCATGCAGGAGCTGGACACAACAGCTCACCACACCTAACAATCAATAGTGAACAAAGAGACAAGTGCAAGGGAAAACGGGGAACAGACTCCAGGAGAAAGTGAAGGAGCAGGGAAAACGAAATTAAAAGTGCAAAATCTCCTCCATCCCCACGCAGGGAAGGAAAGGAAAAGGGTACAAAATAGGACATCTCTCAATGAGGTGTATTTAAAGGATAAAGGTTACACTGCAGAACAGGCCAAGGTCAAAGGAATAAAGAACGCAGACCTCTGTCTACTCTCACCTCATGACTCCATCTCCTCCTCACTCTCACAGCTTGGCTGGCTTTCCTTTCATTCCCAACTCAAATTCCACTTCCTCTGTCTCATCTTTAAATCTCTCCATGAACTTGCTCCCCCTTATCTCTCCTCTCTCATCTCATTCTACACTCCCTCCCGTTCCCTCAGATCTGCAGGTCACTTCCTTCTCCTTGTTCCCCGTCCACATGTGCCTCCTCTCGTTTTCACTCCTTTCAGCTCCTTGCTCCCCTCCACTGGAACTCCCTTCCACTCTCTATCCCTTCCATCCCCACCTATTCCTCCTTTCGTGTCTCCTTAAAATCTCTCCTTCTCCACACCCCTCCCTGATACACCCGTCTTTTATCCTCCTCATCTTGCCTCTCTACCCCTACCTTGTCTCCTCTTATGTCCCCTCTCCCCCTCTCTCTCGCCTTCACCTTATCTCACTTCCTGTTCCCCACTCCATTCCCCTCTCCACCCCTTTTTCCCTCATTTATCTCTGCTGGCAAATTGTTCTAGTTGCTGTATTAATGGTTTGACTCATATCTTGTATTTGCTTCTACTGTTACTGTATTCTTGTTGTTATAATGTACAGCGCTTTGGCATAAAGCGCTATATAAATAAAATAAACATAAACATAAACTGGGCTGCACAGGAAAAGGAAGGCACTGGAAAGTACTGACTGTGTAAACAGAGAATGACAGAAAGGGAATCCAGGAAGCAGAAAATAATCATAAGCACACTAAATTTGAAATACAGGCATCCAGGAACAAGGAAAACATGAACTAAGAATTAGACATTGAGCAAAAGAACCAGGAACAAAGGACCAGCCACAAACAGGAATACTGCAACTTTGACCAGCGCTGGACTGAAGCAAGCTGAGTTTTTTACGCAGATTAACAATCACATGCCTCAGGTGTGCTGCTTGCTTGCACCTACCAGCCACAGGTGTTCCCAATCCTCCACACAACCTTGTCCTGCAAGGGACGAGATGAAGCATTGGGCAAGGAATACAGGCAAGCATAGATTTTCGAGTATATCAGTATACTGGCTGCCAAAACTCTCAAATGAATCCAGAAGGGAAGTGACATGGAAAATAGGTTTTTAGAGCTCCCAATTCACTGCAGCACTGTGTTGAAAGGTTTGGAAGTGAAGTCTCATAGGGAACAGGCCCCAAAGAAGGCCCCCAAGAGGCAGGAACGAGAGTGTAGGCAGCGAATCGTGACACATGCCCTGCCCGTGTGGCAGGGACTTATTGTAACGCTCACCTGATTCCCACGGAGGCGCAGGTCTGGCTTCGAGTGCTGATGCTTCTTCAATGGTGAAGCGCAGGGCTCTGAAGATGGACAGGAAGGGCCCTCTACTCTGGCTTCTCCGGCTCGCAGGAATATTCCCCTGTGCGTGAAAAGGGAGTATTACCTACTGACTGAGTTATGCTCAAGCCTCCCACTCTCTTCCAACCCTCCACGATACCCTTCCACGATTCCCCGTGAAGTCTCACCTTAGGGTCAGGAAGGATGAGCTCTCCATCCTGCTTCTGATGCAGGGGCGCGTTGAAACCCAGTTACTTCACTGGATTGAGGTTTGATGGAAGTTCAAATAAGCTTGACTATTCAGGTAAGGCTCTGTAAAAGTTCTGTTGCAAGTTCAAAAGTCCAAGCTTAATAATAATGTTCATTGTCTTTTGCAGCAAGCGCTAATGCTTATGTCTTTTTTCCCCTTAGGGGCCGGGGTTCGGAATGCCGGAGATATGGCACCGACCCGAAGTGAAACGTGCAGTTCCAGTTCCAGTAAATGGCAGGTTAGATCTGGATGAGCGCTCGGGTAATGTCTTTGCATTCGCTCATTCAATGTCTTTGTCTTTTTTCCCCATAGGGGACGGGGTCCGGAAAATGCCTGGAAGCGGCAAGACCCGAAATTAAATGGGAATGACCCAACAGGTAAGTCTTATTCCCTTCCTTCTCTCACCTCTTATTCTTGTCTTTTTCTCTAGGCTCTGGGAAGTGGCTGTGTATCCGGATGATCGCTGCTGAAGATGGAGGAACCCAGGAAAGGTGAGTGAAATGCAGCGCTGCAGCGATCGTAACGAAATGCTTTTAAAAAATAATGTCTTCCCTTTCAGGATCGTCGGTGATGTCTCTGTGGTGCAGATTCAGCTGGTAAGGTCTCTTGTCTCCCTTTGCAGGTGACCCAGGATGCTGACAGGCGTGGCTGAAGTCCAGATGCAGGAGCTGACACAGTGAGCTTCCAGCTGCGAGGAGCAGAACAACGCGAAGCGTGAGTTGCTGATCGGGTGTGGTTTAAATAGCTTTGGAAGAAGTTCCAGGTATGTATCCTTCCACCGATCAGGTATGTATCCTTCCCCGACCACACCCAGGGGAAAGTAGGTCCACAGGTAAAGTAGTTCCATTCAGGCATCAAGAGGGCCTGGATGTAGCAGCATGGTCTGCATCAGGTAAGTGCACATTAAAACACTTGAACACATGCCTAGCTTTATGAGCCTGGCGCCTAAGACGCCAGGACAGGGGTCCAACATGAGCCTGGTGCCTAAGGCGCCAGGACTGCGTCCAAAGGGCCCCAGCTTGGGCCCGCTGGCACTCTCCTGGGGGAAATGATGCCTGCCTCTGGGGTTGCTGGGTCGGACCTGGCTCCTTGGAGGTAGGCATCATGACACTTATCACATGAACCTAACCCAGGATCGTGTCCCTTTAAGGAACCCTCATAATAGGGTGATAAATGCAGAAATCACAAACCACCTTGGGTATGCAGCTGAACACCACTACATGGCCTGCCCTATGGCGGTAATTCCTTGCAGGATTTTGGGAGAGTAAAGACAGCCACTGGTGGAAGTTGGCAGGCAGTGTGAGAATCAGAGCAGCCCTGTACTGGTGAGGAGAAAGTCAACATAAAACAAACAGGGAACGCCTGTATTTGAAGTACTAACATTTTAGTTACCCAGGACCTAGGTTTTTTACACACAAGGGTGACGCAAAGGAGAACAATTGTATTCAATTATTCAATCCAAAGCAACTAAACTCACACTGTCCCTTATCAGAAGCACTACGCTATCCCTGGGAAATAAAATTACCCTATCTAACAGGGATAGAGGGAGAGAAATATCTCACCACTAAACTCAGCAATGAATCAATCAAATGTAACTCATATGTAGTTTCCAAAACCTGTCTTTAATGGTTTTTTAAAATTGATTTAGTTGAATACAATCAACCTTTCCCTATTTTACAAGAAAAAATGACATATTTACAATTGAATAAAATACAATTTTCATGATTGCAAAATAAAAAGCCTAATTATATCTAAATAAATGATTTTTTACTATTACACATTTGACAAAGTACAAGCAAACCAATTATAAAGAATCATATAAAGTGTCAACTACCCATGAGTTATTCCAATGCAAGTGACAGCGACAATATAAAATGTACAACAGCTAAACGAACAGATACGAGTTGTGAATGAAAGAGGCCTTTCCACAGTGGCTTTGTTGTTACAAAAGTATATTCACTAAAAAAACATAGAAAACACATTGGCCCTCATTCCGAGGTTGGTGGTAGTCATAACGGCTCCGGCACCGGTATAGTTCAATGGGGACTTACCGGTGTAGTCCGTCCTTTGTGGGACCAGTAAGTGCCCATTGAAAATGCCATTCCCATTGAGCCCTCAGAGGGCTCAATGGGAATGGGGAGGGCGCTAATAACGGGCTCGCGACTTGCGAGCCCGTTATTAGCGCCCTGGTCCCTTAACGGGTCCCGTCCAGAACGGCTGGCCAGACCTGCCGTTCCTGGTGGGACCCGCTAAGGGACCTTGTAGTAGGGCGGTAAGGGATTACTGGCACCGGTCTCCTTACCGGTGCCCGGTATCCCTTACCGCCCAACTTGGAATGAGGCCCATTGTCCTTTTCATCAATAGAGCTGGGCATTCAGAAATGAAATGTTCGAGAGCTTCAGGTTGATAGACACACTTGCAAAATCTGCACACATTACTGTCTTTCGAAATGATTTTCCGTTTTGCATGCAGATCATTTGTGTTCCCTAAACTGAATCGAAATCTCTTGAACAATTGTCTGTATTTTGAAGAAGGGAACTTAATGAAATAGGACTCTGGTTTGTTTATATGCTTTAGCAGAAATTGAGACTGTCTGAAGGACTGATCTAAACCTGTCTTTAAATTCCCCCACTGTGCTTGTCTCCTATAACACATACCCCCCCATTAGCAGCGAGCATAACCATGTTAAACCTACCCAGCCATGAAGATATGCTTGAAAATTGTGTAACACCTGCAACTGTAAAAACCAGGGGCAATTTGTCGCAGGACCCACCAAGCATTTTCGGAGAGATTTTTTACTTTATTTTGCTCACCTTCAAGTGTGCATGTGTTAGATTTGTCCTTCACATGATACTTAAATTAAACCACAAGTGACAATGCCCACACAAACAACAGTTAAACGGGTATCCCTAATGCATAGTCAAAAGGATATCCGTGGTACAGGTCGACCGGTTTCGGTGACTCAAAGTCTGTCACCTTCCTCAGGACCAACAGAACGAATATTACATTCTTCTAAGAGTCATCAATACTGTCCTCAATCAAGTAGTTGAGGCAGCTAATTGCCAACCTGTAGCAGACCTTGAATCCTCTCGATCTACACATCCACAAATGCCTGTGTCTTCAAACTCCTGGCCACTATGTCACGGGACATCCCCATTTTATGGATGTAATCTGAGATGGTGTTGTTTACCTCCTGGAGAAAGAGGGGAGCTGGCGTCTGAAAGAACGTGCAGTGAAAAAATGCAGACCGCTGCTCGTTCAAACCCAAAGTCAAGCCACTGCGCTCAAAGGTCTCTTTGATTTCCAGCTCCAATTGATGAGAATGTGAGTGTGAGCTGAGACCACAGAGTGCATATCTCTGTTGTTTGTGCTCCTTCCCACGTATGCGCAAACTCAGAATCAAGGATGCCATATAGCCAATAAGAAGACTTGGTCAGCGGACTTGTGTACTAAGGAAGGAGGGCTAATAGAGCAACGGGAGGGCTGCTGTCTAGTAGATAGTTACCAATCACATTTCTAAAGTAGAAATCCTAACACACCTGGGCACAGTTAAGCAAGGGAAGTTCTTGCAGGCTATACCAGGTCCCTGAATAAGGTCTGCATGTTGTCAGATGAATGTGGGCATTTGGAGGCAGTAGAGGTGAGGTGCAGGAGGCTGGGGAAACAAAGACGTAGAAGGAGGAATGAGGACAGAGAGGAGGTGGTGAACCTGGGGAGAGGAGAGGGGGTTGGAGATAGGTCAGAGTGAAGGAGACAGATGATGAGGGAAAGGGCAAAGGGGAGGTGACAGATAACATAGGTTTTAAGAGAGGGAGTAAGTATCACAAAAGTGTAAGGAGAAGGAGGAGAAATATCAGCAGATGGATAACTATCAGGAGAAGGGAAGGAGTGGAGGGGAAATAGTACCCCTGCAGAGCTAGAATAAAGACATTTCAGAAGTAGGCACCATCAAAGCCTGGGCGAAGGGAGATGAGAAGGGAAGAAGGAACATACACATGGTTAATCATTAAAGAAGCAGAACAGACTCGAGGAGCAGAAGTGGAGGTTCTTCTAGGAATTGAGATCATCCTGGCTACTGGGAAGGCAGAGGAAGGTGAGATGTTGGGGAGCAGAGACATGTCTCCAAGACAGGGAGGAGATGTAAGACACCAGGAAGTGTAGACCAATCTAAATGGCTTGATCTCACGTGTAACCTTTGAACTTTGCTGGGTAGCACTCTGGCTTCCCTCTTGTTGCTGCAAAGACCAGACATGTGGCCACATGCATGCCATTACACTTAGGTGAAAGGGTCTCCTGAGAACATGAGAAACCAGTACATGTAGAAACAGAGTGGCCAAAGAAATCAAGAAAGCAGTAAAAGGCTACTTAAACCCCCAAACCTTGAGTGACTGAGATAGTTACGGGGTGAAATCCTGGATTGGGAGACTGTGGGCCTCATCACGAGTAGGCCGGTAACGCCGGCGGTATTACTGCCGGCACTATTAGCCCTACTGCCAACCCCCCAGGCGCTATTAGCGCTGGATCACGGGTTTGGCGGAACGGTTAGTGCCCATTCCCCATTGGGCCCATTCAGGAATTTCCCATTCCGCATTGGGCCCAATGGGGAAATTTCGCACTATTACCACCAGTGGATTTCCCGCTGGCGGTATTAGCGCCGAAAATCAACAAAATTGCAGCAGATTTGCCCCCAGCTCAGAGCTGGGGGGAAATCTGCCAAGGCCGTGATTTGGCAGACCCTTTAATGCGGCAGTAATAGCGTTCCCGCTACATATAAGGGTTACCGTCAAACTTGTGATGAGGCCCTTTGTGGTGCATCAGGAAAAACTTGCACCCTGAGTCTCTCTGCCTGTATGGAACTCACAAAGCAGCCAATTTAATTTGACAATTCTATGTGTCCGTCTTGCATTGATTCAGCTTGGCTTCGACATTACATGAATGCAGCAGATAAGGGAGATGCGTAATCATAATCAGTTATTTATAACGCGCTTAATACCCAGAGGTTTCTAAGTGCAGACCCGGGGATCGAAGTTGTGTTGCTCTGCGTCGTCTTGCTTCCAAGGCAAGCACGTTGGTCCTGAGCTATCCTCCTCAGCCGAATAATTTAGCAGTCATGGACACTGAATTTATAAATCATGACTGGCAAGTACCAATGGTAAATGATGTAGTTCTCCTTGTTGACCTCCACCTCTCCCTATAGCCTCAGATCAGCCCACTAACATAGTTTCCCTTCTCCAACTTAGAGGTTTAAATCATATTTCACACGATTTGGCCTGTAGTCGTCCAATCATAGCAGTGCAGCCATTTGTGTGGTTTGTAGTCGTCCAATCATAGCAGTGCAGCCATTTGTGTGGTTTGTAGTCGTCCAATCATAGCAGTGCAGCCATTTGTGTGGTTTGTAGTCGTCCAATCATAGCAGTGCAGCCATTTGTGTGGTTGGTCTTGATGAATGGGAATTGCGTGAATAGGTTTTCAGAACGGTCTCAGTTACGGTCAAAATAGAGACCAGAGCACCTGTGCAAACCTCTGCATGGCATGTATGCATCCCATGCACTGTTGTTTGGTCATTTTCTTCGCCGAAATGACCTGTGGCTGTAAAAAAGGGTATGTATATGTTTAGGGATAGCAGGTATGGGGATGCTAAGGGCAGGGTTGGGAGGGTCCGGTGGGCCCTCATTACGCGGGAAAACAAAAAACACCACTGTTATTTTAGTGAAGTGAATTACCATGAGGTAATTTACTTCGATGAAACAAAGTAGAAGCATGCACACACTAGACCAGTAAGAACAAGTATCAGGACATCCTCTGCCCATGCCGCTTGGCACATGGAATTCTTTACCTCACCATACAGTGTCGCAAGAGAAGTGAAATGCTCTGTTTTATTTCACAATTAGGGATTCCCAATAATAGGGGCCATTTCTTAAGCAATTGTGGCTAGTCAAGCATCACTCTACGTTCCATTGTGCGTAAGTTGTATCTACTTCATATATGGATCTACCTAAATTCGGCACAGGGATTAATGCAATGCGCTATTGCTGCTTCTAGCTCTCATCGGAAGTAAGGCACAAAGTGCATACAGTTCCTCGAAAAGTGCATATATGCTGTAAATGTACATTTTTGTTAGGTTGCGGTTCAGGACTAAGACCTGTGAGCCAAAGCTCAAAGACATACAGAAGCTGATGGATCTGCCACAACTTTGCCACTGGAACACCAAGGGGCACCCATTGTGAACTAATTAGGACTGAAAGTTCTTGAACATACTCTTCCCTGGACAATACCTAATCATATTTATTTCTTTACTTTCCCTTTACAACACTTTGGTACTTCCCTATGTCATTTCACAAACTACACATCCCATGGTGCACCTTTCAGTAGTTTTCATTACCTGGCTATTCCTATGCCTCAGCATTACCAACCCCAGAAGCCCTAGAGATCAGTGCTGCTTTCATTTTCCCAGGTCCAGAGAGGGAGGAGGCAGATTACCTTCAGGTGTGGTGCTCCTGGTGCTGCTAACGAGTCTGCTTCAGCACAGGGTGGACCAGTATTTAAGGGCTCTTGCATTGAGTTTGCTGCCAGGCCCTTTTGCATTGATCCTTGGAGTTATGCTGTATCCTATTGCTGCTCTTTCTAGAACCTGCTGCTGTTCCAGTTCCAGATCCCTGTGCTCCGTGCCCTGCAGCCTTGCTACTCTGCCTGCACTCCCCTGCCTTCTGCCCTGCATCCCTGCACTTCCTGCCCTGCAGCCCTGCAAACCTGCTTGCAGTCCTCTGTTCCCTGTCCGCAGACCCTTGCTCTCCCACCAAATCTAGTTCCTTGTTCTGTGCCCATAGACCTTTTTACCTGGCTTTAGCTTCCTAGATTCCAGTTCAGAGTTTCCTTGTTATCTGTTTGAAGTCTACCAGGTTGGGGTTGGAAGCCCATGGCTGAAATGTTTGAGGGAGAAAAGACTGAAAGTTATTTTTCCGAAAGCTTTCTGTCTTTTCTCCCCTGAACATTGCAGCCATGGGCTTCCAACCACACCCAAACCCACCCCTCCCACACCACCCCCTACTAACCTTGCGGTGGCACACTTCGCTGTGTGCAGCCGACTCGCTGTGTCCCCGCGACCCCTGTTCCCTTTCACTTCCATGATCGAGAGCCAGTGCTGCAGGGTCCTTTTCTTTTTCTTTTTTACTCTGTACAGGATCGGCTGCAGGGGACACCTCTGGGGATTTGCAGGGATTTGGGATCTGGGGGGATTTGGTCAAACCTTTTCGGACAAATCTCCCATTCAGGCTTTTTTATTCTGGCTTTTTGGACGATTCCGTCCTGCCCTTGTTATTCCGGTCCAAAGTTACAGTACCTTGTATTCCATGTTACCAGTCTGTAGTTCAGTCCTTGTTATTCAAGTCGAGAGATTCAATCCTTAGTTTTCTTGTTCCTGGACTATAGTTCAGTCCGTTGTTCCTCTATTCGGTTTCCTAGTTCGTAGTCTGCAGTTCCAGTCTCCCGTACCTTCATGCTTAGGTTCTTGTCTTCTTGCTTATTCTCTTTCTTTCTGTTCTCTGTCTTGTACCTTGCTCACTTTAACTTCCTGTTCTATCCCTGGATCTGTTACAATTCTTGTCCTCACTTGTGCTTGTGCAATTCCTTTGTACAGAGTTTGACTGCTGGGTTCCCCCTTTCCTTTGTCGCATTTCAGTATTGAAGCTAGTGCCATATTATTAACAGTGTGCTGATCCCTGTTTCAGGAGCAGTCACATTTCAGTTTCTGATGAACCCATACAGGTTTCAGTCTTGTGAGTATTGTTTCCTTGTTTGTTCCTTAGGGTCCAGGCACAGACACCAACTCCTGCTGCCCGCTTCCATGAGCATTCAGAGTGGCACCCTGTAATAGTAACCAGCTCAGAAGGCTAGAGTTTCCCCTAACCCTGTGGGATACTCTTCCCACATTCTGCATACACCCCAAGTGGGACCCTACCGTGCTTGTCTTACTTGCACTCCCTGTCCTTTTCTATTGACTGCCTTTGTTGCCTGTCTGAAGTTATTGCATATCCTTTCCTCTCTGCAGGACTCCTTACACTCCTGTCTTTTCTGCACTTTTCTTCCCTCTGCTGTGTGAGCACGGTTCTGCCCTCAAGCCCCTGACAGGATCACCTGAAAGACCAGACAGTGTAGGAGCGTTGGCTAGAGAATGCGACTCTGCGCTTCCCACGTTACAAAGACAACTGGGACCAACATCACATACAGGAAAAGACAAATCATACATTGTTATCATACATGTCACTGTAGGGCATTAGAAATGTGACATGAACGTACAGTACCACTGTTGAAGGTGGTCTGAGTTTCTGGAGGTGGACCCGACTATCATAAGGTACCTTGTAAGTCTTTCCAACAATTGAACGTCAACAACATCCTCAAGCCATTCTCCCTTTTATTTAGGGCACTACCACAAAGTCTATATAAGAGCACTTCCAGACTGCAAAATATTAAATGTTCTGCATGACTACCATAGCCTATACTGTGACAGCTCAGTGAGTATCAGATACAGTCCATGGAGAGAGTGGTGTGTATCTCACTACCAGTGCAGACTGGTATCTGGCAGGGTTTTGTTATACAAATGTGAGTCGTGAAAAGAATCTAGAAGAGGAATGTTTTGAGTTGACGTCTTAACTTAAGGTGATCTTCAGTGGTATGGATAGAAAATGGAAGGGTATTCCAAAGAATGGAAGCTGCAGCAGCAAAGGCATGTCCGCCCACACTTGTGAGATGGAACTGAGACACCTGAATGCACAAGGCGTGAAGCAGAGTGAAGGACGAAATGTATCCCAATAGAACTCCGCCCCGTGCCCATAAAATGCATGGTGGACAATGCAGCGGGTTTTAAATTTGATTCTGCCAGCCACAGGGAGCCACTGTAGAGCACACAGAAGGGAAGAAATATAAGCACAGTATGAAACACTGAAGGCCACTCAAGTGGCTGAATTCTGGAGGACTTGAAGCCGCTGGAGCACGTATTCCGGTTGTATGAGAAAGAGAGAGTTGCAGTACTCAAGATGAGCAAATCCCACAGAAGCAACAACTGGCGCACAGAGATAGGAAAGCAGGAAAGAAAGGACCTTCCGAAGAACCTTGATTTTAAAATGGCCAAACTGACAGGCCAAGCTAATTTGAGCCTCCATACACAGAGAGGCCGTAATGTTAACAGCTATGTCTTTCAAAATGGTCACAGGGGAGGGAAATGGGCCAAGTGAGGGTGGCCAGAAATCTGCAGTCTAAAGCAAGGAAGTGGTTGAAGATCCAGCACCAATACCTCGGTTTTTTCACCATTGAGCTTGAGCCACTAACGGCACATTCAGCGGCCCACTGACTTAAGGCAAGCTTGGTGGCCACTTGATTGTTTGAGATCAAGACAGACCACAATTTGTGCGTCGTCGACATATGTGTAACAGCAAAAACCATGAGAGTTAATCAGTGTAGCAAAAGGCTGCACATAAATGTTAAATAAAATGGGAGAAAGAGCCAAGCCCTGGGGGACACCACAAGTGACTAGGACAGGGGCCGACTGCAAAGGAGGAAGAGAGAGGGACTGAGAGCTGTCTCTAATAAAAGGGTGGAAACAAGCCAGAACCCGTCCGGTGATGCCCACCCAGGCCAGTCGACCAAGCAGGATGAAGTGGTCGATGGTATCAAATGCTGCAGTAAGGTCTAAAAGGATCAGAGTGCCCACACCACCACTGTCAGTCAACCTGGCCAGGTCGTCAACCACTGAGACAAGCACTGACTCAGGTGCTATGGCTGGGCCAAAAAACAAATTGGATTGGATCAAAAAAGAAGTGCGCTCAACAAAAGAAGAAATAATAGGGGTGATAAGCCTTCAAATATTTTCATAGAAAACAGAAGTAATGAAATAGGTTGATAGTTGGCGGGAGAGGACGGGTCAAATGAGTTTTTTTTTAAGCAATCACCAGGGCATGTTTGAGCAATGAAAAAATAAAACCAGACAACACAGATTGATGAACTGCTGATGTTAGAAACTTAGCCCGCCCGGCGGCTATGGATTTAAGAACCAAGACAGGAATAGAATCAAGTGAGAAGAGGACTTGAGGTGATTAATAGTTCGAAGAATATCAACGGTAGTGAAAACAGGAGAATCAGACCAAGC
Source organism: Ambystoma mexicanum (assembly GCF_040938575.1). Lineage (NCBI taxonomy): Eukaryota > Metazoa > Chordata > Amphibia > Caudata > Ambystomatidae > Ambystoma > Ambystoma mexicanum. The sequence continues at coordinate 1,167,182,088 of NC_090927.1, forward strand.
TGAGGGAGGCTGTGTGCACTCCAGGATACATTGATAACTAGACTAGTGGGCAGCGAAATCGCAGCGGATTAATGAGATTTTATCAATTAAGAAAGAGGACAAAGAGTCGCAGAGCACCTGCGAAGGGGTAGCGGAGCTATGCAGGAGTGAGGGGGCAGGATGAGAGGGACTGCACCACTTTGAAAATCTCTTTAGAATGATTGAGCGCTGTAAATCTATGGTCAGTGAAGTAATCTGATTTGGCAGCCAACATGGCTTTGTCATAATGAGAAATGGCAGTCTGATACACAGATTTAGCTGGAGGACAATAGTTCCAGTGCCATTTCCTTTCCGCCTGACAGAGGTCAGCCGGTTGGGAAGTGAACCAAGGTTTAGAGGATGAACCTGAGGTTTAAGGGGCTTCAATGAAGAAGAATGATTGGCAGCATTCAAAAAAGTTGAAGACAAAAATTCAAAATCAAAGTTATGCGGTGTCCTCGCCCCATAGCCTTTTGAACTCTACATCAGTGGTTTGCAACACTGCAGCTCACCAAGTGTATTGGACTTGAACTCCCATGATCCCTCACCATTGACAATGCTGGCTAGGGCTGATGGGAATTGTAGACCAAAAACATCTGGAGATCCAAATGTTGCAGACCATTGATCTGCATTAAAGGGATAGTGGACACAGCAGCAGAGATAACACGCGATGTGCCGAGCCTGGGCTATAGATGCCGCACAGCACTCCTCTGCGCAGGCGGCGGGATGGCCCTCCTACGGAGGAAGGGGCGAGCACTGCCGGCACTGGTGGCCGCCCTAGAGGCATTTCCTGAAAATGTGTCACTTTCTAATCGAAAATCGAAGTTTATTGGTCTTGTAAAAAAAAAAGAAACAGAATGGGAAAGGGTGATTATGTGAAGGTAAAGGCCATCGCCCACCCCGATGGAAGGTGGTCTGTTATAGATGTCCCGCATGATCCGTGGTGCAAAGACTAGAGTTATCCTCCGACAGCAGGCAGGCGGGTGGTTCTTTGTGGTTTCTGGCACTATACGGGGTGAGGGGTGTGGGGGGTGACGCCCGGAACGCCCTGTAGGTCTTCCAGCCAGACTTAGTGGTTGCCCTTTGGAAGCAGCTCCTATGAGTAGCGGGGAGCGCGGGGAACAGTGTGATAATGTTATTGCAGGCGGAAATGTGGGATGACCCTATTATAGGGGAACTGGGGCGGGCACTTGAGAGGCTCTGGAGAGTCTATGCTATGGACACCTGACACACCTGGCCTGCAGCAAGAGGTTATTGTGGCCCTCCATACATTGCTTGAGCAAGCGAGATTGAGCTGTGGGTCTGAGTTGGATCAGGCACCCCTTATTAACGTAGGCTTTTAAGAGGCCCGGTTGCCCCCCAAGCACAATCCCAGGCCCCTTGTTGGACCCCGGTATTGGAAGACGTGGCCAGCCCCCAGTATGGTGGGTTAGAACCTGGGCAACTGGTAGCCTGAAGCTCCCGGTTTACTTTGAAGGATTCTATGTGCCAAGGAATATTTTATGGCGAATTTAAAACTTGACGAAAAACCTCAGCGATACTTTCTCAGTGCATTTTTTATTTTGATGGAATTGTTGCTTTTCACAAATTTGTTTTGGAGAAACGCACCTGGACATGGTTGCACTCAAATTCTGTTCAACTGCCTTCTTTCATGTTTTGCACTCCTGTATTTTCAAATAAATTCCATGTCTCATTACTTTTGATGTTTTCTACTTTGTTTTTCTTTCTTTTCCAGGGTCAGAAATCGGGACGACTTCCCTCTTTGCCGCATGGTCAGCATCCACCTTGTCCCCCGATTGTTTTTCAACTTTTCTCTTTTTCCAATTTTGTTGGTACTTTTTATTTAGCTTTTTCTCTGATTTCATGTTGGTCGCCCCCTCCAGATGCCTAGTTCTCAATTAGCATGCCCTCATTCGACGGCAATCTGCATGTTTTAGATTCTTTTTAGCATGTATTTATTTGTAATTGGTATGCGTTTACTCCCATCTAGGGGCCCAAGCTGGCGTTACACCTTATTCCAAATTCATTTGACCCATTGAAACCTTCTTTTTCTCACTGAGCCTCTGTCATTCTTCAAGTTCAATTTCCTCATTGTTTTTCATGCAATATTCGTCAGCTACCCAGAAGGCAAGAGGGGCGCCAGACGCAAAGGCTGAGCTTACAAACACAACCTATGTTACTGGCACAGAGAACAACAGCACACTTTTGACTTCTTGTGGGGGACATGAACATAAACAAACTGGCTATTAGAAGTGAAAGGCGCCTAAAAGGTTGGCCCCAGAGCCAGAACACTTAAGTCATTCCAAACACCATTGACTAGCAATGCTGGTTAACTGCCAGGCTGTTATGCAAGTCTATGCAAAAAGGACGAGCATACTCGTCCTTGACACTTAATGTTTACATTTACAAGAACAGTAACATGTAATCGGCACGGTGTGCTTAATGGGACATGGATCATCCTCCTTTAGTCGTCAGATAAGTTTTATGTTTGCATGTTGGCTGTCGTGTAATTACAGACGAACATATGCTCATAGACATGCATGCATCAACATATGTTGCTTCTTACATTCTTAGCAAAGACCACCACACGTGCTTGAAGCCAGGGACATTCTGAATGTTTCATTGGTGACATCCTTGTTATTCTTGAGAATTAGGGTATAGAGTGTGCTGTCTGGCGGCTTTTTTTTATGAGTGCCTTATATTGTTGTTTTCTCGCAGGGGAGTGCAATTTATATCATGCTGGGTCAAAAGTCCAGCAAGCATTCGTTCACCTTTTAAAAATGCGGATAAAGGAACATTATGGAACGTGAAAAGAGCTACACGTTTGCGTAAACTTGCAGAGCATTACTGGTTGGAAAACATTTTACAGCTGTGCATAGTTCTATGCAAATATATTAGTTTTGTTTAACATCTTTGATGAGTTAACTGTGGCCAAGCCCGCCAATAAAGACTGTGGTGCGCTGAGGGCTATGGGAGTCATCCACACTTTGATGGAACCACTGAATGTACAAATTGGGGATCTCCTAGAGGACCCCGAGTCCTCCCAATGCAGTCAGGAGAGAGAAAAAGAGCACAGTTGTCTCCTTTAGCTAAGAAGCAGTGACTCCACAGCTGGGGTAGAAAGCTGACATGCACAAACAAACGGAGCTGCAGAGAGACAGAAACACGCAAAATGTAAGATATGCAAATTGATGAGCAGTGCAAGCTCACATACGCAAACAAAGGCAGCTGCAGAGAGACAGAAACATGATGCAACATTTAAGATCCGCAAGTCGATGAGCAGTGCAAGCTCACATACACAACAGTAGCTGCAGAGAGACAGAAACATGATGCAACATTTAAGATCTGCAAGTTAATGAGCAGGGCAAGCTCACATACGCAAACACAGGCAGCTGCAGAGAGACAGAAACATGATGCAACATTTAAGATCCGCAAGTAGATGAGCAGTGCAAGCTCACATACACAACGGCAGCTGCAGAGAGACAGAAACATGATGCAACATTTAAGACCCGCAAGTTGTCGAGCAGGGCAAGCTCACATATGCAAACACAGGCAGCTGAAGAGAGGCAGTAACATGCCACATTTACAACCCGCGAGTCGATGAGCGGTGCAAGCTCACATACGCATAGGCAGCTGCAGAGAGACAGAAACATGATGCAACATTTAAGATCTGCAAGTTGATGAGCAGGGCAAGTTCACATACGCAACGGCAGCTGCAGAGAGACAGAAACATGATGCCACATTTAAGATCCGTAAGTTAATGAGCAGGGCAAGCTCACATATGCAAACACAAGCAGCTGCAGAGAGACAGAAACATGATGCAACATTTAAGATCTGCAAGTCGATGAGCAGTGCAAGCTCACATACACAACGGCAGCTGCAGAGAGACAGAAACATGATGCAACATTTAAGACCCGCAAGTTGATGAGCAGGGCAAGCTCACATATGCAAACACAGGCAGCTGAAGAGAGGCAGAAACATGCCACATTTACAACCCACGAGTCGATGAGCGGTGCAAGCTCACATACGCAAAGGCAGCTGCAGAGAGACAGAAACATGATGCAACATTTAAGATCTGCAAGTTGATGAGCAGGGCAAGCTCACATACGCAACAGCAGCTGCAGAGAGACAGAAACATGATGCCACAACTAAGATCCGCAAGTTAATGAGCAGGGCAAGCTCACATACGCAAACACAGGCAGCTGCAGAGAGACAGAAACATGATGCAACATTTAAGATCTGCAAGTCGATGAGCAGTGCAAGCTCACATACGCAACGGCAGCTGCAGAGAGACAGAAACATGATGCCACATTTAAGATCCGCAAGTTGATGAGCAGGGTAAGCTCACATATGCAAACACAGGCTGCTGAAGAGAGGCAGAAGCATGCCACATTTACAACCCACGAGTCAATGAGCGGTGCAAGCTCACATACGCAAAGGCAGCTGCAGAGAGACAGAAACATGATGCCACATTTAAGATCCGCAAGTTGATGAGCAGGGTAAGCTCACATATGCAAACACAGGCAGCTGAAGAGAGGCAGAAGCATGCCACATTTACAACCCACGAGTCAATGAGCGGTGCAAGCTCACATACTCAAAGGCAGCTGCAGAGAGACAGAAACATGATGCAACATTTAAGATCTGCAAGTGGATGAGCAGTGTAAATTCACATATGCAAACACAGGCAGCTGCAGAGGGACAGACAGATTATGCAACATTTAAGATCCGCAAGTTTATGAGCGGTGTAAGCTCACATACGCAAACGCAGGAAGCTGCAGAGAGACAGAAACATGATGCAACATCTAAGATCCAGAAGTTGATGAGCAGTGCAAGCTCACATACGCAAACGCAGGCAGCTGCAGAGAGACAGAAACATGATGCAACATTTCAGACCTGCAAGTCGATGAGCAGTGCAAGCTCACATACGCAAACACAGGCAGCTGAAGAGAGACAGAAACATGCAACATTTTAGACCTGCAAGTCGATGAGTAGTGCAAGCTCACATACGCAAACACAGGCAGCTGCAGGGAGGCAGAACCGTGGCAAATTTAAGACCTGCAAATTGATGAGCAGGGCAATCTCACATATCCATACAGGCAGCTGCAGAGGCGCAGAAACATGCAGCAGTTAAGGTCCACAAGACAATGAGCAGCGCAGGAGCCCCTTTGAGTCAGGAGGGGATTTTGTTGCTTTGGTGCCACAATGTACAGAATGCAGCAGAAACAAGGCAAGACCCGTTATTTGGATTGTACAGAGGCTCGTACTGGGACTACAAATAGGCCCAGACAACCAAAAAAAAGTGGCCCACCCCTCACCTCAAAAAAGTGGCCCACCCTGTGCCTCAAAAAAAGTGGCCCTCAAACCATCATCCGTGAATCGCATCAATTCATGACTTGACAGAAAATGCTACTTATGGAGGGTTCATGTGTCTGTTACATTACAACACAACTCATAAAATAACATAACTTTGCATACAGTTCTGTGACAGGGTCCACAGCCTCGAGTGGCATGAACACGACCTTTCACCCCTTGACAAAACAGCAAGTGGCATGAAATAGCATTGTTCCTAAGTACACTACGAAAAATATGGTTATGATTTCACTAATGTGATATACATGTCATACAAGAATAGATCACCATATGTAACATTAATATCTGTGTGTATAGATTCATATTGTCAAATTACTGCGAATGCAAGCAGACATCCAAGGCCAAATGATAATACGTTATTCTATAGCACTTACGCTTAAGCTCTTTTTTATAGAACAAATATGCACACAATATCACCCAACCTGTGTTGGTACTCATTTATCGACCTCAGAAGGATGAAAGGCTGAGCTGATTTGAACCTGCAAATCACACACACATTGCAGCAGCGAGCGCTCAACCCACTGAGATATCATAGCGTCTATAGTAAAATGAGCAATTATTCTGTAATGTGGATACTATTAAACTGGTAACTGAGATTTAACAGCGGACCAGTTAAGTTCATCTACACGTCTGGTGCAAATTTGACCTCATGTCAAGCCTGCGTGCATCGACTTTTCAGGCTTCAGAGGTTGGCAAAATAGGGAAAGCAGCGCACTCATCGGACATTGAATGCTCTGAGCACTCGTTATCTCATACATGCAAACAAACATCCTGAACAGCATGCCAGGGAGACGGGAAATATAGACACATTACAACAAAGCATTCATTGTGGCACAATGAAGTCAATGGTAAGCCACTTGATGTGCTATCCCACACCCATTGTGCCCTACTGAACTATCCAATACCTAGAATATTGCCATAGTTCCAGTGATGTGCGGTTGTGGTTAAGTGTGGTTTTGGGTTCTGTTGGGACTGTATCTGAAAACAGAGGACAGGAAAAGAGAGTGGGAACCCTTCTCATAGGTCACCCATGGAAGATTATTCCGGCACATTTAGAAACCCTTCATGGCCATTCTAAAGAAGAACAGGCAAATCCCTAAAATGGTGGTGCTGCTATAGCCTAACAGGGACCTTTTCTAATGCTATACCACACCTGAATACCATTGGCTGTTCCTCTGTTAGTTCTTAATACGCGACGCAGAACACACTTTACAAATCTACAGAACGAAAGTGTAAGTGTTTTGCACAATCATAGCAAATGATTCAAGGACATAATTGCGCAGTCTATAACTGCATATTAATGTTTTACTTTTGCGGGAGATGGAGCATGAAATGTATTCTGACGAATTGGTTGCTAATAAATGGGTGGCAATAGATATTTTTTCTTTGCTGAGAACATGCTGTAACAAGAAATCTAGCCATAGCGGAAAATGCTCCACTGTCAGACAGCGCGCAGGAGCGAGGTGCGTCGCATTACTGCCGGCGCTGCATCATTCCCCTACTTTGCCGTGACTATACTCGATATATGCCCGTGCACGTGACTAATGCAACGCATGGCGTAACAGGGAACACGTGCACAAGGGGAGACATCGTGTATTTGAAGCATACCAAGCTCCATGCAAAACTATGAACTAAAACCAATGAGATGTGCAAGGAGGCCACAGGGGCAGTGCAACCTGGAAAAAGTCCTCATAGTACTTCCGACTTCTTGAGTAATGTTGACCTTCGACTCCGCAACACTGCTTTCCAAGCTTTCCACCGGGATGACCGAATAGGGACTAATAGGGCAGATGTTTCACCTTGAGAACCACCAAAACATCTGTCAACCCTGTGCTTCTTACACTTCCTTGTCAAAGTGCATCGAAGGAGAGTTAACTGAAGAGAAGCGTTTTGCAAAACCCTAAAATAACATCAACCGGGAAAGTCCTCTTTCCCTTTGTGCCAAACCGGATGAAACTTGCTCAAATCATATATTTATTATCAATAGAAGATATGCAAGATTAATTCCTCTGCATTGCACGGTTTGTAGCATGAAATCATCAGCAAAAATATCGCTTCCCTCAGCCATCTTGCTCGCACACTAACATCAGGCTAAGGGGTTGCCAACTATCACAGGGTGTCGCCAGAAAGTTGAGAGGCTCTATGGAACAGAAGGCCTAGATCGGGGTTCTGCAATACACGGCTCTCCAGATATGTAGGACTACATCTCCCATGATCCTTCACCATTAACAAAGGCAGATGGGAGCTGTATGTCAAAACATCTGCCATGGCAAACAAAGGTCGCAGAGCCCTGGCTCCATCATCCAGCCATCGTAATAATTTACTTTGCTCTCCTCAGACCCTTACCTAAGCCGGCAGGGTTTGCACAATCTATGATAGGCATTTTCTTAAAATGTATATTTAATATTGCATTGACCCAGCGTGAAGGGCAGTGGGTGCTTCACAGGAATCACTTATTAAAGGGAGCAATGTGTTCATGAGTTGCCTGCCTGGAAATCACAGAAACCAGGATGCGAGAGGGATTTGTAATTTAGACAATACATTGTACCGCTGTTCTTTTACATATTTGCATTAAACATAGTCACACTTAGAGACACAGGAGGTTACGTGATTTGCCCACGATCGTGATAATTTTTCAACCCTGAAAATACAAGCCAAGGACCTGATTTCCAGTTTTACAATGGCACAATCCCATTGAAAAAACCCTTTGTAAATCAGGCACATGTCTCTAATTCCAAAGGTAACCAGGTGAGCCACTAAGCCACATCACTGCCCCACAAGCCTTCAATGCTTCTTCATTGCTACAGCAAGCAGACTGTTTTCAGAAGCCAGGGCAGCTGTTCTGAAAGCGGTCTGCTCGATGAGACACAGGAGCTGGGAAAGTCGTGTATGGGAGCACCTGGATCTGGGGGGGAGGGTACGGAGCAAGGCTCCGTCTTGAAGTTGTTCCAGCCCATTCCCTGCACTGGTTGTGCTTAACGCGTGATGCTATGGTCAACTATTTCTACACTGTACACAAGCTTTAGGCACAAGGATTTTGTCAAGTGACCGAGTACACCGAGATAAAATGTCTTGTGATGATCGTAACAGCGACAACAGCAGAAAAAACATGCTATTACTGCAACTTGCGAAAAGCAAAATACATAGTGACGGTTACAGAGGGAGATCCCACCTACCGTATGTTGGGATCGCTTAGGAGTCTTCCCTGTGGGGTTCCAGGCAGTGACTCTATGCCTCCTAAGTCACAGTGGAGCAAAGCGGACACAGAAATCATTACGACGAAAGCAGCTCACTGCTGCAACTTGTAGCTCCCGGCGACAGTTGTGCCAGCGGCAGTGGTGGCGTGCGGCGGAGAGGAGAGCAGAGTTTGTTACAAATCACTGGGAGGGAGCAGGCTGGGCTGAGGCAGCTCCGGCCCGCCCAGCCCTGTCGCTCTCTCCAAGTGTTTTACAACAGGGACTGCTGCTGGCGCCAGAGGGTCGCGGGCTGCCGCCCCCCGCATTCATCAAAGAAAGGTAACACTTCGGTGTTACCTTTCTCTGCATCCGCGGCGGGCCAGCGAGGCCACAAAGGATCTGTAAGCTTCTTACAGATCCTTTGCAATTTACGTATCCGGTGGGGCCCTGGGGGCCGGTTCCTGAAGCCCATGCCTGGCCCGGAGGCTGGCCCAGGCGTGGGCTTCAGGAACCGACAAAAGAGAGAAGTATAGGGGTGCACAGACAAGTTAAATAAAGGTTTGAGAGTGGAAGGATTGTGAATAAGAATGTATCAACAAGAAATAGTGTGCAAATGTTCTGGTGCAATCGGGCTGTCGTCACAAGGCCACATGGGACAGAGAAAACCAAACAAATCCAAAGCTGTGTATTGCTACCCAGCAAGCCCAGATGCACTCAACAGGGACAATAAGTACCCTCTATTTTAAATCAAAATTCATTTAAACATTTGGCGCCAACAGTGCGTAAATTCTACGGTGTACAAGCACCGCCTAAGTTTCTCTAGTTTCCAAAAGAAAATGTCATAACACAATTTAACGGTGTTAATAAGGATAAATTGTAAACACAGGTGTAAAATGAATGGAACAATCAGGTTAGTGACTTTGACTCTTTTCACTTTGATAATGGATTTCTTACAAACTGAAGAGTTCTACTGAAAAATCTTGTTTCTTTTACTACTCCACAGAGACTGTGCTATGACTTAATGGTTATGAATATGAAAAATGAAGTCTATCCCCTGAAGATGGTTCTTTGAACCGAAACGCGTCGGCCTCATTTGTTATATCTAAATATGAGACTTCATTTGTAAATTGTTGAATGGTTGAACCTATGCATTTAGAGCTTTGTAAACTGTAAACTGTAAACTGCTATACAGATTTGCAATTGTGCTGCTCTATACAAGCTGTTTTCTATCTACGCCGTTTGTTCCTACTTGTGTTATATGGAACACCCACAAGTGCTCTCTCCATATGTAAATAGAGTACACTGATCGTACTACTTTTTGTTTATTCATGTACGATTTATTGGATTAAGAGGATTAAAATCCAAAAGTTAACTCTAATGTCTTGGTATCCTTATTAACACCGTTAAATTGTGTTATGACATTTTCTTTTGGAAACTAGAGAAACTTAGGCGGTGCTTGTACACCGTAGAATTTACGCCCTGTTGGCGCCAAATGTTTAAATGAATTTTGATTTAAAATAGAGGGTACTTATTGTCCCTGTTGAGTGCATCTGGGCTTGCTGGGTAGCAATACACAGCTTTGGATTTCTTCAGGAACCGACCCCAGGTCCTCGTCATGATTTCTGCCTGGCAACGGGCCGAATGGCCGAGGGGCCAATCCAACCCTGATTGTACATTAAATCTAGGTGCCAAAATAATCTGCTTTTCCACAAGACAAAGGCCTTTTCCACAGTTTTCTTAGTTGAATGTGAGCTACTTCATACCTTTGTACTACTAGTGTGGTGTGATACAGAACTAGACAAAATAACAACGGCATCAGTGGAGAGTTGCTGTTCTATTTGATTATTTCGTCAAACCCATTAAATAAGCATTCAAGATCATTTGCATTTTGTGTTTGTTGATAACTTGGGTTAGTGTTCTAATAGACACACTGTAAACGAGAATTAATAGCAGCTGCAACACTCCCTAATAAGGGGGCTATGTAGGGGGAAACAGTAAAGCAGAATAGTTTGAGGGCATCATTTATTTTTATTTGCAATTATTTGAAGATCAGCAATGTTATTTGTGATCAGAAATTACTTTCAATAACAAATGTAAGGATGGCAGAAGCATTTCCCAAAAGGGTGTCTGTCTAATAGCACAAAGATGAGAACAAGTGCTGAGCCAGTTCATGAGGGTGGGAACAAGACTAGAGACAAAACAAACAAAAACAATAAAAGAAACAGGTGACTTACAAAGGTAAGCCAAGTGCTTCAAACTAAAGACGAATAGTGCACACAAATGCATAATTACATTATTACGTGGCGCTGTAGGGAGTGGTAGTGTCACGTCAGCAGGATTTGGGTCGGGGCAGTTGGAACTACCTCTTTGGCATGTAAGTTTAAGCAGAGCTTTGAGGGGAAGGGGCACTGTTGAGTAGCCGTATGGTGAAGACGCGGGTCTTGCGTGGGTCTTGCGGCCGTCAGGGCCAACATTATCCTACAGTACAAATCCTTCGGAATGACACATCCGGAGGGCTTCTTCAGATAATGAGGTAGCAGAGTGTCTGCGCTCCATTCGGCTGTCTTTCCGAGTGGAATTGGTGCCAGGTCACCCTTCAGCGAGGCAGATTCTAGATGGTGCACAAGGACAGGCGTCTCTTGCTTTTGTATGGCTGGCGGCCTCGTCCATAACGAGCGGACAAGCCAAGCTTTTGGGACTGTTCCTGCGGATGAGCAGTGCTCGCAGTTCGATGGGGGGTGTTGACTCCGCTGCAGTGACTTTCGGTAGGACTCCGCCTCGGATGCTTGTGCCCCACTGCACCTCTTTATTCCCTCCCATGCTGCCTGGACCCAACTAACTGCAGCAGCAGAATCAGGGTCTGCTTTCTGTGGACAACACTGCCGGGATGGTTGTACAAGTCCTGGTATGCAGAGGGCTTTGAGGTTGCACTAGACCTGTTGCCCCACGGGGGACCTAGCTGAGGATTTCCTCTCTGGTTTCTGGCCATTCACGTGCGAAAGCATCCCGTAATTGCTTTGTTTCTCTTCCCCCCTTCACCCTGGGAAGGCTTAAGGGATGGTAATTGAATTAAGTGCCTGCATTATACTGTGGATGACGCCCCCTGAAGGGCCATAACTTATTTTTTCCAACAAGAAATCACCCCATCTACGGTAATGTATATCAAGTGAGGAGGAATTGAGTGGTCATATCCTGTGCACAAATGCTTGTGGTGGAATTCTTTGCAGGCAAAACTAGGCCATGCTGCTTATCTGACCTCTACTGATACCACCGGTCGTGGAGCCACTGAGTGCAGGGAGTCATCCTCCTCCACTGACAGACACCTGTTGAGTTATGGCAAAAGATACACTTTGGAAGTCCAGTAAAAAATAAAACAGACCAGTATACTGTGAGCAGTCTCCCGCCATCTCAGTCTCAGGCCCCTGGGGCTGTGGCCGCCGGGACAGAAGGGCAAGAACCCCCTTCTTTGCTTATGACTATGATGAGTGCCATTGCTGATTTCATGGCCTCATGGGAGGATACGATCGGCAAGTTGACATCGGAAGTGTCCCTTCTGTGTCAAGACTTCCGCAATCTGGCCTTCGAGAGTGAGGGAGGTGGAGCAACACATCTTGAACTTAGAATATACCATAAAAAGGATGGAAAAGCATCTGCCATCCATCTCACAAAAATTAAAATACCTGGAAAACAGGGAGGAAGATAGTGAGGAACGGTCAAGACAGAATAATCTTTGCATCCATGGCAGTTGGAAAAGGAGGAGGGGCCTTGCATGGAACTTTTTCTGGAACAGTAGTTGACTGACCTGATGGCACTGAGAAAATTATCAAAATTCTTATCGATCCAAAGAGCCCATCAGATCCCTATGGGTTGACCCGTACCTGCGGCTGCTCTGCGTACTGTAATTGCAGGGTTAGTGAACTATAAGGATCGGGACGCTATGCTGCAAATGGCACGGGTCACCGGCTCAATTACATATAATGGCTGCAGGATTGTTTGTTTTTCTGGATTACACAAACCAGGTGCAGCAGTCCAGACATTCCTTTGAGCCTATAAAGAAAAAACGGATGTCCCGGGGCATCAAATATGTCCTTTTTTTCCCCACACAACTCAAAGTATACTACAGAGGGACCGTTCACCTTTTCACTGGTCCTCAAGAGGCATGTGACTGGTTTGAAACTCAGATCCTGTTAGCACCAATTCTCAAATCACAGAGCGAGAGATCAAGACCAGTCGTGGACCATGAGCTGTTCCACACCTTGCATGATTCCCAGGTCCCAGAGCTGCTCGAAAGCATTAGGGCTATCCAAGTGGAGACAGACAATAGACGAGGACATGGCCTCCCTCTATTCTGGATCTCTTCTTCTTACATACCAAACTGCCACTAATCACATGATTCCAGCACTTAAGGCCTCTGCGTAAATGTGAGCACCAAGCAATGTGCTTTAGCACTCATTGACTGTCTCAACAGATTCCCCTAATATGGTTAACTTTGTTTGCCCGTGTATGTTCCGCCTGGGATATGGGAGACAGGAGCTTCACTTTGGGGTGAAGTACTGGGTGGGTGGGGTTGGCAAAGTTATTTGGTTTACCTGTCTTGATTGGGTCACTTGATTGGGTTTCATGCTGTGGATGGTTCTTTCTCCTTATCCGAAAATCGGGTCGGGTATAGGTTCTCAGGGCATGCCACTTCTTAGCTACACTTTTAGGGAGGATGGCATGTGAAGGGGCAGTTTCTCTATTAACATGGAATGTGAATGGGCTGTGCTCAAGTATAAAGCCGAGGCTGGTGCTGTAGTTTATCAACAAGTACTTTCCAGATTTCCCCCTTTTAACACAAACACACTTGTCCGGGTCGGAGGGTAAGTTCTTCATGAGAACTCATTACAAAACTGCCATTAATGCTGGGTTCTCCAGGGGTGTGCTTGGCACATTAATTCTCATACATAAAATGATTCCCTTCAAGCTCATAGAGGTACAGCCGAACTCCCCGGACTGTTTTATTTTTTATAAGGGGGGAGCTGTGGAGTGCCACTTGGGGTATTGTGGCCATTTATCCACCCCATTCTCTCATGCTTGACTTACTTACTGACCTCTAGAAGCTGGTAGCGAACAAACAGGCTGATATGTGGGTTTTAGGGGCGGGGTTAATGATGTTATGGATCTGACTTTGGACCAAGTCCATCTTGGTAATAGAAACCCTGATGCACCCACCAAACTATGCCTTTTCCTCAGCGCTGGACCTTCTGGCACATAAGGAATGTTGCATGCTCCTGAACGGGGGCTGTTGTTTTTTTTCTGGGGCTCATGCCTCTATGTCCAGAATTGATTATTTCTTCATTCCACTACAGGATGGTTACAGGCTTATCTCGCCAGCGTTCTTGGCTAGAGGGATTTCAGAACACTCACGACTTCTTATTGAACTCAAATGTGGGAGGCTTAATCCTAAACCACTGTGGAGATTGAATAATTACGATTTGGGCTTCCCTGAATTTATTGAAGGAATAACCTGCACAATGACAGAATACTTTACCATTAACGAGGGTTCGGTGTGCAGCCGAGTTACTTTGTGGGAGGGGTATAAAACAGTTCTCAGGGGTGAAATGATTTTACTGGTGTTGGCAAAGTAGAAGCAGCATGCACAAGCAGTGCGGGAGGCCGAATAGGCCTCGATAGCGGTTGAGGAGGATGTTCTCACCTGAGGGTCTCCCACTTCCCAGGATGGTCTACCTAAGGCCCAGGTGTCACAATGCCTGCCCCCGGAAAGCCAGACCAGGCCCAGCAACCCCGGAAGCAGGCATCATGCCACTTGAAGCATGCCCAAAAACCCCAGTTAGGGGCTATTTGGCTACAGTCCTGGCGCCTATGGCGCCAGGCTCATAAGAATAAAGTCAGTCCTGGCGCCATGGGCGCCAGGTTCATTACAGAAAACTTACCTGATGCAGACCATGCTGCATACCTACCTGATGCAGACCATGCTGCACGAAGCCACAAGCCAAATGAGGCTTAGAGGGACTATTTTACCTCAGGGACTCCTTTCCTCTTGGGTGGGGCTGTGGAAGAATACTTACCTGGGACTTCTTCCAAAGCTATTTAAGCCACACCCGGACAGCCACACGTGCTTCGCGTTATTCTGCGTGCTGCAGCGTAACGCTCACCGTGTCTTCAGCAGCTCCAGTCTTCAGCCACGCCCGCTTCAGCCCTGGAACACCTGGAACAAGAAAAGGAGAAGGAGAAGAGATCAGAACAAAACCCTTACCTGAATCCTTGATCCAGCACATCGTCGATCTGGAAGAGAGAAGCCTTCACAGGTGCGTTGCCACGCACCTCGCAGCGCCGCGCTGAACTCACCATCCGGGGCTGCATTCCTTTTCTCCATCGCGAACCCAGCATCTCCAGGCCATTCTTCAACACCTGGGGGAGACAAGAACAAATAGGTGAGCAAGGGCAATACAAACCACCCCCAAAGACTTACCTGATTACCACAGGGGGGTACTCACCTCATCTCGGGTCAGCGCAGTCAATCCTGCATCACCGCCGCACCCCGGCCCCTAAGGAGAAAACAAGGACAATACAACCTACCCCCAAAGACTTACCTGATTACCACAGGGGGGTACTCACCTCATCTCGGGTCGGCGCAGTCAATTCTGCATCACCGCCGCACCCCGGCCCCTAAGGGGAAAACAAGGACAATACAACTTAACCCCAAAGACTTACCTGATTTACCACAGGGGGGTACTCACCTCATTTCGGGTCAGCGCAGTTAATTCTGCATCATCGCTGTACCCCGGCCCCAAAGGGGAGAACCACAATAGACTTACCAGGATCTTACCAATTGCCACTTGGAACTCTTCTAGTGGTTTAAATCTGCAACCTGCAAGGAATCTGGCAGAGTGAAGATCAGACTTTTGAACTCTTACGAACGATTGGACTTTAGAGTCAATACTGGAACTCGCCAAATCTTCCACGCCAGTGAAGTAACTGGTCGTCTACGCGCCCCTGCGCTCGACGCAGGATGGAGAGTTCATCTTTCCAAATCATCAGGTGAGATTAAGAGGGGACTTCAGGAGTGTTCTGTGGGCAGACAAGGGGAGTGGGAAGGCGGGTTAACACTCAGATTACGGGAGGTTAATTCCCCTTCTCCATTGCAGAAAGATATTCGTACGAGTCCAATAAACAAAGCTAAGTGGGTCTATCCAGTCTGTCATCTCAGCTCTATGTGTTACTCTGGTGGAAGCAACAGTGGGCCAGTCCAGATCGACGCCCCCGTGGGAATCAGGTGAGCGTAACAGAATGCAAAGCCCACCCACAAATACCCACCTGGGCGTCATGGAGACCTCGGAAACTGATCAGTTGGCCCAATTATTAGGGGAACTAAGGGCCGAAGTGCATTCCGCCCGCCAGGAAACCAATGCCCTCAGGAGGGAATTGATAGTATCAAAAGAATGAACAGATGATTTGGCCAGACAGCTATTACAAAGCCAGGCTGGACAAACACCTCTACCTGGACTCGGGGCCAGCCCAGCTCCGGTGCCACCGAGTAACCCGGTGCAGATAAACCTTCCTGGAGCCGTTCCCTTGGCTCCGCCTGAACGCTTTGCCAGAGACCCAAAAAGGTTTGCTATATTCATGAATCAATGTCGCTTGCACTTTTTATGTAGACCTGGAGCTTTCCCAAACGATCAAGCCAAGGTAGCTTTTGTACTGTCATATCTCAGGGGCAGTGCAGCGGACTGGTCCATTCCGCTAGTAAATCAGGATGACCCGATTGTTCGTGATTTCCAAGGTTTTCGAACAAGCATGGAAAGACTGTTCGCCCGACATTCCCAAGGACAGGCTTTGTATAATGAACTTTTATCCTTACAGCAAGGTAATCAGGATCTTTTATCTTACATTGCAACTTTCAATAGATTAGTTGTGGAAACCGAATGGCCTGAAGCCAAGCGAATTACATTATTCCATCGAGGGCTTCGGGGAGAACTCAAGGATGTTTTAGCCCAAGTCGTGAACCCGCCTCTAGACTGTGCTGAATATATAGATTTTGTGGTCCAGTTAGATCACAGACTTCAAACCAGAAAGGCTGATCGAACCAAGTTTGAAAACAGGGTCTTGGTTAAAACCTACGTAAGCTCTAAGGGGGTAGATGCCTCAGAACCCATGCAAATCGGGGGGGTTAGAGGACCCTTAACCCAAAAGGAAAGAGAAAGAAGACGGCAACAGCAATTATGTCTATATTGCGGAGCTACTGGTCATATCCTTCGGAACTGCCCTGCAAAACCACCCAAGAAAACTATAGGAGCAGCAGACGAAAACCACTTGAAACCTGACTCGGGAAACGACCACGCCCGGCAAGCGTAGAGGTCAGCTTGCCGAGCTTAAAAAAGGACACTCTGACCTCGCATTTCACCATACCCATGGTCCTTATAGATCCAGAGCAGCCATCTCGCATGCACGCGGTAAAGGCGTACGTAGATAGTGGAGCCATAGGAAACTATTTGGACTGCGTATTGGCTTCCCGGATAAATCTATCTCTCACCCGAAAGACCACTGCCGATGTTGTCACCACTGTTGATGGAACTGAAATTGCCTCTGGGCCCGTAACTCATTCCACTGCAGAGATGACATTGCTGGGTCAGGATGGACACCGAGAGGTTATGGTGTTTGATTTAATCAAGGCTCCACAGTTTTAACTGATTCTGGGAATCCCTTGGTTGGAAAAACACAATCCCTGTATTGATTGGCGAGAGAAGAGACTAACCTTCCCAGAATGTGCTAACACCTGTTACCCAAAGAGAACTTTAAATTCAGTACTGGCCCCAATAATCCCAGCTGCCATACAATTACCTGCTGAATACCAAGACTTTCAGGATGTCTTTCAAAAGGAGCAGGCAAACACCTTACCACCGTACAGATCGTATGATTGTCAAATAGATCTCATACCAGGAGCACAACCACCTTGCAGCAGAATCTATGCCCTCACGGAACCTGAAAATCTCCACTTGCGCCAGTACCTAGACCAGTATCTTGCTAATGGCTTCATCCGCCCGTCCAAGTCCCCTGCATCTTCCTCTTTGTTCTTCGTGCCTAAAAAGGAAGGCGACCTTAGAACATGCATTGACTACCGCGTGCTGAATCAGATAACTATCAAGAATCGATACCCATTGCCTTTGATCCCTGAACTACTAGACCAGGTAAAGAACACTTGTATATACACAAAACTAGACCTGCGGGGGGCATATCATCTGGTACGCGTCAAAGAGGGTGACGAATGGAAGACTGCTTTTCGCACGAAGTACGAATTCTTTGAGTACCAGGTGATGCCTTTCGGACTGTGTAACGCACCAGCGGCCTTCCAGTTCTTCATGAACGATGTCTTCCGAGAGCTCATCGATGTTTGTGTAATCGTTTACATCGACGATATCTTAGTATACTCCCTATCAGAATCCGATCATGTAAAGCACGTCCGAGCAGTCCTAGAGAAGTTACGCCAGTATAAGTTATATGCTAAACTGGAAAAGTGCATCTTTCACACTTCGGAAGTAGAGTTCCTTGGATTTATTCTGACCCCGAAAGGAATCCGGATGGATACACGTAAGGTGGACGCAATTCTTAATTGGCCTTCGCCAAGCTCAGTCAAAGGAGTTCAAAGCATGCTCGGCTTTGCCAATTTCTACCGCAGGTTTATCCCGGACTTCTCACACATTGTACATCCCATTACAACACTATTGCGAAAGAATAAACGCTTTGCATGGACAGAAGAAGCCGAGAACGCCTTCCAAGAGTTAAAAAAGAAATTCACGTCCGCTCCTGTATTACGACACCCGCGCCCAGAGCTTCCCTACATAGTGGAAACAGATGCATCCAGTTCAGCTATGGGAGCAGTGCTCTCCCAAAAGGATCCCGAAACTAACCGGCTGCACCCAGTGGCGTTTTGGTCAAGAAAGTTTTCAGCTCCCAAATTAAATTATGCCATAACCGACAAGGAACTGTTGGCCATCAAGTCCACCTTCAAGGCTTGGCGGCACTATCTGCTGGGCGCCAGACATACCATTACGGTCATCACTGATCACTGCAACTTACAATACCTAAAGGTAGCCAAGGCCCAATCTTCACGCCAACTCCGTTGGGCATTGTTCTTCGCCGAGTTTGATTTTGCAATAACCTATCGACCAGGTTGTAAAAATGGAAAAGCCGACGCCCTGTCCCGAATTGGAATGGGAGAAACAGAAAGAGCTTTAGAACCTGTACCCATAATTCCCGAACAGAGGATCCTTGGTCTGACATCCATACACTCTCTGGAGGACATTCAAGAAAGGGTCCATCAACTCTTTGATTCCGATGCCTTACAGGGCTGGGCAAGGAAAGGTCCAGAGTATTCTGTCACCAACAATCTACCTTATTACCAAGGCCGACTATTTCTGCCACTAGAGGAACTACAGAAACTTGTCATTTCTCATTACCACGACACCTTGATGGAAGGGCATCCTGGCATTGCAAAAACTGAAGCCAAAATCAAGAAACAGTTTTGGTGGCCCACCTGGCGAAAAGATGTCAAGTTGTTTGTCATGTCTTGTGGCATTTGCGCTCAAAATAAAGGGGAAAAGAAAAAACCTGCTGGATTATTACAACCATTAGACATACCACCTACTCCTTGGCATACCTTGTCATTAGTCGTTGTCACGGATTTACCCCTGTGCAACAGTTATAACACCATTCTAGTTATTGTAGATCTTTTTTCTTTTTTTTTTTTTTTAAACTTTTTTTTATTCATTTAGCGTGGCAGCAAAAAAGACAGGCGAACATCGCCAGAACATCGCCAGACAGGTACCATACAGAAACAATAAGTATACAGTGCAGGTAAAACAGGGGTTACAACACAGATGTGTACAGCCGCTGGGCACTTTCATAACATAAACAACACGGAGTCCGGGAGCTATGGTGGAGGCGTGAGCCCCGGTCGGTGGGGAGAGGTGGCTAGGGGAGATGTGGCTGGTGTCACGTTCAGATCTGACATATAAGATCGGAACCTGAGCCAGATATTCCTGGGCCTAGAGTGAGTGGGTTGTAGGAGAGACCAAGCTTCCTCCGAGTCCGAGGCCCACGTGACCGCTCCTAGCCACTGGGCGTGCGTGGGAGGCCAGGGGCGAAGCCAGCACAGCAGGATGGAGCGAACAGCCAGAAGCATGCAAAGGCCCGCTAGTTTTCTGGAATTCCGGGGGAGGTCCGGGAGGTCGTGAAAGAGGCATACCACCGGGGAGGGATTGATGGGGTAGTCGAGTATGGCTGACACCGTCGAACAGACCGCTTCCCAAAACTGTGAAAGGCGAGGGCAGGATCAAACCATATGAATGTAATCAGCTGCATCGTGGCCGCACCTAGGGCAGCTAGAGGGGTGATCATTGGACATGTGGTGCAATCTGATCGGGGTATAGTGGAACCTATGTAGAATTTTAAACTGTATCAATTTGAATCGGGAGTTGAAGGACACCCTGTGTGTGCGAGCACACAAGTGCGCCCAGCGCTCATCAGACATTTCAACACCCAGGTCCACCTCCCACGCCCGCCTCAGCTTAGTGAATTCTGGAATAGATCTGGATTGTAGCATAGTGTATAGTCTAGATATTTTACCTCTAGTGGGTGAGGGTGAGGTAAGCTCCTCAATGATAGGGTCATCCGGTGGTAGAGCCGGAAACATCGAATAATTACGCTTAAGGATCCTGCGAAGAGATGAATATTGGAGCCACACACTCTGGCCTCTTCTCAAGGACAATGGGAGGTCGGGCCACTCAACAAATATTCCCTGATCGAACACATCACGCAGCAACTCATATCCCAACTCAGCCCAGCGCTGGGCCATGGCCGATGGTACCCGTGGGACCCCAGGTAGGAAGTTCCAAAGTGGGAGGTTTCCATGGAAGATGTGAGTAATACCAAGCAATTTCCACGTTTTGGCTAGTGCCAGGGATGTGCAGGTAACTGGGCTCTGTGAGTCCAGCTCCAGAAGGGTGGGCTGTATCAACAGGGAGCGAATGTCGCGGTCGCAGACCGCAAGCTTCTCGAGTTTGACGTGTGGGGGGGGGTCCGTTATGTCGAACCAGTAGGATGTATATTGAATTTGGGATACCAACCAGTATTTAAAGAAGTCAGGGGTGCTGAAGCCTCCGTGAGCCATGGGGGTAGATAAGGTGTCTAGTTTAAGGCGGACCGCGCCCGAATGCCAGAGAAAGGAATTGACCGTGCGAGTCAGTTCCCGGAAGAAACCATCTCCCGGCCACAGGGGGATGTTAGCGAACTTGTAGAGTAACTGGGGTAACACCACCATTTTCAGTAGGGCTATCCTACCTGCAAGGGATATTGGAAGTTTGTCCCAGGCTAGGACCTTAGATGACAAATATGTGAGGTACTTTTGATAGTTCTCATTGAATGTCAACGCTCGATGACGTGTTATCTCGATCCCCAAATAGGTGAAAGTAGACTGAGCCCATGTGAACCCCAGGGTGTCCGGGGGGGGAGGGTGCATTCTGTAAGAGGGAAAAGTGTAGATTTCGAACAATTCACCTTGAGGCCAGAGATCCGACCGAAGTGCTTGACGTCTTCCAGTATTGGGAGCAAATTGACAGAAGGAGAACGTATAAGCAGTAAGGCGTCATCGGCGTATAAGGACACTATGTCTGCCTGGCCCGCAGTACGGAGTCCTCTATGTGCGTGAAATTGACGGAGCATGTCAGCGAAGGGCTCTATTGCTATAGCGAAGATCAGGGGATAGAAGGGGCACCCCTGTCTCGTCCCTCTAGCGATCCCAAAGAGGGAGGAACAGTGGTCACCCGTACGGACCCTAGCCACGGGGTCAGAATAGAGCAAATTGATCCAGGAGAGAAAAGAGGGGCCGAACCCACAGCTCTCAAGAGCCCTCCACAAGTACCTCCATGAGACCGAATCAAACGCCTTCTGCATGTCGAGGGTGGCCGCTACCGCGTGTGTCTCGGGATTTATTCTATTAATTATGTTGAAGAGGCGTCTAAGGTTCAGGGAGGTAGAGCGACCGGGAATGAATCCCCCCTGGTCCGGATGGATGATAGATGGCAAAAGGGGAGCTAACCGAAGTGCCAGAGCTTTAGCAAATATTTTGACATCACAGTTTATAAGTGACAGCGGGCGGTATGAACCGCATTGTGAGGGGGGTTTGCCGGGTTTAAGAAGTACCGTAATCGTGGCTTCACGGAGAGAGGGGGGGAATACCCCAGCTTCAACCGACTCCTCCCAGAGAACTAACAGGTGAGGAAGCAAAAGTCGTTTATAGCGCTTATAAAATTCAACTGGGATACCATCCGAGCCGGGGGCCTTCCCCGAGGATAAGGAATCCACCGCGTCAGAGAGTTCCTCAAGCGTAAGTGGGGAATCAAGAGAACCCACAGACTCCGGAGAGAGAGTCGTCAGGGGAAGGGTATCGAGGAAGGAGTCGATCTCTCCCGCTGGCACCTCATCAGAGTTGGAATATAGGGTTCCATAGAATTCGAAGAATTCATTGTTGATGTCTTGTGAGGCGACAGCCATAGAGCCATCCGGCCTCTCAATCCCAAGTATATGTGGGGACCCCGTCTCGTGACGGATCAACCTCGCGAGAAATCGGCCTGGACGCTCACCCTCCCCGTATCTCCTTGCCATGCCAGGGTTATCCAAAAATGTTTGCTCGCGTTCCGCCAGGGATCGGAATGTATCCAGCTCTGCCCCGATGTCAGCCAGAGTTCCCGGAGTGGAGTGAAGTGAACATTGGGCCTCAAGGGTCGATAACTTGGATTCGCTCTCTGCTAGGTTTCTACGGATCGATTTAAGAACCCCGTTCTCCTTCGACAGCGCCATCCCTCTAATGTAAACCTTGAAGGACTCCCATAGAGTGGCCTGTGATGTTACCGATCCTGTGTTTGTCTCAAAGAACTCCTCGATAGATAGCTCGAGCTCAGAGCAAAATTCCGGGTCTAACAGGGAAAAGGGCTTCAGTCTCCAACGCCGGGTACAGCCAGGGTCTGGCCCCCAATTCATGGTAATGGTCACTGGAGAGTGGTCAGATAGGGACCTGGGGAGAATCTGTAGCTGTGTGACATTCTTAACCAGAACATTGGAGATCACCCACCTGTCAATACGGGAGTAAGAGTCATGGACCGAAGAATAGAAAGAATAAACGCGGGAATCCGGGTAAAAGAACCTCCATGCATCGACCATGGCGAGACGGGGAAGAGACGATAGCGCAGCGTAGGCTGCTCTAGAGAGCTGTCGAGGCCTGGACCCAGACCTATCGAGGGTTACATCAAAAATTGTGTTGAAATCCCCCCCCCAGAGGACAGGGACAAGGGGGAAGCTATCGAGAAGGGATGAGACCTGTACATAGAATTCTGGATCATCTATATTGGGGCCGTATATGTTCAGTAGGACTGTCTCCCTATTTTGAAGCATAGCATGAAGCAGTACATATCTGCCCTGGGGATCTATGTGTGAGGAGATGAGAGTGAACTTGAGACTCTTATGGATGAGGGTCATGACCCCGCGGCTTTGGGAAGAGAAATCAGTGGAGAATCTGTGGGGGCCCCATGATTTGGCAAATCTTATGCACTGTTTCGTGCGGGCATGCGTCACCTGTAAGAAGAGAACCTTGGATCCATGACGCTCGGCCAGTAGCAGTAGCTGCCTCATCTTTTTATAATTACCCAACCCCCGAACATTCCAGCTCATAAAAGTCAAGTCGCTCCCAGACATTGAAGTGAGAACAGAAATATCAGAGAAAGTACCAATAGCCAGTGGGCCAGTTCAACCACACTGCAGTAACAGTCATGGAGTACCATATCGCGGTCCGTAATTGCTGCCAACGCCAAGCTTTTTGTAACATAACCCCCAACATGTTCCACCCCCACCCACATCCCCCCCCGATCAGAGGGATGACAATCCCAAAACCCCCCAACAAAAACCAAACCAGTGGCATCAGCGCCTGGGGGCCTGCAGGCCGAATTGGCCGTGTCTCTCCGGGCACGGCAGGACAAGTGAAATGACAAGTGCCAACTGTGAAAACTTGTACGTAGCTTGGGCGGAGATATTGCACATGTTAATGCGGCACATATTCATGACAATGATCATTTTAAACAGATTACGGAATATAAAACCAGCGTGACTCCAGTATAGGAAGGTGGCAGGATGCGGGTCCTCCTTGACCGGGCCGGAGGGTAGCAGTAGGATCTTGGACAAAGAGGAGGTATTAGCCTGGGAAATGCTCGTCCAGGAACTTGGAGGCCTCTTCTGGAAGAGTGAAGAAGAACACCCGGTTGGCGTGCTCCACCCGGAGTTTGGCGGGGTAAAGCATGGCATATTTAACTGAGAGATCACGCAGTCTGCGTTTTACCGCCAGGAAAGTCTTGCGCTCACGCTGAACGGCCACAGAGAAATCCGGGTAGAGGTGAATCCTCGCACCGCCCAGTGAGAGCTCCCCCTTGAGCCTCGCGGCCCTGAGGAGGGCATCGCGGTCACGGTAATTCAGCACACGGGCTATGATGGGCCGAGGAGGAGCACCGGGCTTGGGTTTAGCCGTTAGGGCTCGGTGCGCGCGTTCTATGGAAAATTGCGGGGAAAGTTTAGGTGAGTCGAGGAGTGTCAGCAATGTATGTTCAACAAAGTCTTCCATTGATTCATGAACTTCGTTCTCAGGAACGCCGATGATACGAAGGTTATTGCGTCGTGATCGGGATTCCAAGTCCTCATTCTTCCTCTCCACATCGAGGACCCGATTGGAGAGGGCAATGACCTCGGAGCGTAGAGCCCCCAATGCATCTTCAGCGGAGCCCACCCTTGTCTCGACCTCCGCTACCCGGCTATCCGTCCTCTCAATGTGGGCCTTGATAGAGGATATAGTGCCGTTCATATCATCTAGTTTTGAGTGGAGTGCGGTGAAGCCCTCCCGGATAAAATCCATCATGTTTTGGGTCTCCGGTGCTGTGGTGGACGATGGCGCCGCTGGAGTCTGCTCGGTGGTCTCTTCCGGCGGTCTCACCGATGACTTCGCGAACAGATTGATGGAGCTCTGTCTCTTTGAGGCCCCCTTGGTCATCCTGGCAAGGTTGGAGTTCCAATAGAGTATATGGGGGGTCCCAGCAGCTCAAGGGGGTAAGGTACAAGAACCTCGCGGGACGTGTTTTTCGGGGGGGAGGTCGGCGCCTGTAGGCCCGTCGTGTTGGGGCCGTGGTTGCACGTGAAGACAAAGTCAGGAGAGATTCAGGTGAGAGTGGCCCAGGAGCCGAAAGCAGTAGTATGTAGTGGCCGCTGCGGGGACTGGGTGGTAGTTCAGGCGAGTCTGTAGGATGTGTAGGGAGGAGCCCTGGTCGACCCTCCAACGAAATGGACAGGCTGAGACTCCAGATCTACGATATAAAATGAGCCAAGTCCCAAGGATTTTCAGACCGTGGGGTCCCCGAAAGTGGGTAATGATAATGTTGTGGATGACTGGGCCATTTTGAGAGATTGCCAAATCCGCAGGGGAGAGGGGCCCCCAGGCGGTGTAACTCCGGGGCGAGCACCAGCACACAGAAAGGTGGGCCCCAAGTCGCTGAGGCCGGCGCTACCCCAACGCACCACGCACCTTATTGGGCTCGGGGCCCCACAGTGCGTGTCAACAGGGGGAGCACGGTGCTAGGTGTCCAGGGAAGCACCGCCGCTCGACCCCTCCGCAGTAGTGTCTCCAGCTGTCCGCCCCCAAGTCGAGAAGGACCCCAGTCCGGGGGGAGCCAAATCACAGCGGCGGTGAGGGCGCACCGCGAGGCGGCGCCGAGTTCGACGCGGCCGCGGCTGTATGTGTGCCGCTCCACTGCGGAGGCCCCACAGTCAGTAGACCCCCGGCGGGGGCAGGCGAGGATCCCCGCTGGGGTCGAGACGGCTCCAGCCGTTCGAGAAGCCCGGCTCGACTCGCAGCCGAGGAAGGACGTCAGCTAGAAGCCGCCCTGCAGGTGGAGGAAGGGTGGAAAGATCACTGGTTCTCGATCGAGAAGACCGGCTCGTCTCGCTGTCGAGGAAGGACGTCGGCTCGAAGCCACCCTGCAGGTGGGGGAGGGGCGGAGGGATCACTGGTTCTCGGGGCTCCGGCCCCGTTCCGCATCAGAGTTCGGCCCAGATGGGGCTCAGATCGTCCTCGATCGTGTCATGCCCTCCGGGGCCCGGGTCACAGCGGCGGCGAGGGCACACCGCGAGGCGGCGCCGGGATCAATGTGGCCGCGGCTGTATGTGTGCCGCCCCTCCGCGATGGCAGGATACACAGGGTCCGGGCTCCGGCGGGGGCAGGCGAGGATCCCCGCTGGAGCTTGTGACGGCTCCAGCCGCTCGAGAAGCCCGGCTCGACTCGCAGCCGAGGAAGGACGTCGGCTAGAAGCCGCCCTGCAGGTGGGGGAAGGGTGGAGAGATCACTGGTTCTCGGGGTTCCCGGCCCCGTTCAGCGCCAGGATTCGACCCAGATGGAGCGCGGGTCGTCCTTGATCGTGTCGCGCACTCCGGGGTCCGGTGCGGATCGAAGAAAGTGCCGCAAGATAGGATCCTGTGACTGCCTGCCGCGGAGAGTCACGTTCAGGCGGCCATCTTGTTCGGCGCTCAACAGCGCCCCCCATTGTAGATCTTTTTTCTAAAATGGCCCATTTCATTCCTTTAAAAGGAATACCTTCAGCTTCAATCCTGGCCAAGGAGTTCCTTGAAAATGTTGTCCGCCTACATGGCTTTCCTTCCGTGTTAATTTCGGACCAGGGAAGTCAATTTATTTCACATTTTTGGAGGAAGTGCTGCCAGCTGGCACAAATTGATGTTAGGCTTTCAACCAGCCACCATCCCCAGACCGACGGTCAAACAGAGAGAACCAACCAGACTCTTGAGCAATACCTACGTTGTATGCTACATCAATCTGAGGGGGATTGGAAAGACATTCTTTGGATCGCCGAGTATGCATACAATAATTCTGTACATTCAGGAACTAAACAAAGCCCTTTTTTACCATATATGGTCACCATCCTCGAACCTCAGATTTAGATTCTCCCCAGCATTTAGAGATGCCCACGGTGGACCATCTCCACGCTGTTATCACACAAGCCTTTAAAGAGGCGACTGCACATTTACAAAAGGCTAAGGATAAATACAAGAAGGATGCTGATCAACACAGGAGTGAAGCACCGCAATACCAAGTAGGGGACCAAGTATGGTTAGCCACCAAGTACTTGCCACTCAAGGGAACATGGACTTTTAACCCCAGGTATTTGGGACCTTATTCTATTAAGGCTATAATTAACCCAGTGGCCGTCAAGTTGGACCTGCCTGGTCATATGCGTGTTCATCCTGTTTTTCACGTGTCTCTTTTGAAGCCTGTGCAACCAGGAACTAGGCTAACCACCCCACCTGAACCTATCCTCATAGACGGAGAACCCGAATTCGAAGTCAAGAATATCTTGGACTCTAAAAGGGTGAGATCAAAACTCTTCTATCTCATTGATTGGAAAGGTTATGGTCCACAAGAAAGATCTTGGGAGCCTAGTGACCATGTGCATGCACCTTAATTAGTGAAAAGGTTCCACCAAGAATTTCCAGACAAACCTAGGCCGAGAGGGAGAACAGCTTTAGGAGGGGTCTTGAGGGGGAGTGCTGTCACGATGCCTGCCCCCGGAACGCCAGACCAGGCCCAGCAACCCCAGAAGCAGGCATCATGCCATGGGCGCCAGGCTCATTACAGAAAACTTACCTGATGCAGACCATGCTGCATACCTACCTGATGCAGACCACGCTGCACGAAGCCACAAGCCAAATGAGGCTTAGAGGGACTATTTTACCTCAGGGACTCCTTTCCTCTCGGGTGGGGCTGTGGAAGAATCCTTACCTGGGACTTCTTCCAAAGCTATTTAAGCCACACCCGGGCAGCCACACGTGCTTCGCGTTATTCTGCGTGCTGCAGCGTAACGCTCACCGTGTCTTCAGCAGCTCCAGTCTTCAGCCACGCCCGCTTCAGCCCTGGAACACCTGGAACAAGAAAAGGAGAAGGAGAAGAGATCAGAACAAAACCCTTACCTGAATCCTTGATCCAGCACATCGTCGATCTGGAAGAGAGAAGCCTTCACAGGTGCGTTGCCACGCACCTCGCAGCGCCGCGCTGAACTCACCATCCGGGGCTGCATTCCTTTTCTCCATCGCGAACCCAGCATCTCCAGGCCATTCTTCAACACCTTGGGGAGACAAGAACAAATAGGTGAGCAAGGGCAATACAAACCACCCCCAAAGACTTACCTGATTACCACAGGGGGGTCCTCACCTCATCTCGGGTCAGCGCAGTCAATCCTGCATCACCGCCGCACCCCGGCCCCTAAGGAGAAAACAAGGACAATACAACCTACCCCCAAAGACTTACCTGATTACCACAGGAGGGTACTCACCTCATCTCGGGTCGGCGCAGTCAATTCTGCATCACCGCCGCACCCCAGCCCCTAAGGGGAAAACAAGGACAATACAACTTAACCCCAAAGACTTACCTGATTTACCACAGGGGGGTACTCACCTCATTTCGGGTCGGCGCAGTTAATTCTGCATCATCGCTGTACCCCGGCCCCAAAGGGGAGAACCACAATAGACTTACCAGGATCTTACCAATTGCCACTTGGAACTCTTCTAGTGGTTTAAATCTGCAACCTGCAAGGAATCTGGCAGAGTGAAGATCAGACTTTTGAACTCTTATGAACGATTGGACTTTAGAGTCAATACTGGAACTCGCCAAATCCTCCACGCCAGTGAAGTAACGGTCGTCTACGCGCCCCTGCACTCGACGCAGGATGGAGAGCTCATCTTTCCAAATCATCAGGTGACATTAAGAGGGGACTTCAGGAGTGTTCTGTGGGCAGACAAGGGGAGTGGGAAGGCGGGTTAACGCTCAGATTACGGGAGGTTAATTCCCCTTCTCCATTGCAGAAAGATATTCGTACGAGTCCAACAAACGAAGCTAAGTGGGTCTGTCCAGTCTGTCATCTCGTCTCTTAGTGTTACTCTGGTGGAAGCAACAGTGGGCTAGTCCAGATCGACGCCCCCGTGGGAATCAGGTGAGCGTAACACCAGGAGACTCTCAGAAGTGTAGCTTTAGACAATGGTAAACAGGCACACTGAGGTAAGCGAAGTCTGATTTATGAATCAGGTGACAAATAGGGTACATTTAGTTTAGTTTAGTTTTATTATTTATATAGCGCCATGTTGGCATGGTCTGAAAAGAGGGATCAAAGTAGTGGGAACATGAGAGTCTTGTAAGACACTAACGGGAATGTTGTGACAGAAGAAGCAGATATTTCTGAAATGTTTGCCAGATACTATGAATCATTATACTGTGCCCCAGGGGAGTAGTCCTCGGCTGAGAGACTGTCTGCTATTGATGAGATTACCCTCCCACAACTGTTGAGTCAACAAAATCAGGATCTGGAAGCAGATATAACTGATGAGGAAATAGCTGCAGTCATCTCTCATCTTCAGACTGAAGTCTGGAAAAGGCTCAGAGATCTCGTTATTGAGCCATTACATCACTTGTTCTCCCAAAGCAGACAAGACGGTATTCTCCCCCCAACCTCAGGAAGGCATGCATCGCAGTTCTTCCCAAAGCAGGCAAGCCGCCAGAATACGGTGCCTTGCACAGGCCACTTTCACTCATTAATGGGGAAGCCAAGGTCTTGGTCGAAAGTCCTGGCTAACCGTCTCTTGGGGGGGATCTCCTCCTTAATTAACCCGGATCAATGTGGGTTCATGCCTACTAAATCCACTCAAATGAATCTCCGCAGAGTGCATCTGGCCTTGGGTCAATCCTCCGAGATACCGGATGCGCTTGGTCTTCTCTCGAATGACTTTGAGAAGGCTTTTGATTCTGTCCAGTGGGATTTTCTATTGGAAATTGTGATACGTATGGGTTTCTGAGTTTGACATGCCTACTTTAGAATTAAACTGTTGCAGAGGTCAGGGTTAACAGTGCCTCCTCCAGGACCTTTTTCCTAGGGCGGGGGACATGGCACGGCTGCCCGCTTTCTCCCCTGCTATTTACACTAGCTATAGAACCTCTTGCGATTAAACCTAGAACATACCCCAATTGCCTGGGATTCTGGTGGCCCTGGGTGGGGGGAGGAAGATCAAGTCTCTCTGTACATGGATGACCTCCTGATATGGTAATCCTTCAGTCTCCTGCCAGACCGTTACCCGAACAATGAACCACTATCAGGAGTTTAGTGTACTCGAAAATAAACTGGCAGAAGTCTGTTTATTTCCTGGTACAGGTGGGCGATGAGGCAGTTCCATCGGACTGCCCCTATCAGTTATCTAAAACGGGTTTCACTTATTTGGGCATTTCAGGTGGGGTTCCATCTGTCTGAGTTTCTCCAGGCAAATCTTCACACCCTCATTGATAGATTTACTCAGGATGCTGCACATTGGAAATTTCTCATACTGAATTTGCTGGGTAAAGCGGCTCTTTTTAAGATGTTAACTTTGCTGCAATTCCTTTATGTGCTTCAAAATGCCCGGCTCCCTATTCCCATGCCACTCTTTGCCAAGATAGATGCAGCACTCAGTTTTTTGTGGGGCTGGAAACAGACACGTATTGCCCTGGAAACTCTAAAACACTCAGTATGGGAGGGTGGGATAGGCCTGCGCAATTTACAATGATACTACTGGGCTGGGCAGTTGGGGTGGTAAATGACTGCTTACATGGGAACCCCAGACTACCTCATATTAAAGCGGAGAAGGGTTGGACGAGGGGATGAGTACCTACACAGGTGCAATACAATGGCAAACAGAAGAACTTGGTACTCCCAAATATAACACAACACAATCTATGCATATGGTCAGATGCACATAAGTAAATAGGAATGGCTAGACCGACCCTAGATCAACCCCTGTGGAATAATTCACACCTACTCAAAATAAATAGAATGGGACATTTTGAGGTCTTTGAATGCTGTCAGATGCTTAACCTTACAGACTGGTGAAAGATGGACGCTTCCTTCCCTTTGGCACCATACAAGATACATTTGGACTTCCTGATACAGCGCGTTATCATTATATGCAACTAGCTCACGCTGTGGGTTGACATTTTCAGTTCATGGATGAAGTTCCACAATGATCTCCTCTTGAAGCAAATGTCCTCCCAGAATGCATTGTCATCAAGGTTACTTCCACTTTATACCAGGTTATTTCAGCTTTTGTGTCCGGGGAACTAACCTGTCCAAATGAAAGATGGGAGAGGGACGTTGGTTTGCTGGAACCTGAGGAATAGGTGGAAGCGCTGATGTTTCCAGGAGAAATAGGGATCTCTGTGAAATTATGTCTCATACAATACAAAATACTATATTGGGTCTACTATTCCCAAACTGCTTTGTTTGAGTAGGGAAGGATAGACAGAGATTATTGATTAAGATGTGGGAGATCTGGGAGGTACCTGTTACCACCCATTATGGGAATGTGCTCTCAATCAAGTCTTCTGCTGGAAAGTGCATGAGCAGGTTGAGGGATGTCTTTAGATGTAGCTGTGCCGGGGGACCCGAGGCTAGTGTTGCTGGGAATATGGGGGGAGTCTGTGTTGACTAACCATGAGAAATTATTTTTGTCTGTGACTACTGAACTATTGAAACAAATTATCACCTCTAGGTGGGGGTGACGGACCGCCCCTGGGTCAAATGATGGATGGCTGAAAGGGACATCTGTATGGCCCTGGAGAGAAGAGTATATACTACAAGGGGTTGCTCCTCTAAGTTTCTGAAAGTGTGGGGTAAGTGGGAGGGGGGAGTTGACAAACATAATTTCACTTTAGCTTTTGTCTCCTCCCCCTCTGTTTGTTTGAACCCAAATATGTAATTTCTTCATGTACTCTTGCCATATATATATTTGTCACTGAATTGGGTTACCCAATCATGCACGGTTTCTTTTTTTATGTGTTCCTCATGCGTAAAACAAATTTAAAAAGGTTTTATTTAAAAAGCAGAGCTTTGAAGAGACTGACAGTTGGGCTTGATTTGATTGTGATGAGCAATGGGTTCCAATGGAGCAGGGCGAGTAGAGACAAAAGATTGGAAGTGAGAGAAGACAAAAGCGCACATCGGACAATGATTTTCAGTGCAGAGGAGGAGCAGAATAAACAAGATGGTGAGTGGACATAGATACTGTCAAACAGTTACTGAGGAGCAAAACCATTGATAGCTTTGTAGACTAGAAGAAGGAACTTCAAAAGGGAATGCTTGGAGATCCACCCAGTAGGTGTCGGCAGGTAGAAGTGAGCGTAGATCTGAGTAGGTTGTAGAGAGTGGGTTTAGTGACATTAAAGGAAGTAGTAGAGAGAAATTGCAAGGAGTAAGCACAAGTAGCAGTTGAGTTTAATGAGCACAAGGGCAGAAATTAGAGTGCGGAGTTAGAAACAGACACATTTTCTGAATGTTGAGAATGTTAATATGAGCAGTAGACACGGTGGTAGTGAGGAATTGTTGCATTCCAAGGTTGCTATCAAAGAGGACCCCAAGGTTGTGAGCCTTGCGCGAGGGAGTAAGAAGGTCAGGCAAGAAGTGGATAGGAGAGTTGAGAGATGGATGGCACTGGAAGCTAGGATAAAGATAACTGACATTCAACATGAGCAGCAGTAAGCTATCCAGTCACGTATTGCAGTGACATTGTTGATAATCTATAGATAATGTCGATATTCTACTCAGAGATGTCTGAGATAAAGGATGGAAAGGTAAGAAATATGTGAGTATTGTTAGCACAGACATGACAATGAAACCCTAGGGACGAGACAAGTTTTTCTAAGGCAGAGGTATAGAGGGTGAAGAGCAGAGGTCCAAGGACTGATCGTTAGCAGGATCAGATCTTTGAAAGTTCCAGGAGATTTTAAAGACACAGCCTTTCAGGTAGGAGGCAATCCAGGTGAAAGCAGATTTGTGAAACCAAAGGTCTTGAAGAATGAGGAAGACAGATGGGTGGTCAACAGTTTCAAAAGTGGCAGAAGGGTCCAAAAGGATCAAAACTGCAGATCCAATCAGGTACTGCTTACATCACAAAACACTAGAACAACACCCAAAAATAAGTACATGGACATTTTCAGGGACATTTTGCAACACAGCATATCTACAACAGTAACTTGTTTATTTTTAATAAAAAAATAAATACAAATATAGTAAATAACATAAAAATTAGTAAGACAATGTCTGCCCGTTTGTTTATCTCGATTGACATGGGTTTTAGGCTGATTTTTGTCAATAATTCCTTTACTGTTCTCACAAGGATGAACCATATTTGAAATTGAAAATGATGACTTAATAATGGTAAAAATATCTATATGTGTTATGTCTCTCTAATTGTTCTTACCAACAAGAAACCTGATTGAGTTTTATGGAAGATGATTGCATCTGTTTCTCTGACTTCACAATTTTAACTTGGTTAGAATATTAACAGGATAAGCTACAACCTTTCTTTGGGATAATTTACATTTACTAATTTGTACTTTTTTGTTGAATATTTGTAGATATATGAAAAATGAAAATGAAAATGTATTCAGCGCACAGCCCCTGATGAAGAGATTGTATCTCGAAACGCGTTGGGCACTTATATTTGGAATAAATCATCTTTGAAAAATAACAAAAAGACTTTGTGAATGGTGTACGCAGGGTCATATCTGACCGATAGACCCTTAAAGAAGACAGTGGGCCTCATTACGACCCTGGCGTTAAGGGTTTAACGGCACCGTAAAAGGTGTTGGCGCCGTTAAACCCTTAACGCCTGATTAGGAGGTCCCTTTGCGGGACCCGACCTTAACGCCTGCTTTTAGCAGGCGTTAAAGTAGGGTGCCGCAAAGGGACCTTGGTGCTAAGTACGTTGCTGCAATTTGCGGCACCGTACTTAGCACCTTCCCCATTCCCATTGAGCCCTATGGGGCAAAAATGGGAATGGGGAAGGGCCCATGGTGAATGGGGAATTACCGCCCCGCCAACCTTGGAATGGGGCGGTAATTCCGCCATTCACCATGGCGGACCCCGGCATGGACCATGGTGCTAATAGCACCATGGTTTAGCGCCGGGGTCGTAATGAGGCCCAGTGACTTTAATTGTAATATTTACCTTTACTAAATACCTAATTGTACTATTCTAAAATTACTGGGCTACTCTAGCCATTGATAGTGTGCAGGGGACGGGAGTTCCCCAACTGGGAACTTACTTGTGTTCTATTGTATTAACAACCCATATGCCAGGGCGGTTTCTTTTCTCCTCTGCACCTCAAACCAGTCTTGACATTGATCTAAATTCATTTTTACCAAAATAACATCACACATTTGGAGTGCATGGTGTCCAAATTCGATAGGTAGGCCCACGATCAAGGGCAGCTCCACCACCATCGTTGAGGATGGAAAGTAGCCACGCGATGGTGGAGCTGCTCTGCAAGGCACAGTCCTGTGCCTGTTCGTTCTGGTAATGCCTAGACAGGAAGGATCCTTATACAGCGGCCTTCCACAGGGGCTGACTTAATATCAGTAAATCCGTCTATATGGGTCCATTCTACAAATACTGGCAGCTATGCCATCATTGCTCTCCGCTTATTACTTGTTTTCATATGCACTACATGTTTTCATATAATGGAGGTCTCCAGCAGTAAACCAATTGTTCTTTATAATATCATGTAATTGAACCCTAGTCTTTTCTCAACTTTACATTGTAGAACTGAGTGTAATGGTTTGGAGGTAGACCACTAACATGGACTGAATGTCTTTGAGAAAACACATCTTGACTGCTGAATGCACAAGTCCTTTGGGCTCCTTGCCAGCTTACATCATGTTTTAGCTCATATGTGCCTACAGAGAAAGGACCAACCATGTAGAACTCATCCAAGCCCTGAACCAAAGGGGCTTGTTTTACCCAAACTTCAAGAGTTTATGGTCTTTGCACTGGATACCACACAACCTCATCGGGTAGGATGACCAGAGGTCTCGGTTTTGCCGGGACTGTTCCGGTATTTGGTACTCTGTCCCCCTTTATTAAAATTATGTTCCCATTAGAAGCTGCAGTGGTCCTGTTTTTTTTTGTAATAGGTCTTCATAGCTGGCAAGCTGGAATGCACAGAATAAATGCTGCATTTACAACTTAAGAGAGTGTTAGTTTGTGATCAATTAATTATAATATGTGCTTCTTTGAACAGTAACACTTAATCTCCCTTCTCATCCAAACGCTACTGAAGTGTAGTATCTTGACAGTCACTTTTAAGAGTTAGTCCTACTTTCATTTTAGTTCCCCTGTCACGGTTTTTTACTTTTTAAATCTGGTCACCCTATCATTAGGTCTGGTTTTCCAAGCACCCACAGATCCAATAAAGGTGCGAAGACAGGTGTGCTACGACAGTTATAACACCCTTATTTTTATTTGGAAGCATTTTAGAGGTTGTTCTCGCTGAAGGGGCCGAGTACGGAATGGGAGTTACGTTTTCATCTCCCTTTTCCACTCCGCCTACAAAAACCACTTGGTTGTACGCCATCAAGGTATTTTCTTTCTGGCGTGAAACCGAAGGATTCTTATGGAAACCGCTGGGTTATTACATCCGCAAAAAGCAGTCAGATCCCATAGGAATTTATTGTAGAATGTGGTTTGCCTTGTGCAAAGCGAGAGCAGCATTTAATCATTTCGGTTTTCCAAATGCAAAAACAAAGGCGTACCGGCGATTACGCCTGCATTTACACATATAAAATTGCACGGATGAGGGCCGTTTGCACGCACATGTAAATCTAATGGTTCCCCTCTGTACAATGGACGCATTTCTAGAAGAAAAGCGACTTGGTATTTATGCCCCATGCTGGTTGGTGAGGTGCTATATGATATTCGGTTGACATATGCCACAACTGGCTTCTTGGCACTTGCACATGAGGGCATTAAACTGTGGGTGAGCTGATCTGCTGGATGAATGGAATTCACCCAGTCACCCAGGGGCAGCCTGAGTTCCCTGCAGCTCTTTCAAAAGCTGGATAATGAAACTGGGCTGACACTGCATCTAACCTTTCATTGCACAGCAAAGTTTAAAGGCCATCAGTACAATACCACAGAGATGCCTGGCTTATTTTCTATGACTTCTATATCCTTAACCCATTAAGTGCCCAGGACGAGGTATCTCGTCCTTGGCACTTAAGGGGAAGGCATTGAATGGAGACATACCGAAATCACCAAAAAAGGCCTTGGCACTGGGGGAGGAAAACCCATGGCAGTTAGGAGCTTTTCCAACATACCTCTGCGCGTGTCCGCCTTTACTGAAGAGGTTGAACCATGCCCAAAGAAGTCTGATCCCGACCCCAATAAACAGCCTGGCCGACACAGCCAGGTCGGCTCTCTTGCATTGGATAACAGGCAAGCCCAGACAGGTGTCTGCCGAATTGAACTATGTTACGGAAATTCAGCCGAGGCCCCCAGAGGAGTTGCCTTCACAGCTAAAGGCACGGATAACCAACTTGTCCTCCTCCAAACGTTTTGGCTTCCAACTCCCATCTTCTCCAAACAGCATTCATAGTGCTCATGGTTCAACAGAGCTGTAGGCCAGAACATGTGTAGGATGACAGGTTGGCTACCTCTGGTTCTAGCGGACCAATCCTGCCTAATGAAAGTCAGGCTGACATGCTGTGATTGGCCCTCTCTTTTAATGGCACAGTGGAGCAATGGAATGCTGTTTAGAGCAGTGGTACTAAAGAATCTTTATGCTGAGCTCCTCCCTTGAGTACAAATATTGTTGCCCTGCCACCCCCTGATTACAAATATTGTTTCTGCCCCCCCAGATGCCATATGTGCTTATATTTTATATTAAAAACAGTCACTGTGCTCACTTTTTGAAGACCCTCGCGCCTCCCCCACCCCATCATCCTTTGGGCTCTGCTAGGGGGGCCACTCCCATGGTTTGAAGAACGCAGGTTTAGAGGGACTATCTGAAGTTTTTTAAAAGCATAGTGGTTATCATTTGCATCACATTTTAGACTAAGCAATAGGCCTTAGGTGTACTGTACTTTGAACACACTTAGGGGCTCATTTTCAAAGTCCTCGCAGTGTAAATGAAGGTGTAAAATATAGACGTAAAGTGTCACGCCTGTCTTAACACCTCCATTCCATTGCCAGCATTTTCTTGGTTTTTGAAAGTAGAAGGGGCGGCGGAACCGGAGTTATGTTTCCGCCTCCATTTCTCCCTCTGTCTTTAAAAACCACGTGGTTTTACACCAGCATGACATTTTCATGCTAGAGTAAAAACAATGGATTCCTATGGAATCCGCCTGCTTTTGACACCAGTGAAACACAGGCAGATTCCATAGGAGTCCGTTGTTAGCACTTCCTGCTATGCATAAATGACAGGCAGCGTTTACTCACTTTGCACTAAAAAGTGCAAAAGGGCGATGTAAAGGTGCTTCTGCCACCCTTTTCCACCTCCCTTTTTCCACTCTACAGTGCAAATGATGACAATTACCCTGAAGGGACATGTCTGCACATAAGCGCAAACATAAACGGTCCCCTGCGAGTCATTTATGTCGTTTTGAAAATGAGCTCCTTAATGTTCTGAGGTTGTGTAGCCAGAACAGACAGCCACGCATTAGCAGGGCATTGGGAGTGGCATCATGGCTAGTGTTTCAGTGAGGGAAAGAGAAAGGCAAAATTGCCCTAATTTTCCAAAAGCTTTCTGTTAGACAGCTCACCCTAGGATACTGCCCTTATCAATGATTATGACAAGCAGAATAGAGGCCTTAGGAGACCTGCAAGTAGTCCTAAGGTGTTAGCACTGTTGAATGCACCCAAAGGTTGCTGCCACTTTAGCCTCCCTTACTGTTCACAATGCCATTCATGGTCTGCAGACAGCGAACCAGTTGCCCAAATAGCAACTGAGGTTTAGGTTCATAACCAGTTTAAACCTGAGATTGTACATGTTCTCTTTCCACTATTATAATTTTATTTGCATATGCAACTATACAAATGATCAGCAAAAGGCTGTGGAAGTGAACGCTTATGGTCCTTTTAATTAAGGTAACACATCGTACGATAAACAGGATGCAGAATAACTCTTACACCAATAATAAGACTGGCTCAGTAAGTTGGCAAAATGTCTCTGTTTTATTCTGAATTATCTAAAATAGGGAGTACAACACACATCAACGGACGTCGCACAGCATGGTGTCAAAGCATTTTATAAAAAACAGTACTTTTATAGAAAAACCTCATCATAAATTACGTCATAGTACGTGGCAAGCTAAGAAACCTATACAGGATTGTGATAGGACTAAGGTGAGTATCTAAGTATACTTTCTATAAGGGATTGGATTGTGGTTAGGTCTCTATAGTCAGGTGGGCAACTTATGCCCTCCATTAGTACAAGTCATCTTCAACAGTTATTAGAAACACAATGGGCCTCATTACGACTTTGAAGGCAGCCATGCCCTTAATAAGGGCATGGCTGCCTCCAAAATCAGGTCCGGGTTCCCTGAATGGGGAATTACCGGGCCATTCTGAGTTTGGAGGGCCCGGCAGTGCTTAATTTGTAAAAAAATAAGTGCCAGGGCCCAAACAATCTTGGCCCAATAATGCCGGCCCCGGGGCTGGCGTCCACCGCCCGCAGTGCCGGCGCCACAACCCGAGCCAGTTCCGTGCTAGACCTAGATCCACCCACCACCAGCCCATCACACTGCTGCTGCTCCATGTCACATGTTTGGTGCTGCAGCAACTGCTGGTACAGGCTAGTAGTGGGATGGATGGGGAAAGCATCGGCTGAGGCACAGGATGCAGACCCCTGCACTACAGTGGCCTTCAGTCTGAGTACATGATGGATTCCATAATATCATGGACAGCCGTGTTATATGGGAAGGTGGAGATCATTCTCAGGTCCGTGAAGGCCAAAGGACTCAGTCACAAGGCCAATCGTCCAGCTGTAAAGGGTGTTTGGGCAGCCAAAGAGTGTTAAGCAGCAACGTTCTGCGATATGCATGTAACACACACAGCACTTGCATTTTTTTTTATTTTTTGTATTTCTTTATTATTTTTAATAACCAACAAATATAACTTACAAACACACAACCTAACTGGCATACTGGCATTTCCTCGGGTTCCGCTATGGGTTCAAAGTCCTGGAGCTACTTCGCGACTTTGCCGTCCCTCGATAGCTACTCGTGTGGGCCATTTCAGCATCCCCTCCGATACTGTCTTGTATTTAGTTGCTTGTGCGCCACTGTCTTGAGACCATCATTATTCTCATGCGTCATCGGGGCCGTTTCCCTCTTCATCCTCCCCCTCATGTCTAAACAAGTCCTGTACCAAGGAGTTCCATGCAGTTATTTTCTGTGCCGTTTCTCCCTCCCGCCTTTGCACTGCTCTTATCCAGACTGCGGTTTCCGCTAGTGTCCACTTCCGGAGGTCCGACCACCATGATTCTATGGTCAGGCCTTCTTTTGGTTTCCAGGACATCGCTATCCTCCTTTTGGCTAGTATGCATATCAATTCTTTCATCTTTGCTAGGTGTGCCATATGTCTACCTCCTCTTGGGAAGAGGCCCAGCAAGTACCTCTCTGGGTACTCCGCCTGTATTTGGAGTCCGCTCTCTGTTATTTTAGCTCTGATTCCCTCCCAAAAGATCTGTTCAACTGTGCAGGTCCAAAACATGTGCACCATGTCTGCTTCGTCAGCTGACATCGGGGGCATTTATTAAGATTTCCTTCGTACATCATATTCATCCTCTTGGGTGTAAGGTACGCCCTGTGTGTTATGTACAATTGTGCTTGTCTGAACCTTGCGTTCCTGGACACTTTCTTTGGATATCTTAGCACCCTGCTCCATTCTTGAACATCGAAGGGTCTTTGGAGTTCTTCTTCCCAGCACTGTTTTATGTGTAGCTCTTGTGCCTTATTGGCACTCAACATCTTTTCATATAATGTAGAGGTTGTGTGTGTTCCCTCGGATATGTCGTACCATGTGTCTAATGCCCCTGTTTCGTCCTCCTGGCCCTCCCATTCTGGCCATCTCACCTTGATTTTAAGGATTATTCTGTTATAAAGGATGAATTGGCCTTCGTGTACACCACACTCCTCCACCACCTCCTGGAAGTCTGCTCACCTCCCCTCTCTTCTCAGGTCCCCGATTTGTGCTACACCTTTGGCTTCCCACTTTGTTCGGTATATTGCTAGTGTATTAGCGTTCATGCCCACAAGGCCCGCAAGGGGGATTTGTGCCGAACAGGGGACTTGTGTCCCCTGTAGTTTCCATGCTCTGTTCCACAGCCCCACTGCGAGGTTAAGCAGGTACGGTAGGGTCTTGAGCAGGGGTTTGTCCAGCCATGGTATTTCTCTTAGGTAGTATGTTTTTAATGCTAGTTGGAAAATGGTTGTGTCGATTGTTTCTTCCTCACCCTGCCACTTGACTGCAAATTGCAGCTGCCCCTCTAAGTAGTACTTTTCAAAGTCTGGAAGCCTGATGCCTCCTTCTTCATAGTCTCTCTGTAGTGTCTTCATTGCCATCCTGCTTCTCCCCATCTGCCCATAGGAAGTTCCTTGCTATTGTATTTAGTTTGTTGAAAAAGGCCCTGGGGATGCTGTGTGGAATGTTTGTAAAATAGTATAGCAGACATGGGAGTACCACCATTTTCAGGAGGGACGCCCTACCCATCATCACCAGTGGTAGTGTTCCCCAGAAAGTCATACACTTTTGTGTTTTCTCGAGGGCTGCCTGCGTGTTATGTTGATGAGAATCTGCAGTGTCGTTATGTATCTCTATTCCCAGATATCGGAAGAAGTGCGGTGCCCACGTCAGGCCTAGGTCTGGGAAATCTGCCTGGGGGACCCGCTTCAGTCTGGCCAGGGGAAAAATCAAGGACTTCTCTTTGTTGATTGCTATACCAGAGAGTCTAGTATATGCGGCAATTGCTTCCAGGAGGCAGGGCAGACTAGTGCGTGGGTTTCCCACAAAGAGCAGCATGTCGTCTGCGTATAACGAAATTTGGTGCAGCACGCCATCTATCTATATCCCTGTGTCTCCGTATTCTGCTCTAAGAAAAACCGCCAGCGGTTCGAGAGCTAAGTTATATAACATTGGTGACAGTGGGCACCCCTGCTTAGTTCCCCTGTATATTCTCCAGTCTTTCGAGATCTATCGTCCTGTCTTCACCCTGGCTCTAGGGTCCCTATACAGTAACCTAATCCATCTGAGGAACCCTTCCCCAATGCCAAAGTGGGCGAGGAACCTCATCAGCTACTCCCAGTTCACCGAATCAAATGCTTTGACAGCATCCAGGGATACTATTGCGCACTCCCCCCGTCTTTGGTTTGTTCTGTCTATCACGTGGTGTAGCCTGCAGAGATTCCATGACGTATTTCGACCCGGAACATATCCTGTTTGGTCTGAGTGTATCAATGTGGGAATTACTTGTTTCAGGCGGTTAGCTAGGACCGCTGTGAGTATTTTGGCGTCCTGGTTGATAAGGGAGATCGGCCTGTATGTGGCACACTTCGTCTGTGGCTTCCCTGGTTTAAGGATCGGTACACTTATTCATTGTGACATGCTAGCTGGTAATTGTGCACTTTCATATGCGTCCTGGTATGTCTCTAATAGTTTTGGGGTGATGGTGCATTTAAATGTTTTATAGAACTCTCCAGGGAGTCCGTCTGGACCCGGGGACCTGCCAGTGGGGAGCTCAGCAATTACGCTCTCTATTTCTTCTTCCGTGAGTGGGGCATCAAGAAATTTGGGCTTGCTCCTCTGCTAACCTTGGCAATCTTATCTGCGCTAACACATCTGTTATGTCCCCCAGGTCAACCTCCGGGTTAGGGGCGTACAGCTGTTCATAGAATC
The DNA here is from genome assembly GCF_040938575.1 of Ambystoma mexicanum. Classification (NCBI taxonomy): domain Eukaryota; kingdom Metazoa; phylum Chordata; class Amphibia; order Caudata; family Ambystomatidae; genus Ambystoma; species Ambystoma mexicanum. Next base: position 1,167,223,495 of record NC_090927.1, read on the forward strand.
GGGCAAATAACTGGTTGATGTGTTCTTGAGATCTAATTTCCCTCCCTGTTCCGTCTTCTAGCACTGTTATGGGTTCTCTTTTATTTTCTTGCTTAGTAAGCCATGCTAGGAGCCTATCAGGTTTGTCCCCTTCCGCATGCAATCTTTATAAATACCTCCCGTAGTTCAACCTTCCCAGTTTTTCCCATAGCTCTACACATCTTGTTCTTAACTCCATCAGTTCCTTAGGTTCTTCTCCCACTGCCTTTGCCCTACGTTCCTGTATTTCTATCTGCCCCTCCAGTTTGTTGAGTTCTTCTACGGCTGCGCCTTTCAGTCCCCCCATTCTGCCGATCGCCGCCCCTCTTATCACAACTTTGAATGGGTCCCAGAGTGTGGCATTGTTTCCTACACTTCCCTCGTTATGTTCAAAATAGTCTTCTATCACCTCTTGGAGGTGTTCCTCTAACTCTCCTTCTTTCAGGGCCTCTGCCCGGAGTCATCATGTTGGTATCGGGGCTTTCCCATGTGTATGTGCCCATGTTGTCAATATCGGGGCGTGGTCTGAAAGTGTGCAGGCTTTAATGTTGATCCCCGTGAAGTCCTGCAATGACTCAGTGCCTGTGAATATATAGTCTATTCGTGTAAATGTACCGTGGGGTGCGCTATAATGAGTGTACCCTCTCCTCCCTCCATGTACCTGTCTCCAGACATCCACCAGCTGTAGATGGTTGAGGGCTTTATGCAGTTCCTTGGCAGGGGGTGCTGGTGTTTGTGCTTGTCATCCGACCTATCAAGTAGCGGGTCCAAGGTGCAATTGAAATCTCCGGCCCAAATAAACATTGCCTCTCTGTAGTGGGCCAGTTTAGGTGTTAGTTTCTTGAAATATTTCGTCGCATCGTGGTTCGGAGCGTAAGTGTTAACTAGGCACACCTCTTTGTTCTCCAGCATGCCATGCACCAGCACCAGCCTCCCTTCTGAATCAGTTTCCTGCTTTATGAGCTGGAATGGCACCCCCGGGCGATTCATATTAATACTCCTCGTGCGTAGTTTGAGTATGTGGCACTGTATACCTGCCCTCCCCATTTCTGGTCAACTTTGGTCTGTTTTGCTGGTGTCAGATGCGTCTCCTGGAGCATTGCTATCTTGACCTTCATCTTGTTTAGCCATGCCTAGACTCGCAGCCTCTTGACAAATGCGTTGAGACCTCTCACGTTCCAGGTTGCTATTGTTAGCTCATCCCGACCCATGTGCGCTTAGTGTTCCGGCTTCTCTGTCCCATAGCCTCATACCTGTCCACTTTCTCTTGCTTTTGTTCATTCTGGTGCTGCTTGAGGTCGGTCCTTTGGGGCTCCCTTCCCCTGTTCCTTGGCAGTCGTGTCTCCAGGATTGTTGCCATATGCTGTACCAGTCGCTTCGTACTGGAGTTTTCCCATTATAGTCTTTGTTGTTCCCTTTGCTGCCAGTGCCTTTTACCAACCATTCACTCAAGTCATTAACCCAAACTTCAACAGAAAAACTAACGCCCAGCCACCCTCCCCCTGCTAGGGCCTCGCCGCTTCTCTTGTTGTGCTCCTCTAGGTGAAGCAGACTCACCGCAGCGTGATGCCTTAAAACTGGCATCCGAACTCGCATTGCGCTCTTCTTTGGGGGCTTGGTTCTTTTCGGCCGGCGCGTCTGAGTGGAACTGGTTGCTCCTTTGTATTGTCTTTACTTTTCCTGACTTCATTTGTTTCTTAGATGCTTGGCGTCATTGTTCCTGGCTAGCTACGGATCTTTTCACCAGGGCTGATCCCCTCCGTTATTGGCGTTTCTCTGCCGTAGCTGGGGGATTCCTTGTGCATCCATCCATGTGTGAGCCTCCTCCGTGGATTCAAAAAAGCATGATTTCCCTTTGTGTATCACCTTCAGCTTGGCTGGAAAGAGGAGCATTTATCGTATCCCTGCTCTTCTGAGGCGTTCTTTTGTGGGGCCAAACTGTGCTCTTTGTTTCTGAACCGTAGCTATATAGTCCGGGTATATGGTGATCCTGGAGGAGTTCCTAGTGATCTCTCCCCCTCCCCTTGAGAATGCCAGTATCCTTTCTCTGTCTTTAAAATTCATAATCTTGGCGATCATTGCCCTTGGGGGGGCACCCGGCCGAGGTCTCCTAGTTAGAGCTCGGTGCGCCTGTTCCACCACAAAGCTCTGGGACAATGTCCCTGCTCCGATCTCCCACATATTCTGTGGGATTATTTCCCTCCTCACCTTCCGGAAATCCGATTATGCGGACATTGTTCCGCCTTCCCCTGCCCTCCGCATCTTCTACTCTTTGTTCTAAGAACTTGACTTTCTGCAGCACTTCTGGCATTTGTGTTCACATAACAGCGAAGTCTGCAGTGTTTTGTTTTACCTGCTGCTCCGTTGTTGTTACTCTGTCCGTCAGGTTCCTAGCATCCTGGCGAAGGAGGCCCACATCCACCATGACTGTGTCTAGTTTATGTTCTAGGGATGCTTTCAGGGCACCTATAGCAGTGTCCATCTTGTTTTCAAGGCATGTCTTTAGGGAGGCAATCGCCTCCAGGATCTCTCCATTCTTTCCGTTATCTAGTTGGTGTGGGGTGTTCGTCTCCGCCATTGCCGTGTCTGGTGGGTTTGACTGCTTGTTCCCGGATGCCTTGGCGAAAGTGTCCATACTGGCTTGTTTGGTCTTCCCCTCTGCTTTCTTGGTAGACATTGTTAGTATGCGGGCGTGAAGTACAATTCCGCTCTTGTTCCTTCCACGTGTGGCCTGTGCTGGGCTATGTTGTTACCCTGGTATGGTGGGACCGGCCTGGTTTGCTACGTTTTGGTGCTTCTCCCTCTCTGTTCGTCCTGCATCTCCAGACCATGGTGCTCCCCCGGGATTCCCTTTGTTTCCGGATGGGTCTGCATCTGGATAGGGTGGGCACTCCCCAACAGTCTCCTCGCCTCCCGCGCTGCTGGCAACGATGTTCCTCCGGAGTGGGACACTCTCCACCTCGACTGCTTCCCTCTGTGTCCTGCCTTCCCGGCCTCTACGGGGGCGCTCTGTCTGCCAGCCCGTGGCTACTTGATAGCAGTGGAAGAGTGCCGGGACACTCCAGCCCCTTCCCGCCGTCTCCTGTCTTGGCACGGGACATGGACGTCCTGCCCTGTATGTGGGGCAGTGGGAGGGACGGAGTGGTGCGCAGGTCCTCCCTGACGGCTCTGCTTCCGCGATACTCGTCAGGGGCGTCTTGCCTTTGTAGGAGCGGGCTCCGTGCAGGACTCTCTGGCTTCCTCCTGCACCGCGTGTCCCACGGCGATCATCCGGGTCCTGGACTCGTCGTCACGTTCCCTCCTCCGTGTCCGCTCACCTGCAGCAGGTGTCCTCCACTTCCCTCTCTGTGCTAGGTTTGTAACACTTTCCGGTGACTCCCTTCTTCGCCTCCCGTTTCAGCCGCCGCACGGCAAAGATCGTATCAGCAGGCCGCCATCTTGGTTTTCACGATCAGCGAATTCTGGGATCGTTTTCGCTTCGATCCACGGTCCGATTTTTCCCAAGAGTCGGGTCAAGTGGTCCGTGGATGTTTCGATTCCTTCATGTAAAGTTTCAAATGAATTAGGTCCGTTTTTGAGGATCATAGACAGGATCGTGTAGGAGCTCCCTGTAAACGTGTCCTAACACATAGCCGCCTAGCCATGCCCCCAGCACTTGCATAGTTGTACTTCAATAACCCATACCACCTTGCAGCATGGCCTAGATAAACGCTTGTTGCATGCATTCGATCACTGTTAAAAGAAGTGACACGTGTTCATGACACACCCTTATGCCCGGTTATGCTATGATTCATTGCTATACTTAGTTGTATTATTTTATGAAATGTATTATGGTATGAACATTAGCCTTGTGCTGTACTATGTAAGTATGCTGTGCTATGTTACTCTACACTATGCTTCTTTTATTACAATATGGCACGCTGTGCTGGGTCATGTTATGTTCCGCTATGCTATGCTATTGCTAGGTGACATTATGGAATGTTTGCTATGGTGTGAACAATACACTTTTGAGCAATCTACTGAATTATTTTCTTAACTTCAAAAAGCTGCACTAGCTTGTCAGATAGCACAGCAAGTTGAGTGCTCATTCTGACATCTGTGCACAGCTTGCTGATGCCGGTTCAAATCCTGTCAGGGCCAACTCAGTCCTTTATCCTTTTGAGGTCGAAGAATTGAGTACCACGCAGTGGGATAATAATATCAACTTAGATACCTGAGGGTTTGTAGCGCTATATAAAACTATATGTTATTAGATAATATTATTACAGGGCGCCCGCCGCCCTGACACTGAACTCTGTGTCCCAACCTGCTGCCATGGGGACACCAAGAATCTGGCCACACCACACGTATGTGCATTTTCGGTTCTTTAGCCCGAGGACGCGCTGACAAATGTTAACTAACTGCAATGGGTGTTATGTACTTGTTCGCTGCAATACAAGCCTGGCAAGCAACAATCACGTCAAGATGGCTTACCATTTTATTTATGTATTGTTTGCTTGTTAGGCAAACAATACATAAATCAATAAAATGGCCTGCCCTATGCTGGCTCGCCGCTCGGGAACATCTGCAGGCCCTACGTCATGATTTCTCGAGCTGCCTGATCATGCCCAGTGTCAGCCTTCTAGGTATGTTTTACTCCCTGGGCAACATTATGAGTATGGTGGTAATGGTAAAAAAAAGTGATATTGGAAATACCACCTGTTTTTTAAATAAGACCAAAATTATGAGTTGGGGTCAAAAGTAATATTTCCTGCCTGGAGTACATAGAAAAGTACTGCATGGGGCTAAGATAATACACATTACCCCATACAGTACTTTCTATGAACCCCTTGCCTGCAGGAAATACTCCATACAATCCCAACTCATAATTAGGCAGTATTTAAAAAATAGACAGTACTGGAAATGACATGGAGTATTACCGGTAACACCAGTCTCTGACTCATGAGGTCCTGTGTGATTATCAAGACTACATGGCCTGGTCCTTCTAATTGACTCGGTGCACCCCGGCATTGTATTACTTCTGTAGGGTTGCAAATGGTTGGGAGGGAAATCCGTCCTCTTCGGAGAAGCTCTATGTAGCATTTGCGGTAGTTGCTGTGCAGGGCCCAAGCCCGCACAGAGAATACATTGAAATTCACTCTCTTTGTATTGTGGCCACAACCCAATTATAATATAGCGCAGCTCCCAGTACTACTGCTAATGTTCTAACAGTGCAGCTCAAAAACAAGGAATAATAACAAACAACATATTGTAGCTCACGCAACCAATATTCACATAGTTGCCAACATGTTCCATTCCAATCTGGTGCTTATCCAGTCTAGGTCTTTTCTTTGCATTCTGGGACTTGTAGTTCTGCTTATCTCTTTATTAAACTCAGACTACAAGTCCTCAAATTTAAAGAAAAAACACGGACTGCAATCACTCACAGAGACAGAGTGGAATGGATCATGGTGGCAAATGTGTATTCAGAGCATTGCGCTCTCGAGCAAGTACAAATGAGTTCCACTCCCAGCACACACCAACCAATGTTCGCAGTACTGATCACCCGAACTAACCAACATCCAAACTCATTGTGCGTCCAAAACATGGTAATCGTTTTTTGAAACACATACAGCTGGACTCCCAATCCATGCCGCCTGAATTCCCTGGGACACAGATGGAAGGGAAACTGAGGACAACGTAATGAGCCCCCTACGTAGTGGCGAGGGACCCTTTGATTACATATGATTGGACTACGTGACGGGTGTTGCTGTGCCATCCCAATCCCTGGACCCATACTACAAAGACTAGCAAAGACTAAAGAATACATGGCACGCACGTCGGAGCAAAGATTGGAGCGCCTAACACCAACACCATAGGCAGCGCATTAAAAACCTATGCGAGCATTGTATTCAGGATTATAAAGGGCCGAGAAATACCTGTGAAGGCGGAGCACCCCCTAACAGCCTGATAAAGAAACACGAGTTCCACGGTACCCTATCATAATATAGTCTGAAAACATCTGGGGTACTCACTTTGACGACAGAAAAACCTTTCGGAACTGGAAGAGCCTATGCTGTGCACAGTAAAAATCCACATAATAGCACTGAAAACAGCACTCCTGGAGGGCGCAACACTGGCCTCATATACTGGCCTCATACCTACACCGTCCTGAATTCCCAAGGGGGAAACTGCGCGTTGGGGGACAAGAGCCACATAGTACTGCCATCAAACACCTGGTAAAAAAAAACATGAATGAAGAAATGTATAAAGTCACTTCAGGGTTCAACACTGAGGCAAATGAACATCACTAGTAAACACCAAACACCACTGACTTCAAAGGAGAAGGAGTGCGAAATTACAACAAAACGGAGTCTTCGAGGACTTCCACACATATGGCCACTGATGAGAACCATGACGCACATGACTAGAACGATGACAAAGATGCTGGTCCCTCTTTGACTCCTCTTTTGATGAAACAATCTCAAACAGACAGTCCTCTGCTTACGTCGTGTCCAACTAACCACCAGGACCAAAGCTAACGATTCGTGGTGCACTCGCTCTCCCTCTCGAAAGGGCTTCCAGACAGACATCTGCCTTTGTATGTGGTGGGGGGGCTACCTCCATGACTAGAAGCGTGAACACAAGACAGCCGGGCCCGGGCGGCGGCACAGTTTCCTGGTGTCCTACTGGCTCAGTGACTCCTGAGTCCTGGCTCTGTGTCCTCGGTCCTGGCAAGGGCCCAGGCCCAGCCAGGCCCCAGGAGGAGTGTGGACACCACCAGGGGGCCACGCCGCCGTTCCAGGCCGCCCGGCCCGGACCTTGGAATCTTCACACTGCTTAAGTTACACGGTCAGAGAGTGTCCACTTACTGGATTTTGAAGTCAGCTGCTGGCGGGGACTCACTGTCTCCTGTAGGGGCCTGGGGGGGCAGTGGCAGACTGGCAAGCACTAGTGTGAGTGAAAAAGCAGGGCCCAGCCCCCAGCAACTAGGCCGCACGCAACAAAGCAGTGCAGCAGGCTCTCTCGAAGACCAACGCCACACCTAGACATCTTCAGTTCACAGTAACTCGTGAAACGAAGGTGGCGCTGTGCTGCCTCCTGTGGCAATAACAACACATCACCATGTCAGTCAGAACAGCCAATGAAAACAAACTGCACATTCTGGTTACTATACAGAATTTATCAAAATACTGCATAGTAACAACAGAATGGTAGTTTTCATTGGCTGTTTGCAACAGTTTGTTGTTGCATTGCTATTGCTGGTCCCCAGGGCTGTCAAAAGGGTTGGTGAGGCCCGGGGCAAAACATTTGGTGAGGCCCTCTTACATTTGTTTGCACTGGGCCAGTGGAGGCACTGCTGCAAACAGGAGATGCGAGAAATCTCCCCTTGAGTTTGTGTGGAGGACACAAATATGCTTTATTACTACAACTACAAATCAACTACAGCAAAGTTAGATTTCTCTACTGAAGAGAGGTTTATGCCAGACTAACTTTTGTATCATATGCATAAATATATGTAGGATGGCATAACAGCATGTGGTGCGTGAGGAGAACCCTGCCCCTGTGTGCGCATTAAAACACACATCATACACAGTGACAGATAGATGAGGTACAGTAGAGGCTGGTGAATTTCTGAAGTGAAGAGGCTTAAATGTTTGCACCAATTATGCAGGATCGACAGAGCACAGTAAGGGAAAACAAACCAACCAAGGAGCGCTTGAGGGGGTTTCTCACTCCCACGAAAATGTTTGAAACATTGGGTAACAAAGATGCATTTTACAGCACTTTCTTTGCAAATTGGGTAGAAAGCCATACAGTTCGCCATTGGTTTTGTATGGTAGCACATGGAACATCCTAATAGTTGCAAGTCACCAACCTTTGCCCACAACATATGCCAGTATACAAATATATTTATGCTGGTTGTTCCAATGTATGTGCATGCAGGCTGCCCCAATATATGCCAGTATTACCATACAAAGACTCCCAGCCAGTTAAAATGCCATGCCGTAGAAAGCATGTCCAGGCTGGCTGTGCACCAAAAGTGTTATTACTGGCTAGACTTGCCTACATTCAATGTGGTCCAGTTTAGCCCTGTAGCAACACTTATGTTTGCTATGGTCATGTCTTAACTTCTGTCTGGGCTCAGCTTTTAGATGGCCCACGCCTCCAGTGATTAGCATAGCATTATGAAATTAAATAGCCACTGAATTGGGGTGGTACGACCAATGGCCAAAGGGAATACGAAACTGCTATTCAACTTCCTAAAAGGGCTCAGGGAATTGGGAGGGAAGTGGGAGCAGGACGGGATGAAGATGTGTCAGGGCTGGTGGGGGCCCATTTCATCTTGATGTTGGGGGGGGCACCCCGTGCCTTACTGTTTGGGAAAATAGGCCATGGCACCTATGGAGTGCTTAAATCAATAATGAAATCAAAAGCATACAGAAAGGTGGTTAAAAGCTGCAGACTATCAGTATGTTTCTGTGTCATAAGACTGCCAATATGGGGCAGCTGTTTGAGGGACACTTTCAACTGTAAAAGCTGAAAGGCCCGGACACCATCCCTCAGTGGAGAGTCCAACAGCGCAATTATTTTATTGACCCCACTCACTAGCCGCTTTCAAAACTGTCATCTAGCCCTCAAAATGTTGAGGCTGGCTGCGCCCCTGCCTGGCTGACGTACAGAGCCATAGCGGATGGAACAGGACACAGACGTTAAATGGTGCCTGGCGCTTCGCTGTTAATAAAGGTCTTTCAATTAATAAAACATTTTACTTTTAGCACCTGCATTCATATGCATACATTTTTAGGCAATTGAAATCATGATGTGGGGTTAGCACTTGCATGCAATGGGAGTGATAAGAAGGCAAGTGGGTAATGGGACATAAGGCAGCTCATTCTCACACCAGTCCATAAGTGTGACATTTCAGAAATGAAGGAGAGGGTTAACTGCTTGTAACATTGAAGCATCACCATAACAGTCTCATTCGAATGCACAATTTAGTTAGATGCCCCCACACAAGTAAGTTAGCCTCTGCCCCATAGCCTCTGAAGTTAGCGCCTCTCCCAACATTTAGGTCTTAGCTCCTCCCCCTGAAATTGTATCCTAGGTGCAACCTAGATGCCATGTCCCCACTCCTGAATTTAGTGGCCTGTTGGCCGATAAATGTAGGAGTTGGGGCTGGCACACACATTCACATACAACATTTTTACCTATGCATTCATCCACCAGTCACACAACTCCTTACATGCACGCATACATAAAAGCAAACAGCATTGACACAAACAAACAACAACATACAGGGTCGGACTGGAACAAAAAATCTACCCTGGCACCAAAAATAAGTGTCCCACATTTCCCAAGAGTTCCAGAGGCCCTCAAGAAGACATGCTAACAAAGTACTGAGGATAAAGTTTCCGGAAAGCTTCATGACAACAGGTCACCACTTTCCAGTCCTGGGCTTCCTTTTTTGAAAATCACATGAATCGGCTACTTATGTCGAATTGAAGTTAAAAGACTACAGCTCCCAGAATACATTGTTATTTCATGAAAGCCCAGGACTGGGAAATAGTGTGCGTAGACTTTGGAGTCATTTTATCCCACCAAACTGATGGATGGATGGCCACAGTCTGAACCCTACAAGTGCACTTCAAAATGGAAAGTTGATCAACTGAATACCCAATTTGATAGGTTATTATCATCCACTTTACTGGCTAAATATTATTTCCATAACTTAGGTCCATGTTACAACTGATTATCACAGGGCTCAGAAGTGAGAGGAATAAACAAACAAAAAGGCAAATCTGTCAAGCAATCCTGGGACGTGAAAATACATGGTTAAAAATGGATTCCATTTCTCTTTAACACTTCACATTACAGCAGCTGTCACAAGCACTATTTGAAAATGCAAAAAGCAGCTAGAGGACGGGAAATGTTGAAGTAAAACAAACGTTTTTTTTCTAGATCAACAGACAGCCGATAGGTGGAGAGAGACTAGCGTTTTAACCCTTCATTGCAAGTTGCCTACAGTACCAATAATGCATGAATGGGCTGCATCTCAGCTCTTATAGAGCAGCCGTTTGTAGAGCTTATACAAATGGAAAAATTCTCTTACGTGTATATAAACTCTTACACCTTTTAAGGTTTGCTTACCTTCAGTTTCCCAGGTTTTAGTCATTTTTATCTCCGAGGCTCCAGTGTCTGTTAGAAGCAGGGTTTGGAGAGAGGCAGGCCTCTCCTGTGACAAGAATCACATCACATGTGAGGGTCCGGGAACTTGAGTAATGGCTCGTTGCCATGCAACCTGGGCTGGAGCAGGACTGTATCACTTCTTGAACTCTTAAATGGCACCATGTTTCTTGCAGAGCTGACAAGATAGGTGCAGCTCTGCAAGAAATTAACAAAAGTAAAACTTAATGAAAGGCAGCTGGAGGAAAATCGGCCCACACACATTAGGAGATAAAATCGTCCCATTTAAAGCCAAATTGATTTCAGGAAACGTCCATGGCCTGCAATGATTTATGATGGAAGAGGTGCTGAAGAAGAACAAACAAAACAATTTAAATTGCACTTGAGAGCTGGCCCCCTGATGTTCCAGTGCCCAAAAAAGCCTGCTGTTGTTGCCCACCGGCAAACACTGGCAAAAATGAAGCACTGGGGCCCGGTAGTTCCTCCTACAGGGAACCCGGGCCCGGACCTTCCCCATTCCCATTTGAGCCCCCATAGGGCTCAATGGTAATGGGTGTGGGAGCTAACAATGGGCCGATTACAACTGGCCCATTGTTAGCTCCCTGGTCCCCTCGCGGGACCTGCTATGGACGTCTGGTAAGACCAGACGCCCACATCAGGTCCCACGAGGGGACCTCATAATATTGTGGAATGGTGTTAACGGAGCCGCCTCCATTATTAGTGGCGCCCGTTAAACCATTCTGCAATTGTCGTAATGAGGCCCAATATATCATTGGCTTTCAAACTATAAGGCCCTTCGTTATATGGCCCTCTACAATTGGTTGGCACGCTTGTACCCTTCTGAAACATACGATTCTCTAGCAGCACGTAAGGTGGTACCGCAGGTGCTGGGGTGGGTGGGCTTGACCGTACCTCCCCAACCAATCAGCCCAACATATCTCATTGCTCATGCCTTCTGCTATTCAGATTGTCTTTGAACTTGGCCTTGCAGTAGCTTCTCGTCCCTGGGAATATAAGGGAGTGTGAGCATGTTCTTATCAAGGTTCAGGTCTACATGCCCACTTCTATTTCCATCCTGGACTCACGTGACAGGAGACCATGAATTGGCCCATTATATAGCATTTAATTATCTCTAATCAAGAAACCTGGCCCTCATGGTGTTGTCTCTTTGCAACTTAACAAGGGATGCCTCTGCGTCTCACATTCACTGTTCTTCAAGGACTGATAACCAGTTTTGGCTACCTTAGCCTTTGACACCAGGCCAAGCAGTCTTCCTTTGCTCCATCTTCGAGCCTCAGCTTATTTCTTTGCTGCAACACACACACACAGCTATCAATCCTCCTTTCTCCACGTGTTGAGCTTACTAAAATTGTGACATCGAATGTCCAGATTAATATATATATATATATATATATATTAGCGGCACCGCCTGCAGTCTATTCACTACGTAGAGCCAGCCTTTACAATTACTTAGTCTACTTGCGTTACGGCATCTGTACAGTTATAAAACGGCTTGCATTTTCTGCAGTGCTTCTTCACACATGCAATCTTCATTCTGCATATGAAAGTCTTATCGATTCTATAAGGTCTATGCCTTCTCTTCTTCGGTCATACTTTTCAGTGCGTCAATTTCTTGTGATGTCACCAGCCTCTCCTTTTCACATCTTCACACTTCTTCAGGGACCTCCCTCAGGAGACCGTCATCTCTTCTGGGATACATCACATAGGGTTTCCTCAGTGGATACATTGGGGGTCATTCCGAGTTTGGAGGTAAGTAACGTTCCTTACCGGCATGGCGTAAATAGCGTGTCCGTGCTGTCACCAGTCCGCTAATAGAGGACTATTGCAACTTTGGGAGCATGAACTTTACTCCATGCCGGTAAGGTATTTTGCACCATGCCGTTAAAGGCACCCAAAATGCTGTTAGCGGCATCAAGGAATGCAGCATAAGCGGTGACTGTAAATAGCGGTGACTGTAATTAGCAGTCACTGCTATTTACGGTCACTGCCAATAAGCGGAACCGGAAGTAGCGTCTGCGCACAGGAACGGGAAGCAGCATGGCAGCCATCTTTAAAAACACAATCCATTGCCATCCTCCCCACACATGACCCTTGGACTGATTTTTGCAAAACATCCACATACACTACCACTATGCCTAAGGCCCTGAATAAGGGAGCTGCCCGCCTGCGAAAAGAACGTTTCAATGAGGATGAGTTGCAGATTCTGGTGGACACACTGCAGGAGCATGCTGCCAAAGTGTTCTCTAGCAACATGAATAGAGAGGCAGTGTTAAAGAAGAAAGAGATCTGGGCACTTGTTGCCCAGAAAGTCAGTGCTGTGGAGAACACACCACGCACAGTAAAAGACTGTCGCAAGCGCTGGGACGACCTGTGACTAAGAGTATGCAACATCCTCTCTGTTAACCGCAGCCAGGCCATGGGAACAAGAGGAGGTCCCAGTTCCCTGATAAAGCTCACCCCATGGGAGGACATCTGCGCAAGCATGATAGGGATGGAAGGCATCGAAGGTGTAGGCGAGATGGAGTGTGGCGCCACAACATCGGGCGATGGAGGTGAGTGTCCAAAGTAAACATTGTTATGCCAAATCTGATGAAAGTCAACCATTATGTCAGTTCAAAGAGTCAAGCTATGGTTGCCCACACACACACACTCCCAGCAAAGTAGGCTGATGCATCACAGACACATGCAGATGCCTGCAGATGCCTGGTGCAAGGCAATATTGTACATGACACATACCACACAAAGTAGGAAATCGCACGAGTCACACAGCGTGCATGTTCAAAATAGTATGCATGTCAGACAGCACTGTTCCTGGCCAACATGAGTGACGCCGACATATGCCTGCATTAACCACCCATGTATCAAAGAACGTGCTCATCCAAACACAAATGCCTATTTCCCCCAATTGTGTGGATGAGCAAATGTCCTAATGTATGTATGATGCCTATCAATACATCACTCATGCCATCCCTCTCTCTGACCCCCACAGGCACTGACCATGACACCGATGGCCAGGACACACCCCCTACACAGGCCACACCCCGGAAGAGGTCCCAGGATGACAGCAACCGGCCTTCAACCTCGAGGGGACAACCTAGGGGGCGCCGTGTTCCGACATGCAAGCCACCCCATGCACCCATTGCACCGGTGCCACCAATGCCTGTGGAGGGCAAAGCACCACCACCGCCTCCATCCATTACCCAGCCTGACATGGGCGTAATTTTAGGAGGGGACAAGGGTGTTTGTCCCCCCAACTTTCGTGGAACACCATTTTGTCCCCATTCATTTGGCAGGGGAACCATTTCCTTTTGATGTCATGCCCCCCCCAACATTTTCAGCAAAGTTACTCCACTGCAGCCTGATGATACATGTGAGGCACCACCATCTGAGGAGTCGAGTCTGGCTGGGGAGGTGGCAGCCACAGCACCCCTGGCTGTGGAGGACACACAGGAGGACATCTGGGTCCCCATGGAGGACGATCTGTCGGATGTGGTCCATACCCCAACTCCCCCGGCACCCCCCCAAGTATCATTGCTTGATACAGAGCATGCCACCACCCTGGAGCAGTCTGCTCCTGAGCAGACGCAGGGACACTTCAGTCCGATTAGCAGGGCTAGGGAGGCTAAGCAGGTTGAGCAGGACAGCCAGGGGCCGACTACCTCCAGAGGTGCACCTGCAGGGCCGCAGCGGTCTGACCTGCTAACTGCCCTTGTGCGTGAGTTCGTCCAGGACAACAGACTGGCCAGGGAGGAGTGGCATCAGGACTTAGCCGCACACGGACAACACTGCCTCCATGGCAAAATCATTCTCAGAGAACACCAGCCGCCTCTGCGAGGAGGTCTCGGCCCTCCGGCAGGTGTTAGGCCGCATAGCGGATGCCATGGAGGCAGGGCATCCCACTACACAACCACAGCAGATGGCCACACCATCTACCTCTAGTTCAATGGAAACAAACCCGCTCCGCAGGTCGGCCCGTACCCAGCACCGGCAAGACATGCCGCCCCCCTGGACCTGGAAGTGCAAATTAATTCGCAGGGTAGCCTCATGTGGGCTCTGGAGACTCTATGGGACTTGTGTGGGGGAGTTGTGAGGGGAGCGGGAGGGGGTGAGGGTGTGTGGGGGAGTGGTAGGGGGAGGGGTGAGGGTGTGTGGAGGAGTTGTGGGGGGAGGGGAAGGGGTGAAGGGTGTGTGGGGGAGTTGTGGGGGAGGTGGAGGGTTTTTTCACTTACGTTTACATTGTTACATTTAATACACCGGTTGTGTGAAAAACAAGACCTGAGTGGACATTCATCATTGTGCATGTGTCATTTATTCAGTTACAGTGCATAGTGTAGATGTAACCACACACCCAGTGCCCTCTGTCCAACCATCATGTCACCCTCTGCTGCCATGTGTGTCACTAATATTGTGCAATCACTGACTTGCACACAGTACGCCCCTCCTGTGCATCGCCACCGCAATGATGTCCAGCCACATCTTCTTCTTCCCCTTCATCATCACCAGGTGGTTGCAGTTCAATGTAAGGGGGCAGGGGCACATTCCGGGCGATGCACATAGTGTGCAGCTTGACACATGCCATGATGATCTTGGCCACCTTCTCAAGCCTGTAGAGGAGTGCCCCACCCGACCAGCTGAGGCAGCAAAATCGTGCCTCAACAGGCCAAAGGTCTGCTCGATGTCCACACAGGTACGGGTATGGGAACGATTGTGGTCCTCCTTGTGCCCATTCTGTGGGTTTCGGACAGGGGTGAGGAGACTCGGCTTCAAGGGAAAGCACGATCACCTGCATGAGAGGCAATTAAAGGTAAATGTCATGCGATTGATGATGGACAGCTGTACTAGTCAAACTTGCCGGCAGATTATCGTTGGTCACATGCACATGTCCCTGGTTGTATGCAAGCCATTTTTAGGCCCTCAATGTGTCCTGCGCCATGGAATTATGGTGTGGGTTGCATCTTCAAGATGATAAATGGTGTGTTCGGCCGTATTGTAGGTCATGCATTGTGTGCACATACTGATGTGTTTGCGTGAATTTAGTGATTTGTTGTGTTGTGTAGGATTTTCTGATGGTGAGCGTTGGCAGTAGGCTCTGCAATTTTCAACATTCTGCGCTGATTATTCCCATGGTGACATGCTGCATTCCTGTGGTTGATCCAGGATATTGGGCACAACAATGTGTGAAGATCTTGCCTGCGTCACTTTCCATCTGCACCTGTTTATAGTGGTATAGTTTGTGATTGCGGTAAACCACCTCCATGGCATGGAGGCCACCTTTTGTTTCTAGTATCTCCTGGGGAGTCCGTGGTAGAGATATGTATTCCGTTGTGTGCTTGAAGTGGCCATCCACCACTTGCTTCAGGATGCCAGTGAATGAGGGTGGGGATATGCCATGCATGTGCCACACTGAGTGCTGGTAGGTGGCTGTTGAAAGGAAGTGGAGCACAGACACTACCTTCAGTAGAGGGGGGATGGCGGTACGTATTTCAATGAGGCTGACAGTCGTGTATCATGTCCACAATGGTGTTAATGGTGTCCCAGTCCAGTCGGTACAGGGTGTGGTTGTGCTACGGGGTTGGGTTGGAGGGACTGGCTCTGATGTTTGGGATTGGGGGATGCATGCGTGGTTACGCTGGCTGCACTGGTGGGGCATGCAGGGCCTGTCTCACCCTCCTACTTCTGCTGCGTCTCCTCTGTGGTGCCTGCTGTTGTTGTTGGTGTTGTAATGCATGCATGTCCTTCTGCTGAAGTGTTGATGCTACTATTGGATTGATCTTGGTGTGTTGAGGGGTGTGGTGTGTGGGTGTGCTCCTTTTGTAGTGGGCCAGACTCCATTGCCTCCACCTGAGCTGATTGTGTGCACCTGTGGCAGTTGGGATCACTGCACATGGTATTTTACAGTAGGTCTGCGATGCCGGTATTTACGGCATGCCGTTAACCACTTTTAATGCCTTCATGAAGCTGTTATTTGCATGTCTGCTTACCTTGTGATCTCCTCCAGTTTACGGCATGCCACTATTGCCGGAATGGTGGGTCGCGTGCCCGCGCCCAGACCGCTATTAACGGCACCATACTTTATGATGCCGCTAATAGCGGTCGGGCTGGTCAGAATAGCCCGTAGCAGTAATCGATGCCGGTATTCCTTTGCCGGCATCATTGTTCCCTTAGCACCGACCTTGGAATGATCCCCATTGTCTCAAAGGCTTTTTGTGTAATCAGCACCATCACTGGCGTTACACATGTCGCAATTTCCAGTTTCCAACATGTAGGCAGAATAGGGGCGGGACTTCCTGCAGAGGAAATCAGCTGCTCCTCTACATTCCCACCTCTGGTTGATTTATCGAGCACTCCTTCACCAGTCTCCACATCCTGATATCCTCTCTTGAAAAAGTGTTTCTTTGGAGTCCAGGTCTTTAGCACTCACTTCAGAGATCCTGATGATTTTACATGTTCATCAATGCTCCAGGTCATGTGGCTGCATTGTCCATTCGGATTACAGTAGATCCATAATCCCACATACTTCCTGTGATTTCTTGGATGCAGGAACTTCATTCTCACAGGTGCTAAGATGCTGGCCTCTATATATTTTCTGATTTCTTCATCTGTCAAATCCTTGGATCCAAATCCTGACTCGACATCGATCATGATGTTCATTCCTACTGCCATCTTTGCTGTCTTCTTATACTGTGTGATTATTATCCTGATCACACAGAACCCAAACATCACCATCACTAGAATTGCTCCCAGGAGCTTGAAGATATTCACCATCCATTCGGGAACCGATGAGAAGATAGACGCGAACCAGCTATCATCCGCAATATCTTCTGTCTCATCTTCCATTTTGTTGTGCATCTTTGTCAGCAATGTTATGGCCTCTGTCAAGGTCAATAGAACCTTTTGACTCTATTCCTTATGAACACAGGCTGTTCCGCCAGACCTTATCAGTGTTCACCTTAATTTTCATGCTGAGAATCCAGGTTGGAGCAAATACAAAGTGGCTTCAAATCACCAGATGGGAATTGCTACAGACAATCATCACGACCATAAAGGGGTTCAATGCTATCAGAGAAGAAATGTGAGCCATACGACTGATGACTCTTCAGAACAGATATGTCTTGGACATGATTACAGCAATGGATGGAGCTGTTTGTGCAAAAATCTGAGAATCATGTTGCACATTTATACTTTCTCATGATGATGAGAATGGCACCTTGACAGAGGCCATAGACATGCTGACAAAGCTCCATGGTCAGATGATAGACGAAGTAGAAGACATTGCTGATGACAGCTGGTTTGGATCACTCTTCTCTTGGGTTCCACAATGGATGGCAGACATGTTCAAGTTCCTTGGAGCCCTGATCGTGTTGGTGTTGCTTGGATTCTGTGTGATATGGATAATATTGTCACAATGTAAGAAGACAGCAAAGAAAGCCACAGGGATGAAAATCATGATCTATGTCGATTCAGGACGGAAAGCCAGAGACCTGACAGATGAAGAAATAATAGACTTTGTGAAAGCCAGTATCCATGCACCTGAGGGGATGAAGTTCCTGTATGCAAATAACCATAAGAAGTATGTGGGGAGATGGATTTCTTGCAGTCCAAATGGACAATGTAGTCTTGGAACAAAGATGAGCATGTTAAATCAGCTGGATGCCTGAAGGGAGTCATAAAGATATGGGTCCCTAAAAGCTCTTTTTTAGAAGAGGATGCCTGGATGGGAAGGATAATGAGAGAGTGGTCGATGAATTGCCCAGAGGGGGGAGTGTAGAGGAGGAGCCAAGTACCCCTACCTCAACCATCCCACCCCTTTTACCTGTATGCTGAAAACCAGAGTATGTGACGTACAGAACAGTTGAACCAACAAAGGGCAGAGTATGGACTCTGTGTTGTACCAGTGAAAATACTGACAGCAAAGGGGCTCCTGGAGGCAAGGTTTCCATTGAGAAAACCATACCTGCATAAAAAGAAAATATGATGGTTATTTGAATAAAATCCCTGAAGAAGCAGAGCCAATAAACGGCAAGGACGAATGGTAACGTCATCAACCATCGGCAGTATATGTCACACAAAACTGAGATGACGTACCTAGAAGAGATGCAGACCAGAGAATGCAGATATTCTATAAGGCATCAAGAAAGTATCAAGGATAAATGACATCTTGGCATCAAGGTGAAGAAGCTTATGCCACAGAAACAGATGAAGATATCAAGTCATTTTACACGTGTACAGATGCAAAAGAAATGCAAGCAGACAAAGTAATCTTAAGGCTGGCTTTGTAGTGAATAGATTGCGGCAAGCGCCAATATATATATATATATATATATATATTCCTATGGAAACACCAACTTAACCATAATATATATATATATATATATATATATATATATATATATATATATATATATATATATATATGGATAAGTAAAGGATGGATGTTTCCACTACGCATTATAGCAGTGCTGGACAGTAGCAAGAAAACCTAATTTCTAATGTGTCGCAGTTAAAAAGCAAATTGAATTACAAAGTGAATCTCAGTAGATGAGGCTGGATGAACCGAAGAAGCCAAGGTCTTATCAAACTGGAGTGAACTGACATTGGATACAAATCATGTGAAAGAAAAAAAACCCTGTTCAAAAGGCATGAACATAACAAGGAAGACGTCAGAGGTGTATTCAAAAATAGTATTAAATACACAAAAAGGCTTGATTCCACGGTCTCCAGTCACATGGAAGCATGAAGTTGGACGAACAAACTGATCACACCTACGCACAAGGGCAGACCGTGGTTCTCACTCCCTAAATTTCTCAGAGCTAAGAACACTCCCAAGGCCGAACTTCAAAGGCCTAATACCACTGAGGTGATGATGGATTGATATGCAAATTGGTGGGAAGCTAATGTTAAGGCAAATTCACCAGCACTTGGATGGCCAGCCTGCAGGCTGCTAGACATAGGTGGGAAATACTGCCAGAGGTTAGAGTGCCAACCAATTGTAGAGGACTGCATATTCAGTTAAACCAATGGGACATCATGTATTTAGCGACATTCATAGTGATCATTTTTAGGGGAGGGCTTAGTTGCCCCATCTGATGTTAAGTAACCAATCACATATTCACACTACTTTTTTAGACTAGTATGGATCGTACACTTAGATATTCACTCAGAACCAATCACCCATACTCATAGGTTTTTGTAGTTTGCCACATAGGATGACGTTGGTAACACGTAGGTTAGACGTCATTGATGATGAGTATTGCTTATAAGATCTCAGTTTTTACTAAGAATGTTTGAGTAAGAGGATCGAGTTAATTCGTTGATGTTCGTTTTGCTCCCTGTTTTAGATACTTGATATTAAAACAGTCTTCCTTTTGCCAACTTCCTGAGTCATCTCTATTATTGATGTATGAATAAAGTCTGCATCCCCATCCATCTCCAGGGTAATTGCTACTCATTAAAGGGGCTGGGTTCTCCAGTTCAGCAGAGTCACCAGCAAAACCTTTGATGCTGGTAGTATTTCTGAAGGTCTGGTTGCTGAATGGTTTTCATCTGTGTTCTGAGACCGACTCCCCTGACGCTTGAGTTAATCTGAAATGGCAGACATGTCAAGTACGCATTTAACTCATTTCCTAACATTTCTGCAGTCTTCTGGGCATCACTTTTGCTCCTCGATGGAGGAGTCAAAGGCATTCTCATTCGCCTCCCTGTCACTAGCTCGTGGGGTGTGAGATGGTGAGCCGACCCAGGCTGATTCCTTAATGCATATAAGGCTAGGGGCAGGCAATATAGCCATCCCTTCTTCAGTGTCAACTTAAGCTTGGCGATCCTCTCTTTAAGAAGACCGTTGAGTCTCTCACATATCACATTCAATTGCGGCTGATAAGCAGAAAAAAACATTTGCTTAATATTTAATAACAAACAAATCTGTTCAAATACTTCATTAACAAAATGGGGTCCATTATCAGATCTCAGCACCTCACACACTCCCCATCTTGGAAAGACTTCTCGTACTAAAAACTTTGCTGCGCAAGTGGCATCAGGGTGTGTACTCGGACCTGCTTTGATCCAACTGGAGAAGAGACACACTACTACTATAATATACCTATATCCATTAAATAATTGCAGCATATCAACCTAGAAAATATGTTAATGCTGAAAAGGACCATTCGGTTGAGGAATTACTCCTCTAATCGTTCGCAGTGTATGCCAAGTGGTAAACTTTTGACATAAAAGGAAACGTGTTCTAACAGGTTTGGTACGAACCAGTCCTCTGCAATTGTTGCAGCAAGACTTTCCCTAGCTACATGCACAGGGTAGTGTAGCTGTTCAAGCACTACCTTTAACAATGCTACTGGCATCCCTGGATCTCCAGTGCTGTCATGTCGCCATAACGCTTCTGTGGGGGATAAAGAGCACCCCCTTTGCTTCCATAATTCCTGCTCTTCCTGTGGTACACTGCCTTAAACTTCTATCAACTGTGTTCTTGGTAAATGATTCAACCCATCATTTACCACCATAATCGTGACTACTTTCTCCTTAACATCTGTAGTGTCAAAACTTGAAATATCTGGAGAATATGCAACTCTTTTGGCTTCTTCATCTGTAGCTTCATTCCTGCAAGAGATAAAGTCAATTCGCTTAGTGTGAGCTGCGTATTTAACTATCGCTATGGTTACCGGTGCCTTAATGAGCCTGTCCAATAATGCTGTGTGTTGCACTGCAGTGCCATCTGCTCAGAGGTAGCCCCTCATTTTCCAACGTGCTAGACCTGTGTGTACGGTTGATGTCACGTAGGCTGAGTCACTGTACACCATCACTTCCTGCCCTGCATGATTTTCGAGCACGACAATAAGCACTACCATTTCTGCCGCTTACGCTGAAAAGTGAGACGGTAGTCTTGCACTTGTTTCAACCTCAAATTCATTATTTGCTCTATGTCTTACTACAGCTGTGCCAGAATATCTTTTTCCACTAGTTTGATTAATTTTGGAAGAACCATCAACAAAGAGAATCTCCCCTCCAGACCGCATTTTCCTCTACACGCGGTATCTCATCGTAAAACTCTATATAATTTGCACAGTCATGCACCTGCTCTGCCTCTGCCACTGGCTCAGCTACAAATGTGGCAGGGTTCACTATTTTACATCTGACTATTTAAATTGCTGGATTAGATATTGCTACCTCATATGCAGCAGCTCTCTGAGATTTCAATGTACCCTTGGATTTCTCCAAATTGGCAAACAAAGCAGGCTCTACAAAAAGCGTCATACAACAACACATTACAATACTGGTAGACTTCTCAATTGCGAACGTGGCTGCTGCCAATGACTGTTCACAAGGAAAATGTCCTTTCATAACTGGATCTAGAAATCCATTGTAATATGTCAGAGGTTTATACCCTAATGTAGTCCTCTGTGTAAGCACTGCTGTCATGACTGTCCCTTTTGTGTGTGAAAACAAGAAAAACTTCTCAGCATAATTGGGAATTCTTAAAACAGGAGCTGTACAAATTGCTTTCTTCAATTCTTCAAACCCTCCCTCCATTTCCTCAGTCCATTCTATTTTTTCTTTGTTTACCTGTGCTTTCTTTAGAACTTGCAAAACAGTTCTTGTGTATGAACTATAGTCAAACACCCATGCTCTAACGTAGTTACATAGTCCCAAAAACTGTTGCATTTGCTTTATCATGTATGGTATTACTGTTTTCATGATCCCCTCAGCTCTTTCAGGTGTGACCCTCTTACCCTCATGCGAGATTAACTGGTCTATGTACAACACCTCTTCTTGACAATACTGTAACATTTCTTTGTCTACCTTGTATCCCGTGTCTACTAGGATAGTCATTAACTGGATTGAGTCTTGCCTGCACTCATCTTCTGTTGTGCGACAAATCAAAATGTCATCTACATACTGTATCACAGCGCTCTTCAAATCAATATTGCATAGGTCCATCTGGAGGACTCTATTAAAGACCGATGGGGACTCACAGTACCCTTGAGGCAGCCTAGTGTGTTTCATTCGATTTTGGTGGAACGTAAAGGAAGTCAAGTCCTGTGAGTCCTTGTGCAACGGGATTGAGAAAAACACATTTTTCAAGTCAATCACTGTGAAATATCATGCTTCTACTGGGATGCTGCATAGTATAGTCGCAGGGTTAGAAACTAAAGGAAACTCTGCCTCTACAATCTGGTTAATTGGTCTCATGTCTTGTATGAATCGCCATGACCCCCCCTTTAATTTCTTCACAGGGTACACCACGGTATTGCACGATGACTATGACAGTACCAGGATACCTTGTTCCATTAGTGCTGAAATAGGCTTAAAAATACCTTTATCCACTTCTCGAGAGATGGGATACTGTCTTGCTCGAGGTAGAATTGCTCCTGGCTTTAGTTTTATCTTAAGCTCCCCAACCCCTTCAGTAGGCCTACGTCATAGGGGCTTGTAGTCCATAAAGCGCTTGGCCCTTTTTCCAAGCCTTCATCAAAAAATGCTGGATGCTGCCACATTATCGTCATTCGCTGTGGGATCTCTCTTTTCTCTATTCTAATCCAATATGTAATACTCATCTCGAATATCACTTCATCATCTGATGGATCATCTCTAAACATGTCATCGTCAGTGACGTCATCATTGCACCCTTCCCCAATGGCAATCAGTGTTCTCCATGGCCTGCCCATGTCATCTGTTCCTTCGAGCATTGCCATTTCCCCTTGTACTATGGCTGCATCTAACTCTAGGGAATAGTCTGTTACCCCTCTTCGTACATAGGTATCTGCGGCCTAAATAAGAATTGGTCAGGTATCCTCATAGTCCTTCCCACTATGCCCGGTAGCCATGTTAACAGAATGCTCACCCCATAAAGAAAAACTTCTGGTTCCTGTGGCACTCCTCACAGAGCCATTTGTCCTGTAAAAGCCAATATAAATGGGCCAACGTTCATATAATGTATCCCAGGAGTAGAGCACACTATGCCTTCATCAGTGAAAGAAATCGTCATGTTAAGCTTTGTCATTAAATCTCTTCCCAAAATGTTAACCGGTGTCTGCAGAGAATACAATAATGAAAACGACATGTCACACTCTCCTATGGAGACTGGTAATTGGTCAGTGAAAGGAACTCGATTTGTAGCTCAAAAGAATCCCTGAGCATTCATGGCAATCTCCGACATTGGGTATTTTCCCTCTTGTATACATGAGCGAGTTGCACCAGTGTCCACTAAAAAAGAAAAAGATTTGCCTCCTATCATCACATCAACCCTTGGTTCCTCTTGGGGATCTGGTGTCACTGATAGTACTGAACACATCAAGTCACCCTGTGAGCTGTCCTATTGTGGATACATGCATACCGCCGTACCTGCGAAAGGATTCCCTCCTACCACAGTGACACCCCTTATTCTAGGTGTCAATAATTGTCCTGTATTTGCATTCTGCTGCATCTGCATGGGTGCATGCTGCGACTGCCCTTATGGTGGATTCAACAGGCCTTGGTGTGGCTGCTGT
Organism: Ambystoma mexicanum; assembly: GCF_040938575.1. Lineage (NCBI taxonomy): Eukaryota > Metazoa > Chordata > Amphibia > Caudata > Ambystomatidae > Ambystoma > Ambystoma mexicanum. The sequence goes on from NC_090927.1 coordinate 1,167,247,197, forward strand.
GCCTGTTGCATTTGTACCGTTTGTTCCTGATTCAATGTCTGATCTTGGGTGAATCCTTCCCTATCCTGTGAGCTATATGCTGAAGTATAAGCTGTCCCCACTCTTGAGAATTGCCCATTCTGTACATACCGTTGGATTCTGCATATGCGCGCAATGTTCCCTGTCATCCCACATGTCCAACATATAGGAGGACCCCTTCTGACTAGGCCCCCTTGATTAAATCCTCCTGGCGCATTCTGATGATCATTCTGTGCATTCTGAAACCCACCATGATTATTCTGAAAACCACCCTTTCCTCTATAGCCCATTCCTCTTTCTCTCGATACAAACCTATTTCCTCCTTGGTCCACTGATTATTTGCTTGCGATGTACCCACTGCTTGCTATATTCCCAGTCCTTCTCCGCTTGTCAATACCGCCGCTTCTATGGCATATTTTGACAATTTATTTTTAACTAACTTAGCTTCCTCAATTTTTATAGCATCTTCTCTCTTCCTATTTTTCTCATGCAACAGCTGACAGTGATGCACTATAGTTACGGTTTCCTGTTTTAGGGGTTTATTTTTTTTTTACTTCCAGGGGTGTTTTTCCAGTGTTTATCCAAAATTTCTGAAATCTGGGTTTATCAGTGTATTCCCATTTGCCCCTACTAACAAATTGCAGATACCAGTTTTTTTCCGATGTAAACACAGAAATGTTCTTTTATTGTTTAATTGCGCACATATGTAGGGTAATATATCAGTGCAAGATGTTCTAATCACTTTCATGGTAGTCCAGTAATCTGTTGTAAAACCTTTGACAACCCAAAATCCCCACCTTTGCCATACAAGCAGCCCCAACCTACATTTCCCCAACAAAGGCCCAGCGTGCCACTCCCCCAACTGAAACTACGACCCCCAACATGCACAGTACAAACACAGCCTAGTGATTCTGTGTAGCCTGCATTTGGAAATCTGGCACCCATCTTTTCCCTCACTCTGCTTTCAATGGTAGTATAGGTACGTCTTAGCATACAGGATTGTGTAATTTGCTTTGCAAGTACTTACATACTTTAATAAGTCCCTTGAAAGCCTGCACCCGATCATGGAGTAACTAATTCTGAAAAAAATGTCTTTTGCTCATTTCCCATTCTTCCATTTTATAGCTAATGATATATAAAAGCATCATCAAATGGATTGCGAACATCATGGGCAGTGTTACATAAAAGTTGGACTAGTGCAAGTGTTTCTTTCCACTTGTAATGTGCAGACATTGTCCCCCTAAACACCAGTTGTACGTTTTGCCATGCAGTCTTCTGATGATGTGCAAGCAGTGATTGTTTGTGACATGCAGACTCTGTAATATAAAATAATATGCTATATTGCACGAACTGGCACGTGAACAACAACACAGTGGGATTCTTACAAGAAGCTTGTGGTAAACGTTACAAATGTTACACTTTGAAATTGCAATCTTCAATCTGAAAATTATTCGTGTTTATGTGCTAGGCTTCAAGACGGGCAATTGTCTTGCTTCGTTTAATTGTGTAGGACCATCTACATTTATTGGGATGTCCTGCCTCCAACCATCTAGTCCCCACAGCTGATTCTCTGCCATAATTGTCCGTTTTGCCTCTGAACCAAAGTACGCACCTGCATTACTTGTCTTTTTGTTCCAATTCACCACAAAGTACAGCAGGTTTGAGTGATTGACCAAAATCACATCAATGCAACCTTCTGCCACAATGTGGCAATAGTGGATAATGAATGCAGGCTACTACAGTTACAATGTCAGTCCCTATAGCAACTAAAAAGTAGAGCTGAGAAGATAGCTCACCGGCACAACAACGCAAACCATTAGGGTTTCGAATCCCGCTCCCGCACTTTGGAATTATAAAATATTGGGGTTTAACGGAGTCCCCTGAGAAATATAAAACCTTTAACGGTGGGCACATATCAGTATTTTATTCTATAATCACCGAAAACCGGACCCCTAACTATAGTCAAATTTATTTCTGCCAGTGGCTTCGCTGACATCCCCACTAGTTTCTTGAGTTGCTTCTCTACCTGTTCGGGCAAACCCTGACATAAAATGTGGTAAAATACTGCCGCTGTTTTTCACCATGGCTCACGAGTTTCAAGAGTCCAGCGTTCCTGAATGTCCTGTTTATAAACAAGCAGATCCTCGGCTTCTTTTATCTTATGTGTCATAATTGCTCCCATGTCTGATGTGTCAAGATACTGTACCCTGAGGGCTCTCCAGAGATCTGCTTTACAATTATTAAATGACGCTCCATTGCACGCTGTATTTTGTGCTGTGACACTGGAATAGCCTGCTCTCCTCCTAATATCATCAGCTCTTTCCACAAGAATGGCTGCTAGGAGACCCTTAATGTCCCCTATTGCCAAAGTATTGCCCCTGTCATTTTTTTCTAACTCATAAATCCATTTTCCCGCACCCGCCATTAAACTAGGGAGTTTACATCTTAAATTATCCTTATCCATCTCTGGCCAGGGAATATACTGTGGTCTTGCTCCTCCTTTTCACAATAAAGGAAACTGCGTGAACCCCAACCCGAAATTGGCTCCCATTGTCTGCCTATTCATAGTGGGGATAATGGTTCCTGATCGTCTTCTACCTGGCAATTACCTTAATCTGTTCACATATGGCGGTGACTCTCCCTTCTCGCTATACGATTGTCCTTTGGAATGCTCTGGATATGCCATAGGATCTGGCGTCCTATTCTTAGGCTGCTCTAGATCAGTCCATGTAATTTTTCCTTGTCTGCCTGCAGGCTTCCCGCGGGGGCACATGCACCACCCCCTCTTCTCCACGGAAGGATTACCTTTCTTCATCTGACATATCTAGCCCCAACCGGTATGACTCTCATTCCCTTCACCCTTGTTTAAGGTCAATCTGTATTAGGATAAGGCTCTATGCTTGAAGCTGAATGGGTCACTTTCTTCGCTCCATGATTGGAAGACCATAGATCGATCTCCCTTCCCTAGGATTCCCAGCTTACTAACTTCTCTAAAGTCTTGAGCGGCCTTATCGATGCTATCTCTGATGCTTCCTATATCAAAATTCTCTTCTAGGGCTGCTCTAGATGGCCCAGTTATTGCATCCTTTAACGGAAGAAACTCCTCTATATTACCCCATTGTATGACTGGGCTTGCTTCCAGTAGTTCCTTTTGAATGCGGTCAATATCGCGCTCTCAATGTCTCCTTTTTCGTTCCAATTCTTCATCTAATTCTCTTCACTTTCTCACGTCCCATCTAACTCTTTGCTCCTCTTGTCTTCTCTCCTCTCTACTTTCCCCCACTCTTTGTTCTTCTTCTTCCTTTCGTCTCTGTATTCTTTTATCCCTTGATTTCTGCTCTTCCTCCTCTTCTCTTTTCCTTTCTTGTCTATCCCGTTCTTTGATTGTTCTCTGCCTACTGGCATATTTTCTTTGCTTCTCTGCCCTTTCTTCCTTTCTTTGCTGTTCTTCCTGATACATCTGTTCTCGCTGCTATCTGCTCTTTCTTTTATGCTCATCTTCCTTCAGTCTCTTTTCTTGTTCCCTGTCTTTTCTGTCCTGTTCGTCTTGATCTTGCCTTTACCTGACTTCCTCAATACGTTTCCCATCTAGCTTGAGTAATATCTGTCATCCCATCCATTGGTTCTGTGCGAGCGCTACCTCGTTATCTTTCTCCTTTTCTCCTTTCCATCTCTTAAACTCTCATTCTATGTCTGTTGCTACATTCAATCGCTCACTTTTCTACTCCTTTCTCTTGGTCTCTTCTGGACTATCATCACTGCTAAAGGCAGGCGGTTCATATATCGGATTACTATACCCCGTTGCCGCTTTTAGTTCTTTTAACTGATACAATCCTGTGTCTTCCGTACTATCGCCATTTATGTCTGGCGAGTTAGGGGAGCAGAAGGCTTGACACCTTACTCCCTAAACCAGTTAAGCATCCATTCCTTAGGTGGTGGATCCTCTCTCTCTTCCTGGTACATTTTCCAAAGCTCTAAAATAGCTAGCCTCTTTTCCGATTTCTTCCCACTCCGCACTATACTGTTTGAGCTTGGGCACATGTTTTGGCAATGTCTTACATAAATGCATCAGAGAGGTAATATCCCCCATTGTGACGAGTCTCAATTGACTGTCAATACTTACCAGTGTTTACACAATATTTTTATAAAAACAACAAATATGAGTGCGCTCCACCTCTTGCCGCTCAAAAACCTCTGTTCTTCAACAGTCTCAGCCTATCTCTTGGTCGGTGCAGACAATTGCCCTAGATAGGTAATAGCTTCTTATTTTAACTTCAATTTTTACACAACATATTCTTGTTACTCTTCGACACCCTTTTTTAATACAAAACACACAAACAGACAAACTAGTCGGCTCTTTTACATTAAGCCATGGTACTTATCCTCGTCATCTCGCCCCTAATAATACTCTGACTAGAGTGTAGATTATCACCTAATATGGACTTGTCCATATGCCGCCTATTTTACTCTGATTGGAGTGTGAGATAACCTCTTCTAAACCCCTTTGGGTTAGGAATCCTGGGCCTTCTTTTCTCTTTTCTTATCACACATAAAAACGCGTTCCCCATTACTAATCTAAACTACCGCGTTACTTTTGTAATTTCCCTGTTACTTTTCTAAACGACCACAATCCCATCCCCTTATTTTGCCATTCCCCGTAGTCTACTCACCATTCGCTCGCTCAGGTTGAGGCCTTCGGTATCGACTCCCTCCCCCAATCGACCACTTTCGCCTTCCGTCCGCAAAGCACCTGTGGAAACCAGGAGGGATTTCGTCAAAGAGGGACCCGTCCCAACGTCTCAATTTTTTTTTGCAAGAATTCTATGTCGGCCGCTCTCCACAGGAAACCTTGAGATCATCTGGCTAGATGGTGGAGGATGTCCAATCGTCGAAACACTGGAGTCCTACTGGTCGATGGGTCTTTTTACCCAACCCTCCGACATGGTACCACGTGAACCCTTATGGCCCTTTTAAATGAGGCAGCGCATCGTTCGATGGAGGGGGATAAAGAATAACTCTTACACCAAATAATAAGACTGACTCAGGAAGTTGGCAAAGTATTCTGTTTTAATTTCAATTGTCTAAAACAGGGAGTACAACAGACATCAACGGACGCCGCACAGCATAATCTCAAAGCATCTCATAAAAAACATACTTATATAGCAGAAATTCGTCATTGGTGATGTCATACTAAGTGGCAAACTTAAGAAAACCTACTTGGGATTGTGGTTGGACTAAGGGGAACATCTACGCATATTTTCTGTAAGGGATTGGATTGTTATTAGATCTCTAAAATCAGGTGGACAACTTATGCCCACCCCTAGTGCAAGTCATCTTCAACATTTGTTAGGTCCATGATTTCATTGACTCTCAAACTAAAGGGCACTTCGTTGCATGGCCCTCTATAATTGGTTGGCACGCTTGTACCTTTCTGGAATATTCAACTCACTAACAGCACGCAAGCTGGTACCCCAGGTGTCAGTGGGTGGACTTGATCATGCCTTCCCACCCCATTAACCCAACATCCATCATCACTCATGCCCTCTATCATTCGAATTGTCTTTGAACTCGGCCTTGCAAAGCATTACTGCTCCTGAGAATAGAAGGGAGTTGTTGCGAAGACATCGACAGGCACAGGTAAGTCTTCAGAAATAGGTTTATTTAAGTTAACTAGGGAAAAGACCCCCAACATTAACATGGGCTCCCTACAGAAACACTAAACTAGATCAACTGACAAACTTAGAACACTCAGAGTACCGCAGTCCATTGTACACTCTATGACCTAATCAGAACCAGAGGCATATAACATTCCATTCCACCCAGCTTTATCATACCAGGTAGCTTAGGCTGCTATACAAAGAGCAACATCATAACACATCTCCCTTTCTTTTTCTTTTATAAAGCTCCTCCTCAACCAACAATACATTTCACACATCACCCCTCTTCACTGTGGCCACTCTATTTTTATTCCAAACTTGGCCACCAGCCACTCGCACTGCACCCTTCAATACAGCCACAACTCTAACTGGGTCGGAGTACAACATGTCTCCCTTCTTTTTTACCACTCCTTTCCTTATCCTCACCCAGTCACCACACTCCACCCGCAATTCCTTTCTTCCTCTCTTCTTGTTTTCCCGCATGACCCATTCACTCTTTTTCTTTTTAAGATACCTTCTCACTTCGTCAACCATCACATCAGACTCCCTGCTTCTGCCCAACCAAGGTGGACATGCCATGGAATAAGGTTTCCGACCTCTCATAAGCTCAAATGGACACAAACCAGTGGTAGCATGGGGTGCCATACGCAAAGCCCACATTCTATTCTGAATGGTTGCCAACTTGTCAAAACCACACTCCTCCCCCATGCGAATACTCTCCATCACACATCTATTGAGTCTCTCAACAACTCCATTCGTTTCAGGGTGGTAAAAGGCTGCTCTCTTACGACTCACACCACATTTTTCTAAATACTTAGGAAAACATCCCCCGGTAAATTGTGTGCCATTGTCTGTGAGAACACTTCCTGGAAGTCCCTCACTTGCAAAGATTTCTTGCAGTACCTTGACCATACTTTCACCCGTTATCTCTCTTACAATTCTAAAATCTACCCACCTGGAGAATAGATCAGCAACCACAACAACACATTTTCCCCGACCATATCCCAAATCAACAGGTACTAGTATGTCCATGGCAATATCCCTCCAAACTCCTGAAGGAACTCCAACATCAACCAGGGGTTGCTTCTTAGCTTCAACTCCCTTACGACTTCTAAGACAAAATTGACACTCGCCCAAACGAACTTCAACTTCCTTGTCAAAACCTGGCCACCAGTAATCAGTTCTCAACACCCCCTTTGTTTTTGCAATACCTATATGACCACTGTGCGCCAGATCAATAATCCTTCCTCGAATCCCGGCTGGAGCCACTGCTCTTTCCCATCTAAACAATATCTCATCAGCAACTGATAACTCATCTTTTACCTCCCAATGTGGTTTTTCTTCCTCCAGTAACGCAGATTTACTCGGCCAAACTGCGGAGACAACATACGAGATCACCTTTCTCAATACCCTGTCCTTCCTTAACTCATCCAGCCACTCCTGCTTGGAGACAATACCTTCTGTACTCACAAACACCATCTCCATGTTATCATCCTCTATCCTGTCCTGGGAATGTACCTTTACTCTCGACAAACTATCCGCTAATGTATTTTCTTTCCCAGGAATCACTTCCATCACAAATTTGTGGGTTTGCATCCTGGTAACCCATCCAGCTACTCTGTGTGATATTTTGTCTAGACCTTTCATTTCAAAAATAACTTTCAAAGGCTTGTGATCTGTACGAATCACAAATTCCACACCCCAGACAAAATTCTTAAACTTCTCTACAGCCCAATAACATGCGAGGGCTTCTTTTTCAAGAACTGAATAACGCACTTCCGCACCTTTCAGCCCACGCGATGCATGAGCTATAATTACTTCCGATCCATCATCTTGTTTCTGAGCTAAAACCGCACCTAGGCCGCCCTCACTAGCATCCACCGTAATAATAGTCAACTTCCTGGTATCGAAACATCCCAAAGGCTTTGCCATATCTATTTCATCCTTGATCCTGGCAAACTCAACATCACACTCACGACTCCACGCAAAATCTGCACCTTTCCTCAATATCTTTCTCATCTCCATGACCTTAGCAGCATAATTCTCTACAAACTTTTGATAAAACTCCGGCATGCCCAAAAATGAACGAAGTTCACCTTTAGTCGTTGGCCTCTCGATTTCTTTTATGGAGTTGATAATGCTTTCTTTGGGCTTCACCCCTTCATATGATACTTCGTGACCCAAATAATCTACCTTGGATACAGCAAATTTGCACTTCTCTTCCCTCAAAGTGATGCCTCTCTCTTCAAAAATCTTCAACACCGCATTAAGACTTCTGTCATGCTCCTCCAATGTCTCACCACATACTAATGCATCGTCTTGGAAACAAAACACTCCTTTTATACATCCGAGTAACCGATCCATAATCTTTTGGAACACCGACGAAGCTGACGCCAAACCGAATGGCATTCTTCTGAATTGGAATACCCCCTCATGAGTTATGAAAGCTGTGACCTTCCTACATTCTTCCGTCAACTCGACTTGATGATATGCACACGCCATATCCAACTTTGAAAATATTCTCCCCTTTCCTACCATGGTCAACATTTCACCCATATTAGGCAAAGGGTGCCTGTCAACCATGACACACTTGTTGAGCTCAAGCATGTCAACAGACAGCCTCAAATCACCTGAACTCTTCTTTACCACAACAATCGGTGACACCCACTCAACACCTCCCGCTCTCTCAATGACCCCCATTTGGGACAACTTCTTTAACTCATTCCTTACTCCTTCCCTTAAAGAGAGAGGTATGGGCCTAAGTTTAGCAACAACTGGCACGCTACCCCTCTTTAATACAATCTGGTGCTGAAACCCCTTCACCTTCCCCAAACGCTCCTCAAACACTCCCTTATTCTTTGCCACATATTTGCTTGACTCCTCGCATGGCAACAACACTTGGAGCACTTGTTCGGGATGGTTGGGGTCCAAATGAATACCCAGGCTTTTCTGTTCTCTCCATCCCAGCAAAGATTGCCCCTTCCTAGTGACATATACTTTGCCTTTACACCTCCTGCCCTTGAACTCGAATTCACTCCACTCATAACCCAGCAACTCAATTCTGTCCTGATTGTACCCCCCGGGATTGATATCCGGATGAGTCAAACGATCTACTGTTCCATACATCTCCTTCTCAAACACATTTCTGGACACTAAAGTAATTTTAGAGCCTGAATCCGCCATCATAGAAACTTCACGACCATTCACATTCACAGTCGCATACGGTCACTCACAGTCATCTTCATCGCCCTCCATCACAACATTGACTGTATTGACAATGACATTCTGCACAGGAAGTATCACTTCTTCATCCGACGATCTGCCGTCCTCTTCATCATTGACATAAAGAACTTTTCTCTGATTGGACTGTCCAAACTGGTAGTTCTTACAACAGTTCGCAAAATGACCTCTCCTTTTGCACTTTGCACATGCCGCTTTACGGCCGGGACATACGATGGATGAAGCAAAATGTGTACTACTAGCACATCGAAAACATAGTCTGTCCTCTCTTTTCTCAGATCTCAGCACTGTCTCTTGGTTCTTCTTCTCCTCCCCAATTTTATTCGACTGCTTGCTCTTTCCTCTTCTTCTGCTCTTGGTATCTCCCACATTCAATACTTCACTCTTGCTTTCCTTGGACTCATTTGTCTCACCCTTTGACAATTTCGCGACACATGCTAACAAATGTTCTACGCATTTCGCCAGATCTAAGACTTCATCCAGATTGGGGTCATCTTTCAACTACAACTCCTTGCGTATCTTATTAGATCTATAGTGCGTCATAAACTGATCACGAATATGTTCATCGAACGTTCCTTGGAACTTGCAAGTTAAAGCTAAATGTCGCAGGGCTGTCACAAACTCCTCAACTGACTCACCCTGGGCTTGCATCCTCATCCGAAAGTTATATCGCTCCAATATTGTGCTGGTCTTGGGATTGAAATGCTTGTCCAGCTTCAACAAAGCAACGTCAAATTCATTCGTAGCATCACCTTCGCCACCATCTCCTGTTGGTTGAGGAAGCGTCTCATAAATTCTTTGGCCTTCATACCCCAAAAAATGCAATAACAGTGCTAACTTCCTCTCACTAGAATATGACGTTCCGCCGGCAGCCTTTAAATAGTGTGCAAATCCTTTACGCCACTGAGCCCATGATATTTTTGCAGCTCCTGGTATCGGCATAAATATCGGTGGTCCAGCTATCCCCGGCAGTCCTGCCATGTCTGGTCTTAAAACAGGGCGTGCTGCTCAGAGACACTCCAAACCAGCCTTCAGCCACTTTCAGGAGACACTCCAGACCAGCCTTCAGCTCCTCACGCCCTTCCTGCATCAAAATGACTTCCTTTTCGTGCCTCCCTTTCTTACTTGCAGTTTTTGTTTTTTTTAAATGCAGATAATGTGCCTTAGATATAACGCCAAATGTGCCAACGCTCTTCAGATCAGGGTGAGCCCATGTATTAATATGATGGCACTAGTGCCCTCCAACTAGCAGCTGTGTGGTGTCTTCCCCTGGAAATCCTAATGCGCCTCTGCTCAGCACAGTATGGCATCAAATCACCTGCTTCACCGTGCGCATTAACCAGCAGCTGCGTGGTAGATTTGTCTCTTTAGGAATCTGCATGCGCCCGTATTACCTGTCATACCGCGCCCTTTCCCGGAACAGCTGCTCCTCTCCGGATTCTCCCCTTCCTCCAAATCTTTTGTATGGGATCGCGAACACCCTGACAGATGCCGCGTCTTTCGCTACACCGCCCCGGGTGCCAGCACTAGCCTTCCCCCACGCAACGATGCCGGGGAAACGACAGGCGGGACGCGAGGGGCCTACAGCCTCGTAGACGTTCCAACAGCGGAGCGGAGCGGGGCTCGATTTCGGAAGGAATCAGGGCCTGCGGGTACACGGGTCCAAGCTGCACACTTACCTGATAGTCGGCTGCCGGACTCAGTGGCCGCTCGACGCCAGGAGAAAGCGGAGCGGCCAGCATACGGTGTAACTGCCTGTTCAATTCAAACTGCCGCTACTACGCCGGGGGCACGGCGGAGCGGCAGAGTCTTCAGGATCCTTGCTGGGGGTCTTCAACATCCCATCCTCGTCGCCATTGTTGCGAAGACATCGACAGGCACAGGTAAGTCTTCAGAAATAGGTTTATTTAAGTTAACTAGGGAAAAGACCCCCAACATTAACATGGGCTCCCTACAAAAACACTAAGCAAGATCAACTGACAAACTTAGAACACTCAGAGTACCGCAGTCCATTGCACACTCTATGACCTCATCAGAACCAGAGGCATATAACATTCCATTCCACCCAGCTTTATCATACCAGGTAGCTTAGTCTGCTATACAAACAGCAACATCATAACAGGAGTGCAAGCACGTTCTTATCTTCAGGTCTTGGTGCTCATTGCCCAGTTTTTATTTCCATCTAACCCATGTGACAGGAGACAGTGTTTTAGCTACTTTTTCATATTTAATAGTATTAAATTAATTAAACTTGACGCTCATGGTGTCTTTCCTTCGCATCATAACAGGGGCTCATCTCGTTTCTCATGTTCTCTGTATCTTCAAAAATAGATAACCTGTTCTTGGCTGCCCCAACCCTTGACACTGGTCCAGGCTGCCTTCTTGATCCTTCCTCGATCTTTATCGGTTTTCTCTGCTGTGCTACACTTTCAGCCTTCCTCTTCACGGGTTCCGGCTTACTAAAGTTGTGACATTGAATGTCCAGGTTCTATACACATATGTTGGCGGCACTGCCTGCAGTCTAATCACTACGTATAGCCAGCCATTATGATTACTTAGTCTACTTCACTACAGCATCTGTACAGTTACAAAACGGTTTGCATTTTCTTCAGTGCTCTTCGCACATGCAATCTTTATTCCGTGTACTAAAGTCTTCTCAATTCTTTACTTAGTCATCAGATTCTATACTATCCATACATTCTGTCATTTGGCCATTCTTCTTAGTGCACCATCTTCACTTTGTGTGACGTCACCAATCTTCTCTTTCATTCATCTTCATATTCCCTCTGGGATTTCCTCCAGGAGAACGTCAGTTCTTCGAGGATACATCAGATAGGATTTTCTCAATGGATACCTTGTCTCGAAGGCTTTTCGTGATATAGGTATCATTACTGACGTTGCACATGTCGCAATTTCCGGTTCCCAACATGTAGGCAAATTGGGGGCAGGACTTCCGGTAGAGGCATTCGGCTGCTCCTCTACAAAGCAAGAGATGAGGCTTTGTTGTTCTCTGTCTCCGACACTGCCCACGAGGATTCAGGCCTGCTTTTAAATGCAGTCTTTGTTTATGTTATACACGTTGCGCACATGCAAAGTATTCTATGTATCACTATCATAAAGCAAATGCTCAGTTTCCCCGTATAGGTTTCCAAAATACGCGTGTCTCCCACCATTTACTTTACCCATTAGATTCCTTCCTCCCCCCTGCACCATCTTCTACACATTTGCTACATGTTAATATATTTTCCGCAGTCTAAATCATTTGAGATTGACAGTAATTCTAACACAGGCATTCTAAAACAGGTAATCTCAGTGAATGTCTTGAGACAAGGGGTGGCACAGCAAATGAAACTGTAGTTGCAAACATATTTTTTCACATTGGTAATAGTTATTTGTTAACAAGGAACCAGTCTCAAATGTGGAAGATACAAACACCTATCTATCTATGGGAGACTGGTTACCCCAGCCTTAATCATTAAAAACACTAATGGGCCCACACCATTTACTTGTAACAGTGCTCACCACTTTTTACACATACACCTAGGGACAGAACACATATCAAATAATCACATATCATTTTTTTATTTTGAAAAATATTTTCCCAACTTTCACAATTATAAAACCTCTGAAGTCAGCACAAAAAACAAACAAATCAAAAAAACACTTAATCAAATAAAGTGGGACTGGGGGTTAGTATACAGTAGTTCGATACGATACTATTGAGCACACAGCGGAGCAAAACAATGGCTAATTAGTTATCTGTACTAAAGCATCGTTGTGCATCAGGTTTTTTCAACTCTACAACAGTTTTAGTTTTGCGAGTCAATATTAGTTTGATACTTTTCTGTGTCTTTTTTGTTTTGTGGGAACACCAAAAAACCCAGTAATGTTTTTTTTTTCTCAGATTGACACGTGTTTCGGCGCTTTATTCGTGATACACTTGTACCCATGTGCTCACGTAATTGTAATTGTTTATTTATACAGTGCTTATACACAAGTGGAGTGCTTCAAATTGGTTCAAGTCGGGAAGGGAACAAGGGAATACATAGTCATTCTTAGGCCTTGAAGTTTCCGAATGATCTGACATCATTTCTCATAGTGCAAGTGCATGAAGTGTTTCAGATGCGACCAAGCTAGGGGGACACAAAAAGGGGTGCGGGCCAGGACAAACAAACTTACTAGTCCAAGTACATTTCAGTCATGCAAGTGTACAGAAGGAAGTGCGAGGAAGGGGTTAGGGTGGGAAAGTGCAGGGAGGTTACCCCTCTCCTTGGGCATAAGGTGAAAGTGCAGTAATGCTGTACATAGTGCAGATGCCTGGAGGCAAGTGCAAGACTGGCGGGGGAGCCTGGGACCTGGAGGTGAACCAGGCGACCAGTCAGCAAGGAGCTGAACAGAGTTAGGGGGAGACGGAGGAGGTGGCAGGAGAAAAGGAAAGGACGTTAGCATGGGAGAGGGAGAGAAAAGGAGGAAGAGAAGAGAGAGAGGAGTTTCCAGAACCTAGGGTGATCAGGCTCAAGACGCAGAGAGGAAGGAAGGCTGTTCCAGAGGGAGGCACCTGGAGCGGATAAAGATCTACCCCCAAATCTCGGTTTGGAAAAACGGCTCACCTGCAGAGAGTTGGAGGAGGACGAGCTGAGGGCTCTAGAGGGAGAGTATTTAGGAAGAGAACGTTGCAGATGGTGCGAGCCCTGGCCCCAGAAAGCCTTGTGGATTATGTAGAGGGACTTGGACTTGATCCTTGCAACAACGGGAGCCAGTGGAGGGATTTCAGCACTGGAGAGATGTAGTCCCTGGGCTTGAGGCCAAGGATAAGTCTTGTGGTTCTGTTCTGGATGAGTTGAAGAGGATGGAAAGAAGCAGTAGGAAGATTGAGAAAGAGGAGGTTGCAGTAGTCCAGTCTAGAGAGGACCAGGGCTCTGAAGATGGTGAGCCTCTGGGGGAAGGTGAGAAAAGGTAGAATACCTCTGAGGAGGTGCAGCTGGTAGTGGGACTTTTTTGAGATGTCAGAGATGTGAGAAGAGAAGGAGAGAGTGGAGTCTAAGATGACCCCCATATGTTTTGCCTGATTAGCAGGTGAGGGCACAGGCCAAGGGATGCCGGCCAGAGTGAAAGTGGGAAAGCAGGAGCAGAGGTCCCAATGCGGACAATCTCTGTCTTTCGACTGGCTCAAAAAGTGGCCTCAGGATCCATACGTCACCTGCCTTAATCTAAAGGAAGTGTGAAAAATGGGGCTTTCAACTGACTTACCCTGAAAAAGAACAACATGTATGTCCTGAAGATGGCTCTAAAAATTAACTACGTGAGCATGTGGGTACAAGTGTATCACAAATAAAGAGCCAAAACACGTGTCGACCTGAGAAAAAACCCACCATTACTGGGTTTTTTGGTGTTCCCACAAATGAAAAACACACAGAAAAGTTGCAAACTAATCTAGACTCGCAAAACTAAAACTGTTGTAGAGTTGAAAAAAGCTGATGCAGAACGAGGCTGTAGTACAGATGACTAATTAACAATTTTATTGCTCTGCTGTGTGCTCAATCCTATCGTATCAAAATACTGTATACTAATCCCCAGTCACATCTCTCTTGCGGCACGTTCACGCTATGGTGTTTCCCACATTGCTCTGGAAACCCGACGTGCAGCGGTGCGTCGCCACGCTGCAGCTGACTCTGCATGTTTACAAAGGACTGCCCTTCCATGGCATCGGCACTTCTTATCAAAGTAAGTTCCTTGGCACTTTAGTTCTGTTGTTATATTCTGGCAATCTCTGACCTTGTTTTTTTGAATTGACTTGTCCTCGGGTTACGTTTTGATACTTTTGCATTGGTAACCTTCTCAGCAACGACACCTGCATTCTGACTCACAGACTGTTTTTGGATATCCCTTTGAATGAATATTCTGCCCTAGTTTTGGGATTATTTTGGCTGACTACTGCTATTTGTGCGCTTCTAGAGGAGTTAGAGACTGTTTTGGTTCCCTGGAAATAGACTTGTGTACTGGACTATGGACGCTATGCTGCATTGAAGATAAACTGTACACTCCATTTCGTTGTTAGATCATCCTTGTTCCGCCCGGGGGTTGGTCCCTCAAACCATACTAACATCCTCTTCCCTTTTGTGACTTGTTTTGTAACTCCTCTATACTGCTACTGCATTTTGTTATCAAGAGACCTCCTCTATAGGTACAAGGTGAGCATAAACTGTAGAATAGATCTTTTATATACTCCTGCTAAACTATCTACAATATCGTTTTGTTCTACAGACTACCGAACAGAATGACAAAGCCTTTTGACCACCAGTTGAATTCTATAAGCAATACCAGTCTACCGCCCAGGTCATCCAGGTTAGTGCTTTGTTAGTATATTCATACAGTGATTTTTCAGTGATAACCTGTATTAAAACTGTTTCCTTGCATTTACAGCCTGGTGTTTTTACCTGGTAGTATTTTTGCTCTTTTATCGGAATCATAGTCTCCCCCATATATATCAACAGGCGAGAATTTGCTTCATAGGAAAGGTCACTGCCATGGAGGAGACCCTTTAGGGGGTTGTTCCAGAGAAGACAAGCCTAACAGATCCTAGGGTGACCCGTAGGTTACTGACAACTGAGTAGAGATTGGTTATTTTTTATTTTTCACAGTCGAACCAGTCGAACCATCCAGCGAAAATGACAGACGCAACTCGATCCAAAGGCCCATGGAAGTGGCTAACATCAACTTGGACCAAAAACACAGCTAAATAGCAACGACCAGGGTCAGCCTGTCTCCACGACAATGAAAGTAAAAGAGGAGCGGCGCGTCACCCGAAAACGAAAAATACAGTCTGGGATCGTGGAATACGAGAGGCCATGCACATCTCACGACAGTTGGTGACATTGACCTGGGGCTCTTTGATATATCTGCCTGCAAGAAACTTGGTTGGTGGACCAACCCTCACTCGACGGGTACACCGTGGAAATATCGCCAGCAGTGAAAGGTCTGCTAGGCAGACCATCATCGGGGCTCCTAACTGCAATCAAAATGGGCCTGGGCCTAACGGAACCCCGGAAGTCGAAAGAGGCATGTGAAATGCTTGTTATCCTGACCACATGGCTACACTCCAACGAGAAGAAGCAAAATGGCCACCCGAATCTTCTTGCAATAATCAATTGCTATTGGAATCCACAGCGTATGTCTACAAAAACCTTCTGTTCCAACATGAGTGCCACGATAGATCAGTGTATGAAGAATTCGACAAAATTGAGATCATTATATGTGGCGACTTCAATGCCAAATGCCCTGATACAGGGGGTGAAAAGCAACGCGATAGCCAGCGGACTGGTGGAACGGAAGCAACTATCGAGCGAGGAAAGGCATGGAATTAAGTCATTAGATCGAGAAATATACAAAACATATCCTTGCTGTTCCCAAACCAAGAAAACATCCCGACTTGCGAACGTAATTCCTCGAAAGCAACTCTAGATTACATATTCAGCTCCGACGGTCTTATACACGGCATGACGAGCTTCAAGGTGCAAAAAACCCAACATAGTGACCACAACCTACTGGTCTGTACATGGCAAGGAAGAAGGCTGAATAAAAGAACGTATGAAGTGGTCACTGAAACGAATCTCCAACAAACACGACTACGGTTAACAGAAGCAGATATTCTGAAAATCAAAAGGGCGTGGGAGCAAAGAGTCATCAGCACTTCCGCGAACAAGATTGAGGAAAGACCCAACTGTCTGCCACTTCTATTGTCATACCAAATGCATGGGACAAGGAAAACCAGACAACCAGATCACGCTATACACGCCTACAATAAAGCACTGGTTGACGAAAGAAAAGTGGGGCGAAGACTAAAAAGAATAGCCAAGAAAACAAACGCCCAGGAAGATTGGGAGAAATGGCAACTGGAAGTGAAAAGGTACAACAGCTGGCGTAAACACCACAGAGTGGCCCAATACCAAAACGACGCTGAGGACATGATGAGCAAAATACTAACAAAAAAATCCAGTGAATTTTGGGCACTGATAAAAACAATGAATAGTACAACTAGTTCAACGCAGTGCAACGCAGTGTTGGAAGAAAGGTGGATAAGCTATCTAACGACGGAATTCGAGAGCCCGAAGTCGGCCATGCCCGTGAGTAAGCAAGAGACTAAAACAACTTGGGTGGATGTATCCAACGCAGTAGACATCGAAGCAACAATCAGGAAGCTGAAAACTTCCAGAGCCCCGGGTCCGGATGGACTGACCAACGTTGACCTTAAAATGTTTCCCAAGGAGTGGTCAGAAGTGATATGTACGATTTTTGCAGAATGTGGTAGGACAAAACTGATTCCGGAAACATGGCAGAAAGCCGTCATAGTTCCAATCTACAAAAAAGGACGCCGTAACGAACCCGAAAGTTATAGGCTGATCGCCTTATTGGATATAATAGGGAAAATCTACGCAACACACCTGCTTGAACACTTTCGAACCTGGGAAAAAAACGGCCCGTCAAAACACTTTCTACAAACAGGATTCCAAAAAAATGGCAGCACAGTGATCAACATCATGCTAATAAACATCCTGAAAGCCAAATTAAAGGAAGGAGCGCCAAAGGTTTACCTGGCTTTCGTGGACCTTTCGAAAGCTTTTGACAAGATCGACTGGAACAAACTGTGGCCGAAACTTCAAAGCTGGAACTGTCCAAAAAAAGTGCTTGAACCAATAAAAGCCCTGCACTATCAGACGAAAATCTGAGTCAAACAAATTAAACTATCAGGGCTCACTATCAGAGGAGATGGAGGTGAACAGAGGTGTCAAACAGGGATGCCCTTTGGCCCCGGCCCTGTTCATCGTGTTCCTAGGAGATTATCAGCTTTCAGAAAGTAAAATAAGAGCCTTCCATCCTAAAATTGGAAAAACGGAGATACCACGGCTTCTATACGCCGATGACGTTATTCATATAGACCAGAACAAAGTTGGGTTGCAACGAAAATTAGCAAATTTGGAGAAATACATCGCTGAAAACCACCGTGAGATAAACAAAATGAAAACTAAAATTCTGGTAATTGATAAAGTGCCAAGTAAACCGATTCGAGGAGGTACGAGCGACAAGTGATGCCGCTTATGTAAAAAGGAATTAGTGGCAGAAACACTAATGCACCTAGTGATAGACTGTCCGAAAACTAAAGAAAACAGAAGCACCTATCTCCTACCGCTGATTGCAAATCCGTGGATGCTACAACCAGACGATCTGTGGAACAGACTGATCTCAGGCGAGACAACGAGATGGACGGTGGCCATGGTTAAACTAATAGAACTAGCATTCACACAGATAAACCAGCCATCGATCCATAGTACGGTTTCAGTCAAACTGTGAGCCATCAAAGCGAGTAGGACAAAGACGCAATCCTAGGCATCTGTACTCGAAGCCAGAGAGATGCAACAGAGGTTTGGTGGATTCGTGAGAAAAGAAGTTTTTCATGAAAAGCGGGTTTGAAACCTTGATAAAGCTCAGGCTTAACTGAGTAAAAATCAATGAAGAAAAAAAAAAGAAAAGAAAATCACAATGGCTGGTTTCCGCGTGACAGACATGTTATTTTTCTTAGGGATCAGGAAACCCACTGACTAGCTGACATTGACAGACACAATTCTGTCTGGCAGGAAAAGAAATGTCATTGAATGACTGAGAGTGACATACGCAATATTATCTGGTGGGGGTAGTACATTACAATCACTGCAATCAGTGTGGCATTGAAGTACGTTTCTTTTAGAAGGATCATAAAATCACAGCGACTGCCTGAGAGTGACACAATTTTCCAGAGGAAACATAAAATCACAGTGACTACCTTCAGAGAAGAAGAGGTTCAATTAATACAATATGGGAATGTCTCACTTGATTTTGTATTAGATATTAGAAATCACAATGACTGACTAAGAGAGGCATAGATGATTTTTCTGTGAGAGCAGAAAATCACAGTGACTAGGTTCACAGAAAAAATCCTCCTTTTGCAGAAGGTATTATATATTTTATAATGAGGAAGCAGAAATTCACAAGGACTGGTTTGAGACAGGACGGGTTTAGTGAATACAATTTTGAGATTACTCACTTTTTGCGTAAGGCAACAATCAGTGACTGGAGACTTCCTGAAACACTTTTTTCTGAGGGACAATAAAATCACGACGACTAGCTGAGAGATGCACATTACATTTTCCTGGTGTAACAGAAAATCAGAGCCAGAAGCCAGCAGATTTATCAGTCCTTAAACTGTCTTCGTTAATGTAGATGTCCATCTTTGTGGAACTAGTTAATCATAAGAAGTATCTCTCTACCTGTCATGGGATCAAATACATCTGGCAAAGATCACTATGGTTTGCAACAAGATTCTGTAGTGCATGTCCACATGCAGCCTGGTCAGATGATAGTGCAGTGGGATCAGTTTATGTTAAACAGGGCATACAGAGAAAAGAAGCCGAGTACAATAATTTATGGACTAAAAGAATCACCACATGTTTCATGAGAAGAGCAATATAGACATTTCTAACCCACTTCTAGTTTTGAATTAGACAAATGTATCAGGGTCTGCGCTCCTCATAGGCAGACAGGCACAGCGAGCAGGGTGGCGCCTCCTATGGCATCTGGGACAGCATTGTGGCGTCAGGCCCATGGCATGGAAGACGCTAGGCTCGAGGCCTCCATGTCATGGGGTGGGTGGGAGCCCTATGACTTCAAAAAGAAATAGTTTATTTTTGAAGTCACTCTGCCTACACAAAGAAATTGTTTCCGTTATGGTTTGGTCCTTAACGGAAATCATTTCTTTATGAAGTCAGAGGGCCTCATTACGGGTTTGGCGGTAACCGTGCCGGTGCTACCGGCAGGTTGCCGTCGGACCCGTAATGATTTACTGGTGCCCAACTTCCCAGCAAATGGTAAGTCCCAATTTCCAGAGTCTATGGGAATGGGGACCACGGAAGCACCGGCACCGTTAATAACGGTGCTGGTGCTCCATGAAAACTCTGCGGGTGGGGGCCATTCTGCCCGGCAGGTCTGACCTGCCGGGTGGGACGGCAACCGCCCGCAGAGCTGTAATGTGCCGGTGCAGAAACAACAGTGCCGGTAAGCTTACCGGCACCGTTGTTTCCAGACTGGCATATTTGTAATGAGACCCAATTTCATTTTGAAGTATTAGGGCTCCCCTTAACCCCATGATGTGTGCGTGTGTGAGTGTATGGTGAATGGGTGCACACTTAAATGTATGGGTGGGTGCCTCGGTGTGTGTGCCTGTATGGTGAAAGGGTGCACACTTAAATGTACGGGTGGCTGCCTGGGTGTGAATGTATGGTGAAATAATGCACACTTAAATGTATGGATGGCTTGGTGTGCGTGTGTGTATATGGTGATTGGTGTGTGTGCTTGCGTTCAGGGGCACAACAAAACCTACATTTCGGGGGGCTAACCCTTCAAATGTTGGGAGAGGCGCTAACTTCATGGGTTGTGGGGGAGGGGCAAACTTATTTGTTTGGGGGGATCTAATTTCTTTACTTATTTTAATGAGACTATTCTAGTGCACCTTCAATGTTATAAGCAATTAACTCTCTCCTTTAAGGTTGAAAGCACCCACTTATGGACTACTGTCGGAATGAGTGGTCTCCTGTTCCCCCTCTACCCTTCCAATCACTCCCCTGGCATGCAAATATTAAACCCACATCACAATTTCAATTGCATAAAACATTTGGCATTTGAAAGCAGGTACTAACAATGAAATGCTTTATGTTAGTATTAACTGGGCTCTTGTTAACAGCGAAACCCAGGTGCCATTTAACATATGCGCCCTGTTCTGCCTGGCAACTGCTCTAAAGGTCAGCCAGGTCGAATCAACAAACATAGCCCAAAGTTCAGGGGGACTGCTGAATCCCAGTCAACTCAATGGTGTTGCACCAATACTTGTGTTTAATGTCTTGATTACTCATTACTCCTAGCCCTATTCTTCCTCGTCCCAGTGTGTATGAGAAAGTACTTGTGTGTAAGGCACTCTGCCTCATACGCAAGTACTGGGATGAGGTAGAGGTACATGGAGGTAATGCCTGACTTAGCTTCCTGTACTCTTCATTACTACTAGTCCCACTCTTCCTCATTCCAGTACTTATCTATGAGGCAAAGAGCCCCATACGTAAACTCTGGGACAAGGAAGAGTGACATGGAGGTAATTCTGGGCCAAGGAGATGATTTTGGAGGTTGGGGTAGGGGTGGTAGGGAGAGCGGATGTGTGGGTGGGGGTCAGGATTGTGCAACAAATCATAATGCTGCCCATGTCCAGGTTAAGCAGGCATGATATGTGGTATTAGTGGCTAGAGAGGCATTTTGGTGCAGCCAGTCTAGTCATTCCTCAGTTTGGTATGACTTTTTTTTAACTGGGCATTTCTGATAAAGCAGTCCTGCTAAGTGAATTATCTGGCTAGACTGCTATTTGGGTGCTGCCAGTCTAGCCATTTCTTACTGCGGCATTGTATATTTTCATGGGCATCTGTGATCAAATGATATGATATAAGTAATTTATAACGCGCCGGTACACAAGTGTTTCTAGGCAAGACAAGAAAAGGGAGGGAAGATGGAGGGAGGACAAGACAAACGATCTTACTAAGCCTTGTGTCATTCAGATCGTGCAAGTGCGAGAATGAGAAGTGCAAGGGGAAAGGGAGGGGGGAAGTGCAAGGGAGAGGGGAGGGAAAAACAGGGCAGCAATGCTCGGAGTAAGTGCAGCCAGGGCAGCGTGGCTCTGGGTATTGCAAGACGAACAAGGGACTGTAGGGTTTCAGTTATAGCCCCTAAGTGCTTGGTAGGCTCAGAGGCAGTGCAAGGGTGACTGATCAAGAAAAAGTCTGGACTCAGTGAGACTCTGAGGGTAGCCAAGCAACCAGTCGGTACAGCGGACAGGTAGGTCAGGTAGGCCAGCAGGGGAGGGAGAGAGAGAAAGCAGAGGAGAAGAGGAAAGTTTTGAGCTGCTTCCGGAACTTCAGGTGGTCCAGCTCAAGTTTGAGAGGGGCAGGGAGGCTATTCCAGAGGGAGGCACCTGCAGAGGAGAGAGATCTACCCCCACTCTCTGCCTGGAGAAGTGTTTAACCCTTAGAGAGTTGTAGGTAGCTGAGTGAAGGGGTTGAGAAGGAAGATATTTTGGAAGAGATCGTTGGATGTAGTGTGGGCCCCAGGCCCAGAAAGCCTTGTGGACAATGTGCAAAGGGTGTTGAACTTGATCCTTGCAGCAACTGGGAGCCAGTGGAGATATTTCAGGGCTGGAGAGATAAGATCCCTGGGCTTGAGGCCAAGGATAAGTCTTGCAGTCCTGTTCTGGATTAGTTGCAGAGGGTGGAGAGTAGAGGAATGCAGATTGAGAAAGAGGCTGTTGCAGTAGTCCAGTCTAGAGAGAACCAGGGCTCTGGAGACCGTGAGCTTCTGGGGGAAAGTAAGAAAGGGAAGAGTTCCTTTGAGGAGAAGCAGCTGGTAGTGGGACTTCTTGGCGACGTCCGAGATGTGAGGAGAGAAAGAGAAAGAAAGAGTGGATTCAAAGATGACACGAAGGTTGTTTGCCTGACAGGAAGGGCCCAAGGCGGGCAAGCCAGAATGAGAGAGGGAAAGCAGGGGCAGGAGTCCAAATGAGAAGGATCGCCATCTTACTGACATTAAGGCAGAGATCGTTGGAGGCACACCAATCCTGAATCGCGGATAGGCAGTCAGGAATGAGCGAGAGAGTAGAGGAGTCTGAGGGGAGCCTGAAGGAAAGTGGAGTGTCAGCCGCATAACACTGAACGTTAGAGGAGAAGGTAGAGTTCAGGTGGGCCAAAGGGGCCAAGTAGAAGTTGAAAAACCATGAAAAGAGGATGGATTGGAGAGAAAGGGACCAAGTTGGTTCTGGGAGGGCTGTCCAAGAGGAAGGAGGTCAGCCACTCGAGGGCCTGATCCATGATGCCCAGGTTCTCATGGAGCCGATTGATCAGGATTGATCAGGATGGCATGGTTGACCGTGTCGAAAGCAGAGGAAAGATCAGGAGGATGAGAACAGAAGGAATGCTGGAATCAAGGTTAGAGATCTTTATAGGTGTTCAGGAGAGAAGTTTCTGTGCCTCCGGCAGCTCTGAAGCCAGACTGAAGGTCATGGAGACAACCAACAGATTCTGTGTGGAGAGTAAGCTGGGAGATGGCCAACTTTTCCAACAGTTTGCCCAGGAAAGGGGTGATGGAGATTGGGCGACAGTTTGCCGGGCTGGCAGGATCGGCAGATGGCTTCTCGAGGAGTGGGTGCATAAGAGAGTGGTCAAGGGAAGAGGGGAACATTCCAGTGGCAAAAGAGTGATTACAGAAATCGGCCAAGGCTGGAGCGAGCTTGTCAATATGGACCTTGATGGTTTTGGAGTGGCCGGGGAGCACCTGTTTGGATGACACTTTCATAGATTGGACTTGTCTAGAAACCTTGTCAGGTGTTGTCAGAGAGAAATAGGAGAAAGGAGGAAGAGAGGTAGAGATGGCCAAAGAGGGGCCGAGACAGGAAGAGGAGATGAAGGACAGGAGTTTTAGAAGAGAAGTGAGATGACATAGCCATACAGAGGGCCTGGGAGGGAACAGGAGAGGTAATGACTGCAACCGGATTGACCAGTTCCTTGCAGATTTAAAAAAGTTTGGCCGTGTTGTGAGAGGCCACAGGCTTGAATGTGTGTTCTCTTCTTGATGAGTGTTAATGCTTCGACTGGCATTTTGGCGCAACCAGTCTAGGTATGTCTAAATGTGGCCTGGCATGCTTTACTGTAACGATATTAGGTGTCTACACTGGTCTACATTGTGTAGCCAGTTAGACATGTTTTCATTGTGGCATGGCATTTTTAATAGCAAAGTATTAATGTTCCTGTGCACAGTTGGTGACTTGCATCTATTGGATTGGTGTTACCCTACAAAACAATTGCAAACACTCTGGCTTTTTAGGCAATTTTTCTCAGAAAGTGTGCTGCACATCACATTAAAACACATATTTATTTCTTTCTCCTAGTGCAGTGTGTGGCATATCCCTTCAGCAGCACGTTCATGCGCATTTCGCAAGCGTGATAAATAATCTATGCCGGCCCAGAGTTTGGCGCGACCAGTGATTTGTTGCTGATTTAGGGGGGCCCCCTCAGCATGGCTCGCAGGGGGGCCCCCACATTTTGTCTTACGCCACTGCACAAACTCCTACAGAACCCGAAAGCCACCAACACAGATTTGGACACTGCTACTTCTAATGCAGGAGAGAAGGGCTTTTTGCTTCTGAATGTCTAGCGGTCAAGGTTCCTGCTTGTGAGTAGCAACTTCTTTTGCGGATTACTTCAGGCATTTTGACCTCTTGGCTTTTTCTTCTTAGGACCTGTCCTTTAGATGACCCTTTTTGGCGTCGTTTTGGATCCCCTGAATCAATTGACTCTTTTGTCTCCTAGCATCCTGGACTGAATGCTTTTTGGATTTAGGGCCTCATCACAAGTTGGGCAGTATTCTGGTGCAATTTCTGACGAGCGCAAACAGTGTTAACGCTGGGTTGTGTGGCGGTATTAAAGCCACATCCCAACCTGGCTTGAACGTGTACCCCACTCTGGCAGTAACGCTATTACCGCCTTGCGCAAACAGCACTGATATACGGGTAACTGCCGAAGTATCAGCGCTAATAGTATTGTTAGCGCCGGTGGAAATTGCGTCACCGCCAGAACGGGAAGCATTGCAGCAGCCATCTTGAAAAACACAATCCATCCAGAATCTGCACTTCCTGCAGCCATCCGGATCTGGAAACAAGCTACAATGTCACAGGAGAGGACCACAGGCAAGGTGCCTGAAAATCGTTTGAGAAAACCAATGTTCAGTGAGGGAGAGCTGGTGGTCTTCACTGATGAGATCATTGACCACTGTGAGGAGCTATATTGCAGTAGGCAGCGAAAGACCACACGACAGCACAGGACAGCCATCTGGCATGCCATCAGTTATAAGGTGACTGCTGTGGCAAGCGTACCCATGATGGAGGGGACTGCAGGAAGCGGTGGAATGACCTAAGGGTCAGGGTGCCTGAACTCCTGTCTCAACACCAGCAGGAGTCATTGGTGGCTGGAGGAGGCACCGTCGAACCTTTGGTCTTCACTGCCTGGGAGGAGAAGTAGAAGTGCAGCACGGTGCTGAACATGGAGGGCATTGAGGGAGCTGGAGGTGTGGAGGTGGGTGCCAGCAGCCTGGAGGTAGGAGGTGAGTCAACCCCTCCAACACATGTCCATGCACAAATGCCAGCCTAGCACAAGATGCCCCAGTGGACATGGACACACGTCAGCAGACCCAGAAGCTAGGCATGCAAACAGGTTGAAGTGACATGGTGGCACATGAGCCACTGACTACCGCAGCCATGGGGCAGAGCACTAAGGGCACCCCTGAGCATTACAGCAGCGGGAAGGGGTGGCAAGTGACCTTTCTAAGTGCCATGCACACGACACCCCTGCTGGTGCACACTGTGCCAGCAGGATTGTGGTGTTTGAGCAACCACGACACCCTGCAGTAGTCACACCAACAAGCTGTGGGCCTAGTTGGCCTGGCCCATGTTGGCATGGCAGACAAGCAACATGGAAGTACACTTCCCCCTACACCCATATGGGTGCAGCTAGCCAATCACTGTACACAACAGTGAAACAATGCTGGTTGCACAGCAGTGCCCCATAGAGCCATACAGTAAGCCAGCAAACCCACTCCCACAAGGTATGTGCTGCCATGGTAGGGGATGTGGGGGCATGAAGGACCACAAGCATGCAAGCCATACATCAGTTGCCCCAGCATGGACACCCTGCCCTCTCCACACACAGGCCAAGGACCAACTGGCCATGTGCCACACACTCAGTGCTGCAACCATCCTCACAAGGCTCTGCCCACTTGCAATCTCCCCTGACCAACCATGCCTATCTGCCCAAATGTGTGGGGATCCCCTCTGTGCCATAGGAAATGTGGCTTGCATGCCATACACTTGGAAGAACCATACCTGGAAAATTGTCCTATGTCCCCTTCAAGCACTCACCCATCACCAAAGGCATCAGAGGAGGATGAGGGGGCAGACCCATCTGGGAGTGGTGCATCCAGAGCCCCAAGGTCAGCCCCCACCACCACCCCACAAAGGCGCATGTAGGCTATGCCTAGGCTGATGGCCCGCCGTGAGACACTATAACCCAGCAAGGCCAAGCCTATTAAAACACCACAGCCCACTAGAAGCACCTCAAGACCCACTGCATCCACCCCCTCAGCTGCAGAGAGTGACACCGAGGCCACACCTCCAGGCAGGGCAACTTTAGAGACACATCGAGACGCCGGTCAGGAAGCACAGCAGTAGAGCGCTCGCTTTGACATCCGTGCAGAGCCTGCCGATGCAGGTTCGAATCCGAGCAGGGCCAAACTCAGCCTTTCATCCTTCCAAGGTTGATAAATGAGCACCACACACTGTGGGTAATAATAAGCAGCGCTCAGATGCCTGAGGGTTCGTAGCGCTATATAAATGCAACAAAAACAAATCTAAAAATCAGCCCAGTGTCACCAACTGCAGAAGGGCCAGAAACCCCTGAGGGCCGCACCACTGCCAGCGTGCCCAGACACCTGAGCCAGATAATTACACGCCATCCTATGGCACCCCTGTCCAGAGCCACAGCCCAGCTCCCTCCCATTCGGCACACACCACCAGCAGCACCGCGTTTCACAGGCTGGAGAAGATGGAGAGGTGACAGAGAGAGATATAGGCCAGTTGGTGGTGGGTGGTGTGAGGGGGATTAGTGCACATTATTTCAGTAAAACAGTTGAACTTTATCAATGGGTGGACATTTCTGATTGTGTCATTGTCGTGTTTATTAATTGACATGGGTGTCTTACGGTGGTGCATGGCATGTGCCATGTTGACGTATCAAAAGAAATTGTCTATCTGTCCCTGGCAATTCAGTCTCCCATCCCTCACGTCATCTCTAGCAATGCGTGCATTTGCCTTTACCACAGGCACTGCATCCTCATCCTCGGGGGGAGGCATGTCCATGTCAGGGGGTAGCAGAACATTTCTCTTCAGGCAGAGATTATGCTGCATGGCACACACAAGCACAATTTTACCACCTTTCTCTTGGATGTACATTAGTGCTCCACCGGTACAGCCGAGGCAGTGGAATCATGCCTTCAGAAAGCCAAAGGTACACGCAATGCACACACGGGCCCTGCTGTGACCGTGGTTGTAGGAATATCCTGCAGTGTTTGTGGATCACACACAGGGGTCATTAGCCACGTAAGCTGTGGTTATCTGGAATCACCTGCATGGGGAGGTACAGACATCAGTCACGGTGCAGTGTGTCAGGGTGGCCTTACACAGCATCAGGGCAACGGACATCATGTACATGCACACTGGGCTTCATTTCGTGGCATGTATCTGTGCAATGTCTATGCATGCTGTTTCACTCATATCATGCATTGTTTTCACTTTTCATGCACCCTGTCGCCTTGCAGTAGTTGTGACGTAAGGTGTCTGTCGGTGACTTGTGCAGCTGACATGGTGGTTGTCTTGTGGCAGTGTATTTTTCCCATGTATGTGGCATGCTGGGTTTCCCATCGGCCCTCATTAGGCTTCTGTGGCCACCGGCTTGGCATTGCGGGCTGGGCACACATGGGTGCATGGCTGTGCAACTGGCAGGGTTGCTGTTGTGTGATGCAATGTGGCCATTTATCAGTATTGCTTTGGATTGTGCATGTTGTATTGTGGTACCTGTAGTCATGTTTGTGTTAGGAGTTGCTACTGTATGTGTACATCAGTTTCGACATCCTGGTATGTCCAACATGTGCATACTCCCTGGGCTGTACTGTGACGTTGGTGGAGGAGGTGGGCAGGTATGTCCACTGCATTCACTTGTCATGCCATGCTTTGTGAAGTCATTGGCATCCCCCCATTTGTCCAGGTGCTTCCCTGCACATGCATGCAGGCACTTTTACTCACCCACTATCCACGTCTATTGTCCTCTGTGCCTCTCCATGTATCCGATCAGCGTGCTGTTCCGTAGGACCATGGAATTGTGGGTGGAACCAGAGTAGTTGGCACAGCAGTGGATGATGTAGAGATTGGGGTCGCAGGTCACCTGCACATTCAGGGAGTGGTAGTGCTTGTGGTTACGGTACACTGCTTCAAGGGCTTGGAGGGCCACCAACGCAACATGGGTATACGCTTGGCATTTGGGAAACGGCATAGTACTGAGCCTTCATGGCATTTACCTGGGCTGGGGCGGTAGCCGGCGAGAGCTGCCGGAGGACTTCATGCACCTGGGCCAACACTGCACAGAATGTGGATTGTGCCATGCCATGCCTCATGGCCATCGAGTGCTGGAAGGTGCCACTTCCAAGGAATTGTAGGATGGACATTAGCTTCAGCAGTGGGCACACAGCTGTCAGGATGTTGATCCTGCTACCTATGTCATCCTGTTTTGTGATGAGCAGCTCAGTTATGGTCTTCCTGTTGAGACAGTACAGGGTGACCAACTGGCTGTCAGTGAGGGTCCAGGGTGAGGGCCTGACCCTGGGGCACAGTGCACACCCTGCTTGGGCTCTCCTCCTCTTTCCCCTCAGACCCCGTACTCCCTGTGCCCTGGCCTGGTTGTCATGTCTCTCTACTTCCAGGCGCAGCATGAGCAGCTGCCTGTCCCAGCTCACAGTGACTAGTGGCAGCATGGTGTTGGAAACAGTGATTGGGGTCGGGGCGTGCCTTATGTAGCCCTCCGGAGTGGATTAGGATCACCTGTGGCTTCATTTCTGATACCTGTGTTCATTTACCTCCACCTGGATGCTGGAGGTAATTGCACCGTTTTGTTTACAGAGGTATTAGCACCGGTTTTCAGTGCTTATGCTGCCATACATGGACTTGTGATGCAGCTGTGATCGCACTTTGTGTGGCCAGTGCAGATACCGCCAGCTGTAATAGCACTGGCTGTAATAGTGCCGGCTGATTTTACAGTCAGCAGTATTTGTGCCAGCTTGTGATGCAGCAGAGCGGTTTTGGCAGCACTAATTCTGTTACCGCCACTTTTAGGGATTACCACCCAACTTGTGATGAGGCCCTTTCTCTTTGGAGTTTTCACCTCCAGGATTTTGCGATTGGTGTTCTGAACTTGGATCCGAGGTTGCGGATTTCCCTCTTTGGATAACCTTGCAGATTGTTCTACTCTCTTAGTTTCGTGCCTTCGTGCCGAGCGGGTAAGGTCCCCTGCAAACATTTTCTCTGCAGTCTGCATCTTGGCAACTACCGGTGGGCTGTATTCTGGTCTATGGACTTCAGTTTGGTGGTAGGAAATTATCTTTTGCTTCATTGCTTCTTTTCATTTTATTACAGGTAGCATCTAACATCTAAGGGGCACAGAGGAAAAGATGGCGGCACAGGAACGTGATTCTAACCAACTGTTTGCTATGTTTTCTTTCCCCTTCTCTGCAGCCTACACAATCCAGGCTGTATCTTCTCCTCCTTTACATCTGTCTTCTTGCCTCCGTGTGTGCACAAAAGTACGGGGGCAATTATCTCAGGAGGAAAGTCACCCTCTTGTGAGGAGACCTTAGTCACGTCTGAGCACCCCTGTCACAGTGATAACTACGAAAAAGATGAAGCTCCTTTCCCTAAGGCAATTATGCCTCACATCTTTGGACACCACAGATCAATGCACAGTGCACAAGCAGCATGTGACTTTGCTAGATTCTCATGTAAAGTCTGTTTCAAAAACCCACTTGCATATCCTGCAGTGCTAATGCAATACACGTGTCTGTCCAGGCCCCACTGCCAAACAACATTCACATAACACACAAATGAGATCTGACAGCTGAATAAGCGCAGGCCGTATCTCAGCCCTTCATGAAAAACAAACACATGATTATATGTTGGCTACTGCACGAGGCACAAGCAAACATTGTGCCGATGGAAGGCTGGAACCTACTTGGGTACCTCAATCGTGCATGCCCCTGTGAAGCAGCACCAACAAGCCTCCCCAGACCCACTGATGGTGACCACAGTTCTGCCATTATCTTTCGTAAGTGGTTTCAACCCAGCACTCCATCTAAGTCACTGCCGAGTGTGATGCCCAGCTGGAACCCTTATTTATATATTTTTATGTCAAAAGTTCTTTTATTTCTGGACGATGTACCCTTATATAATGCCCCTCTCTTTGAATCCCCCCGGTCTCACTGAACCAAGAACTAGGTTTATTTTGCAAAGTTAAAAGATTTATTTGATGAATTAAACACTATACATATCACACTTTTATGAATATGAACAGTATCTAGATATCACACTTATTAATATTTATACACTGATTAGCAATGGGTGATATCACAACAATCAACAATCTCTTTAATCAATAGGAGTATGGGTGAGAAAAATAATGCAGCAGAGAATAACTTTGTGTGGGTTCAATGAAATGCAATGATATGAAATTAATGCATCACAGAATTGAAACTTGATATGAATTCAATCAAAGACAATGTAATCACTCTTTCCCCCTGTTATTACTCAATCCCCCCCAATATGCAGTATGAAGAGATGGAATGAGGACACAGAGGTTTCAGGAATATACAATCAACAATGCAGTTCAATCCCGATTCCTCCAGCAAGCTTAGAGAACAGGAATGATTTTACACAGGTCAAATACTTTTGAATGTGGTTTGAAGTGAATGGGAAAAAATGCTAAAAATGGATTTTAATTTGCTAAATGGGATTTAAAACTAGTGGGAGCTGCTTTGGATAGGTTCAGGTAGACACTAGCAATGATGTTTGAATGACTGGCAGATAGGAAACTAAATTCAGAGGTTAGATGCAAGAAATAACAACTTTAAATGGAATGAAATTGAGCCAAATGCAGAATCGCAGCAAACTTTTCAGCGCGCGAGAAATGCAATTACAGAAGAATGATAAGGAGTGCGGTTCTTAGTTCGTTTGAAAGCTGAGGATGTTAGCTTCAATTTGACATTGAAATGTCGTTCCTAGCACGTACGGTTCAAAAGTTACAGAGGTTTTAGTAAAGGTCAATTTTCAGAAAAGAGTCAAGATTTCAAATGAGAGATGCGCTTTTTGAAGATTACAAACAAGGATTTCTTAACACTAAGGGAGGCTATGAAGATGCGAGATACCAACGGTACAGCCACCAGTCCAGAGGCGCCTCTGTCTGATCTTTGTCCACTGCGACACTTGCCTTCTTCAGCAAAAATATTAGCGCACAGATGATTATCACTACAATTATCACAGGACTATATGGATGAGAGAAGTAGTCAGGATAGACAAAAGAGATTCTACAATGCAGTTCTGGATATGTTGGAATGGGTTGGATAGGATTACTTAAAACTAAGAGATGGCTACGGACAGTTCTATGCTAAATACTCACAACTATGGCTTTGGAATGGAATAGGCCCGTCAGGATCTGGTCAAGAATTTTGGACTGGAATCTGCTAGCCACCGGATAGGATTCAAGCGCTTGGTTCTGCTCTCAGCAAGGCACTCTGGTCTGCACGGCCTCCTGGACTGGATCTGACGGGTTGGTTCTGGGTACAGCTCTGCTCTACTAGTTTGGATCGCTGGGTTCTAGCAAGGGTTCTTGGCAAGAAGCAGCAAAACAGCATGGCCAGGCTGTTGGATTTGTGGTGCCCCTCTGAAGTTTGGGATTAAATAAAGTTGCAAGATTTTAAAGGCCAGCTGAGAAGGGTTCAGCTTTTTGGGTTGGGCCTTCTGCTTCAGGGTTCTGGAGTCCGGATAGTTCTGGAGTCTGGATAGTTCTGGATCTGGATTCTCCTTCAGAGCGCTTCGCCAGTCGATCAGTTGATGGGTGAATGTGTGTGTCCCTGTGCCCTCAACAGTCCCTATTTATGTATTTCCCAAGGGGGTGGGGAGGCTGATTATACAAAGCCCACCCTCTAGGAAACTGATTGGTCTAAGTATTCCCTCTCTCTTGATTCGAGAAGGAAACATTGTGTCATGATGTGTCATGTTCATGGTCCAGGGAGAAAAAAACTCCCCTTTGTGTCTAACCAGAAAATCTATTTTTCATAAAAACACATATTCACAATATCCCAAACTTGCTAACATTACATATTTACATTACAAATTAATTAAGGCACGTGTCTGTCAAAGTCCCATCTTCTGGAGAGCTTCGGTTCACAAATGACAGTTTTTTGCACTTTTGGTCGGTTACTTAGTGTCAGTTATGTACCAATTGTCTCACATACATGCACATACAATCTGGGCATATTCCTGTAAATGTTCGTATTCCTAGCATAATCACAATTGCTACAATATTAACATTTTCCTGGTTCAGTCTCTGAACATCGCACAAATTCCAGAGTAGTTTCTACTTGTGAGCAACTTTTTCATTTTAATAACCTCTAAATTCCATATTTTTGCCAGTTCGGCACAATTTTCTATAAGTCTTTTCCTCAAACATATATTTTCTCCAGTTTAAAATCCACATCTCAGTGTGGGCCCGCCTCCAAGGATTGGCTGAGCCAGAGAGTAACTTGAGCTTCTTCCTGCCAGGGCTGGTTTCTATTGACGTCCCAAATTAGCATTTCCTTTCAGTTCAAGGGAGTCCTTTGTCTCCACTCCGAGCAACAGGCCAAAGTCCCCCTCCCAGTTCCTTTCACACACCCCTGACAGTTTCTCAGCAGAGCAGGGGGGAAGATTCCTTTGTTGGGTAGAAGGTGTGGAATGTCTTTGAAGCACAGTGTGTCTAACTTTACTCACTTTTAAAACAGTGTTTAAATAGTCTTGTCCTAAAATACAAATTACATTTTTACAAATATATCCACACATCTCTTAATTCCAGCCTTTTTAAAATATAGTTTTGAATTGCATCCACCTCTATTACTTTTAATAGGAGTTCTTTTCCATACTTAGATCTTAATGTAGAAGTTTAAATGACAGTATAAGTAAATCGCCAGCTTCTGACACAGGCGAGCAGCGGTATTGCGCCCATTTTTAACATATTTTTCCAAGCAAGCATCTTTAAATGTGGATTTTCTTCTGATAAATGTACTTCTGCTGACATTGTACTTAGGTGGATTCTTGAAGTAAAGTTATGTTTAACACCCAACAGGGAGGTTGGATCTTTTGTGAGGTTTGGGAACTGTGATTTTTGCAAATTTAACGGCCAAGAAAAAAGCAGCTCTGAGTTTCTCTTGCAATGCAGGACTGCTTTTTCACAAATAGTTTCATTTCCCTCTGTGGGCAGCCAAATGATCGGTTTTGGCGGTGGTCTCCTGTGTTACCACTGACATAGGTAAAAGTGGATTGGTGGCTATTTTTCGGGTTTTCCTGCACGCTTGTTGTTGATTTTAACGCACATAATGCTTTCCAGAGGCCATTCTGAGGTTTCTGCAGTGCGCAGTAATGTTGCAGGGCCTGGACTAGTAGGTTAAAACATCCCACACTTTTTTTTTTTAATTTGTTTGGATGAATGTTTCAACCTTTCAAATTTACATACAATTCTAAAAACTACATATTATTCTGAAATTAGTACAACGAGAGAATAAAGAAATAAAAAGGAAACCCAACATTTACAAAGAGGATACATTCAGAGGCGGATTCATGGAATTAATGTGCGCTGAAAATTCCTGCGCAAGCATGCGAAAGCGTGCGAATCGCAGCGCAAGTGCGAAAATCGCAGCAAAACCCACGCACAGCGATTCATGGAAGTCTGTGCGCGTGTAAATCCATGGATGTGTGCTAAAATCCTGCATGGCGCACGCTGGCACACACGTCTTCAAACAGCGCGCTACATACACAGCAAAAGCACACATAGCGAAGCGCACACAACAAAAGTAGGCATAACACGGGGCGTAACACGCGGAATGGGGAACAACGTGTGAAAATGTGGGCGTCACGGGGGAAGTACAGGAGGCAAATGCGCGGAACGCCCACACACGCACCTACATCACGTATTCATGTAATCGAACAGGGCTGGAAGCAGGCGTACGTGGACCCGCGCAGCATAAAAGTGCGCGCAAACAACAAACAAGCTCAGACGCCAAGATGAATATACCGTTCCTCGCAGCAGTGGTCATGGGATACCGCAGGAGGAGGAGGGGGATAGTCAGGCCCAGAATTTTTACACCCAGAACCAGCCTTTTTGGGATGCCTGATGACCAGGTGTATGGGAGGTACAGGTTTCCACCTCACATAATACTCAACCTGGTGAGTGAGTGGGAGGATGACCTCACATCACCCACCCTGTGCTCCCAAGCACTGAGCCCCTTGGAAAATGTGCTCAATGTACTACACTTCTTGGCCACTGGTTCATTTCAGTGGACAACTGCCATAGTGGGGGGGGTCTCACAGGCCACGCAGTCACGCTGCCTGCACCAGGTGTTGGCCATCATGACTGCACGCCCATCAGTCCGCAGGCACATATACCTGCCCAGAACACCTGCAGAAAGGCAGGCTGTCGTCCAGGATTTTTACGGGGTGGCACACTTCCCCAAAGTGCTAGGTGCCATTGACTGCACCCATGTGGCTCTACGTCCTCCCAGGGCAACTGAGCACATCTATAGAAACCGGAAGCACTGGCATTCTATCAACGTACAGGTAGTATGTGATGCCAAGGGAATCATCACCTCAGTATATGCCAACTATCCCGGGTCCACCCATGACAGTTTCATTTACAAAATGTCAACCCTAAACCGGGACCTAGAAGCTGGGCGGCATGGCGATACATGGCAGCTTGGTGAGTGTAAATGCCCCTGCACATGCATGCATGTCAGATACTGAGTAATGTCACAACCCCACTAATGATACCCATCATCACCTCCCCAGGGGACAGTGCCTACCCACTGAGCACCCACATGATGACGCCAATTCGGAACCCCACCACACCACCCGAGGTAAGATACAACACAGCCCATATTGCAACCCGGGGCATAGTGGAGCACACATTCGGAGTGCTCAAGTCACGCTTTCGCTCCATTGACCGCTCTGGTGGGCAGCTGCTATACGCTCCCCAAGTAGTGTGCAGGATCATAGTGGCAGCATGTGTCCTGCACAACGTTGCAAAATGCCGGGGCCTGCCGGTGGACATGGTGGTACCCCCACATCCCCAACCACAAGCACGGCCGCTGCGCATGGGAGGGGAAAGGGCACGTGGTGAGGCAGCCCGTACGCAGCTGGTGGCTAATTACTTCACCTAAATTCACACCCCTGTGGAGTGCACACAGCCCTGGCACATACCAGCTGACAATCAATGATGATGACATAAGGGACAGTCAACTGTCACAACCATACCAGCCTGAGATTGGTCACCTGGAATTGTTACATTGTGTGCATCCCTTTATGCCGAAAGACAACCAATGCTGTGTCACAATAAAAACACACATTTATGCTGCATGAATGACTACCCCCTTGCAAAATACAACATGAAAATAGCGCCATGTCACCCAACCCCTCCCCAGCTCCGCCACCCAACACACCATCATGGCATGTCATGCAATGTGAAAGCAAACAAAGGAATGCACAAGACCTGACACAAGTGTCACAAAGTGCACTGTCCCAAATGGAAACTGCCCACAGACAATATGCTCCCAGTAATCAATAACAAACAGCACACATGAACAAATACTTACCATCAACACAATACAGCAACACACCATGAATCATTGCAAAAACATGACAGTACTAAGTAAAAGTAATGGTAGTCTTACAACCTGAATAAGCCAGCACATCGACCCCTTCCAACTGTAGAGGGTTGCTGCCACGCAAATGTGTCAGTGTACTGCATACAACATGAACTCCATCTGCAAAGGAGACGGCCTTGTGAAGACATGAGGAAGGAACCTGCAAATTAGGAGGAAGAGATGGATGCACAAATACATATCAATACACCATGCAGTGTACAATACAACAACAATACCCACTAGGTATGTAAACACAGTATTGACTACAGACTGCCCACACAGCTCATGGGAGCCCAATGTCTCTGTGTAAGTCACTGTCACTTGGTCACACCCTTTGCAAGCCCATGGAAACGGGAAGCAGGAGGGGTGTGTGTGTCATGAACCCAAGCATCTAACCCAAACTCAGGACAAGCCTGCATGTGCCCAGCCGGAATACAGTAGATGCCCACGGGAGCCACTCAAGGCAACACACTGTAAAAAAGAAAAAAAAATGGCCATGTGGGGCGAAGGGGGTGGGGGAGGACCCCCAGGAGGTTTGAGGACAGGGTGCACACCAACACCCACATGCGTGGATGTTGCGAGAAAAAGAAAATACCTCCATGGGCTCATGGCCTGCACGGCGATGCCATTGTGGGAGAACTGCTGTCGCTCTCTTCACCCTCTGCTGCTGCATCAGGAGGTGGTGGCACTATGGGAGGCAGCCCACGCAAAGCCCTGGTATGGTCCTCCATGGGAGCAAGCATGCGGGTCTGGAAGGTCTGATTCTGGAGGATTTAAGTGCGGAGATCCCCATGCAGCACGTCACGGGTTGCCTGCACTTCTGCACGCATGGCCTCGGGGGATGCCCGGATCTCCTCACGTGTTGCCTGCAGCTCAGCTGAGAGCGAATGTGTGAGCTGCTCCAGCTGCTGTTCTGCCCTAACATTTCGGGAAGCCTCAAGTTCAAGCAGACTCTGCCTGAGGTTATGGAGTTCCACCCTCAGGGCTTCCCTGTGGCCCTGTGACTCTATTGATATGGATTTGCACAGAGTCTCCAGTGCCGCCCATCGGTCCCTGTTGGACGCCAACATGTCTTCCCTGTGTGATTGGCAAATTGAGTCTGTTGCCTGCTATTGTTGCTCCATCTGCCTTTCAGGGGGGATAATGGAAGTGGCCACCCTCTCCATTGCCTGAGCCATAATTTCTACTGATGCTGCCTGTTGGGTTGCCATACCGTACATGGAGTTTTCCCATACAGCATTGCCTGGTGGCGCAGGGCCACCGCGTCGGCGGGCACCACACCTGTTCAGGGCAAGGCGATCTGCACCTTGCTGTGCTGGCATTGCCTGAGGCTGCAGGACTGCATTCCCCCTCTGATCTGCTGGCCCAGGAACAGGATCAGATGCTGTGGAGTGTAACCCTGCATCCGTAACCACCAAAGGCGGACCTACCAACACTGACATCCCCATAGAGGGTTCTACCCCTGTTGCAGGTGGGTTGGACAGAACAGAATCCCTGCCAGAAGCACTGACCTGCGACAGCACATAAGTCTCATCATCCGACTCAGCACCTGAATAGAGGTCTGGGGAGCTGCACCCAGAGGCACCCCTCGACAGTATGGTCTGCAGTACCAAAGTGTTTTCACCCACCACCACACCACGTCCCCCACTGGTGCCTGGTCATGGCTGAGAATCCTCCTGGGTCTGCACCATCTCCTGAACCTCACCAGCATCAAGTGCGTCATCACCTGCAAAAACATGAAATACAAGAAATGGAAACAGGCATGAGCACCATAGCACACACATAGGCCTGACAAGACAGAAATCCTGTACATGGTTTACACATGTCCCACATGACTATAACCCTAGCATGCATGCACTGTCAATGATTTTGAAGGGGAGTCAAAAAGGCAGACAATGAGGACATCAAGATGGAAAAGCAACACATTTGCAGCATGTCGTGTAGCACTGGCATCACACATCAGCCTGTGAGTGGCATGTCCAATACACATACATGACACATGCCAGCACACAGATGTCATGTAGCATAGCCATGGTAAATTAGACAACTACAGCGATATGTCAGTGAATGAGTACTGTCAAACATCCATGTCACATGGACATGATGAGAAGATTAATGCAGAATAGTGTTGCAAAATATGCATGTGCCGCACACTGCAACACATCCAGTGTACAATTAGACAGTGATTGTAGGCAGATGTACACATCAATGGTTGGTCAATTCAACATGACAGGAAACAACTATCATGTTCCACATGCAAACAGGCCCTAAAAATACATTTCAGCAGGCCAATACTCCCTCGCCCTGAATGGTTTAATCCTTCACATAACCAGGTAACTAAAGTGGCACAATGTGGGGTGTAAACAATGACAGAAGCATGTCACATATGTGGCATTAGGGATGAAAAAAGCATATGAAAAATGGGATAATCTAAACAATCAGCCTGAATGAACACAGAAAAAATCAGAACAATGTTGTTGCAAGATGATAGTTCAAGTGCAACAGCAGTAATGTGGGGCTAATTGTCTACTGTGGGCAGAAGGGATACTGTCATACCCAAATCAAAGGCACGTGAATGTATTGGAGGAAGCACATGGGTGACCCATAACACTCAGGAGTACACACCCTCACCTGGCACTCAATCAGAACCCGTCACCCAAACAATATACACATGGATTACACACACATGCATGGGCACTCACCGGACAAGGATTCGTAATCAGGTAGCTCTCCCACGCCTTGGATCTGTTCCTCTGTGACGAAGGTCCCAGCAACAGACTCATGTTCAGTGAGTTCGTTGTCCACTGGTGGAGACCCACCACCAGTCACCAGAGTAGCAGCATGATTTGAGGCCAGCTTGTTCTTTGCTCTGCGTTTCAGGTAATTCCACCGCATGTAGCAATCATCAGCTGTGCGCCTCACAAATCCAAGGGCACTTATGCGGTCCGCGATGGTCTGCCAGTGTGCCCTACATTGACCAGGTGTGGTCTTGCACCCTGCAGTCATCACCATTTCACGGCTATGTGCCGACACATAGGTCACAAGTGCATCAAGTTCGGGGTCATTAAAGCTAGGCTTCCTTGACGTGCCGGACTGTGTAGCCGTGTCTGGGGTCTCAGCCTGTAGTGCCAGAGCACCCTTCTTTCTCTTTTTCAAAGGTGGAGCAGAGCCTGAGTGGCTTGCGCCGCTCTGGTCAGTAGGGGCAGAAGCGCAGGTGGACTGGGTACTGGGAGTGTGCGAAGGCACAATGACCATAGGTCTTGGTGCAGGCATTGGCTGAAGTGTGATGTTGGTAGGGGCAACGTCAGTTTGATGGACCAGGACCGACACTGCCCCGGCTGGGAGACTCAGAGCTGGGGCGGATAGAGCTGCAGCTGCCCCTGCAGCCTCCCCACCCTGCCTACATGGGGCAGCAGATGACATCACTGCCACAGATCCACGTGGCCTGGTGACACCAACTTGCACCGGCACACGTGGCTTAGACTTGCTGACCTGGAAGTCAGCCTAGGAGTCATCCTGTGCCGGCTCAGGTGCCACAATGGGCTGGTCCAACAAGGGCTGAGCTGGGATGGTGACAGCCACGTTTCCCTCAACAATGGGGGGGGAGCATGGGTGTCCCTGATTGGTCCTCCACACATGGGGGTCTAGGGGCACCCTGCAAATCCTGGCCACATCCCCTACCACGCCCACCTTTTGGAGGTCGGCCACCTTTGCTTCCCTTACCACTTGGTCGCCTCCCAACCATGGCACTGATGTTGTTGTGCGTATGGGAGTTGCAGTAAATAATTGTCCTGGGCAATTGGGGGTGAAAGGGGTAGGGTACTAGATGGAATCCGTACCCTAATGCTCTAGCAAGGGTGTCTGTGACCCGTGGGGGAAGATGACGGGTCACACAATGCACAGGCACCCCGAAAACAAAAAGTAACGTGCACACAACCCCTCGTAGACCACGTGCGTGGAAAAATGAACCCGCACTACGCTGTGGCACCCAGAAACACAAAAATAAGCATACGCGTGTTACACGCAGCCTACAATGACCTCTGAAGGGGTACGCGACACACGGGGCAAGCACAGTTGGTAAATGCGTGTGCGACTCACCGTCTGCCTGGGAAAATAACGTGAAAAAAACATGCGTGTGTGCGTTGGCAACACCCCTGCCAAAAGAAGAATTGTACGCTGTCTGAGGAGACAGGACAAAAGAAGAAGTGAACGCTGTTTGAGGAAACAGGCCCAAACAAAAAAATTAACACTGTCAGAGGTAACATGGAGTACGAACATGAAACGCTGTGAAGTAATCGCATGTGAACCGACAAGAAGTACAGAATTCACCCACTCGCTCTCCACGAAAAGCACGTACAAGGGAATGGGGTCCTACACGTACCTTTTAAAGCGGCCCACACGTACAGCATCACTTACGCGTGTACGCGCTAAGGCCCTTTCCTCCAATTACACGAGCTGACACACGGACGTGCAGTTTTTGGACGTGTACGATGAACATGCACCCGTGTTGATGGAAACGCCTGCGCGCGTCACGTCACTTACGCGTCTAGGGCCTTTCCTTGGATTACACGCATTCACACGTGGACGTGCAGTTTTTTCACGCGTGCTGAACCATTATGCCCACGTCACGAGTGAAACGCCCGCGCGAGTCACGTCACAGAAGCGCTTACGCGCTAAGGGCCTTTGGTCCAATGAAACCACGTAATGTGTGCTGACGCGCTTATGCGCGAAGGGCCTTTCCTCGAATTACACGCTGACGTGCAAGATTTTCACGTGCCAAATCACTCCGTATCAAGCTGGCCACGCGACAAGACACGGAAGACCACGCTCCTGCCCAGAAGGCCGAATTACTGCCCCCTAGAGCCCCAAGCATGCTCCCACCTGCCATCTGCTGCTGCCTGCCTGCCTGCTGCCCATGTGCCCTGGTATTTGGTGCCTGCACATCAGCCCGGGTTCCAGTTGCTGTGTCCACCCCTGCTGGAACAGAAGACTCCCGACTGGGATACCATTGCTCCACAGCCCAGCCCCAGGACCCAGTTGCCACCCACGCCAGCCTCGGGGTTGCCATGTCGGGGCAAACACCATCTGAGACCACTGGCGAACCCCCAGCCAGAGAGGCAGAGGGCCACCAGCTTCAGTGTGAAGGAAGTTGGTGTCCTGGTGGAGCATGTCCTGGGGCAGTATGATGCCCTCTTCGGGAACATCATGTACCAACAAGGAAGGACGGGAGAGGATCTAGGACGACGTAGTGGTTGCCATCAACACGGAGGGAGTGGCAACCCACAACATCAAGCACGTCAAGAAGCGCTGGGAGGACTTCAGGTCCAGGACCCTCCACAAGGCCCAGCGCCTCGCAGAGGGGGGCCGGGTCAGCATGAGTGACATCCAGATGAGGGTCCTGGAACACAAATGCCCAGCGCTCCATGCCCAGATCCTTCGGAGGAAGACCCATCTGGAGTTGAGCGATAAGTGGCCAAGCATTGTTGTGTGAGACAGGGCATGTTGCAGTGTGCTGGTAGTCTGATACTTGCCTGTATGTGTGACATGGGCCATGTATGGATGTGTGTGTGCAGGGACATCATGTTCATGCATGTGAGACCAGTAATGTGCGAACCACATGGTTGGTGCATGAGTTCCAACGCAACATGGGGAGCTGTATGGCAAATGCACACATTAAAGCATGCCAGTGTCTGTTCTTGCACATGGTGGGGGTGTGAGGGATGGGTGCTGCTGTCATGTACATGTATGGTGCACATGTGTGTGTGTCTGAGAAGTGTGTCTGCGACTTTGATATGCCATGGATTCATGACACATGTCCGTGATGATGTGTACATTCACTCATGCAGTGCGGTCACCGTTGTATGCACTGTGTTTATCCAATGTGTCTGTGGTGTACAAGGCATGATGCATGACCCTTCCGGTGATGTGTGTGCATGGGATCAGTGTGAGCCATGATGCATGTGAGTTTGAAGGCAACATTTGGATTAATAGAGGCCCTTGTACATGGATGCTGATTTTGATTGCAGGCGCCGTGTCTGTTTATGCATGTGTGTTGCGTGCATTCACCCATGTGTTGTGGAGAGACAGGATGGAAGTGACGTTAGACACTGCCACTCATGTGTTATTGCCTCCTGTCTAGGCGAATATTGTACTGTACCCTGATGCTTGTGTTCTATGTCTCCCTCTACGCAGCGTCAAGTGAAGAAGAGGGCGGAGATGGCTTTTTGGAGCCAAGCCGCGGGGTGCCTCCACTAGGCGGCGACGCAAGGCCCAGCCACCCTCCCAGGACTTGCCATCATCCAGGAGCGAGGGGGCTGGAGCCGCGTCTGCCACTACAGCTGTGTCGGAAGGGCCGGGTGAGCCCCCACAGGGGCTTGCAATGGTGGAAGACGGTACGGAGACATCCAGGTTGGTGGTCTCCACAGAGGAGGAGGAGCCCGCTACTGAGCCGCACATGGTGCCTGGTGGGGGTAGTACCACTGGTGCAAGTGGTGCAGTCCAGGGCCAGAGTCAGGAGGCAGCACAGGTCACTGCGGAGGGGCCTGTGCATGTCCCTGTCCTTGACCCTGTGACTGCACCACCATGCACCAGCAGGGATGCCCCATCCCAGGCCCGTCTGCAGGTAGGGGAGAGTGCCATGTCATCTGCCTCTCCACTACCTGCGGACAAGGGGTCCAATGAACATATGGGCTCCGTCCTGATTGGTGTCGCGTTGCCCACGTGTGACATTCGTGATGACGTGCGTTCTTCCTGGGCTGGAACACACGCCATCACGAACAGCAGCGTCGCGACGTGGCACTGTTGGGAGGGGCCCTGGTTGGTGGGTTCCTACATGTGTTGCGTACTCTGGCGGACCTCTCCTCCTCTGTGGAGACTATGCGCCAGTCGTTCTCCCTGCCGTCTTCCGGCCCAGATTCCATCAGGGCCCCCTGTGGACCTGGCCTGACCAAGACAGCCAGCTTGGTGGAGATCCCATCCCTGCCACAGTGGGGAGTCGGCGGTCCAGCAGGGGTGGACACCACAACTGGAGACCAGCTAATGGAGGATATGCAGGCATCATCGGACAGGGCACATGGACAACAGCAGCAGCAGCAGCAGAAGGAGTAGGCTCTAGGTGGGAGCATTGATGGCTCAGGGCCATCGACATCAGGGGGGCCGGCATCAGCCAGAGGGCAGGAGAACCCTGGAATGGATGTGTCTTCCATGTGGCTGCGTTTGGGCCAGCGTATAGGTGCAGAGCGGTGGCGGGCGGAAGAGGCGTGGCTCACCATGCTCAGGGCGGAGTTCTCCATGCGTCAGGCATTGAGGCGGGCAGAGTGCCTCGAGGCGACTCGCAGGGAGTTGGAACAGGCCATGAGTGCCTCCCTGCGAGACCTTGGGGTCAGGACAGAGGCCCGCCTCCAGCAAATAGACATGGAGTTCGATGATGCCGTGGCCGAAAACATCACTGAGTGAACCGCAGGACTTGCCCGTCGCCATTGTAAATAATTTATAGTGTTAGGTTTCCTTTTTTTTCTTTATTTTGGGGCTTTTGGACTATGCTCCACGCTTTTGTAAATAGTGTTTTTGTTAGGTAAGTTATTAGATAGGTTTCATTTGTTCCATTGGGCTCATGGACCCTTGGAAATTTGATTGTACATAGTTGGACGTTGGATTGATTTTGATTTTGTACATGGATTAATGGATTTTTCCTCTGGACAATGGATTGTACATAGTTGGACAATGGATTATTTTGAACTTTTTCCTTTGATTTCACCATGGATCAATGGATATTTTTTTACGTTTCCTTTGGATTCGCGTTGGTGGAGGGAGAGTTTGGACTATTTTTCTTTTGGATTTCTTTGTATTGGTTATACTTTTCATTTACTCTTCTTTTGCACATGCTTTTAATTTCATGTTTGCTATTTTGTTATGCTTTCATTTCAT
Source organism: Ambystoma mexicanum (assembly GCF_040938575.1). Taxonomy (NCBI): domain Eukaryota; kingdom Metazoa; phylum Chordata; class Amphibia; order Caudata; family Ambystomatidae; genus Ambystoma; species Ambystoma mexicanum. The sequence goes on from NC_090927.1 coordinate 1,167,290,693, forward strand.
TGCTTTATTTTTGTACATAATACATTTTCATATTTTAGTTCCATGTGTGGGATTCGCTCATTGGGTTAATGCATGTGAAAATGTGGGTTTACACAATCAATGACAACCAGTGTGTGTGTGTGACGGACATGTGTTGATGTACATACATGCCATTTGAGTTGTTTCATGTAATGGGCATTTTAATGTGGGGTGTATGTTATGCTTGGTTGGTTATTTGGGCAGGGGTGGCGTGCCATGAGATTTTGGTGGCCATGAGGGCCATAATTGTGGGTCATGTTGACATGTTGGGGGGGGGGAATGAGTGGGGGCCTGCTGTCAGGTGCCCCGCACTGCTGGGGGTTGGGGGTGCTGGGGGACATGAGTGGGATATGAGTGGGGGCCTGCTGGCAGGTGCCCCTCACTGCTGAGGGGTGCGGGTGCTGGGGGACATGAGTGGGGGCCTGCTGGCAGGTGCCCCTCACTGCTCGGGGGTGGGGTTGCTGGGGGACAAGAGTGGGGGCCTGCTGGCAGGTGCCCCTCACTGCTGGGGGGTGTGGGTGCTGGGGGACATGAGTGGGGGCCTGCTGGCAGGTGCCACTCACTGATGGGGGGTGGGGGTGCTGGGGGACATGAGTGGGACATGAGTGGGGGCCTTCTGGCAGGTGCCCCTCACTGCTGGGGAGTGGGGGTGCTGGAGGACATGAGTGGGACATGAGTGGGGGCCTGCTAGCAGGTGCTCCTCACTGCTGAGGGGTGGGGGTGCTGGGGGACATGAGTGGGGGCCTGCTGGCAGGTGCCCCTCACTGCTGGGGGGTGGGTGTGCTGGGGGACATGAGTGGGACATGAGTGGGGGCCTGCTGGCAGGTGCCCCTCACTGGTGGGGGGTGGGGGTGCTGGGGGACATGAGTGGGACATGAGTGGGGGCCTGCTGGCAGGTGTCCCTCACTGATGGGGGGTGGGGGTGCAGGGGGACATGTGTGGAGGCCTGCTGGCAGGTGCCCCTCACTGATGGGGGGTAGGGGTGCAGGGGGACATGGGGGGCATGGCCATGGTGGACGGGCTCCCTGCGGGACATGTCCAGGGTGCAGGGTAGTCCCCTGTGGTGTGGGCTGCCTGCAGGGGCCGTGGAGGGGGTAGGGACACCTGGGAGGACCCACAATGCCAATTCACGTGTAGGACTCCCCGCGCACCACACTGGATACACGTAACCCCCTCTGACAGCAAATTTGCGTGTGAAAGTTCCCGCGCACCCCAGTTACACACATACCCCGCTTGCACAGGGCCAATCACATGTGAAAGTTCCCACGCACCCCAGTAATACACGAACCCCGCTCGCACAGGGCCAATCACGTGTGAAAGTACCCACACACCCCAGTAACACACGTACCCCGCTCGCACAGGGCCAATCGCGTGTGAAAGTTCCCACGCACCCAAGTAACACACGTACCCCGCTCGCACAGGGACAATCGCGTGTGAAAGTTCCTGTGCACCCCATTAATACACGTACCCCGCTCGCACAGGGCCAATCGCGTGTGAAAGTTCCCGCGCACCCCAGTAATACACGTACCCCGCTCGCACAGGGTCAATCGCATGTGAAAGTTCCTGCGCACCCCAGTAATACACGTACCCTGCTCGCACAGGGCCAATCACGTGTGAAAGTTCCCACGCACCCCAGTAACCCAAGTACCCCGCTCGCAGAGGGCCAATCACATGTGAAAGTTCCCGCGCACCCCAGTAACACACATACCCCACTCGCACAGGGCCAATCGCGTGTGAAAGTTCCAGCGCACACCAGTAATACACGTACCCCGCTCGCACAGGGCCAATCGCGTGTGAAAGTTCCCGCACACCCAGTAACACACGTACCCTGCTTGCACAGGGCCAATCGCGTGTGAAAGTTCCCGCACACCCCAGTAACACACGTACCCCGCTCGCACAGGGCCAATCGCGTGTGAAAGTTCCAGCGCACCCCAGTAACACATGTACCCCGCTCGCACAGGGCCAATCGTGTGGGAAACTCCCCGCGCTGGGGTGTACATGTATTCGGAGGGGTGCGCAGGGAGTTTTACTGGCGTTTTCATGGTTCGGGGCCTGTGTGCCATGTATGGGATTTGTGCGCTGTGCATGGCACACGTGGAGGGGTTGGGGGCGTAACTGGCGCTGCTGCAGGGTTGCTGCGCCACTCTGCGCCACGGCTGGTTTTGGAGGCTAAAATCCATGAATACGCTGTGCGCAGAAATGGATTTTAGCGCACGCAGGTGGCGCAGAAAGTCACACGCGCACACAGTGCGCTAGCCGCGTGCGCCACTTGTGCACTGAATTCTATGAATGACCCTGTATATTTCCATACAATATTAATTTCATTTAGGCAGAACCAGAGACATAAATTGAACCAATGCAATATGCATTGATGTTCTACAACTAATTAATAGACAACTCCAAATCTCCTCTTCTGAACGATCACAGGGGAGATGTAATAGATTCTTAAAATATTTTTGTCGCAGAAAGGTTAGCACAGGGCAGCTAATTAGTAAATGAGATAGAGATTCTGTCTGCATGTTGTTTTTAAAAAAACAACACCAATTTTGATTTTTTGGCACAATTCCCCGGCTAGCAAGAATTTCATTTGTAGGATAAAAATGTAATCGTATTCTTAACATTTGTGTTCTGACATAGCTTGACGGACATCTTTGAAAATACTTTTCCATAGATCTTAGGCTTTTATGACCAAATAGTAGGATGGAGTAATCAACATACTTTTTACATACATTTTGAGTGTTAATCCAATCTTGTCAATAAACAGCTAACTTAGCTTTGGCTGTATTTAGAATCAAAACTTCTAACAATACATTGGCATCATCTAACGCAGTTAGGACACATTTATACCAGGTATTAGGAAATGTGTCCACCGAGGTCAGAAGATAATGTGCTATAGAGTTTAGAATATTTTTCGCTGAGGCTCCTATCAAACATTTTCTGAAAAAAACTACACATTTTCCAAATTACTTGACAGTATATCGAGAGCACACCCAATTCATAGCGTAAAAGTGAAATTGGTGTGCATCTAGGTAATTTGAAAACTGACTTCCAAAAGCAACCTTCATATCGATCCCAATATTTTCTTGATTTAGGCAATTGTGTTTCAGGCCCATATGAAATTATTGGTAACACTTTTTGTTTATAAAAAGTTGTTATATGATTAGTTGTGAATTTACCATACTTACGCATCAGAATGGTTGCTTGCGAGGCTAAGGTTGAATTTTAGCATCTAAAATCAGAGAGTTTGAGGGATCACCTAGGTTTCTTGTGAACGGCCAGCCTAGATTTTTGTAGCTATTTACAACAGATAGATGTTGCTTACCCAAGGACCAGCTTAGATTTGATGTATTCTTTAAATGCTTTTTTGGATAAATTTCAACTTGTGTTTTTTCTGTATTAATAGTCAAGTTATTTTTTATGCTGTAGTTATCCAGACAGTCAAGTAGATTTTGCAAACCTTGAGGAGTTTCAGACAAGAGCACCAAATCATCGGCATATAATATCCACATTATTTTTTGAAAGCCTAATTTGGGGGCATCATTCACAATATCATTGAAAGCAACTCCCAAATCCAAAATGAATAGATTAATTAAGGTCGAAGCCAAGATGCACTCCTGCTTCACACCTCTTTCTGTCTTGATAGGAGAAAACAGAAGCCCTTCCAAAGATAGCCTTATTTGAATTATAGTGTCTGAGTGTAGTTTTTTGATTATTGTTAGCAAAGAGGAAAGGCAGCTGTACGGCTTCAATTTATGAAAGAGCAACTGGCAATCGATCGAATCGAAGGCACAACAAAAGCGGTGTCCAGTCATTTTTTTCGGATACCAAAGTTTCGAATACAATATTTGAGGATACATTGTTCCTAAAAGTCATTTTTTCGAATAGTAATTTTAGTGATTTATTTCCGACTGTTATATCTAAAAAAAATTGCATGCAGACTTGTAGGTTGAATTTAACTTTTTTTATTATTTGATATTACATTTTAATAATTTATGTACTGTATTAAATAACTTTTCTTAATTTGTATACTGTATTAAATAACTTTTATTAAATAACTTATATACTGTATTACATATCTTTTATTCACTGTAAACTGTTATATGTTGTGACCAGTAGATGGCGCCATTGGATCATTTATTGTAATGTTCTGTGTTTGTATATTTGTATAGTCCAACGTGCAACGTATGACGTTTACGTATTCGTGCGTGGACGCCATTTTGCGAGTTCATTTCTTTGCGTCGGGTGCTTCTTCCAGAGCTCTCTCCATTTTTTTGGATCCCTTTTCGATTTTTCAATTTGGAGTGGTTTTTTTTTTCTTTGAATATTGCATTTTGTATCGTGGAAAAGATCTTTTTTTTGTACTACTGGATGGATTTCATTTTTTTAAGGTTTTGCAAAGTGGAATGGAGTTTTTTTTCTACTACTGGATGGATTTTTGCCAAGGATTCCGGATTCCCGATTACTTGGAATGGATCACCATGGACAACTCAGATTTATTTGGTGATTTTTTCATGTGGATTCTGGTTTGGATTGCGGAATTATGGTGAAATTGGATTTTCTATGGTTATTTCTTGCTGTGGATTTTGGATTACGCTGAAACTTGGTGTTTTCAGTGAGTTTTTACTTACTTTTTTCAACATTTTAAGTTATATGATAGTGCTTGTAAATAGTTCATAGCATCCATTGTTTCGAACCTGTTTACGATACTCACTATACGTTCTTCATAATCTCTGTATTTTCTTTTTTTATGTGTATTTTCCATTGAAATTGTCTGAGCTATTTTAATTTGTTGTGCTGATTGTTCAATTTTTAGTTGCTTTATAAAATGCCACAGATTTGGGTTATTTACGTTAAATTGTTTATTTATTCTGCTGTGCCATCCCTCTTGAATGTTGTTGGTTTCTTTCACTGATTGATAGCAGTTCCATACCGAAAATTGCATATTTTGCTTTTCTCCTTGTGCCACTTCGTGTTAGTTGCCCTATCCAGGTGCTTTCCACGTAGTCTAGTAAATCTGCAAATTGTCTTCATTTACCTTAAAGTATTCCGTGTTAATTAGTGTTTCGTAATATGCTATTACTTGGTCCTCTTTAACAAATGCTAATGAAATTATTTGCTTAATGTTATGCTGAAATTCACTGTATTCTATGTATTTTGATTGCAGTCCCAGTTTTTGTATTTTTTTCCAAATGGCTTGGCCAAAATGAAAAAAACATCCTTGGATATTTGTGCTGGGTATATTGTTTTAAAAGTTTTCATTTGTCCTTGCTCGAAGTCCATTACCACTGTATTAGGCTTTTTTTCCCGGAATAGCCTCTTTTATTTGTCCAAATAGTCATCTGTACAATTCCTCTGTTTTATTTGGCATTAATTCATATACCAACGGTATTACTGTCTCGTTTATGCTGCCGTGTATAGTATAAAACTGTAGAAATGGTTCAGGACATGATTCAAAGGTTGCATCGCCATGCCATACTGTTGAATTTCCAAGATGTAGTAAATTGTCATTAACTGTAAAAATTAGTATTTTTTCTTGTTTTATTTCTAATGTGGCGAAGAGAAACTGTTCCCCCTTTTCAGTTTTTTAAAGTATTTCCGGTATATCGATTTCAACATATGTATGCGGTACCATTGGTAGCTTTTCTTTAAGTTGTTTTTTTCTATTAATGCTATATTGGAGCAGTTTTGTATTTGGCATTTGAGCCGCTACATGTAGCGGGATTTTGTCACATGTTCTCCTTACTATTGAGCCACTTGCCTCATTTTGATGTGTTTCAGCATTTTGCTTTATTTCATTTATAGTCTTCTTTATCAGTATAGCAGTATTATCTGGCATATGATTGTGCTCTCCGGTGCTTCATATCTTTCCCCTTCAGTAATGGCTCTTCCCATACATTTTGATTTGTGGTACTCCGTACACTTCTAGTATGTTGTTTCTTTACGTTTCATTTCACAAGTGTATGTGTAACCTCCATATACCAACTGGTTTCCTCCCATTTGAGATTTTACGTAATCGATTGTGGCACTCATCATGGATCTGAAATATTGAAAGTACTGGTTAATTTTGTCTTCGTGTCTTTTTTATGGGTCATATTTTCTCATTTTGTCATTTCATTAGCATTATTCATTCTGTTTACCTGATGTTTTCTATCACGCAATACGATATTCGTATTAGCAGGTGTTTTCTTTCTCCGGTTCTCTCACGCACTGACAGTTCGTTTTCAACTGTCAGCTGTGTGTCAGTATCTACATAAGATTCTTTACTCGTCGTTAGTTTGTAGTGTGTTAACCCTTAAGTGATCGGGTTTTCTAGTACTATCTGGTTTTGATGTTCGAAGCTTTTGTTTCGACGGAATGACTTTTTACATGATTTCTATTTGATGTCGAAACTTTTACTTTTGATACTTTTGATTCGCAACTTTTGTTTGTCGGCATTTTTTTTTCAGTACTATCACTAAAAACCAACAAAAACAGACTGGGTTACGATTGATATTTTTCGACTTTAGCATGTTAAGAGTTATCATATTAGGTGCAGTGCCAAGAGCAGCGACAAATCCTGTTTGAAAGGGATCTCTTATTTTATTGGTATTCATCCACACATTTAACTCTTTCAACACTATTCAGGAATAGATTTTTCTCGGTGCATCCAACAAAGCGATGGGTCTGTAGCTTTCTGGTTTGCAATGATCTCCTTTTTTGAAAAGTGGAACAATTATAGAATGTTTCAAAGATAATGGAATAGTCTGAGAGAAATTAATTTGTTGAAAGATAGAGAATAGAATGTTCGTCCACAGTTCAGGATGTTCTTTAAAGATGTTATTAGACAGGCCATCAGGGCCAGGAGGCTTTGGACTGACTGGCTGCATTAATAAAATGCATTATATCCGATTTATCTATGTTGAGATGAAAGAAATCAGACCCACTGTCTATTTGGGGCACGCATGTTACATCAGGACGAGCAAAGATCTTACCAAAATAATCCACCCAAACCGCATCAGGAACATTCTGAACCTGCTTCGATGTTTGCGAGGAGGAAGTTTAATTTTTGATTGCTTGCCAAGTGCGAGCTGTGTTCTTGTCTCTCATAATTTCTAGCATTTTTTCGCCATCATATTGCATCATCTGTGCATGATATGCAAGTATCCAATTTTTATACGTTGTTTTTATGTGCTTTAGAATTTTATAACGCACACTTATTTGCAGATTTGCTGCTTCACATTTTTCTTGGCGAAAGAGTGTTTTCCTATTCTTTACTACCATGTCAAAAGCGTGAGTTCTACAAACATAAGCTTTCTGTTTTGTATTGCAAGATCCACATTTTTGTATGATATCATAATAAATGGATGAGCTAGATACCTGATCGGATTTGGAGTGGGTAAATACATCATTCAACAAGTGACCTAATTGTGATATTGATTTTTCTGTCCACCGCACTCGATTAACACTATTGTTAACAAATATTGCTCCCGACCATTTTTGTCTCGTATGTGTTAAATATCATGCTGTTATAGGCCACTGTACACGTAGCATTCTATGATCACTAAACACTGTTTTTTCAGTTTGAAACAATTTGACTTTCGAGAGTAGCCCACTATCTACATATATGTAGTCAATTATGCCTTTTATACCTCTTTGTGACCATTGCTTGTGGGGGGGAATCAAAGGTGCCAGGCTCATTTAGCATCAGCAAACCTCGCGATTTCATCAGCTAATCCCAAGGAATTCGTCTTGTCAGCTCATGTGTCTTAGTGTCGTCAAAACAGTGCAGATTTAGATCTCCAGCTACCACCGTATGCACAATCTCCGGAACAGAGGCAATATAATCTAGAAATATTGACACATCATTGATGAATTGCAGACTTTCAATCCCTTTGGGATTCCAGCATAAGTTAACTAGAGCATATAGGGTGGAATTTATGGAAACAATTGTCAATTGAGAATAAGGATTAGGTGAGTACATATGAATTATAGAGATATTTGCACTGGTCTTTGTGCATGTACTGAGGCCAGCCATTGGGCAGCCTCTAATACCCTTTAAAGCAGGGGTGATATGTAATTTGTGATCATTCCACAGGAGAGATTCAGTGATCCATGTCTCCTGCAACATAACTATACTAAATTTTGATAATTCACAATTTTTGTTGTTGATTAAATGTTGGAAGCCACAGGTATTCCAAGAAACTAAAGAGATCACTACGTTTTCTTCCCCATGCTCTAGTTAACTTCTGGGCTCCACACAATTACATGAACAATTTTGGTTTTTACGACTCAACATTTCCTGGCCACTATTGTTTAAGGACCAAGACACCGTTTTTTTGCCCACCTCTTTCAATAAGGGGACGTCATCCACAATTTCCAATGGTCCAGATAGCACTACAAAACCCATTTGAAATAGTTCATCTTTAGATTGCCATATGAGATTTCTCACCACCAGCGGAACTATAATCTTACAATACTTAAGAACTTTGTATTGATGAACTCAACCTGTTCAATGTCCGAGCTATTGGTATCATCAAGCAACGGGACATCTGATAATAGTTACATAATGCTATGACGATTTAGATCATATTGCAGGTAGGGGTCAGGCCGACAACCAAGAATTAGGGATGTCAAATTTTTAAGATTTGCATTAGTTTGGTTCTGAATCTTTGATACAGATGAGCATTTGGTAGGCTTTAAGGATGACAATTTTTCACTCAGATTCTCAGGATTTTTTGGTAATAGGGCTTGTAACATGCGGGCTATCTCTGCACCAGGGCTCTCTGAGTGATTTGCAGGTTTACTTCAAACTGAGTTGTTATTTTCTGGAATTCTGATGGGCAAGTCAGAGTTCACAAGATTATTACTACAGGATGTATTTTTAGTAGAATTGGACAACTCACTCATTCTGGCAACCGTGTGTTGTGATGTGTCAAACATGGAAGTATACATATTGCACACATTCATTTTCTCTGCATTAGGCAATGGAAGTGCAGTCTCAAGAAGGACCCGATTGGGGAGAACAGGGGCCTTCAGATCTCTTGGATTTGAGAATTGGGACATATACGCATCAACTTCTCTCCTAATGTCTTTGCAACGTAAATCTTTTTCCTTTTGTTTGTCGCACTGCAGGGGAGTCTGAGGCCGAACACAAGGTGGGCCAACACCTGAGTCATTTGGTTTAGGTTTGGGTAAGCTGGTATGATGTTGAACGGCTTTAACTAAGTCGTATAAAGGTTAATACGGAACAACCACTTGTTCCAAATTGCCTAATGCACTTATTTTGGATTTTCGCACTTGGGCCAATAGCATATATTTTTTTGAGACAGCCGTGGACGCTATTTGACAAGTAGTAACAGGCCCCTTCCGAGTTTTAATAAATTGTTTAGAGGCAGCCATCATAGATTGTTTGCCCTCTTTGATGTTTTTAGTTTTCTTTCGCATTTTGCTTGTGCCTTTTTTAAGACTATTTTGTTTTTCCAACGGATTTCTTTTTGAAAAAATTGTATATGCCGTTTTTAAATTAGTCTCATTTGTTTTTACTTCAATACAACTTTCATCTGTCGACACAGCCTTTATAGGAATTGTGCAAAGGTATATCAGTGATGATATTAGGGAAACATGGTAGGGAGGAAGTAGCCTGTAACCTAATGGCATTTGTATTTGCATCAGAACACAATGCCAGATTTACCAAGGGCGAGGAAGCTTTATCTACGCACTTCGTGGTAGCCAGGTCTTTACACAAATTGACTGGCATCACACTTCTTGCAGAGAGCAGTGTATCATGTGCTGTTTGCCATGCTATAATGGAGGCAAGTTGGCTACTTTGTGCATTCATTTTATCATTCAGGGTGTCAAATAGTTTTATTATAGTGTTCAAAGTAGTTTGCATTGCCTCAAAGGTTACAGCTAATAATTTGGACATGCCATCATTTACCTGTTGCGTTCCATTACCATTTTGCTGGCAGGGGGTAGGAGCTATAAATGAGGATACTGCACTTCTATTTCGGTGAGTGATTTCAGAAATATTCGGCGAGAAAGACACGTTTGGCGAGAAGGATAATTTTTACGTTAGAGCTTGATTTGAGGACTCTATATTTGATGCATTTAGATCTATAACTGCAATATCATCATCTCTCTCCGATTATTGCCCGGAAATATCTGCGGCTACATGTGCCAAGGATTTGCCTCTTAAAACAGTACTGTCAGACAAGGATGTATTACATCCAGTTAGTCCAATTACATCTTGTTCATCAAGCACAACCTAAGGGGCCACTTTCACATTAATGCCACTTTTTTGAGGAATGTCTTGTAATCTGCCAATATCCGTAGATGGCCCTTTGGGCACCGTTGGCGAGTAAAAAGCTCTGATGTCTGTAGTGTTAACATCAATATCATAGTTCCTACCTCGTTTCTTGCTGTATGAACGAGGTCTCGGTGTTGAACAGGCTGGTGGTATGCTTGCTGTGTTTTTTGCTGCGATTTCAGCATTTTCCGTATCGGGGAATGTAAGCCATGCAATCTGTGTTGCAGCATGCTATTTTTTTAAAGTATAAAGGTTTTGCATGGTTTGACTAATTCGAGCAGTAGATCCAAGGCCTCAATCTCGTGATGCAGTACAGTCAGCTGTTCAGAGTACCAAATAAATAGAGGGTAATTACTAACTCACAGCAGAGTAGTCAAACCAGACAGAACAGAACACCAGTAAAAAATAATAATAGAGGTAAAGCACACTCAGAAACCACTGCAGCCCCGCGACGCCGCGGCGAAGTGGCAAAGCGGTGTTTTCAAGGTGCTTTGTGCTAGGTGCACGTGCGCTGGTGCACGCGGAAGCCTCTTTTCGTGAGCACAGGGAGCTGAGCTGCAAGCCTTCGAAGTAACAGTATCTAAGAAAACAAATGAAAAGGGTGTAAATATAGCTAAAAACACTGAAGTAAGTATCCACTTGATCCAAGAGCCAAGGAGAGTTGTTGTAGAGTATGGAATACCAGTATTAGTTCCAAAGCTGAAATGAGCATTAGCACTGCAGCAGCAGGGTCTGGTGCAAAGCGGTGCTTTCCAGGTGCTTTGTGCTAGGTGCGCGCACACTGGTGCACGCGGAAGCCTCTTTTTAAGCGTTTGTGAGCACAGGGGGCGGAGCTACAAGCCCACGAAGTAACAATATCAAAATTAGTCCCAAAGCTGAAATGAGCGTTAGCACTGCAGCCGCAGGGTCCGGTGCAAAGCGGTGCTTTCCATGTGCTTTGTGCTAGGTGCGCGCCATTATCTGTGCTACTATCACTTCAAATATTGCGGCTGCACAATTAGCGGCTAGCGCTAGCACTGTCGTAGATTAACACATAATAGTAGGCAGACTTATCAAAGCCTCACCGGCATTGTGCAAGCCCAGCATCACTAAAACATTGAATGCACCCATTGGTTCTATGTTCAGTCATCGACACTGCTTTTTTAAATTTTTTTTTGCTGAAATTGTTTTCCTCGAAAAAACACATTGGCTCTCATTCCAAGTTTGCCGGTACAGTAACAATGGTACCGGTAAGCTTACTGGTACCGTTGTTACCGTACTGGCAAACTACGAGTTCTGCTCGCGGGTGCCATCCTGCCCGCCAGGACTGACATGCCGGGCAGACCGGCACCCACGAGCAGACCACGCTGAATGCACCGCCACCATTCTGAATGGTGCTGGTGCATCCGGTCTCCCCATTCCCATTGAGCCCCATGGGGCTTGAATGGGAATGCGGAGCACTTTTTACCGGTGCCCGCGAATGGGCAAATACTGGGTCCCCATTCCCGGGCGCCGGTAAAAAAATGACTCTGGCGGCAGCCGGCCCGGTTTTACCAGCACGGCTACCGCCAAAGTCTTAATGAGGCCCATTGAACATTTGTATTTTTATTTTTTGGGGGGTCCCTCAATCTTCCTCTGCCCTATTAATGAATGTTACACTATTTACGCCCCCACCACTTATATACCCTTACCCAAAACCCCCTATATTTTTTATTGAGTTTTTGAAGAAAATAAATTCGGCAAAAAAATAAAACATTGAAAAAAACAGTGTCGATGAATGAACGTCGTACCATGCCCAATAGTATCGCAACTCGCATGCCAGAATGTTTCTGCTGAATGCCACAATGGAAATAGTGTTGTCTGTGGACATATTACCATATTCCTTTGTGGAATAATCCAGTACTGGTGACTCAGAAGAGTCCACTTCACTATTGACACGTATATTACAATAGACAAGACACTTCCTTCATGACTGTCACTGCAAGCTGGATCACCTTCCTTTCTTCTCCCAGTTAACCATATGCCAAAGTAATCAGTGATGTCGCAGGTGTATGCGGCTGGCCACCAGGCCACTATTTGCATACCATTTTCTGAAGCCAAAGCTCACCTGATGTTGGCCTGTCGGAGGACCCAGTGGCAGTGGCACACAGACTGGTCTTTGTGGTGGTCGGCAGTAGCTCTAATGTCCCTGGTGCCTTCTGGATAAGTAAGACCCTGCATCTCCCCTGCTTAGCCAATGTCCCCACTCTTGTGGAGACACATTTTGAAAGCCATTGCTAACCTATAGATGATATTTCTGGTGTCGCTCAGAAGATCTTCTTACATTGTACATGGAAATTTGTGTCAGATATATTTTGTGCCCATTGTGCCACAGCCAGGGTCGGACTGGGACTAGAAATAGGCCCGGTCATCCAAAAAAAGTGGCCCACCCATCCCCTCAAAAAAGTGGCCCACCCTCCTCTCACGCCCCTTGACCTCTGATGACATCACCAGAAGTGATGTCATTTGATCCACCCCAAAGTGACATCATCTGGAAGCGATGAAACATGACCTTTCACTCCTTAATAAAACAGAAAGTGGCATCAAATAGCATTGTTCCTAAGTACACTAAATTACTGGGAATCCAAGCAGACGTCCAAGGCCAAATGTTAATGTTATTGTATATTTAGCATCTCTCCTGATGAACCACGTGCATAAGACGTGGGGAAACACGTGTTGAGAGAAAAAATATACTAGTATGCGAATCAATGTATGAAGAGAAAAAATATACTAGGATGCGAACTAATGTATGAAGAAGGAAAGTGCATGACATTAATGCAAAAAAGAGGAAACAAATATGAATATGAATATGCGAACTAATGTATGAAGAGGGAAAGTGCATGATACTAATGCAAAAAATAAATACTATTTAAGAAGTAATCTTGTTGGTGTGACGATACTGTTTCTTGCCAGAAGCGCACTCTATATAAGTGTTTTCTTAAAAAAAAAGAATTGAATAAAATATTGCAGCAGCCACAACATACACTTAAGGGTGCAGCATCTAGGTAAACGAATAACTAAACTTTGCACTTAGAAATCGCCAAATTAGGAAGAAAAAGCCGGCAAGGACTGCACTCAGTTATATAAAATTCTGTTAATAGGCTTTCCTAAAGGCAGATCTCGTGCACCTATAATCTTGAATAAAGGCAAAAAAAACAAAAAAAGAAAATGGCAGATATTTTTGAAAGAAGAGAAGCAGAAGCAGAAGAATTGTTCTTACGACATAGACAGACACCTGGAGATGCACGAGCATCTCAGACCTCAACATCTTTGAGGAATCTATTTGAAAGATTGGAAGCAGTTTCTAAAAATGAATTAGCAAAATGGTGGGAGATGAAAACTCTAAGGATGTACATGAACATGGGAAGAATCCCACAAGGCTTGAGGATCTGTATCTTTCCGTCCTTTGAGGATGAGGATTACGAAAACTTCAAAAGATATGATGATTAGAATCATAAATCACTCAGCACTAGCACATGCGAAAGCATTAGAAGAAATAAAAGCATTAAAAGAATCAATTGAAAAATTAAACCTTTCTGAAATAACCTTTAAAAATGACCAGATACTTGATGAATACTTGAATAAATTCACAGAACTGAAATCCAAAAAACATAAAGCATTTCTAAGGGATGAAATTGACTATAATGTGAATATACAATCATCAATCACTCAATCATCAGATACTGATACGAATAGTGAAATGGAAAAAGAAACGGAAGAAGTACCGAGTACATCTTACAGAACACAAGAATTCAATTTTTTAGAAGAATTCCGAAGGCACAAATCCATCACAAAATCAAATTATCAAAAAGGGACATCAAACACAAGAGGCATGAGATCGGGAATAAGCGAAAGTACATTAACCAATTCACCAAAAACAAGAGAGGAAAGAGAGGAGGAACGCAAAAACAAAGGAGGCAGACAAGGAGGAATGCAAACCAGATCACAAGACAAAAAGATCAAGTGAATCTAGTGATGAATTTAACTGGACAGGAAGTGGACAAAACAATATGCACAGTGTTAAATAAAGGACTAAATTATAGTCCATCAAACAAAGCGGATTACTTTCACACACAAGTGGATCTGTTTAAATTCTGTAGAAAATTGAAACTGAAAAAATATTTTGCTGAAGTAATGAATAAAAAAGGAAAAAGATAGAACAAGAAATTTCACCACTTACAGTTGAAATTGTCAAAGGAATGCTGAATATTATGAATCTTACTGAGGAAAACTACACTACTGAGATGTTTTTGATAGAACAGAATATTAATCCTTTTCAAACGGAAGAATCAAACCTAAAACTGAAATCGAAATTCATTCCTAATCTGGCAGAAAATAATGTGATAGATGTTTTTCAAAAAATGGTGAGTGAGGATTTGAGACAAAATTATCTCAAAAATAAACCAACGAAATTCAAACACAATCTTTCACTTAAAGAATCCAAAGCTATTGACACTCTTGTCAAAAACAAACAATGGATACCCAAATCTGCAGATAAAGGTGGTAACATTGTTCTTATGTGAAGAATTGATTACATAACTGAAGGGAATAGACACTTAAGTGACAGAAACTGTTACTCTATACTCCAAAAAAACCTGATCAAAGAATTTCAGACTCAGTGGCATTTTATGATAAAAAACTGGGAAGAAATTGGCCTACTTTCAGAAGAAGAATACAACTATCTGGATAACATTCACCCAATAACGCCCATAATATATTTCCTGCCGAAAATTCATAAAACATTCGACCAATTTCCAAAATGTAGACCAATAATAAATGGTATAGGCTCATTGACCGAAAGAGCCTCACAGTACATAGACCTGCATCTACAGCCACTAACAAACAATTTAGCATCGTATCTGAGAGACAGTAAACATGTAATACAACAGATGGAAGAAATACCCTGGGAGAAAAGCTTTCTTTTTGTAACTCTAGACGTGGTATCTCTATACACTAGTATCTAACACCTTAAAGGTCTTGAAACTACGGAATACTTTCTAAAATCAAGATCAATTTCCTTCCTGCAACAAAACAAAATGATCCTAGAAATGTTAAATTTTGCTCTAACCAATAACATTTTTCTGTTCAATGAAACAATCTACAGACAAGAGCAAGGAACGGCGATGGGGGCCAAGTTTGCACCCTCGTACGCAAACTTATTTATGGGACATTTTGAGATCAATCAGGCGTGGCAACATTTAGCATTCACAGAAGGATATATTGTTTACTGGGGCGCTACATCGACAATGTATTAATGATATGGAATGGAGATACAAAGAAACTACACAAATATATTGATTATTTGAACACAAATGATTATAATATCAAATTCACAGAAAAAATAAGTCCAGAGAGCATAGAATTCTTGGATCTACAAATCTATACTGATGGAGAAAAGATCTTCACTGATCTATACATAAAACCAACAGCAGTAAATAAAGTGTTACATGCAGAAAGTAACCATGTGAAGCACATAATTAAAAAATATACCTTATGGTGAGATTCTAAGAACAAAACGGAATTGTAGCTCAAAAGAAAAATATGAAGAACATGTTCAAAAACATAAAGAAAAGTTCATAAAGAGAGGCTACAAAATTGAAGAAGTTGAAAAAGCTATAAAAAAGCTGAAAAAATACCCAGAACTGAACTACTGAAAGATAAACCAAAGTTGAAAAATAAAAAAAACAAAGGTAGACTTTATCACTACTTACAACAGTGAAGCATTATATTTTAAAGAAAATTCTGAAAAAACACTGGAATATTCTACAAAGTGATGATACGATCAAACTCAATATAGAAGTCAGTCCAAGGATAATTTATCGAAGAGCACCAACATTGAAACAAAAGGTCAGCCCAAGTCATCTTAAAGAAGATAGAACTGAGACCCTTAGTCAATTTCTAAAAGTGCCGGCACCAACAGGAACTTACAGCTGTGGGAACTGTGTAATCTGTGATCAAATGGAGAATGGAACCAAAGAAATAAGATTACCAAATGGAAGATACCAAAAGATTAAACAATATATTAATTGCAATACAAAATATGTGATTTATGTGATAACATGTATCTGTAAAAAAAGATATGTGGGAAGTACAATCAGAACACTAAAAATCAGACTCCAAGAGCATTTAAGAGCAATTAAGAATAAGGATTTCAGATATCCTATGGCAGTACATTACAACCAAGAACATCAAATAACTGAAATTAAACAAATTAAGTTCTTAGGTATAGAAAGGGTTGATACAATGGAAAAAGGAGGAAACAGAACTTCAGCTAAGAAGAAGAGAAGCAAAATGGATATGTAACCTGGACACTTGTCATTCCGGTCTGAATTCTGAACATGAAATGGCTTACTGGTTATAAAAAAAGTTAAATCATTGTCAAATTACGAAAATAGAGTGCAAAACATTTTGAAAATGCATCAAAATTCTTGACCATTATCATGTTTCAGTATATTATTATAATGCTTTATGTTGAAATCTTTTGATGACGAGCACAAAGATTTATTTAATTTCTTGATGGTAAAATTATAGAATGTATTGTGAAAATGTTTTTCTTATTTAGACTGCTTGATCTGTCCTTCCCTTCTGATACTTTTCTTTGTTCCTTATCCTTTACTTTATTATATTGCACCCATTTGGTATTATACAAATAAGGCCCCAAAGCAAGGACACACTTTAACCTGGTACGCAGTAATTTAAAATTATCTCAAAGAAATGAGAAAATTATTTTAAAAAACGAATGTCTGTAAAATAACGGCAAAATTGTAAAACCAAAATGGCCGCCGGACGTTGTAGCGTGACGTGTGATGTCATCGCGTAATGTGATGCAATGACGCCATACGTCACGCGATCGCGGCCTGTATATAAGTAAAAGAATCACACAGAGAGATAGCGCGGATCCTGGCAGACTGGAGGCAATCGTACCGAGATGAACAAAAAAGGTAACTTCTTTCTTTTTTAAATAAGGAAAGCGAGGAATACACTCTGGGCTTTAAAGGCACCCTAAGCTAGAAAGTATATAGCTTGGGATACAATGGAGAGATTAATGGTGACTCCAATTTTGTAATGATTTCCACTATTTCAAAGAAGGTTTCCTAAATAAGGTTTGGGAAAATAAAAAAAGTTTGGGTTAAAAATGTATATCCTTTCTCTTTGTTACATACAGAAACCTACGGAAAAATATTAAAGTTAAAGTTAAAGTTATAGGTTAAAAACATATACTTTTTCTCTTTGTTACTTACAGAAACCAGCTGAAATATACCTATATAATAAATGAAAGAGATAAAAATGAAAAAGGAATAATAAATTAGAAATTTGACTAGATGACTAAGAAATTTAGGTGAGTACAACTTACAAGCAATGTAATCATAGTTGCTCAACGCATCTCACCACCACCAAAATATGAACAATATAACTAAAAAATAATTCTCTTTTTCTCTCATTTCTTTTCCTAAATTTCCTTCTCTATTTAGCATCTCTCCTGATGAACCACGTGCATAAGACGTGGGGAAACACGTGTTGAGAGAAAAAATATACTAGTATGCGAATCAATGTATGAAAAGAAAAAATATACTAGGATGCGAACTAATGTATGAAGAAGGAAAGTGCATGATACTAATGCAAAAAATAAATACTATTTAAGAAGTATTCTTGTTAGTGTGACGATACTGTTTCTTGCCAGAAGCGCACTCTATATGTGTTTTCTTAAAAATAAAAAAATAAATAAAAACTGGTTACCTGATTGAGCATATACAAAGAGCGGAGCCTTCCAGGCTGAATCTAGGTTACAAAGTGCATATAGATGTTACTAGACTAAGTAGTGCTGACAATGAGTTAATTTAATAGTTCATGTGTGAAAAGCCATGTTTTTAAATGTTTGCGAAAGGTCCAGAAGGAGGTTTCTGACCTTGACGAGAGTGGTAATGAGTTCCGGTGTTTGGCGGCGACTACTGGGAAGCTACTGCCTCCAGCTTTCTGAAGCTTAAACCGGGGGGGGGGGATTTGAGAGCAAATGAGAGTATGCTGAGCGTGTAGGCCTATTAGACTGACTGATGGTGAATTTAAACTGGAATTGGACTTTGCACTTGCTGGACCCCCTAAATGAGCAATGTAATGTGGTAACTGCGCCTAGATACCTGAGGGTGTGGCGCGCTGTATAAATAATAAACAAACAAACAAACTGACTTATGAAACAGTTGAAGCTGGGTATTGGATGTTGTATCCTTCCCCCCATGTCGGTGGGAACTGCTGAGTAATGTCTGCTGTGTGCTACATGCATTGGAGGAGGCCACCAGCCGTGCGAACCTATGCTCAACATCCCTGAGTAGTGAGGTGCTGCCACTTGTGAACATGCTGGAAATAAACGTATGTGACATAGTGTGTGTCACTGTAAGAGCTGGGAGAGGCTGGTGCTCGTACGGAAGAGTTCTACTAACTCACTGATGTTGTGACTCCCTTTTGTTGTTCACTCACGTATCTTTTGCTGTTGGCCTTTAATTTAAGCCTTCTCTAAAGATCTGTGGAAACCCTATGTCACAATCTGGAGTGAGTAGGGTATTTTTGGGTTCAGTTGCTTACACTGCAAATTCCGGGGTTTCCAGCGAATCTCTGATGCACCACTCTCCCGACATCTCTTACTTTACAACAGTTATCCCCTGGACCGGTCCAGTTGAACATAGGGCCATGAGGGCCTCCTCAGGTGCTGCTGATGTCTGTTCTCTGTGGTGATATTCAGTGATGTGGCCAGGTGGAGCTTTCCATGCTGGGTTTGGGAGATCTGATGGGGTGCCTCCCCACTGACAAGAATGTGCCAACAGATGATGCCTGCTCATGGGTGTGTGTATGTACAGGGTTGAGTGCACTTACAGGACTGGTGTTTGCTTACCTTTGCTCTCTGAGATTATACAGTCTGCTCCTCTGCTCTCCTTTCTTTTACTTTATTTCATTTATATAGTGTGCAATGGACCCGAAGGCATGATGATGCATGCAAACATACAACAATAAAGAACATATCTTTCCTCAGCATCCCACGCCCTCTTCCTTTGGCTTTGCTGTGTATGCTTCGGCTACTGACTGGGACTGTCCAGGTTTGGTACTGTATTACTGCGGGAACTGAAATAGAGATTTGGCTGGCATGACCTGTGGGAAGCCCCTGAGTTTAGGCTTTTCCCCCTGGTTGGGGGTGGCCTCTGAAAAATAGGGGGCTAGTGTGTGCAGTGCCACAGACCTGACTTTCACATGAATTGCAGGGTTTGATTTTGGTGAGCATTTTATTTGTCCCATTGTCCTGTGGACAGCCTCTAGGGGTGTCACGGTGCTTGTTTGGACACTTGTATCATCTCACACAGTTTTATTTCTTTTGGATGATTGCATGTGGCACCAGTTGACCTGTGGGTTATGAGTTGCTCTAGTGTATGTGGGTGTTGAGCAGACCAAACTCTTCTTTCATGCCGATATGGAGCTGGATGGAATTTTTCTGGCTAATTTGATCTGCACTAGTGTAGGCGAGCGCTGCTTCTTCCAGTACTGTCTTGGACTGACTTTTCCTATCCTATGACATTTGTGATGGTGTGTGAGTCATAGGAACTCGAAGTTTGTTGGCTTGAGTCATGCTGATGATAATGGTTCCCTTTTTTTGTGGCACGTCTGTGTTTTCCTTTGAGTTTAAGTCTCAAGGCTGTATGGGTATAGGGTTCCTACCCTTCACAGGCTGCCTTTCTGGACTTTCTCCCCGTGGATTGGGCTTTTGAGGAATTACGTGCTGACTGGTCGTTCGTGGTGGTTGGCAGTTCTCATTTCCCTAATTCACCCCAGGTATCTCAGTACGTATTACAAAATGCCTCAATGCAATTCTTCACTGGATGGCCCTGCCCTGTTTCATGCGGAATTCTTCTACAACCTATCCAGAACCTTCACCACTTCTACCTACCGATAGCATGCTGGTTGGCTCTCCATACACAACCGCTCTCTTTTCAAGTTCCACCTACTAGTATACAAAGCTATCAATGGTCTTGTTCCTCAGTACCCGTGTGGTTGTGTGATCTTAGTTTACTCGCAATTTCGCTGCCTCTGATCCTCCTCTGCACCCAACCTCACTGTCCCATACCCTCCTTGTACCTCCTCTCACTTCCGCTCTTTCTTTCTACTCACTCAGCTCAATGGAACCCACTGCGAATAACAATCAAAGCCAGCACAAGTGTGGATCTCTTCAAAGCTTGGATTAAAGTCCACTTATTTGCTGAAGAGGGAGCAGTTCCTGCCCTCTCCACCATCCTCCCTACCTGACCCACCACTGCTGCCAGTACAGTACACCCTTTTAGTTAGAAGCACTTGCTCGCTTAGGTTAATGTTACCTATGTAAACCACCTGCTTTATTATATATGAATGTGTTATGATTGTTTCTTTGACCCTGATATATGTCCCACTATTTTACACCCTCATAAACTGGCTAGTCCATTGTTCTCATCTTTGTGCTATTGTACAGGCACCCGCCATGGGAATGCCTCCGCCATCTGTAAATGTGCTCTTGTACGTCATTTCTGCTCGAAATTGACATCCCTGTTCTTCAAATAAATGCAAATACAAATAATGAAGAAATAAAAATACAACCAGTCTACCCTTTTGGGAGGTTGCCATTTTCTTGAACATGTGGCCTTATACTTTGCGTTCTCAGGACATCAGCATCTCTAGGGTCAGGAGGTGCTTTGGCTATGTCATCCTATTGCCCTTACAGGTTTTTCTTTCCTGAGGTTTTCAAGCATGTTTGATTCTGGATCTAATGTGCTTCTGGTGCACTGTTGATTGATGTGTTGCTTAACATAAGGCAGGCTTGTGTGCCTGCTTCTGGCTGGCATACGCCCATGGTTTTTCATTCTGAATTTAGCCTGCATGAGAAAAAACAAGGAATGGGTGTTGTTGCACGCTGGGCATCATCTATGGCTATTTCTAATGGGGCGTGTGAGTTTTCCTGCTATGTACTTGTTTTCAAGCCATGGGGTCTGGCTACGAGGGATATCTTTCATTTTGTTGTAGGGTGTGGGATGGTAGGGGCTCTGGCATTGCTTCCCTGATGATTTTAGTACTCTCTTGGTATTCTTCCTTTCTCTGTGAAGTTAGCCTCTGTTGCAGGGTTTGGGGGGCTTCTGGTGGGGTAATACAGAAGTGTTTGCCTGCTTCCTACCGTAGATGTTTAGTTCTTGACTGTGCCAGTCTGGTTGAGTAGTCTCCTGTGTCTGGTCCTAGCATGCTTCCTGCAGGTTCCAGTGCTCAGGGGGTTTATGCTGCAAAGGGAGTTCCTTATGCAAGTTGTTTCTTAGGCCTCTGGTTTCCAGGTCCCTGGAGGTCTTCTTTTGGGCAATGGCCCAGGATTTGAAGTGATCTTTGCAGTGGCTGAGGGTGTCCTCCACACAGGAGTTTTGGGCCAGACCTTTTCTTTTGGTTGGCATCTTACCTGAGATCAAGGATGGCACTTCCACTATCTGGGTATGTTACACTGATGGTAAGGAGGATACCTTTTAGCTGTGGAGTGTGTGTTGGGCTGCAGGGTGTTCCAGCAGTTTGAGGTAGCTGTGGGACAGGCAGTGCAGCCAACATTGTGTTTCCTTCATGCTTGCTGTGGAATCGATGTGGGATGGCCTGGCTACGTTCTTGGCTTGGCACCTTCCTCTGATCGCAGCCTGGTCTTCCACACTGCCTTGGCCATGAATGGTTGTGCTTAGGGGTTCATTTCTTGGTGTGGTTGTCCTACCTGTAAGGTCTCATCTGGCAGGTGATCCCACTCAGTGGTCTCCCTCAAGAGTATTCCTTTTCTGTCTGGATTCCTGCACATAGGGCAGTCAAGAGAGTACGTTCCCTGCTCTGGTGGGGCCCCTTTGCTCCTTTTTTACTATTGGCAAGTAGGGTTGACTTTTTACCAGTCCTCCTTCCTTCCGTGGCAGGCGCCTTGGTTCCTTTGCATGGTTGGAATGCTGCATTGATCTTGAGTTTTTTTGCTTACTTCATGAACAAGTACGGGGACGAGGGAGAGGGACATGGCAGTAATGTCCTCTATAGTCATTACTTGTCGTCCAACTCTTTCTGATCATGGTAGTTAAGGCCTGCCTCTTCCTCCCTGGTGCTTAGAACATCCTGGTTCCTTTGGTATGGATAGGAGAATTCTGCAAAAAGTCTGGTGTATTATACTACGGATGTGAGGGGAAGGAGCTATACAAGAAAAGAAACGGCAGGCAGATTGCCTTTATGAGTAAGTACTGTGCCGAGCAAGAGTACGACTCAGAGTAATAAGGATTATCGTCAATAATCAGGACATTACTAATCTGGCTACTTGCAGATGCCCAGGGTATGGTACGCTGCCCTTTGAGGAATGGTTGAATCTCACAACACGAGTATTTAACTCTGCAGGTCAAGTGATCGTCCTAGGTGATATCAATCTTTGGTGCAATGACCAACAAACAAAGACATGACTTAATAGATAACATGGAAAACCTGGACTTTGCTGGTATGATTCAGGGCCTGATGTAAATGGCCAAATCCTGCATGTCATATTTACCCTCACAGCAATTGCAGCTCACATCCACAACCACAGAACAATTGTGCACCAGCCACTAATTGTTCAAAGGATACCATGTTGTCCCAACATACAGACATCATAACCCTAAAATAATAGGCAAGAACGTACAGAACTATGCCACCATCCCCCGAAAAAGGAAACCATCACCCCACTCCTAAAAAAGTAAACACAGTATGGCGAACTACCTGCCTATTGCTAATCTCCTGTTTGAAGACAGAGTCATAAAATAGATCATAACATTTCAGCAATCAGAAACACATGTCACAGGAGTGTAAGGGTGCAGAAGTATGCGTCTTGACACATTTGTTGTAAATTGGTAGGAATAGACTTTTATTTATAACCACAAAAGTAAAAGAAAAGCCTATCTTGACCCACTTACTATGAGTGGTTGTCCTACCTCAACAAAAACACTAAGGACCTGCCAGGGTGTCTGTAAAGTGCCCACCATCCTGAGTCTAAACCTATTTCCACCCTTACACTTCCAAACGAAATAAGGAACACTGGATGTCTCATAAATCCAGAAGGAGGCCCCTCTCATTCAGCATGTAGACTCCAAATCATAGTTCTTCTGAAAGAATATGTATTTGCAATGTCCACAGCTTGAATGTTCAGACCAACTTAAAGAAAACACAGTTCCCCAATCTCCTGGAGGGAACCTCTTCATTGGTTCTTGCTTCAACTCCGCCGTCAAACAGCGGCTTCTAAGGCCGGAATTAATTTCCCCTACCGGGCCCTGTGCGATTAACATTGATGCACAGGAGTAACTTCCTGATCTACAAGCGCACACGCCTGTGTCCTGCCTGCAAGCTTTGTACCTCAGAACAAAGGTAAGCCCGAATGGGCTCTTCATGGATGATTGCGAGCACCATTCTAACATGGCTGCCACATCTCAGACAATCGATGCACCCGATGCATGCGTGAATGATCCCCCATTTCTGCCCGCATCTGATAGGATGCATGATGTAATACAGCATCCTGATCCAGGGAGCCGGCAGGCAGTGCCAGACCCCTGCAAAGGTCGACTTTTAAGGCCGGAATTAATTTCCCCCTGCCTGGCCCTGTCAGGCGATGGAAGGCTGCCAGAAATGTATGCACCTAAGGTACGTGAGGATATGTCCACCGGCACCAAAATTACTTTGTCACTGCATACCGACCTTCCTCACTATTCAGAGATCCTGCCCTGAACCTTCCTCCTGCCCTGCACCATGCTGCCTGTGTGTTGCACCACCCACATAGCCCCTTTGTATCCAATTAAATCTCCCTTCAAGTCCTCACCCAAAAGAGACAGGCATATAATATTGTTGCCTTGCATTGGCATTGCTAGGCATGTACGCCTTTCATCACGCACCACTCAGTGTCTGGTCCTATCCGGCACTCCAATGACTACATTATGCCGAAATAAGCACCTGCGGGCATGCACCAATAATGCCAGCATGCACCCAGCTCTCCATCCCGACTCCCCACTAGGTTTGTCGGCCGTTACAGCAGAGTAATCTATGCCTAAGCACGTATCCGGCACACCTTCCAGGATGGCTAATACCTCGGACATAACTTCCGGGTGGCTTACTGCCACCGCCCCTGACCTCCTCATGTAACAGAGCAGCTCTACCCTGCTTGCCTATGCAAACTTGCAGTATGAGATAAACCACCTGCATCAGGCCAATCCTCGACCCTACTTCTAAGGCCTACATTCTGCCTAAGCTGCGCAACTCCACCTTTTCTTCTATGAGTGATGCCACTTGGGATAACACAACTATCGTCACCTTAGCGACTCCTCAGCCAAGAGCCACCTCACCTTCACAGCTCTCCATACCCACTCCAAACCAATCAAATCTCCTACGAACACCACTGATACAACTTTGAAGGGACAGGTAGTCAATGCAAGGTCCATCCTAGCCCATTCACTGGACAGCTCAGACCTTATCATATCTAACAACCTTGACCTATTAGCCATCTGTGAAATGTGGCTGCACGCTGCATCTGGTTTGACCCTTTCCATAGCTATTGCCCCAAAATATACCATCTACCGTAAAGAAAGAAATGATACTAGAGGTGGGGGTGTAGCACTTATAGCTATAGACTCCCTCTCTATCAGAGAGATTTGTAACTTTACCTTCACTACAGAAGAACTCCTGGCCACTAATATAACTCTCTCACACACTTCCACATTAGCCATTAATTTAGTCAATCGTGTAACAGGCCTACCACTCTCCTTCGAAGAGGACATCCTACACCTTCTTCCTGCCATTTCCAAACCTTCATCCAAAACAATCCTCCTGGTTGACCTCAACCTGGCATTAAAAGATGAGATGAGCAACGAAGCCGTCTCCTTAGCCAGCTCTATTAAGGCACTGGGCTTTACACAAAGTATAATTTACCCTGTGCACGCTAAAGGCCGTATTTTAGTCTGGCTAGTGGACCTGACCTGCAACATTACACTTCGAATCTGCCATGCTTTTGGTCCGTTCATAATATCATCTAATTCAAAATACCAGCACCTATTCTGCAGCCAGATAAGGCCAGGTCTTTGTCCCCTACACTAACACAGAGCTCACGCAACATAACCACCACCCACATCTTGCCTCTGCTAGATGTGCTCGCCACCTCACAGGCACTTGCCAGTGACCCTACTACCTTGGTAGATATCTAGAACCAAACACTTACACAGGCTATCAATACTGTGGGTCCCCTTGCCCAGCACAATGCCAAACCCTTACTGCATCTTAACTCCTTGTTTTCTGCTGACCTCAAAGCTCCCCACGTGAAAAAACAAGAGACCAAAACCAATTGGAGGAAGAACATTTCGGAGTCTAAAAAAGCCCACTTCACTTCCTCAGCGAAATTTTACAAACAGGCTATACTCCAAGAGAAAAGTTCCACATACAACACGAGAATTGCCAATGACAAATCAAGTTCATGGGAGTTGTTCACGATCCTGCGGGAGCTAGAATCTCGTGCACCTCGCCCAACCAACTGCTCCAAAGACAGTACCTTTTGCGCCAACATTTAAAATGCCCTGCTAGATAAAATTGCTTTGTTTAAAAAAACAATACACTTTGAGTAGCTGCTTTCTAGACTCATACCTTTGGGCCTCCAGCCACTGCCCAAAACGTGCCCCTGTTCAACTTCAAATCGGTCTTGGAAACTGAGGTCATCCAGATCATCAAAGGCCTTAAACCTTCCCGATGCCAAGTGGATTCCTGTCCAGCTACAATTATAAAGGACTGTGCTGAAGTCCTTGCACCTTTCATCTCATCCCTCATTAACAACTCATTCAACACTGGCTCTGTGCCAAGCAACTTAAAAGACGCATGAATCTGCCTGTTGCTAAAAATATCTAACCTAGACCTGGCCATCCCAACAAATTACCGCCCCATCACCACTGTCCTATTCCTCCTCAAAATCCTGGATTGTGCGGTATACCTCCAGATCCATGCCTACCTCGAATCCAGCAATATATTAGGCCTGCCCCAATCTGGCTTCTGACCAGGCTATGGCACAGAAAATGCATTGCTGAATTTAAAAAACCAACTGGACGAAATCAAAGATGCTGTCAATCTAGCCCTCTTCCTGATGCTAGACTGGTTGGTGGCCTTTGACCTCATGGACCACCAAATTCTGTGTCAGTACTTCTCTTCGACAGCTTATTTCTCTGCTGAAGATATTACCTGGATTTCCTCCTTTCTTACCAATAGATCTATGAGAGTCTTCTCAGCCATCACCTCAGCCTCTCCGATCACCTGTCTTCTGTGGTGTCCCTCATGGCTCTTGTGTCTCCTCTACCCTCTACAATATCTTTATCAAACTCCTATTTGACCTCCTGGATGACCTGGGCATAGCATGCACAAACTATGCAGATGATACATAAATCCTCTTGCCCCTCACTACAAACTACTCCACTGCTCTATCACGTTACGTTAAGTCTATCAAACTACGTTAAGTCTATCAAACTATCCACGCCTGGATGGCCGACAACCTGCTATGCCTAAATGATGATAAGACTGAAATTCTTTTAGTAGGCAGCAAAGTCCACTCAGCAAACTTGATCTTGCCTACAAATCTTTTACTATTGATGGCATCACCATCACCGTATCTAGGGATGCCAAAACCTTGGGCGTTTATTTAGACGCTACCCTGTCGTTAACTACACAGGTTGATGACATTGCTTCATCTGCTGCATACACTACCAAGCTAAATAATGCCTACGGACTCTTCCTTCCTACCGACAGCCACCTCACCATTGCCCGTGCGCTCATTGGATCCAGACTGGATTATTGTAATGTATGTTTTCAGGTTGGTGATAAGTATTAGTCTGTGCGCTCTACCCACTATTATTTTGTCAGGAAAATTTCATATTTTTTATTATTTATTTAGTACCTGACTAATCCTTGTTTCGTGGAGGTCAGTGGTTGCATGGCTACATAGAGACTGACAATCACCTATTGGGCTGTTCGGTAAGAAGAAAAGGGGGTGTTCTATGTAAGCCTGTGCCCCTTCATGTACATTTCTCTCATAAGTTTCAGTTCTGTTAACATTCTTCAATATACACTGTTCAGTGATTACACATCAGTTTGTTTTAATTCAATTGTTAACATTCATCACAAAAGAAGAAGTCTTTACAAAATAACATTCTTTATCGATCTTGTGCCAACATTTCTCCGCTGGGAGGCACGTGTTTGTATTTCGCCCTTTCTTGGGCTTTGTCAAAGCACTAATACATTGTTTACATGAATGCGTACAGGCTTACATAGAACACCCCGTTTTCTGGATTAATGTAATGCCTTATGCGCAGGCACCTCCTCCAGAAATATCAACAAACTGCAGGTCATACAGAACAATGCACATAGGGCTGCACTGAACATCCCGAAACGTTAGCATATGTCAGCCACCAGAAGAAGTGCACATTGGCTACTGAATCGAGAGCGCATTATCTTCAAAAGGCTAGCCATCACCCACAAATACCTCTCGAACAACGCCCCTAGGTACCTCTCGCAAAAGCTCAAAAATGCACAGTCGGCCAGAGCCACCGGCTCATCCCAAACTCACTGTTCTAACACCCCAAGATTCAGACTAAAGAGATTTGGGGGGCTGAGCTTCCCGGTCATTACCACCAAAAACTGGAACTCTCTACCATTGGATCTAACAGCGGAACAATCGTACTGGGATTTCCATAAACATCTTGAGACTCTGCTATTCGCCTAGGACGTTGCCCTTGTTCGTCATATACTCTAACGTCCCTGAGTTTTAACTGTCTACTGTCACTCATGTTGTTTAAGTAATGTACCCAGCTCCTTGATGCCTCCAGTTTTAGAGCGCTCTAGAAATGCAAATAATAAATAAATAAATAAAACTCATAAACAAAACACAGTCCTCCATTCTTCTGGAGGAAATACCTTGTGCTGTCCGTGCAGCAAAAACTACAGTGTCCCACTCTTCAGTTCCCTACTCTCATCTGGGGGAATCCTCTACCTCCGTCCATGAAACAAAAATGTATCTCTCCAGTCTCTTATCAGGCCCTGCCAGACCTGACCATAGACTTTCCCAAATTATTAAATGCAGTAATCATCAATGGTGTATCAAGTCTGGTTCACTGACCTTCCAGACTGTGAACCGCTCTGGTGGTGACAGTGCGCCTTACAAATACCCTTGCCTCTATTTAACCTTTTATACCTTCTCTGGGTCTCCCTGACTTCTTCTGGCCTCCATCCCACTTGTTATAGGTATCTTTGCACTGCTGAGGGTTTTTTTACCATTATATACTTCCGTTTGGGTCCCAGATCCTGTTGTATACAGGCGGGGATTCCCCGCTGTCATATGGGTCCCAGACCCTGCTCTTCTGCGTCTGCGGGATCCCTGTCCCTGCTTCACCTATTGTCCACTTGGATAGACCTGGTATAATATCCTGCCAGGTACTATCCCACATAGGTTTATTCCCAACGCTCCTATCAAGTTGTATAATTCCTCTGTTATCCCATTTTGCTCTTCGGCATGTATTTATCTGATTTACAAAGTTTGTACCAAATAGTATAATTCCTCTGTCATCTCCTTTTGCTCTTTGCGATATATTTATGAGGCGTTTCGAGTCCTTCAGCTTCTCAGTGCCCCAATATCTGGTCCGCCCCTTTCCCATATCTTTGGGAAGTCCTATGGTGGTCTCCGCACTCTTCTGGAGCTGGAGCAAAGCTTCTGTTTTGCTGCCATGCTCGGCATTCTGTCTCTCGCAGCTCCACAGCTCCAGACTCTACCTCACGTCTCGCTGCTTGCTTCCCCATTCTCGGTGTGCTTTTGTGGGTCTTGCTTCTTTTCTCTCTGCCACCGGCCAGGTCCGCCTCACTTGGACCTCTTGGAAAGTCACGTCTCTGATCGTCCCGGTTTCTAGCCTTCAAAACTTGAAGCTTCATTCAGTTCTTCTTCCCTTTTTATGAGTGGGGATGCTTCCTGAAAGCTGTATCGTTTGTGTTGGTTCCGCAGTGGGCTTTTGCCTCCTTGTTCACTCTTCTTAGTCTCTGTAGTATGTTGTATTAAGCTTGGGCAAGTTTCCCTCTTCCTCGTCCCAGTATTGTCAATGAGACCCTCTACTCTACTACAACACATAGAGGTATGGGGGACAAGAGGGGCCTGAGTGGGGTATTAGGAGAGTGTGGACACCCAAGGGGAAAGTGAATACCTCATTCTCCATGGGCCATTGTCACTGCTCCCATGAAGGGATTTTCACCCCATGAGATCCACCCGCCGAGTACCAACCCCAGGGCGACTATTGGTTAGCGGCCTCACCTCCCTGGCCTTATAGGGAGGGGCTTCCCCCATGGAAGCAGTGACAATACCCTGAGATTTGTCAAAGGAGCCACAATCTGAAGAGGAGCTATTACATGAAAAACAGTAACCAACCATCTGCCACCCACAGATCAAATGCCACAGATCTGGCTATCGACATTGTGGTACGTTATTGTTATTGCAGATGACGTGAATATCCACATCAGTGTGGCACCCGCAGTGATTATAGGTGCTGCTCTGCCATGATTTTTTTAATCTCAGCTAAGTATGTGTTAGACTTATTGGCAGCTTAAGAAACAGTGGATTGAAATCGACTAATACACTCCCATTTTCTACAGTTGTCGCGAGGAGCATCTTTCAAAGTTGGGGGCCTTGTTTCACCAAGACTGCTCCAGCCAAGTGAAAATTGGTCAATTGCACTCTGATAATCTACGGTTGCCATGTGGCACACCACGAGATTCTGCATTGTCACTGTGCTTTTAATGTTGTTAAGAAGCCCTCTGCCTCAGTCTTAGAAAAATCCACAATGCCAGTCCAATAGTTTGCAGATGATTCCCAATTAATTATCTTACTGGAGAAACTAGAAGCATAGGACTGTAAATTGAGAACACTGAAAAATGTCCTGATTGATAGCACCCTAATCTTGAAAACTTTCATAACATAAATTCTCCTGCGCGGATCCACACTCATAACAGATTTAACGTTCACATGGTGAAAAATGGAGGGCAGACCACCGGCCCCTGTTGTGACTCCGAGGATTCTTGGCATACTATTCAAATCATAACATAAGTAAATTACCTACCAAAATATTACCATGGTCAATATCACACGTTCAAATACAATTTCACTTTCTTTGAGTTTCACTGCAACATGGGAATAGTACACGGTTTCAATAAATCAGACCATTGTTAATGCATGTATTCTTGAATACTTAAGACAACAGCATATAAACTCTCTATGAATGTGACCCTGTGGGCTGTATGTCAAGACATTTTGCCTCTGCCACGCTTATTCCATGTAGATAATTTAAGATTGAAATAATTTAGTCGATGAAGGAAATTGTAGAGCGTTGATGCCCAAGTCAGTTTATGTGTCAGTGTATCAGATTCTTGCCTGTCTGAAAAAGTTGAATGTTTTAGAATTTTGGTTACCTCTGGTATCCATTCTCATTGATGCACAAGTGGAGTAAGTAGGCATAAGTTGCTCCATCTTTTGTATGGAGCATTAGTTATAAGTGTGCTTATTTGCTTTGCTGTTATTATCTTTTCTAGCTCAACCAACAGGGAAACTGGAATGGTGCACTTTACTAAAGGTCCTTATCTTTATTATTTGACTTCAGTCTTTAAAATAACAACCATTATTACTAGGTTTACGCAAGGCACACTTTCTCAACTAATGATAGATTCCCATTTATATAGAGTAAATAGTGATTTCTTGATTTTTGATTAAGAACAATTCTTATCCTTGATAGTCCTTTGGGAACTTAGTGGTTATATGTTAAATTCAAGTTTTCATTTCAATATTGCTTATACGGTTATACCGCTACTGTATTCTGTTGCCATAGTAGCCTTCGGTTTCTCTATTGATTGATGTAAAACTGGACGTACTGACTGGTCTTTGGACTAAAGGAAACAGAAGCATGTTACTGAAGCACTCAAATCTCTCCCCTGGTTCTCTAGGCAGCAGAGTTTGCAATTCCAACTACTCCGCAAACCTAGTGGAGAATGGACCCAGCAAGTGTACCTCACCGAAGGCACCAAGAACTGTAACCCAAAGTGAACCCTACCATCAGCAACTATGGACAAAGCTCTGCAATAGATTGCCTCATAATTGAAGCCAGGAGAGGAAAAACCTAGAATTTAGAAAAATACTGAGTATAATTTTGTTTCGGTAGACAGTACCAAAAGGAAAGCCATTGGACCGGTATAGCCCACTATCGCCGACCTACAATTTCACCAAATGTGTTTTTGTGGATTGTTTTGCTTTTTGATGTGGCAAAATGTATATGGTAAGGGGGGAAAAATACATATGGGGCTGGAGGGTGGGGATAGTATGAGGACGGTGCAGGGTGTCTGCCCCCACATTTTGCCACAAAATAAAGTGCAAAATTCGTCAAAAATACATTAGGCGAAAAATGTGCTGTACAGGTTCATAGAACTGCTCGACCTGCCTTAGTGCATGGACCCATTGTAAACAATGAAAACAGCTTTTAGAAAATGGGAATGTGACAACTAGTCTTCCTGCATGAGAAGTCTTCCTCTTCCTTCTTCCACGTCGCCCTGGTCTACCTACGGCCTGGTTACTTTTCCCTAACTCATTTGTGGCAGTCCACTCTTCCCAGTGACTTATGACGTTCTGAAGAGACACTGCTTTGAAGATATATAACTCCAATACATTTTTTATTTTACAAGTGTCACCTAATTTTTCGAATTTGGGAAAACGAAACACGGAATCGAGTGTGGTTAATTGCCGCATTAACTGCTTTTCCGAAGAATATTTGGATATAATAATTTCTGGATTTCACTCCATTCTTGTACTCCTCCTTCGTGCGCTCATCTTGCAATACTGCACTATATCCTGCTCCTCCTCTCCTAATTCCTGGGCTCTCTCCCTACTTCTTTTCCAGTCTCACTGTTCCTGAGCCCCCACTACAACCGCCATCTTCCTTCTTGGACTCCCTGTTACCTCCCCATATCTGTATTAAGGTTCAGTCTCCTTGTCCTCTCCAATCCTCTCATCCCTCCTTCACCAATCCATTCCTGCGCAATCTCTTCCTCTCCTCTCCTGGTCTTCTTCCTTCTCTCTCTACCACCCCTCCTACTTATGGGTGCTCTCCTTTTCACTGCTCACTGTTGATCAATATGATACCTTTCTCATCTTTGAGTCACAGGAGCAACCCAGCCTGCGCTACCATTAGATGCATGTTATCTTACGTTATATTATGTTAGCTCTTATGTTAGAAATGTGCACAGTGAACATTAGCACACTTGGATTCGATGGCATTGCCTTGTTCTGAATCTTTCTGCATTTATTTGGTCTGCCCAGGTTTTACTACAAAAGTCAGTGGGCCTCATCACGAGTTGGGCGGTATCCCGGCTGGGATACTGGCCAAAATGATTTGCGTGAGCACCCACCTGTCCGGCGGTATTACCGCCGGATCATGGGTTGGCCGTTACCATTACTCCCCATTCCCCATTGGGTACACTGGACCCAACAGGGAATTTTCAGCACAATTACCGGCAATTGCACCGAAAATTTGAATTTTTCTGGCGATCTTACCCCCAGAGCTGGGGGTAAACACGGCAGATGCGTGATTGGGTAGACTCTTAAATGTGGTCGCAACACTGTTACCGACGCATTTAAGGGCTACCGCCCAACTCGTTATCAGGCCCTTAGAGACTCGTTACAGCTTCGGTAGTAAATATTACTATTTGAGTTATATTACTGTGTCAGCGCATTGAGTCCCAGCCATGGTCGGCATGACCTTAGTCTGCTTAGCAATGCTAAATCTAGCAGTATTTGGAACATACTGCCTGTTTTAGAGCCCGCCACATAACCGCCCTGGTTGCATACAATGCCAATGGGATTCCAGTGGAACACCATCTGCACATGACTGGATTACAAGGTGACATGCTGCCATGAAAATCTGCGGAAGGTTTTTAAAGGTTTTCCGCGATACAGAGGAAAGCACAAGCGTTCTCCTTTTATACGAGAAGAAAAAGTTTAATACGAACTTTCAGAAAGGGTGAAAAAAAGTGGGCATCCCTGATGTCAATGCTCTTATTCCCTTCGCCATGCAATGCACACAATGTTCAGAAATGTTCCTCTATGTACATAAAATCATGTAAAGTACATGTTTGAGCCAATACTGTGCATGATCCGCTTGCACTCTCAAAATGAGGGTGGAAATAGAAAGAAAACAAAAGGTCCTCCAGGTGGATTTTCTGAATGATCCTTGCCCGCTAAGAGAGAAAGAGTGGGACCAGGTGTGTAACCACGAGAACCTGTCTGGACTGAAAAGTTGAAGTACCTTCGTGAAGTTCAACTTCAAATTCCCGAGACCCAGGGCTCTCTATCCCAATTCCCCTCCCCTGGTTACAGAAGGGTGCTGCTGGTTCTGAGACCGAGCCGGCTCCCTAGACTGGCTCTGAGTGGCAGCTGGCACGGCATTGATACCTCCAAACGATATTGCAGGCTTTCCATGGGCATGGACGAGCTTCAGGCCAATAGACATGTCATGGCGTCGAGTGCATTGTTAACTGATTTGCATGAGCTTCACCTGTGGGCAAATAGTGCATCCC
Organism: Ambystoma mexicanum; assembly: GCF_040938575.1. Taxonomy (NCBI): domain Eukaryota; kingdom Metazoa; phylum Chordata; class Amphibia; order Caudata; family Ambystomatidae; genus Ambystoma; species Ambystoma mexicanum. The sequence continues at coordinate 1,167,324,657 of NC_090927.1, forward strand.
AAAGAATTGCTAAGCATGGGCCAATGTTGGTTACTTGGTTTGGATTGTTCCAAATTGTCATTATCAAGTGCTCTAGTCAGAATGCGGTTAATCATTTGTAAATAGTTTGAAAACAGTGCTCATATTCACTGCCAGTGATACTTACACACTCTAATAAGTGCATGGAAAATGGGGTTGACATTTGTTAGAGCAACACTGGCTATGTCTTTTCCGTCTGATGCTTGACACAGGATCCTTTAATGGTGTGTACATTCTAAATTGTATATGGCAAGTGGGAGTTGCATATGAAGTGAAGCATTCACTTGTTAGTATTGTAGTATCTGTTTACCATGATTGGTGAAAAGGGAACAGACTCTTTTTAGGGCCAAATCGGACACTCACAGAGATTCTTTTAGCCCTTTAAAACGTTTTGAAAGATCTACATGATATATGTAACTGGGAGGTCAAATATGACCAGGGCTTTGATGACCTACATCTAGGGTAAGGTTTCTCTGATAGCTCCCAGAAGGCTCAGTTCATCTGCATTGTCTGAATGCCAGAAATGGTCCACTGCAAAGCTCCTTAGTCCTTCATCTCATGCAGATCGGGGCAACCCTTCTCTGTTCTCACTGCCCCACCACTATAGTGAACCGGCAGCTATGTGGAGAAACATAATGAGTTGCGTCTCTCAGATGACACTGAGGGATGAGACTTCTTTCTGGGTTCAAAAGCGTATGGCACAAAACAGCACACACTATAGATGCATTCAGGGTCAGATTTCAGAGATCAGACTAGCGTAGCAAAGATTCTGGTGGCAATCGTGGATGTGGGATTAGTTACAACTAATCTTCCCTCCACACTTGTCGCCATTATATACCATCCATAGGTCTATGTGCCAGAGAGGATGTACGTTGACATCATGCTGTATTGGTTGGTCTCAAGTCAGTGGCTGCAAGGAGGCAAGTAAACATTTCAATACAGTGGAATTTATCTGGGTGTGGTTTGGACAAATGCACCCATGACTGCTACCATACACACGGATCCAGCCTTCAGGGCAGACACCAAACTCAGATTCAAAGTCGAATGCCTTGTACCACACCACCAGGCATGACTCAATGCCAGGGGATTTCACCACTGGCTCAAACTACAACTAGGCTGCCCTCAGCCCCCTAAGCCACCATGATGACCTCAAGTCATCACACGGAAACCTGACTGCTGTTATTAATAAGGACATTTAAATCCAACTGATCCTGTAGTCGGGTTGGAATCTGGTTGACAATTCACCCAAAATGGAGAGTATGCCATCAGTTTCTTCAACATGTGCGTCAAGATATGGTATGATATGTGACATGGCGTGACAAGACAAGGCAGGGAAGACAGAGGGAGGACAAGACACATGATTTTACAAGACATTGTGTCATTCAGATGGTGCAAGTGCGACAGCACGAATTGCAGGGGGGAAGGGAGAGGGGGAAGTGCCAGGGAGAGGAAGGTGGGAAGTGCAAACAGGGCAGAAATTGCTCTGAGTAAGTGCAGCCAGGGCAGCACGGCTCTCGGAAGTGCACGGAGGCAGGGGACTGTAGAGGTTACAGTTACAGCCCCTAAATTTGCGGTAGGCACGGAGGAAGTGCTGTGGAGACTGATCATGGAGGGGCCTGGTACCCAGTGAGGCACTGAGGTTAGCCAGGCAACCAGTTGGTGCAGCACTCAGGTAGGTCAGCAGGGGTGGGAGAGAGAGAAAGCAGAGGAGAAAAGGAACGTTTTGTGCTGCTTCCAGAACTTTAGGTGGACCAGCTCAAGTATGAGAGGGGCAGGGAGACCAATGCAAAGGGAGGCAACTGCAGAGGAGAAAGATCTACCCCCCCCACTCTCTGCCTGGAGAAGCGGCTGACCCTTAGAGATTTGGAGGTAGCTGAGCGAAGGGCTCAGGAAGGAAGGAATTTTGGAAAAGAGAGTTTGAGGTAATGCGGGCACCGGCCCCAGAAAGCCATGTGGACAATGCAGAGGGTCTGGAACTTGATCATAGCAGCCACCGGGAGCTAGTGCAGAGCTTTCAGGGCTGGAAAGATATGGTCCCTAGGCTTGAGGTCAAGGATAGATCTCACACTCCTGTTCTGGATTAGTTGAAGAGGGAGGAGTGTGGCATTGTTTCAGTGGGTTTGGCACAATGTACTTTCCGAATGATGCATTAACCAAGCTTATGATGTAAGCTACAATTATTTGCATCCTCCTTCTACCTTTTATCTCTCCCCCTACAACTCTCTCCATTTCCCACTTTCACAAAATGGATGGAACTGTCCAGTTCAGGCAATGATTTAATTCTTTATTATACAGACTTTACTTGCTGCATGAAACTTAACTACAAACTCAGCGCCTGCCTGGGGGACTTCAACATCGGGGGCTCAGGGTCACCTCAGAGGCCCACATGGAATTCAGGTCCCTGATGTAGCCTCAGGTAAAGCCTCAACAGAGAAAATTAGTCTGGAGAAGTGAAGAAGATGGGGGATTCATGCCGAGCGGCACGGCGGGATGTGAAGTCTTATAACTGAGCCTTCACCCTGGAACTCCGGAGGCAGTTTTTCTCTCCCCTGCTTACATGGCAGCTTTCTGATTCCCAGGACTTCTCCTGGATCAGAACCATCATATTGATATGCATTGATTAGGAACCTGCTACACACAGATGAGAAATCTGTGTGTATTGGATCCCACTTTAATCAGAATCTATATCATCCACTTATTTCTTTCCCGGGAGCACAGTAAAATCACACACTGTGGCTTTCCAATAATATTGCCCGCACGCTTATCTGCTCTAAACTGGATTACAGCAATGCCCTATCTGAAGGCATTTCACCGGCTACTCCCCCCATGGAGTCCTATGTGACTCTGAGGAATGAGGAGTAACTACCCTTACCAGCACTTGCAATCTGCCAGCAATTCTGGCAGACCAAGTGCTGGTAACGGTATTACAGTTTGGTGGTATCCTGCTGGATGTACCAGCAGGATACCACCAAACTTATAATGAGGCCCATTGTCCTGAGACGTCTGTTGCTGGTCCCTTACCTTCGAAATCACCTTACTTGTCAAAGAGGTCATCACGTAAGCCAATAATGATTTGAGTCTGATGATGCCCTTGACAACTGCCCGTTGCGCTCCAACCCCAGTGGCCAGCCTCCTCCTAGGGCTTCCATGTCAGCAGGGAGCTGGTCCAATCCAGTTGCATCCACCACAATACTGTAAGAATCCAGATGGTGCATGACATATCCGATGCAGTCTACCTGACAGCTTCCCTGCTTTATGATCACTATGGACATCCCCTCCATTTGAGTGTGCCCAGTCTCTGTTCCTTGACCTTCTAGATGTGTTGGGGAGTGCCAATATGTTTAAATGCTAGATTCTTCCATCGTGCAAGATTATACTGCTGCTTCCATGCTGAAGCCCTCAATGTTGCACAACTGTGCAGAAATTGGCTGGAGAAGGTGTATTTCTCACTGTGGGTGGGGAGTCGGTAGGGGGTAAAAGCTCTTCCCTTTTGTGTAAGAGGTTCATCCTCCCAATACGGAAGCCTCCTACACAATTGTATATTGTAGTTTACCTAATGGGTTGGGGTTGCTCAGTTCTTTTTATTGTTTTATAATTTGATATCTGAGCATATGTATCCTCAATAAAGCATGGCCTGAGCCTTGGCGATGTCAGTCCTCTAATCTGATTTATTGGGCCTGCCATCTTTCATCTCTGGACCTGCCTGGGGCCCATGATCACCGATCCAGTACTCCACTGGAACAGGCACCCTGGCCATGAGCAGAACTTCCCGCTGCAGGCAACATGTGTTCCCCCAGTAAGTGTGGTCTGACCAGGGCTAGCTAGGACACAGAGTGGGATTGGGGCAGGGTGTATTCCACCTCCACACTTGGTCTGAACCCATTTGAAATATAGGGTTGCATAGGAAAGCTAGTATACAGTGTTGGGTAAGTAGGTCGTCAGCTGTTTCCTGAATGTGGTATAAGAGGTCAATGTGACAGTGTCCTGTGCTGTGCCATGGGGTTGAGCCTGTTCCTGCTGTGCAGGCTTTGCCTTCTTGCCATGTGGTGTTGGTGTTGACCCTGTGTGGCTGGCATCACTCTGGGCTCCAGATACCGGACCACTAGTGGCCTGGGGCATGGCATTACCCCCTGGGGCTGAGACAGCTGCTTCAGCTGCACGTCCCTTACCCTTTGGGGCTGGGACAGATGCTTCAGCTGAACGTCCCTTACCCTTTGGGGCTGGGACAGCTGCTTCAGCTGCACATCCCTTACCCTTGGGGCTGGGACAGCTGCTTCCGCAGGAGGTCCCTGGACCCTTGGGGCTGGGACAGCTGCTTCATCTGCTTCAGCTGCACATCCTGGAACCCTTGGGCTGGGACAGCTGCTTCTGCAGGAGGACCCTGACCTTGGTCACCTCTGCCCCCTTTCCCTCTTGGGGCCTTCCAGGTGTAAGGGAACAATGTAAGGCACACCAAGCAATTGTCCTGGGCAATTAGAGTGAGGGTGCAGTGTACATGATGGAAGACGCACTTCTGTGGTCCAGCAAGGCTCAAAAGTACCCCAGGTTTAAAAAATATGTGATGCGTAACGCACAGGTGCCCCCAAAAACGAAAAAATGCGTACGCGAGACCAGGATAGCTTCCATACAAAGAAAAAGCAGTATGCGATATGCAAAGGCACCCAGCAACACAAATAAAGCGGACGCGAATCCTGGAAAGCTACACTAAAGGTAACAATAGAGGTACACGATACACAGGGGCACCAAGAGTAGGAAAAATGCGTCCGTGACTCATCGTTAGCCTCGAAAAATACAAAAGTATATGCGCATATGCGCTGAGGCAAATCCTAAGAAGTTTGTACGGTCCATGAAGTGAACGGATTGGGTGGCAACCCAAAATTCGCAGTACTCCACTCGTCCGTCTCCTCCCATTCGCAAGGACGGTCGGAATTGGATCTACATGTTCTAATGTATCCCAGATTCTGGCGCGCTCAATGACAGCGTGCAGCGCATGTCACGTAAATTACGCAATGAGGGCCTTTCCTTGAATTTCACGTGTCCACGCTAATTTATTATGTGCAAATTCCTGTCACTCTGTTTCCGGCTGCCATCCGAATAATACACACTCCTGCCTCTGTGCCTTTTTACCTGCCTCCTACTGCCCTGTGCTATCTCCTACTTAGCCATCTGCTGCTGCCTGTCCAGTGTGTGTGCCTGCTGCCGACCTGCACTGTGTGTGGAGTGCCTGCTGTCCATCCATTGCCAGTGCTCCTGTCCTTGGCCCTTTGACACCTCAGTTGCTTCATCGGACTTCCACCATGCCATACCACAACCACCGCTCCACAGCCTAGCCCCAGGACCACCTTGCCCAACCACACCTGCCTCAGTGATTGCCACGTCAGCACTGTCATCTTCAGACCAGAGCGGCAACCGCATGGCAGCGAGGCAGAGGGATGTCAATTTCACTGCCGGGAAGTTGACATCCTGGTGGAGAAAGTCCTTGAGCATTATGATGCCCTCTTCAACCCAGTGATGCAACGCGGCAAGGGAGGACGTCAGCAGATTTGGGATGGGATAATGGATGCCATCAACGCAGAGGGGGTGGCATCCTGCACCATCAAGACTGCGCACAAGCACTGGGAGGACCTGAAATCCAGGTCCCCCAGCACGGCCCTGTGCTACATCAAGGCCGGTGCCACCGCGGAGGTGCACCGTGCGCGCTGGTGCCAGATGTCAAATACCAACATGCGGGTCCTAGAGAAGTTTTACCCAGCGCTGCACGCCCAGGTCTGCGAGTTACGTGAACATCTGGAGTTGACTGGTGAGAATTTATGTAGTGCAATGCTCTACGGTGCATGTGCATGTCGCTGCATGTTGGCAGTGAGCCCCTTATGCCTCAGAGAAGGATGTTTGTGTGCATGCCCCAGACATGGCTCTCCATGTGTGCATTCAGACGATATGTATTTTGAATGAGATATCACTTGCATTGTGTGTTGTACTGCTGCCTTTCAGACCGTGCACATATTTTGTTACTTGTGTCTGAGACATGCCAGTGTGACAAGTGTGACAGTTGAGGTAGTGTTTCCCGCATCATGTGCATGCATGATGTACATGTGTATGTGCCAAAGATGGGAATATGTGACCGGACATCACTCACACCTGGATGCAACACGTGCATTTGGATGTCTGACTTAATCATGTAGAGGGGTTACAGTTCAGGGCACTCTGATATGATTGGTCATTACACTGCTTGGGACCTCTCAGTTGATGTGTGTGCATGACATGTGTATGTGCTTGTTGCTGTAGCATGCTGGCATGTGCATGTGCAAATGATGCATGTTTGTGGAGCATACATAATTGATTGGTGGTGACAGTGGCAAGTAAACTGATATGAATGTCTGGAGTGATGGCCAGGCATATGTCTGCATGGATGTGGATTGCATGTCCATGTGTGTGGGTGTGGAGGTTGACGGTTGTTCCCTTGACTAGTCATGTACATGTGAATGTTAGTATTGCTACACACAAATTGGTGAAGTACACTGAAGTTTCTGTTCTGTGTCTGCTTTTCCACAGTTGCATCTGATGAAGAGGGTGGAACCAATGCTGTGGAGCATGGCAGCAGGGATGCCTCCAACAGGCAGAGACGCAGGGCCCAGCCACGCCCCCATGAAAGCCCATCTTCTGGGAGCGATGTGGCTGTGGCAGCGCCATTGACATCAGGTCTGGCTGCTGGGGGTAAGTTCAAGAAGGTGAAGGTGGGAGTGGACTCCTCAGCAGTGGTGGGGACAGGTGATGCCACACAGGGGCCAGCCATGGTGGAAGACGCTCCAGAGTCATCCAGGTTGGAGGAGGCGGAGGGGGAGGAGGTGGCCATAGCAGCCCAACCCATGGGGTCATGTGGACATGTTGAGGCGGACGTACCTACTGCAGTCCTGTCCCAGGGGCATGAGGCTGTGCAGGGTGTGCAGTCATAATGTCGAAAAAATACTATTGAATTGCAAAAATGTCTAAACAATAATGTCGAAAAAAAAATGTCAAATTTTGTATTTTTTAATTTACATGTTTTTTTTGGGTTCCAGGGGTAAAAAAAAAGGGGTTAAAAAAAAGGGGAGTTAGGGGGAACCCCCCATTTCGAACAAAAAACGTGGAGGTGCCTGTGCAAAATCTAGTCCCTGGGACATTGGATGCAGCAGTATGCACCTGCCGGGATGTCTCCACCCAGAACCACCACCCGGTGTCTGCTGATGTGTCCACCCAGACCGACATCCCTTTACCTTCTGGTGTTGCCACCCGGGACTATGTGCTACCCCTGCAAGCCGGTGTGGCAAGGTGTACAGCCAACATTCGTGATGATCTGCAGACTACAAGTAGTCTGCTTGCACATCATTACAGTGAGGTATGCTGCCTCATCAGCTGGCTTGCAACATGCCTGTTCTGTGTTGTGCTCCATGGGCTATTCGCTGATGCGACCCCCCTCCTCATCTCCCTCCTCTGTGCGTCAGTTGTCCTCCAGGTTGCCTACCGGCCCTGATACTACCAGGGCCCCCTGTGCACCAGTCCCACCCACATTGCCCATTCTGGGGGAGCTAACATCCCTGCCCGAGTTGGGAGTTCAAGGTCAATCAGCTGAGGTGGTCAGTGTGCCTACCCAGGCACCAACAGGGTCACCGGCAATGGTGGGACAGCAGGCACTCAGAAGCAGGGCATGGGCTGTATGCCCCTGGGTAGCGTCTTCAGCTCGGAGGGCGTACACACATAGCAGGCACTGGACACTGTGGCAGCAGGTGGCAACAAGGAGGAGGCCATATTTTTCAGGGCAGAACATCCCAAGGGGGCAGGTGCGCGGTGTGAGGTGGGAGGAACATGTGGACCTGAGGGACAGGATGTCTTCTGTGTTCCGAGGATATGGGAAGCAGATCGGAGCAGACAGGCAGCGGGCTCTGGAAGCAAGGAGTGTGTTGGCCAGGGCTGAGATTGCACTGCGTTGGGCAAGGAGGTGGCCTGCCATCCTGGAGTCCACTTGCAGGGAGGCCGAGGTGATAGAGACACAGATGCTGGAGACCCCGCAAGCCCTCCAGGCAAGAATGGAGGCCTGTATGAGGAGTGAGGATGTGGCACTGGACTCAGCCCTGGTGGAAAGCCTAAGTGAGATGAGCGAGGAGGAGTTGGACTAGCCCGCTGCCTGTGTGCATAGTTCTTTAGGTGTAGGTTTCCTTTCTTTCTTTATTATTTTCCAAGAATTTCAAGACATTCCTTCCCCGTTTTTATTGTATATAGTTGTTTAGGCATAAGATAATTATTATTGTAAATATTTACCATGGACTACTTTTAGCTTCATTCAAAGTTTATTTTTGAACATTTCTTTAATATACATTGTTCTGTTTGTTACAGTCCATGCTTCGTGCTGTTCATTTGTGTGTCGGCCTCTTTGCTAGTTCTATTTTCAGCCAGTGCATCTCTTCATTGCAAGTCATGTGTCTTGTGGCGTGCATGCTTGTGTATTGTTGTTTCTGGGATGGTTGCAGATGACTGCGTCTGCACTGTATTTTTGGATTAGCATTTACCTGTGCTGCATCACTGTGTGTTTGGCATCAGTGTGGTTGAGGTAGAGGGAGGTGGGATCACTGTGGGAATGTTCCATGGTCATGTTCATAGCATATTAGTTTGTCATTGCTGGGTAAAACACATGTTCACCAGCATGTGCAGTCTCACAATGCCTTCTCTCATGTGTTGCTCAACCTCTACCACTGGACTGCAGTACTGGGCCATATTTGCTCTTCCAGAGCGGCAGCACAATTCTCCAGTCTCTGAGTCATGCTCTCTCTGACTGCGCTACTATCACCCATGCATGGCCCTGTCATGTGATTGTTCCCTGACAGGTATTTTGCCACCCAGCTCAATCATGCTCAGGCTGTGACATGCCTGACCATTGTTTGTGGAACTTGCAACAACTTTTGGTAGGTTTGCTTCTGTCATGGGCACACATTCTGTCACTGTGCTTTGATGCCTTTGCAATGTGCCATGGGCAACATGCACATGTTTTTGCATTCACTTGTCACATGTCTATGGTGGGGGATGATTAAGGCCTGCAAGGGTGTGTGAGCAGATGTTCCACTCATGGATGGACCGCCGGTGATTCCAGCTGGTCGGATTTGCGGACTACATGTTGGTGTTGCAATTCATGGTGCTGTCAGACCACTGAAGCTCAGGTGAGCAGCAGACATACATTGCACTGGTATTGTGTCACACTGTCAGTGTGCTGCCTGGGGGGGGGTGTCAAAGGTGAGGGGTGAAAGGGGGTGGTGTTCAGTCTGGAGATGACTGCCTGTGGGTGTTGTCCAGTCTGGAGGGGGCTGCTCAGTCTGAAGGGGGATGCCTGTGGGGGTATCCAGTCTGGACGGGGCTGCCTGTGGCGGGTGTCCAGTCTGGAGGGGGCTGCCTGTGGGTGGTGTCCAGTCTGGAGGTGGCTGCCTTGGAGGGGGTCCTTGGGAGTGGTGTGTGGACTACAGTGGTTGATGTGCAGTAGGAGGGTATTTGGACAGGATGGGTGCCGCGGGTGTAGGGGGGACTCATGTTTTTTGTCAGGGGTGTAGTCTACACTTACAAGGGGGTCCCGCCTTATCGCTGGTGTGCAGCCTGGGCTTGCGAGGAGGGCACACATTTTCTCTGGGGTGCAGCCTGGGATTGCGAGGTGAGGTGCGTGATTTTGCTGGGGGGGCGGCCTGGGCTTGCGAGGGAGGGCACAGGTTTTCTCTGGGGTGTGGCCTGGGATTGCGAGTTGAGGCGTGTGATTTTTGCTGGGGTGCGGCCTGGGCTTGTGAGGGAGGGCGCACGTTTTCTCTGGGGTGCGGCCTGGGATTGTGAGGTGAGGCGCGTGATTTCGCTGGGGTACGGATAGGGATTGCAAGGTGAGGCACGCCATTTTGCTGGGGTACTGGATAAGGGGTGGCGCGGAGGCTTGCACTGTGTTCGTCCTTTAGCTTGCTTTTTGGTGTGCGTGGGGGTGTGTTGTGGGCGTTCCTTGTGCAGTTTGTTGTTACTTGTGCAGTGGGTAGTAATGCATCTTGAAATCCATGAATATGTGTAGCACGCAATATTTTTTCTGCACCACGGTCCTTCTCGCCGCGCGGCCCTTGCGCCATTTCTGCGACAGATTCCATGACTCGGGCTCTAAATCTTTTACCAATCGGTTCAACCTTTTCAAGATGGTCTTAAGATGAAAATAGGCCTCTGTTTGGGTGAGAGATGTAGCCACAGAGCAGAGTAGAGAAGAGTTGGTGGTCCAACCCCTGCCTGAATGCGACATTTGCATCTCACTATACATGTGTGAAGTAACAAGTTTCAAGATGGCGGAGCGACCTACTAAAGGTAGTGTCTGTGGCGTGGAAGCATGGCATACCCCTCTGTTTTGACCTCAAAGCCAATCTCCGTTAATGAATCATTACCAAACATACATGTATGCCCTAGACATTTGCCTGGCTCAGGAGTAGACAATGAGAGCCTATAAAAGCTGGGGACGGTCCTAGTCCTCGTGAGTGTGGATGACTGGAGTAACAAAGAAAGGAGGCACAGAGATAACTGAAGCTACTCTAAGAGGAGTAGAGTAAAAAGGATGGAGACTGCAGAGTTTGGAGTAGTGGACCTGCAAGAAGGAGGAGGAAATGGTACTGGGGTTGGATAAAAAGAGCAGCAAGTAGGAGGGGAGAATACAGAGGTTGAAGGAGGAGACTAACAAGGATTATGAGAGAGTACTGAGGTTGGCGGAGGGGACCAGTAAGAAGGAGAGTACTGAGGTTAGAAAACGATAATAGTGAGGAGTAGGAAGGCATGCCAGGTTTAGAGGAGAACATCAAAGAGTCTTAGAGCGTACTGAGGTTTGAAGAAGAAATCACCAAGAAGGGGGATAACAGCGCGAAGGACAGGTTGACAATGGGAAATTCTCTGGAGGCAGAGAGACAGCCACAACAAGACAGTGTCACTAAGTCAACATCAGTCACACCATTGTCTGAGGGAAGTTGGTGGTGGAATGAGTGTATTTGTTGGAATGGTAGGAAGGTTTGCCAACAGACAACTCGAGCATCAGAGTTGAGGTCTAGAGACACATCGTCAGATGCAGAGGAGGGTAAGAGGGAAACAGCCATAGAAGTATGCCGCTGACACTAGGCAGCACTCTAGACCTGATTCAGCACCCAGTGACCTCACCCTAACATCCGTGAAACATTGTAGAGCTTACAAAAGCAAGGTTTGGTGCTACAGCAGAAGTATTTGTTCTACCAGAGGGATGGTGTCCTCCTGCGGCCCCAAAAAGGCAGTGATCAGAAACGCTGGCTCAGTTAAGCTTTAGAGTCTTTGAATAACAACCCGACGTACCTAGAGTAAGAGTTTGTTGTGAACATGACTGCATTTGATTCTGTCCTGCAGGACTTGGAAGAGAGTCATTTGTATTTTTCCCTCTTTTGGGATCAAAAAGTAGAGGTATTGGAGGAAATCTTTTAGACTTATTATTACCCCATAAGACTAAGAAGATTGGGAGGTTTCTCTGGGGAGAGGCGCAACAAGGGTGGCAGGGAGCAGGTGGGCCCTTACCTTCAAGTCTTGTCAGCGCCCCAGGAAAGGGAACCCGACAGTCTTTTTTCTTGTCCCCTTTTCGTTTGCAGGTAACTAAAATGGAAGGAGTGATATGAGAAAACCCTACTGTAGCAGCAATGGGTGGGGTCATAGGGAGACCTCTCCCATCAAGAATGTGTCTGTTATCCTCACTCCAAATCCATGTTTTCAACACGCCCCCCGCCCCCAAGGAGAGCCCAATTGTCTTGAGAACATAAAGGTCATATTCTTAAACCTTGCCTTGCATGTCTAGGTGTGTTCCCCTTGTTTTTGTGGCAGTAGGGAGACACATTGGTTTTTAAAGTCCCCTCATATTTGGTGAGGAAATCTTCTTTTAAGTGTTTCAAATCATGGGAAGGTCTTTTGAGGGCATGCCGTGGAGTATTCTTGAGTGTTCATGGGCATGGCCCACCTGCAGAGGGTTCCCTCCACCTCCCATGGTGACTTTGTGGCTTCATCAGTTGTATTCAAGTGTTCCTCTCACGCTCACACAGAAGAGAGAGGGAAGGTGCCACTGGTACTGAAGAAATGACTTTTCCCTTATGAAATTGAATAGGTCTTGAATGCGCAGCTCACTTCAGGATTCCCCATGCATCGATCAGACTTACTCTGCTTGGGTAGAGATCTGGCAGGTAGTAGGGGTTTGTTTAGGCTGTTCTGTATGCTGCGGCAAACCCCCACATTAGCCATGCCACCATTTACTACAAGCAATTAATTCTATCCAAACCCATAGACTGTGCCTTCTCCTCTGTGACTAGAGGGGAACCTAGACACTACTTCACCCTTGTATGATACTACCATCTCCTCCACCTGAGGCCTGTGAGTAGCACCATAACTTGATCCGCCATCACTGCACTGGGATTGACAGAAGAGGCTCAAGTGAGGAAGCCTCAGACATTGAGTAACAAGCTCAACCCCCAAATGTCCATGGAAGGTCTGGAAGCCTCTGACCCACAAGGACAACCTTTCTAATGAGTACTCACCAAATGCTTCAAAGTTTCCACAGAACACACCTGCACCTCTAACCACCAACAACATCAACTGTTAATGCATAGGCATTTAGGAATCAGTACCTTTTTCATTCTCTGTGAACTCCCCACACTCTTCTCCCTCCATTTGCCACTATCAAGAAAGTAGCCTGCAGGCTTAGCTGTGAAGGGCACCGGATCCCATTCTACCCTCATGCTGATTTCAAGCGATTTTTGATGTCACTGTAGTGCTTTACAAAACATAAACACATTAAATTTGCCAATAGTAGACAGAATTTCATGCAATAACTTTATGGCAAACATCAATAGAACCCTCCCAAAATCACCGAGCTTCTTCTATGGAAGAAGATTATTTGCAATTGAAAAAAATGTGTTTTCCCATCAAATGCAAATCTGTGCTTAGCGAAGAAAACCTACCTTCCAAAACACATGTGTGGCAGCAGCTTACAAAAAATGTCCCACAATCAGTGAATTGATATTCTTATGCAATTTATTAAAGTTGTATCGACATCTTGATGAGATATTGACACCAACGGTTATAAGAATACTGGTTGTGGCATGAAATAAATATCGAAAAATTGAATCTGATGGTGACGTGTGCCTCCAGCGGCTGAGGCTTTCTGTACAAACTGTAGGACGTTGGGCATCACGAAACCAAAGCTTATTCCGAAAGTAACCACTTGCGGATGCGTCACACAATATTAAAATACGAGCATCCGTGCACCGATGCCATGGCAGCACACAAGGCATCGCTTCCGGTAATGACCTCTTAGCCTCTGTTGGGCTTGTGTAGTTGTTGCTTTGAGAAGTGTTCAAGGAAAAAGAAGAGTGATCCTTCCACGGTTTGTCCAGCGTTCAATCTACCTTTGGCTTCTCTTGCCCTTCTTCCATTCCTGCAATGAAAAAAAGGTTAATAAGCACTTCTCCTTGTTATCTCTTTAGGTAAGTCGTCTCAAGATGAAATAGCAACATCATGCCTTGATGTTCGGTCTGAGACACAGTGGACTAGTGCTTCCAATGCAGTGACATGTCTTAGAACTCATGGTCACAGGTCCACATCTAGCAGAGCCCACCCACCATTGGTCCTTTTGAGATCAATAAAATGAGTACTGTGGAGCTGAGGGGAATTTGTGGTCTACAAATATATGTCATGCTATGTTATGTAACATTAAAGTGACACTGGGTGTTCAATTAAGCAGTGAACAAAGTACGTTTTTAGAATGTAACCTAATAAAACCTAGGTAGAAAAGGCGTTGCTAAATAATCAGGTCTAACAAAGCTCATATTCAGTCACTGGGTTTACTGACATGGACACAATGGCCCGACACTGAAGGACAACCAAGTTATACTATTGAGAGTGTCGGAGCACAGTCTGACCCTAGAAAGTCGAACTGAAGACAGGATTCCTGGGTTTAAGACAGTTTAATCTATTGGCACAGTTCACAGTATGTGAAGGTCTTACTTGTTCAAGTGAGACCAGAGCTGCACGTGTTAACTGTAATCTCTGACTAAGCACCACACATTGTCCTGCGTGGGATGTGCACTTCCAAACCCCACCTATTAAAGGCAGGCATTAGTAATATGGAGACATGTGCAGGACATTTATGGATCCTTTGGCTAATGCAGCATATGGAAATTGACATGCATAGCCAAAATTATTTGGACAATCTGCAATGAAAAGTCCTTCTGAGCCCAAAATACTTTCTTGAACAATGGCATAAGACGGTTCCAAATACCCACTGGGTTTGTCCTGTTGTCCAGCAGTGCTATCTGGCTTCATGTTTACAAATATACCGATGATGGTCTTCAACAACATCAATACAACTTTGAGAAGACAAAAACCCAATATTTGGTTGGAAGACACTGCCAATTAAAAAAGAGAGGATGAAGGGAAACTCAAACAATTCACAAGAATCACAAGGCAGGTTCCATGGCTGCTTCCTTAATTTACCACCCTTAATACATCACCCTTGCAGGATGTGGAGATTAATGATGTGAAAGAGAATTATGGAACTGCTCAACAACTGTAGGGTGATCTGTCGAATGTGGACAACTATAGCTGTATCTACAGATATATTCTATGTATAATTTACATCACTTAGACAAGGAGCCTGCACTGTTGACTTTAAATATTTAATTTCATGAGCAATCGACAGTACAGGTATGCTTAGGCCCTAAGGTGGTACTTTCAGATGACATTACCACAGGTAGGGTCTCGAAGTAGGGTTGTGCTTTGGCTCCTTTGCTCTTTAATTTATATCTGGCAAGCTTGCTAGAATATTTAAGCCAGTTTAGAACATTTCCCCCTAAATTAGGTGTAAAGTTCTTACAATGGTTAGTTCATGCTGTCAATATCATCTTCCAAGACACAGCATAGATAGGTGTGAAAACAATGTTATTCACATTGCAGACATTTGTGGAAATAACGCTCTTAAGGTTAACATTATTTAAGCTAAAGTCATGAGATATTCACATTTTCATTGTAAAATATCATATAATGTATTCTTATACCGTTAAACAATAGAGGTGGTGACTAGGTGTAAGTATGTTGGGATTGCCTATAATAAAAATATGACTCAGATTTAACATCAGAAGGCAGCCATCTTTAAAGCTGCTCAGATAATGAATTATCTTATTTTTCACAAAACTCATGGAGGTATACCATTCAACCTCCTCCGTGTAGCGGATGAAACAATGCTGATTGTACTTTATGTTGCAAAACTATGGCCATATACATGTTGTGAATACTCAAGTGTACACTATGCTGACATGCTTTGGATTGGAGCCTGGACACCCCAAATTAACCTGTATTTGCAGAACTGGTGATTGTATCGAATGTATGTGATTACTGCGCCGCCCATAATGTCGACAATTAAATTGCCAACACCCATTATGGCACAGTGATCACATAGATCACTGTGCTCAGCTTCCACCGCAACCACCTCCCCCACCCACTTACCTTTTTGGCGGCACACCGTGAAGTGTCCTTCCACCTCTCCCCTGACCATGCAGTGTCAGTTCTCGCCCACTAACGTGGGGCTAAACTGGCGTTGCAGGGTCCTTTTATTTCTTTTTTTTTCCTTTATTGTCCCCTGCTCCCATCTAATGGAAGCGGGGGACCCCCCTGAAATCCCGACCCCCACTACACAGACAAAAGGTAGTGGTACACACCCCCACATCCCTCACTCCCATTAGTCGGTATAGTGAGGGTTGGCATTTCATTACTGTGCAAAGGCGCAGTAATGAAATGGTCTTAATTCGGGGGACAAAATGTTGGTATCGTTCCATTGTATCCTGATACACACAGCTAAGACTAGGACCCTGACATTTGTTGCCAATATCTTAACAACAAAGAGAAATAAAAATGTACCACTTTTCAAGTTTGGATTTAGTAATAAACTACGATCATTTTTTTTACCACGTAGACTGGCTGTGCCCCTGGCTTTGTTCTTGTTTGTGCAAAAATGGCACTCATGTACTGAAAGTTCTGCTCTAGATAAACCTAGATTACTGCTAATGAGAAGGGTTTTGCACAATTATGAAAACTCACACATATTGGATTAGGATTTTTGTGTGGAATAGACTTTTATGATGTTTTAAGATTATGAGACAGCTTATTGTCTCCCCTAAATGGATAATGAATGGATATAATTAGGAATTATATTTTATTTATTGTCTTATGGTGAAATTTAATGTGATTAATTGATTTTATATAACTATGTTATGGTGTTGATGGTGTATGGAAACCAATACAATACCTTCTTAATAAAAAAGATATATAGGCAAATGACATAGACCTAGACCAACATGCTGAAATGTCACTTAAAAACAATTTGCTTTAATCAGTGTTGCAGAACTAATTCTTGAAATTCAGTACCCGGTCTTTGACTTTTCCACATGAAACAATATTCCATATGACCTCATGTGACAAACACAAAGGGCTGAACTTCACCTCAACCTCACTTCTACATTTCAGGAAGAAGTTCAAGACCCACCTCTTCAAGGAATTGCTCCTTCCTAACAGATAGGTGCAAACCCTCTGCCTAACATGAGACTGGGAGATCTTCTCCCCCCTGTTTCCTCCCCTAGGTGCTTGTCGATCCCTTGCTGCCAATGCATCACCCCCTCCCCTCATTAGCTCCTCGCTCCCTTCCATCTCTACTTTCTTCACTGTGTCCTTCCCCTGTGACTTGTCGGGTGCTCCATTGCTTTCCAGAGCTTGGTCTGCACTGAATAAATACATGATAGTCATCTTACCTGACAGATTATCACATTCACAAAATAGGTCTTCTCTTTCTTATAATTGCATATGAGGTAGCTAATGGTAGTTAGTTAAAACAAAACCGTGCCATTAATATCCCGGCTCTTGGGCTAGCAACAAAATGAGAGCTGTACAGGGAGTTAACATTTTGATACTCCCTTATTGAATACTTAGGATGCTCAGTTTGCAGTATTTCCTTTTCATAAGGAATACAATTATTTTGTTTAACCACAGGGTAATATCTGTCTTAGTCAGTAGAGTATGGTTAGCAAATTGGTTCAGCAGATTCAAAGACATTTATGACTGCTTTATGTGTTTTAGCCAATGATATTTAGTCAACAAAATCTAGGAGGTCCTCTAATGCAAGTGTTGCTTGTACCACGATTCCATTGCACGGTAACAAGAGCCACAAAACTAAGCAAACACACTGCAATTCAAATGTTATGGGTGTCAAACCAGCTTCAAAATAAACAAGTTCATTTCCTGTACTGTGCGTTACTTAAGGCATTTTTAGGAATCTCCTTTATGACCTCAGGGGAAATGGGGTTCAGGGATTCTTTTGTCCATAAACCTGCCACATAGCTTGCTATTCCACCAGGTTTAACTTGATAATTTGTTATTGTTGGATGGAGAGCATTCGCTCTGTGATTGGCTGAAAACCATCAAATCCCTGCATTCGCTTGTCTCATATGGACAGAAACCTTTTCAGCTTGGGGAGACCACAATGCCTTGGATCAGCACTGTGTCCCCAAGCGATCAAAATGTTCAGTTTCATACATCAATACACCATCTGTATGGAATCTTGACAATTTCTCAATGCCCCACTGGGATTTGGCAACATTCATTTGCATATGGCGAGCAGCCATGAATTCCTGAGGACGGTTCAATGCTGGTGGCATTACATATAGAGGTATGTCTTGCCATTAGCACCACATCATCAACGAATGCGAAGTAAAGGATCAGGCTAGCTTTCATCATTGGGGCATCACCTGTTAATTTAGTAAAACAGGATTCACGGCCATTCAGATATAAATCAAACAAAAAAAGTGCTATGACACATTCTTGATGCACACCTTTTTGTATTGGGAATGATGTGTGGTTTATTCACCGGATCTACCATAGGTGACTCAGGTTTTATAAAGCTGGGTCACTTTACTTAGTAGATTTTCCTCCACACCCATGGAAGGCAACACCTTTCATAGTTCAGACTTGTTAACCTTGCCAACAACTGCTGACAGGCCCAGGAAGACCAGGCAGATGTTTCCTCCTTTGACCATATATATTGTGCCAATCAGCAATGACAAAAGAAGGCACTGTTCAGTTATTCCAACAGCAGGTCTGAAACTGTACTGTTTGTCCAAAGGAATGAACTCATTTTCAACCCACGACTGCAAACCTACCAGGATAGACTTTCCCAGGATTTTGAGTGAAACAGCACTCAAGGAAATTGGCAGATAACATTTATAATCTTGTGTTTTTGATTTTTTTTAAACTTGGAATAATTGAGCTTGTTCACCAGGAAACAGGAGGAATTCGAATTATTATAACACAATGTATTATATTTAGTAAAAGAGGGGACACACGATCTGGTTGTGTTTATAATTATCTCCAGGGACACCACCCGGGCCTGGTGGCTACCCCCAATGGGGATCTTTAATATTGAGTTTAATTTCCTCTAATGTTACGTCATGTGCCAATTGTTCTAAACTTGCATAACAATAATCTATCAATTGAATGCATGAAATTCCATCTAGCTACATATTATTCAAATGTTCAAAGTGTTCATGACCTGTAATATGTGAATTTGATGCATCATTACCTAAGCTGTTTTATCTGAATTTGCCCTAATTACCAAAAATTCGGTGGCCTCTCCACTACCGAAGTATTTCAAAATTCGATACCAAGAAGCTTTGCTCTATTCAAGTTATCTCTGTGAGTACGACACAAACCCTCGCGCATAGCCTCAGTTGTGGTATTACTTCTCAGAATACACAGTTAATCATTCCTAGAGTCTCTTTAATCTTTATCTTGCCGGGTATGTTTTATATTAGATTTTTTTAACAGGTTTTGTCAAGATTAATTTAATTATATAATGAAGTCAATTGAAAGCCCTGACTTTGGTACTAGGCTCTATATCCATTATCGGACAATCATGTAATAATTCTCAGCCTCTCATACTCTAGAAGTCAACATCCTGTCGGAATGATCTCATGTCCATGTAATTCAACGTCTATGATTTGTGCGCACCGTCCTATTAACAGGCGCATCCTGAACATCCCTTACATTGGATAAGACTTGAAATCCCAATAATATGTGGGCACCAAAATATCCCATCTCTCTAATGATTGTTATACTAGAATATGAAACACTTTCTTTGTGCGTGCTGGCCCATATATGTTACCTTCACTTTTCAAAAATAATAAACTTGATCACCGTTAAAAAAAACACATTCCAGCAATCGTTGACTTGTTGATGAGTTTGGGCATAATTTCAGATCAGAAGAATCAGAAGAACATCAGTAATTTCTTCACATGTGGACAAAACACTAGAAAAGTCGAGCATCCTACCGGATGTGGAGGACGGCGATAACACAATGGTGGCATACTGCATTGCATAGAGAAACCATTCAGGTAGCTTTGGTATCCACACAGAAAATAAGCTTCCCACAATTGCCATTTTTTGTTTACTGCATTATGCATTGGCATGTTCCCTTTCTAGGTGTTTCCATGTCTGATTGATAGTTATTGGATTTTCCTGTCACGCTCATTGGTATACTAATTCAGTCTACTAAATATGACGTATGTATTTCTTTGTTTATACGTTTCCATGTATCCATAAATATAAAAGGTTTAAGACTGATGTGCAAAATGATTACAAATGCACACTTTACCACTAGATGACAGTACAGTCCAACAGGTTGTGGCACCATTGAAAGTGGAAACTACAAAAGATGGCAGTGCATTTAAAAGCACAAACAGACATGGCATGGGATCTGCTCGAGGGGCACTTGTTAAACCGGAAAGAGTTTTTAAATACAAATATTCTAATTTAAAAAAAAGCCTTGTTTACAATTCATCATGTTGAAGAATCATCTCATACACGACTAAAACACATGGCGTTTTTCTAGAAGCACCTTATAAATATTACAATCCTCTGCCTGCCCATCACCAGTTGCTCTTTCTTCACCCATTCTTGTACACTTGGCATTTGAAAATCAAAACTGATGCTATGGATACCTTTGGTCTATGGCGATTCTCCTTTTTTTATCCCACCTCAGGTCTCTGCCATTGCCTACTTTCACAAAGGAGTCGACAGAACACACAGACAACAGTAGTAAAGTTCACTGTTTTATTAAGGACAAGGGAAGGAGAGCTATTCCTGCCAGAGTAGGGAGAACCAAAGAGGGAGGCTCATACGGTCATACATAATGTGGGGATAGGTCAAACAATATGGTGTGACCACTCATCTAGAAGGACAAATGCCCCCGAGTCCAAAAGTTCAGGATCTCTTCTAGAAAGGAAGGTCCTGTGTGGTGCCACACAGCAAATTATCCAGCAAAGTAACTCACAGTGTCAGGGAACTATTGTGTCCCTGTGCAGATCTTTAGGAATGGTATGGTCAGATGATGTCCAGAGGTTTTTGGACCTCTAGCATCAATAGAAGTATGCAGTGAGCAGTTCCCCCTCCCACCCTTGTTGTCTCCTTGACTTGCCTGATGCAACCAGAATACATTGGGTAGGTTTTCACTCCACTACGTGTGTCCTTTTGCATACTATTTCCCCCCTCCCCACTAGATGGGCATGGCATTAACTTTAGGGTATTTGGCTTAGTTGGATGGCCTGCTTTCTGCCACCCTAGTCTAAACCCCACCCTGTTTTCGGTCTCCTGTTGTTTCCATGCAGTAAATTACTTCGATGTAATTTACTTCATGGATACTGCTTCGAAAATACTTCAAATTGTATATTTATTTGTGGGGTAAAGTGTTAAAGAGAGACAGGAAGGGTTTGGGGTGGAGGTGGTAGTGAAGAGGAAGGGTGTATGGGGAACAGTGTATTTTCGAAGTAATTTCAACAAAGTAAATTACATCAAAGTAATTTAATTTGTTAAAATGACATGGAAACCTGTCTTTATGGCGCAGTTTACATGGTCCAGTGGATATTGCGGCCGACTCGCTCTGCTGACCTTAGTGGATAGAGCACCCCTAACTCACTTCAGCAACCTTTCTTCCACTCTCTGTCTGGCTCTAACCAGCTTCTGTCCGCATTTCCTTAATAGGCCTCCTACCTCTGTCTGGATTCTCACTATAGGCCTTAGATCATTGAGACATCCTGGAGTTTACCGCCTTCTGGTCATTGGTCTTGGCACCAGGTGAAGCCACTCTTGCTCTTACTTCTGATCCCGCTCCTGCTCTTGCCCCTACATCTCCTTTGACTCCTGCTCTCTCAACTGCTCTACCACCTGATTTGTTTCATGTTTATAGTCCTGCTTCTTGGCTTCCTCCTGCTTTCATTCTCTCCACACTTGAATTCTCTCCTCTACCCAGACAACTAGTGGGGTGCTGCTGTCTCTTACAGTGTGGATGATAAGGTGATTGGGGCAATTATGGCTCAGATAGTTTACCTTGTTACTTCGTGAGTTCTTCTAGCCCTGATTGTGCTAGGGCACAGGCATGCATATGCTCTCCTGGTCGATAGACCCCCCTTCTTATCTCCAGGTGAAGGCCATTTTGGGATGCAGAGGTCTGCCATATTAGAATCAGGCAGGATGGTCATGACGATGTCCCAGGGTGGCATTTCACCTGTCAAGTTCATTGGGATGTGGGTCACCTCTCTCTAATCATGTTCATCTCATAGAACATTGACGTTTGTGGTCATGTGCCAGGCGAACATGACTGGTTCCTCTCTGTCTTGAATATTTTTCTGTGAAATCTGTTCCACAATCATGGACCCACACATCCCATTCAAGCTCGGTAGCATGTGCTTCTTTCTCTCTTCAACTGCCTGTGGATGTATATATGTATTTATATTCCATCCATGGAGTCCATCCTGGATGACTGTATTGGGCACATGCTGACTGGGGGATCCATCACTTAGCGCCTCAAGGGCCCTCTTCATGGCAACGGTGGCCTGCATTGCCCTGAGAGTTTCCCATTCTCCCTTTTCATTTAAAGCCACTGTGATCCATCCCAATGAATGGCTGAACTGTTGGCATTAAAATTGTCTACTTCATCTGCCCATCTTTCACTTCTTTTTCACCTTCATGCCCTGCCCATTCTCCAGAGCACAAACATATCTGTCTGGGTTTATCTAATTCTGACTGGCTCTCCATGGTGGGGAGGTCTTTCATGACACCTTCCCTTGTGACTCTC
The DNA here is from genome assembly GCF_040938575.1 of Ambystoma mexicanum. Classification (NCBI taxonomy): domain Eukaryota; kingdom Metazoa; phylum Chordata; class Amphibia; order Caudata; family Ambystomatidae; genus Ambystoma; species Ambystoma mexicanum. The sequence continues at coordinate 1,167,346,879 of NC_090927.1, forward strand.
CAGACGCACCATAACCAACGGGTAAAGAAAGACTAATAGGACTAAACCCATCCATACACCAGTGTCCCTCAAGCTCTCCTTTCTTACTCTTTCATTCCCATTCACCACTCCCTGATTACCCGTTTCCAGTTCAGTTACCATTTTACATATTGTTTGATTATCCAGCCATTTCAGGTAGCCTGCCCAAAATGATTTGAAGACTAACAAGAGGCTAATGATTTTGCTTTAATGATTCTTCCCAATGTATTCAATCACCGCCTCCTCCTGTTTATTAACATTTAATCCTTTGCCTCATCTACATTTGTATAATGGTCATACATCTGGTGGGCCAAGGGCATGGGATATGATGCCTAAAATAAATATAAAATAGACACATCTACTCTATGTGTCCTTCATTAAGTGCTCACACTTTCACATACTGGGGCACAGGACACTCTGATCTTTAACCCCCATTTCATTAGGGGAATGCCCAACAGTGTACCACTTCGAACACGTGTCAAGATGGAGAAGCATCTTCCCCCTTTGCTGACCTGTAACAACGATCTACCTTCAAGAGTAGGCCCTCAGAGCAGCAGGACAGCTTTAAAGGAGACTAAAGTTGGGATGAAAAAAATTAGGCACAATGCCTTTCAAAGCAATGTTGGACAATGCAGGTCATCTTAAAGGAGATGGGATATTTGACAGGAAGCCAGTGAAAGAACAGGGAACAGGGATGGTGTGATTTGTTACAGTTGTTGAAGTTGACGAGCCTTGCTGCTACATTGTGGATGATCTGTAATTGCTTAATATTGTTATCGGGTAGACACAATTAGGTGGCATTACAATAATCTAACTGTTGTGAAGAGACTTGGAAGGTGGAGCCTGGGGATGGAATCATGGGGTGGAGTGTATATAAAGGAACTGAATTCCAGGTTCCAAGGAAGGTGTTTGTGGGACAGAGGTTGGAGCACGGAGGCTGTGCTGGGGGTCGCTTGGATGTATCTTAAGCAATACAGTGGATTGTTGTTACATACCTATCTGTGCCTGCCTTATAATATTGGCGACCCGCTCGTCGACCCCTAATTGCTTTGAGGTGTGCTGTGCCCTTTCCTCCCCCAGATTGCAGTGATCCATGATCTCTCTGGTGATAGAGCGGAGACAGCGTAAGCTCCATATTCGGGTACAGCAAACATGCAAAGACAGCATTTCAGATACTGGGAGGCCTCGTCTCATAAGGCTCAAACCGGCGATGATGCTCCAGAGAGCTGGTGGTGACGCTCCAGGAGAAAAACTTGAGGAAAGAACCCTCGAGCTGCATAACATGCAGCCACCTTGGAAGTAGGGTAAGCAATCTACATTACTCGTGCCCCTCTTCCCAAACACAGTGTTTTGGTGGTGATGTGCACCATTGCTTGACAGCTGGCCTCCTCGTCCCAGTACTTTATAGCCCAAGCACCTGCTACAGTGAAGCCTGGTGATCATTTCTGGGCAAGTGCTCACTCGGTCCAGTACATAAAAGACATAACTCAATGTTATGGCACAATGATGCAGAATTGTGTAGCATCACATAGAATAGTTCTCCAAGCAATAAGAATAGTGAAGAATAGTGAAGCTGAGACGAAGAAGTAGTTATAAAGGTGCCCATTCCGAGACACTGGCCATGCCTCTGGGCTGCCTGGGCCTTCTGTATTCATGGCATATCCTGGTCCTTTCAAAATTAAGTGGAACCAATGTAAGAACGTTTTTCTACACTAGATCAACGCAGCATGTGGGAATTCCTTTTCTACCGACAGTAAGGTATTATTATTGATGAATTTCATAAAATACCAGGGACCCCGTATTTTCTAAAGGCTACCTGAACTAGATGGACTAGGTAGTGGTGATGCGATAAATAATACCCATTTAAACCCAAAGAATAGTACCATTCTAGAATGATACCATTTTGGCGTACGTGTGCAAGAAATTGGAGAGACTGTGAAGGAAAACATTACATCCCTGCCCAACCTAGCCTTGACATGCAGATTTGGTCATTCTCTGGATAAACATATTCAGGATCAATTTATGATTCACTGTAGCAACAATAGTATTAGGGAGGAACTCTGGTTGAAAGATGAACCTAACCTGGATGAAGTGATAGAGGTTGCCAAACGTGTTGAACATTCAATGGCATGTGTTGCCAAGTTGGTCAAGGCAGAAAGTAAGGACAGTAAAACTGAAGTGTTGAAGGTTTCGGAGGAGAGACTAAAGAAGAAACAGAAGGAAAAAGTGTTGAATAAAGGAAGTGGTGAAAAAAAGGGGCACGCACGTAAATAAATTCAAAGGAGCAAGGACTGACTATGCTTTTGGTGGGCCAGTGGGTCACATTTTGCTGAGTCTCCAGTGTGTCCTGTGCAGAAGTAGTGTGTTCCAAGTGCACGAAACTGGGCCACTTTGCTAACTGTTGTTAAAATGTTCAATGAAACCAGACAAAAGTACTTTATCTGACAGAGGAGGCAGAGTGCTCATCTAAGGAAGAAGAGGACTGTCATGTTAAAGTGATTACTGTAAATGTTGTAGAAGGAGTGGACGAAGATAAGTGCGAAGGTCTGTACGCATTGATTCATGTGAATGGAAAGGTTGTGTTCATGAAGGCAGCTTCAGGGGCGAAATTCTCTCTCATGTCAAAGGATGTTTACGAATGGGACATGGGGGGTGATGTGAGAAATTTGTTTGCACCAGATGTAAGTCCAGGTGGGTGTAATCTGGACAAAATTGAATTGTTCGCATATTTTGGTGCCCAATTTAAATTTAATGGAAGAAATGCCCAAGGGAAGGTATATGTGGGAAAGAAGGTTGCAAACTGTTGGGGTGACCAAAAAAGGTTGGGAAGCAGATTGAATACCAACACGGTTGAACACATTTTGCATGTGGGTGGAACAGTATTACGAAACATTTGGAAATGTTTTCACCAAAAGTGTGGGGAAAGTCAAAAATATGAAACACCAGATTATTGTTTTTTTTTTTTAAGTGTGCCTGTGGCTGCCAGGTTGCGTTCTATACCTCTGGTATTGAGAGATGGCGTGAAGGAGGAGCTTGAGAAGTTGTGCAAAATGGGAGCGATTGAAAGAGCTGGAACTGTACAATGGATTTCTCCTTTATTAGTTGTGAAGAAGTCATCTGGAGAACTGCACTTATGTGTTGATCTCTGAGAATTAAATAAGTGTGCAGTGGTAGAACTGCATCCTTTGCCAAACATGAATGAGATGCTTGTCATTTTTGGGAGTGGGATGATGCTTTCAAAATTGGTTATGGCCTCAACATATCATCATATAGATTTGGAATAGGACTGTAGGAAATGCATGGCTTTTATAACTCATAAGGGGATCCCCCAATTTCAGAGGATGCCACTTGGTTTGCTATCAGCATCATCAGACTTTCAAAATGTTTTCGACAAATTGTTCAAAAGGATGAAGGGAGTATTCTGCTTTCAGGATGATGTGTTAATATGCAGAGAAAATAAAGAGGCGCATGATTTGATTCTGAAGTGGGTTCTATGAAAATTGGAACAGAGGCGTGTGACATTGAGAGAGGAGAAGTGTGTGTTTAGAAAGAAAAGTTGGAGTATCTGGGACATTAAGTATCGGCATCTGGGTTGAGACCAAAAAGCGAAATGGTGGATGCGATAAAAAGGGTACAAGTACCAAATTTCAAAGGAGAGCTGCAATCTTGTTTAGGGAGGATCACGTTTAAAAAGAATTAATTCAGAACTTTGCTGATAAAGTCACAGGGATGAGAAAATTACTTAAAATAGGAGAGGAGTCTATATGGAACATGTTTTTTGTCTGCACTCACCCTGCACTTGCCACCAGCTGGCCGTTCTTTTATTTATCTTGTTATTTATTATCCTATGTACTGCGCTTTCACTCCCCTTACCCCCTGCACTTTCCTTTCCCCCCTTTCCCCTGCACTTGCTCAATCTGAATGACACCTAGCCTAGGAAGATCATTGTCTGTCTTCCCTCTGTCGCCCCCTCCCTTGCCTCGTCGCGCCTTGAAACCCTTGTGTATAGGCGCGTTATAAATGTCATATCATAGCCATGGAATGGTTGTATGAAAGGGAGTTCCGTCCAATAAAGGAGGAGATATACTTGGCGAAAGCATTAAAAAGGTTCGACACATTGAGAAGGAGTGTGATCACTGTGGATGCAAGTGATATTGCTATAGGAGCAGTTTTATCCCAGTTAAATAAGGATGGTAGTGAGGTAATTGTGGTGCATGCCTAGAGGTCCAAAAAGAAATTATTCTGTATTGGAGAAAGGGGCTCTAGGATGACATTGAGCTGTGGAGAAATTCCAGAATTTTGTATGGGCTGTGGAATTTGTTATACAGACTGACCAGAAACCCTTAAAAAGTATTTTGAATCAAACGGTTTTAGCAAGGTATCAAGACATGTTGCTACTTGGGTTACCAGAATGCAAAGTCACAAGTTTACAATGGATGTTACTTATGGTCGTGAAAATGTGTTAGATGTCCATTTGTCAAGGGTAGGGAGCCTGGGAGATGGAGAAAGTGTTGTAGAGATCTCTGATATGGTCTTTGTAAACCAGGATGGTATTTTGGGGACGGAGTAGTGATTGGAAACAATGACCACTGGTGACGTATTAGTGTGGGTAATGGGCTATGTGAATTCCGAGTGGTATGTTAAGTGGAGACTAGCAAAGGATGAAAAGTCTTTTCGGGAGGTTTGTGGTGAATTGAGATCTGTGGGAGGATTGTTGTATCATTGGGAACGTATTGTGGTTCCTCTATCTGTCCATAAATATATTGTATATTGCACATGAGGGACATTTAGGTGTGACGAGAACTAAAGCAGTTTTAAGGAGTGAATATTGGTGGCAAGGATTTGATCGAGATGTTGAGAGAAGGCTGGCTGAATGTGTGCGATGTGGAAAAGTGGGAAAGGGGGAGCTAGCCTGTGCTCAACCCATGGTAAAGGTTGATATAGCAGAGAAGGTATGGGATGAATTGTCTATGGATGCTCTAGGTCGTGTGGACATAGGAAGTGGATGAGGATTATACATTATTGTACTAGTGGATTTATTGTCCAGATGGACTGAGTATAAAGTTGTGAGGGAGACCAGTGGAGAAACTGTTGTTGAGTTTTTGTAGGAGATTTTTGAGAGTGCTGAGTAGTATTCTCACAGATAATGGGACACAATTCACTTGTGGTTATTTCCAGGAATATTTGAAGAGATGTGGTATACGGCACAAGAGGACAACATTATATCACCTGGAGAGTAATGGCATGGTAGAGAGGTCAAATAGGTGTATCATGGAGACTATCCAGATGGAGGGGGTATGTGGAAAGGACAGGGAGGTGGCAGTGAAGCACAGAATGTATGCTTTGTGCATGTCACTGCATTTGGCCACTGGAGTTAGTCCTTTCAAATTGTTGGAAGGAAGGCTAATACATAAGTGGTGCCTCCCAGGCTGGGGAGGGCAATGAAATCAGATTGCATGATGGAGGAGTTACGGAAAAAATTGAATAGGAAAAAGGAGGAGTGGGTGAAAAATGAGAATGAGAAGAAAGGGTGGAAGATTGGGGTGGTTCCGTTTGGTGACTGGGTGAAGAATAAGAAGGGTGTGGTGAGAAAGAAAGGTGACTTGTTGTATTCAGAACCCGTCCAGGTGGAGGGTGTAATGAATGGTGCTGTGAGAGTGCGAGGGGGACAGGTGTGGAACATGAATAGGGTTGCAGTGCTGAAAAGAAGGATGTTTTAAGGAAAGAAGATGTGTTGTGAAGAGACTTAGAAGGTGGAACCTGGGGATGGAATTTTTGAGTGGATTGTATCTGAAGGAATTGCATCCCAGGTTCCAAGGAAGTTGGTTGAGGGAGAGAGGTTGGGTGACACTTGCATGTATCCTAAGCAATAAAGCAGATTGTTGCTACGTACCTATATGTGCCTGCTTTATGACAGTAACCTTGATTGATGATTGAACCATGACAGGGATGGCCGAGTGATGGCAGGCAAGAGACAAGAAGAGGAGGACATATTTTAGATTTTGGAGCTGGAACAAGCAAGAGGAGGCTTCCAGGATTCAATGAAACAATGAATAAAGCATGCCGAGTTGTACGGGGAAAGAGAGCTATTTTTCAAGCTTGACCCATAGGTTTTGAACCAGAGGCACTGAAATGTGGGTGGGGCCCACTGTGCCAGCCCAGAAATGGGGACCCCCAGAGCAGGATACTGTTTACAACCAGCATTACCTCCATTTTATGGCTACATTTTAAGCTATTAGTGTCCATCCAACCATGTATGGCTTACACACAGAGCTGACACTTCCGCGCTGGATGGGGTTGGTTGTCCAGCTGTATAGGTTGAAGAAAATCGACAAAAAGACTGGATGAGGTCAGCTAAATGTTTGGCATACAGGTTGAAATGGATAAGGGAACAGGGGTGATCCTATTGGGGCACCAAAAGGAAAGGGACTGGATCTTAGAAGTGAAGTGCAATGGAGCAACAGCCTGAGATCAATCTGAGAGGGTGGAGTGTAGCCACTCTTGTATTGTTCCATGTATTGTATGCAAAACAAGGTGCGCAAGAAGAAAGGAGTGGTTGACAGTATGAAAGGCGGCTGGTGAATACCACATAATGAGGACTCGGCACAGCGACATTCATACAGGGGTCACCAAGAACAATATCTAGAATTGATACTGCGACCAGGGTGAAACCCTGCTTGACGGCAATGGAGTAAGGAATGGTCCTCAGCAAAGGTGCTGAGACTAAAAGTGACATGGCATTCCAGCATCTTGGCCAGTGTTGGGAGAAGAGAAATGGGCAAACATTGACCTGATCAGTAGGGGCTCGAGAAGTCTTTGTATTAAGGGTATGAGGATCTTGTTGTAAAGACATTTGGAACCATACCAGCACAAAGCAAAGGTTTAACAACTGAAGTAGTGTTGGGCCTATGCAGCTGGCGTTGAGTTTAAGGATTTTGGAGTGTATCCGGAGTTGGTGGGGTAAAAAAGATAAGATATAAAATGATCAGGGATAGGTGGGAAGGTGTGGAGTTGGGGAAAGGTGAATGAAGGAATTGTGAGGGTAAAGTCTGGGGCAATAAGGAGGAGCTCATTGATACTTTGAACTTTCTTGAGGAAAAGAAGGAAAATTGTTTGCATAATTCCTGCAAAGTGGGGAAAGATGTTGACGCTGTTGAAGGTGTAAGCTCCTTAAGAAGGAGTAAAACAAAGGTCATTTTGTTTATTCAGAGCAGCTTCAATACGCAGGAGTAGTAAACATTTTTAGCAGGTTTAATCTGTTTTTTATAACTGTGAAGTTGCAGCAGACTAGGAATTATGGTGATGGGGAAGATGTTTAGTCTCCCATGAATTTATTTGTCTTTGGAGGAAGGTTTTTCTAAAGCTAAGGTAGGAGTGAACTATTTAGATGTGAAAGGCCTGGCACCGAGCTGCTAGGTTTTAAAGGGGATGGTGGAATCCAAGGTGGACTTCAACCAGTTATTAACAGTGCCATGAGATGAATCAAGATTAGAGACAAAAATTGCATAAGTGGAGACTTCAAGCACAGATATAAATCTGTCAAGATCAAGTTTCTTCCAGGGTTTGGAGAGAATTTTATTTAGACAAATAGGATATCAAGAGGGGCCTGTTATGTGCAGGGTGGAACGGGAGTGGTTATATGGGAAGAAACGATGTAGGGGAGGTTCGATTTAGACAGAATTACCAAAGATGAGATCCAGTGTATGTCCTGCAATGTGAGAAGTGTTGTAAACAAGGTACTGGAGGCCCCAGATACCGGTGTTATTAAGGAAGGCTACACATATGGGTTATCAGGGCCTTCTAACCACATGTAGAGGTTGCCTTCGCTATTTGCTTCGGTAATGTAAGAACAGATGAGGCAACAAATCCAGGAAAGCAGCGGGGCAGAGGTCATCATACCCAGGTAGGCAAAAGACAAAGAGCAAAGTGAACCTAAAACTTGCAATGGTAAATAATCTGTCTGGAATAGATTCACATTTGACAGGGGAGACAAATTAAAGAGAGGTTGAGTCAAAGGGCTGTTATAGATTATAGTGACACCGCCTCCACACTTATCCTTACACATACAATTAAGTAGTTTACATCGGTGGTGTTGAGGCTGCTGTTGCAGGACCTGAGGATGTTAAACAGACGATGTAGAGATCGAGGTCAAGGTCAATAATCAAATCATGAACACCCACTCAGTGTTTTGAAAGGCACCAGCAGTTTAGAAGGAGAGCAGAGATAACAGTGAGGGAAGAAGCAGTTTTGAAAGATAGGACAGGAGGTCCCAGATTAATTTGACCATTGATGAGAGGAACAGCTCTTGCTTTACGTTTAGCAATGCTGTTAGTAAGGATAAGGTAGATGGTGAAAAGACAATGGGGAAAGTCGAGTGCTGAAGATGGAGGACAACCTGGGGAGAGGGGATGGCTCTGGTGTGTAGATATGACAGAGTGGGGCGATAGAGAGTAAACAGAGTTTGGCATGAAGGCTGCCCTGTGTCCATTAAAGACATCCACAATCATAGATGGGCTACCCTGTGCTCCTTTGGTGTGCAAACAGCGCAACTACTCAGCCCATCTGCTGCGCCAATGCCCTGAACCTCCACACGTTAGGCCAGCCGGTGAGGGTGGCTGACACCCGCAGCCAATCCTTGAAGAGAACTGAGGACTAGCTGTGGGGAATCAGAAAATTGTATCCGTGGTGGAATGGTCAAAAGCTAATTTAATCATGTAGGGCTAAGGCAAGTGCCCAACCCCAATGGGGCAAAACCAGGATGACACAAAAGAAAATTGAAATAAGTCACCCAAATAAGAACCGGGCGCAGGCATCTCATGCACCCACAGCGCAACTATAAGGAACATGATTCCATTTCATTCCGGGCCCTGTATTCTTTTGTTTATGGCTTGAAGTCACATTACCACCTGTGGCAGGGTTGTCAACCAATCAGGTTTCTTGGATTGCAGGTTGAATTCCACGATCTCAGGCTGCATTTCAAGCAACCTGTTGGCTTGCTCCCTGGCCCCGCCACCTTCCCCACACCTTCCTCTGCCCTATGGTCACTGTTCCCTACCCCACTCAACTTATTTTGATATGATAGGTTATTTATAACGCGCGGACCCAGGGATCGAACCTGTGGTGCTCTGTGTTGTCTTGCTTCCAAGGCGAGCATGTTGCCCCTGAGCTATCCTCCCGAATGACAATTCACCTCTGTTCCAACCTCCTGGGCCACCATGGAAATGGAATAGGGTCTCTCCATGGAGCCCCATCTTCCACCTCCATGGTGGCCATCTAAGGTATGTTTTTGTGCATCGTATGCATTCCTACAAAATACATTGCTGTGAGCACCGGAAACCCGGGATGCTAATAGCAATAACATCCGACCGGGGACCAGATCCCATCGTTAAGGCCCTCACATTTAACATGGGCCTCGGGCCATTGCCACCCGATCGGCCCTCTGGATGGGGTGTTATTGCTTAATAAATAGTCTGGCCAAATCACAGGGAGTTCACACTGGACAGCAGAAAATAGGGTACTAACCTATTTGATTGCTTATAATCGATCGAATGGTACATTTGACCGAATTCAGCCAGTATCATTCCATCGATTATAAAACATACCAAACCTGTTGAGTGAGCGTTTGCGGGGTTGTCCCCCGCTGCCCATATTAAGTATTTTTGGCCTTGGTGGTTCTGGGGGTGGCCCCTCGGGAGGCGGGGGAAATACAAAAAGGGAGAAAGAAGAAAAAGGGACCCTGCTGCATCGGATGTGATCCGTGTTAGAGGGATGGATCTGACGTGACGCCCCGGTGTTGCAGGGGACCTGGATGCGAGCAAGCAGGTAAGTAGGGGAGGGGGGTGAGGGTGGGTGCATTTGGGTTAAATGTGAACAGGGATTGGGGTTGTTTCTTCGTCTGATAATTGTTCGAATGTGAACAGATTTATTTTGAAAAGTACGCCGCGAACAATTATCAGATGAACAAACAACCCCAAACCGAAAATATAACTGTGGGCCTGTACTAGAATTAAACCCGATCAGGCTCCTTGAGGCAAATTAAGAATCTCCATGATGTACTCAGTCTACGTCATCCGGCCCCAGCCCTCTGTGCAGTGCTCTCCCAGTGGCCCTATCCATCATTCGGCAACGAGTCATGCAGAACATTGTTTTCTTCACACATTTAGAGGGGGAAACATTGTACATCTGCCAAGTAAAATCAGAACATTGTGCTTGGATCCTGAAGCCAGCAATTCTCTCTTGAGTCAATCAGGAATCGCTCATGCATGACAACCAACTGACCAGCTTCACACGCGTGTGGCAGTGAGAACTCCTCACATTGTCCCAGTGATTTAAGTCCCAGTAACCAGGTCCAGCCAGCTTTGAAAAAAGTGGATTTTTACATGTGCTGTGTTTTTTTCAAAAGCAAGGGTCGCCCTGGATGCTCTATAAGAGCCTGTCCTGTAGCCGAATTGTAATGTGGGCACGCGGCGCAGTGTTGGCAGACGCTTGTAGACGCCTACGTGTACATTACAAACAGCATCATGATTGAAAGGTTTTGTTGGAGTAAATTAAAAGCACTTTGGACACGATAATGTTCACATAAACTATGTGATGGCTGGAATGGTAAATGGTGTTTCTGGGTTTTTTGTTAATTTACCATGTCGTGTAAAATTCTGTCAACATTGGTGGTTAATATACTTGCGAGTGACAGTGAATCGACGTGTGCTTCTGTCTTGAGAATAATAAGACCAACCACACGCAATGTACTGGTGGCAGTTATTTCATTGAAGACTATTCACCACCCACATTTTGCAGTGCAGAATGTTCATCACCAATATAATTTATTTTGTTTTTAAATGTACAGATAGGAAGTTTGGGGGGGGCTAACATGTTAATGGGGTGGGGTGTGAGGTTGGGCGATAATGGGAGGCTGCTGGGGCATTCCTCCACGTTTTACTGCTCCTCTGTATATAAAAACGGTGGACATTTAAAAATGAAACAATGGCGGATGAAACCATCAGCGGTAAAAACACATGGAACCGATTTATTTGATCCTCAGAACACTACAGTGATTCGAATTACACAGTAAAACAAACTACAAAAACACATGAACCTGACACCCTCAATTTTTAGTTTGGGCTATTAGGGTACACTGAAAGCGATACCTTTAGGCCAAAACTATTGTAATTAAAATAAGAGCTTTAACACATGAGCTTCATATATGGGCTTTCAATGAGGGTCTCGAATGCTTTTCAAATGGAGATGACATATGAGGAGGGAATCCCTCCCATTCACTGCCCCTAGCCATGCCAATCTCTATAGCTAATCCCACCCATTCCTGCCCATCTCAGAACTCTTTGAGCTCTTCCATGGAGGCAGCCATCATGGATGACTGTCTCTAAGGAAGCTCTCTGGATACAAGTCCAAACTAGCAGCCATCTTTGAATGGGAAAGATACCATGTATCTTCGTCTACTTTTGTTACCCCTAGTATTAATCAGAGTTTGCACAACAATGAACACATTTGTTGATATTGCTGCCGGTCCATGGTAATAACTAAGCACTTCTAGTTTGAATCAGAGTTCGCACAACGATTAATATATTTTTTGTTGATATCGTCGCGGGTCCATGGTAATAACTAAGCACTTATAAAACGTCCTTAGAAACTATTAATTTGGATGCAGCTACGGGGAGACCTTCACTTCAATGCTATGATCGTTCTTTATAGCGTCGCTCTTCTTCTGTACATGTGACGGCGTGTTGTTGCGTCACTCAGAAGTCGCTTTTCACATGGTGTCCTTGGGGAAGATGGCAGCTCTTGGAGCTGGTGCCTCTGTGAGTGCCTTGGAAGAAGCATTCTTTACCAATTATTTTGTTTTGTGGATCCCCGTCGCTCGCCTGGACGTGCGTGCTGAAGTCTGTGTGACCACATTGTCGCCCCGTTTGCCACAGTATCCCAGGCCCTGGTGCCTACTGTAAGCACACCTTCACCTAGGTGCCCCATCTCCTCACTCCTTTCCCCTCACTTGAGGGAGTGACCTCTTCAATTGTTCTGCTCTCAGTTGTAAGGCACCAGGCCGCACACCTCAGTAGCTGTTGAAACATCGAGTTGCTCTGGAGGTGACCCCTCTGGAGGCAGGCTATTGCGCGGATTGGACGTCTCTCTGAGACAGGGGCAGCCCTCTATCGTCAGCAGGGGAGTTGCTAGGTCTGGAAAAGACCCGGGGCTACGCTGATGTCGGAACTGTTGGGACTGGGGGCTAGCTAGCCTTTTGGCTGTTGCTCCTGAGATTCTATCCGGGGCTACAACCAAAAGATCAGGGGCTATAGCCCCTTAGTCCCCCCCTAGCAACGCCCCTGATCGTCAGCAGGCATGCAGGGCATGTCCATCAAGTGTGTGGGCATGGGAGAAGGGTAGGTGAAACGCTCATCTCAACTTTAATGCGAGAGTGGCAGGTGGGGCGGGTGCTGGGAGACAGATTAGGGTTTGGGAGGGGGCTGCTATGTTAATGAAGATACACAGGCGGCCTGACATCTTCAGAGCTGCACCACTGACGATGCACACGTGGTGGAAGCTGTCACAGCTTGGGTCCTCTGTAGCACTGACAGGGTGATGACCAGAAGAGATCACTCTGAAAAAGGTACCCCCAAAAGCTCAGAGTGAGTGCAGGTGGTCTCCTCACTGCTGGGAGGTGATGTTTCGTGATAGGACACGACTTACTGAGCTTAAGAACACAGTCACGCTACTGTACTGCTCAAACGACACCCTCTTGGGGCCCTCTGTCGCACTGGCAAAGCAATGTTAGTGGACGTTCACGCTGCTAGTTTGATATCATTGACAAGGTTGCTTGGCTTCCAGGATTCCCACAGTGCAATTTTGCAATAACTGGGAGGCAGTTAAATAGATTTGGGAGGTCTGGAGTGATTCAGAGATTTCGCAACAAGCATTACATGCGAACAATGTGATGAGCCGGAAATGGACCAATTAAAAGAAATAATAATTGCTTTGCCTTCCCATCTTCCATTGCATTGCCCTGCATGTCCAAGGTGCATACCATAGCCATCATCGCATCCCACGATACCTCCTACCAAGAGTACTACTTTATGGCGCTCTCCATGCACACTCAACCCCATGTTGTAGTACAACATTTATTTCACTTCTCTAAGTTGAGGGCACCATTGCTCACAAGTGACATTGCCATAAGCAACCTAAGGGTAATGTAATCCCCCGGCATGTGAAATGGTTAATATTATTGTTATATACACTGTAACATTCTAGTTTATTAAACCATGTATGCTTGAGGTTGTTGTATAGAGCACACCAAACTGTCAGCATAGGTATCCTTATCATGAAAGTTACACCGCCCGACCTGAATGGGCTCTCTCTGCCAAGCACCAGTATAAAAGTTCAGAGAGTGGAACTGCCCCAAACACCCTCTTGCAGATACACCGCATAAAGCGAATACAATTAAGCTGTATAAGAACAAGGCTTTAAGCGGGCCAGATCCAAGCCCCAGGAATGAGAAGTGCTCAAATAATACTGGGGGCAAGGAAAGGGGTGGTTTCACCTCAGGGTAGAGGTGGGGAGGGAGAAAAAGGACCAAATGTGGTTATTTGGCCCTTTGATGGGGCCTGGAGACCCCAATTTCAGTCAGATCATTTTCATCTTACAGCAGGAATCCTGGAGAATTCCTGTGAAAAAATCCCTTCATGTCATCATTTAAAAAAGTGTGTCACAGGCGTTGGGATGGTTCCCCGGTATGCCAGAGGTTGTCTGGGGGTCCGTCCAACTCCCAAGGGCCCCACACCCTTCCCCTGAATAAATGGAGGACTCAGCCAACGGCAAATTAGAACTGTAGTTTATTACAAAAAGCCAACAGGAATCATACAAGGCAATCAGGATTCTCCAGTACATCTCAACCTTACAATGCGTGCTCCCCAGTTTTGTTGTGACATGGTGTCATCACCTGGGCCCTTTCCCGAAAACCTATGCCCCTGCTTATTGGGTTCCCGGGAGTGGTAACCCCTATGGATAACACATATAGAGGTTATTCTACTGGTCCTCGCATGTCAGGTGGCGGGCCTGCCCGTCCCCAAGAAACTATCTTTTACATTGTTGCAGAGTAGTGGGCTTACCATTGGTTCTTGCCCCTTGCCACCCACCCCTGAATTTCTGTCTCATGATTGGCTGGAGTTGATCTGCCAAGGCCTGGGATCTGACTCGGTTCTCAGCTCTCTGTGCACCTCTTCAAGGTGATGTGAAACGACTATTGAGTGTCTAAATTGTATCTGGCAGTATATCACCTTTGCCTATGAGAGTGCGTCTCCTCATTGCATCACTTGTTTCACCTTCCGTCTGGGCTGCTGGTAACGGCTTGCTTTCCCATCAGGGGTGAATGCCCATTGTCTAGTTAGGTTGCATCAGGTGCTTGTGGACCACAAAATCGAGCTCTTGGGTCTGCAATTCTGAGGATTGATTACATTTTTATGCAGCTGGTCCCTTGTTGTCTATAGTTTGGAATGTGACTGTTTATCTCTGACCTTGGCAGTGAGCTCGGTCTGCGTTTATTGCCGTCCGAGCCTGCTCCTTCTGTCTTCGTTCTGTGGCTTGAGGGCTTCTGAAATTTAACTCAGGCTTATAACGTGATTTCTACATGTTTGTGTTATGCTAGGTTTCCTATAGATTAGTCAGATGTGGTCTTACCAGGCTATACTATACTCCTGGGTTAGTTGCAATAAGCATCTGCAAGCTTGCTCATGATCTCTTGTTGCCTTGAGTTTCTACGTTACTGCATTTGGCTAATGAGAAAAATAATAAAAGCTTTGACAGTATTTATTGTATCTGTCCTCTATCTATAGGACTGTGAAAGCATGTTCTTCGTTTATGCAAATGTGTGTTTGTGTAATGCGGCGCGGGGCTGTGAGTGTGCTTCATGACTAATGTTGCTGTCGTAGGGTCACTAGTGACCTCAGCATGGTGGCTTCTTAGCGCTTAATCGAGGCAGTCCATTAGGATATTTCCATCCACAATCTCTGTTGAGTCCCCTGTGCCTGAAAAGATATGTACTAGATTAGGTCTGAATGGCTGACTTAGGGCATACCTTTCTGTGTACATGCCAGCCATTGGTGCACTTGGTGTTTGTCCAAAATAAGATGGGTGACGTTGAGCGTTCCTGGCTCTTCGTCCTGTCATGTTCATGGGGGTGAGGAGGGGCATTCCTGGGACCATCTCTTCACAGGAAAGAGTGGGGAAAAGAGAATAATACCTCTCAAACTCAAACTCAACAATTCATGCAGCCATCCAACGATCAATCACCTGTTAATTCACCAATCCATACATCCAACATCCATCACTCACCCAATTGCCAATCCATTCCTAACTAATGCTCTGTCACTCACCAAACCATGTAACCATCTATTCAACATCTATCCTCTCACTCTCCATGTATCCATACCCCACTCTCTTTTTCCCTCACACACCAGTATACCCCTCCAACAAGTATCCTGTCACTCACTCTGCTTTATTATTGCCCCATGTCTCTGTATGCTTTCAAGGCAACAATGAACCGGGGCAGGAAATAAGGCTGTTCTTTATCCAGCCAGACCCTCCCACCACCGCCACGCTATCCTTTACCTATCCTGATCTCCCTACCCTATTCTGAAAACAAATGGTAACTTCTTTTCACTGCCTCCCTTTTGACTTTCTTGGTTATAGTGCCCCCCACCCACCAGACCCTTTGGGCATGGCTAGCACTGCATGGAGTTTAAATATATTCTTTAAATTATCTTGTTGCTCCTTTTGTAGAAGTTTGTCATCTTCAGATCCTAAAAAAACAAGAGGTACTTCATCACTTTTCTTTGTTGGGTGCATGTAAGTATTTGTGTATGTATGTGCTGGTTAGTTTGGGCTATTAGGTGGCACTTGCGACACCTACAAGCTGACACTATTGCTTTAGATTACAGATAGGGGGAAATGGCATATGAGGAGGGACACAGAGCTTGTAGGTGCTGTTTGGTTATTTGCCCACCCATTGACTGCACATGGCCCTGCTAATCCCTATGGCCATTCCACCCAGTTCCTGCCTCTCCACACCCAGAACAGCTCCTTGTGGGTTTTTGAGTGTTAAAATCAAGCCTTACCTTTAACCTTTGCCCTCAAAGTGTCTGCCAGTGTTTTTTCAAAGCAATCTTCTGAAAGTTAATGACTTAATTGGAGCTGTAAACAGCTACTGGTAAAAAAAAATTCTAAACCATGTCTGCCTTCAGCCACTCGATTTATAAGCGCTCTATGTGGCCTTCGCTGAAGTCTTGATAACATTAGGTATTGGCAAATTCAACAGTTTTGGCTTGTGTATAAGTAATAGTCATTTACCAGGCGCTGCTATTAGATGCCCAGGTACTTGCACCATTTTGTACCTGCTACCATCAATGGCCAGTCAATACCATTATGGCTGTGCCTGGCAAGTGCCTTCCCCATCCCTACACAAAAGCTCAAACAATTGGCATTGCCAATGCTTGTTAGTTTGGGCTTGTAGGTGTCTATAAGCCTAAACTATTTCATTAGAGTACAGCTAGGGAGGAATGGCATGTGAGGAGGGACACACAGCTTGTAGGTGTTGTTTGGTCATGTGCCCACCCATTGACTGCCCATGGCCATAATAATCCCTGCAACCCGTAGGTGGGGGGCCCAGAAATAATATGTTTAATCAAGTGAGGCGGGCTCAGCGTGAACAAGTTTGAATACCACTGCTGTAGAGGAAATGAAAAAAAGTATTATTGGGAACCCAACATAAATTTGAGGTTTGAGGGCCACTATTGATTGTCCAGCAAACGTTTGGTCAGGCAAAGTAAGGGACACTGTTTCCCTTTCAAAAAGCAGCTATTACAATAGTCTTTGTGAATGCAATGTAATGCTTAAAGTGTACAATGCTGTTTTACAACACAAATTGTATTTAAACTGGCATCTGTAGATCAGTTGGGCAACTTTCAAACTCCTTGAGCTAGACCATGGTAATGCAACCCATATACTATTTCTAAAATACACAAAACTATAGAGAATGTGGAAGGTCTTTGATTATAAACAGCACGGAATGGTCCCTTTGAACACACTCATGCTTGCTTCTTTTTGCTGCTTGATTCATGAAGATCTAAGAAAGCTCTTGCACTGAAACACCAGGTGTACCTTTGTAAAGTGAAAATGCACTGGGCTGGCTCACCAGTGGACGTTGCTCATTATAGAGCTCATGTTGGCCAAAAGTGTAATTTGGCAGCGTGGAGCCGTTATGTCTTGACATACACGTCATGTTTTTGTCATTTGCACAGTGTAGTGTACGCTGCCTTTTGCTCTGCACTTTTCCACTCAGTCATGCAAAGTGAGTAAACGCTGCGTGGCAGACTCGCATGCCAGCCAACTTTCACTTTTAATTGTGAGTATCTCTTGCCATGCTCCCATGGCAAGCGGCACTCACAATTTCACTCACAATTTCAATTAAACACTGCATGCACTAAATGCAAACATGTCGTTTTGGGGGGAAAACCAGGTATTTTGAAGATTTTAACAACCCTTTTAACACAGTGCATCGTTATAGTGATGCTCAGACATAGCCATGTTTAACAAGTGCTTTATTGCCATTGCAATGTGAATCCTATGTTCTAATATGCATGTCCTAGCTTCAAAGGTTTTACTGCCTGGTACCTAGTTAAGCTCCCTTCCACAGTACCCGCCTCTGACGTGCTTCCCTTTTGGCATACAGAAGTGTGTTTTAGAATGCTCCATTCGTAGGCAAGGTGGATTTACAGACAGAAGTTGTCATGTAGTAAGCGGGCCCGCATGCCCTGAACTGTGTGTGAACTGTAGAAATAGCTTGCACAGCAATACTCAAAAGATATCCCTGTTTTTCTCCCATCCTGATCATGTCTTCCTGAGTGTGAGAACGCATTATTTGCCTTAAACTTACTGTCCTTGTACCTAAAACATTGTTTTTCCTTCATGTCGTGCTATGTCTGAGACCTCTCACTTCATTGGAAGGCATGGGTACACCAGGGACGTCATTTAGGGGTCGCCAGAGGTTGCAACTGCAACGTCTGAGTTCTCCCTTGCGACCTCTGAAATTTTTTTTTTTTTTTTTTTTTTAATGCAAGGTCCTGGGCTGTGGCCAGCACCATGTGGCTCTTTACTTCTGGAGTGGCTAGTTTTCTTGTTCAGGCCCCTTAAAAAAAGCAAAATAAGAAAAGGAGTGCCACAAGTCTAACAATTTCAGCACTGACTCTAAATAAGAAAGAATAGGAATACCAAATAATGTGTCTTTCTGGAATTCTATACAATAATTGCTAGACTCATAAAGGTTTATTCTTGTATGAAAAGTACATCACATTATAGTGATATCGTAACCATATTTTTCATAGTGTAAAATGCTATGTGATGCCACTTCCTGTTTTGTCAATGGGTAAAAGTCCGTATTCCATCGCTTCCCGCGATATCACTTTGCGGTGGGGTCAAATGACATCACTTCCTGTGATGTCATCAGGGGTCAAGGGTCGTGTGATGTCACTTCCGCTACCCCTGGCATTTTGGTGAAATGACGTCCCTGGGGTACTCTCGGGTCTTAAGCAGTGGTCAAACTGTACAAAAAGAAGTAGTGGAGCCATGTTCCCTACTGGCCTGCCTCTACTCCCCACAAACCCCATTGCCACGCCCCTTGCCACGCACAATACAAACACACAAACAAATGCGCCTGCTGTTTAAGTTTAAGGGAACATTCAGTGAAGTGCACTGAAATGCAAGTTTCAACCCCTTCCTGCACTTTTATTTGAAAACGAAACCATTCTGGAACATTTTAATTTTAAAATAAAAGTATAGGAACAGAAAGACTTAATAAAAAAAGTACAGGAGCACCGCTCCCAACCGCTCACGCCCACTGGTCTTAAACCCACTGACTGGAGGAAAGTGGGGTTGCTGCGTTGAGTCTCGTTTGTCATTGGGTTGCTGTTTGTCCTGTGTATGCTGCTGTCATGATTCCTGCCCCCATTTTCCCCAGCCCTCAAAGATGTCAGGCTGGAGCCAGGCCTCGATCACCTACATGGCCATCAAGGGCCTCTCCATCCCTCCAAAGACCCACTTGGAGTCAGACTTGGCGCTTGTGGCACCAGACTCACTCACTCCCATAGGATAACATTGGGGATTGGACTTGTAGTGTATTGATGGGGACAAGATGGATGCCCCCACATATTTCGGTTCCCAGAACTGCATGTGCAGTCTAGACCTTTGGGTGTGGTTCAGCCCAGAGACACCTGGGATACCCAGAGACTATTTAAACCACGCCCAGGCTGAGAAACATGCTTTGTGTTTTCTGCACCTGCAGCATGACACTCACCGTGTTCGGATGGGTCTCCAGGAGGCCTGCATCTTTCTTCTGCGCTCAGCTCCTGCAAGAACAAGAACACCGTTAGGAACAGCCTTACCTTGCGGCGCTTCTGCCCATCATTCTTCGCTTCTTCTGTTCTGCGGGCATCTTCGGCGGTGTCATTCCCATCCCGGCACGCCGCTTCTTAAGGAAAAGGGAAAAGAACAGAAAAAAGGCATTAGTAAGCATTCAGCAAATCTTCGCTTATTTTTAAAGACTGTACGAGCCTCAAACGCTTACCTGAATCCCAGCCGCTCTGGGGGAACTCTGTCTCTGGAACTTCTCATCCATCTGCAAGAGGGAAAAGACACTCCAGGTTAGCGTGGAAACATCTAGAGGCGCTGCATACCGCGCTTACTCACTGCATTTCTTCTTCATAACCGGCATCCACGCTGAAAACGTTGCGGCACCTAAAAGACACAGAAAAAGGAACTCAGTTCAATACAAATACGAAAGGGTTGCATCGCGCATCGTGCATAGCGCTCTCACTCACCTTCAGCGCTACTCATCTCAGCAGCAGGTCGCCATCCCCGAACACCGGCCATCATCTAAGGAAGGAAAGGAACGAAGTTAGAGAACTGTTCAAAAGACTCATTATACTTACCTGTCGGACTCTTGCCAGTGAAGTAACTAGGCAGCAACGAGCCTGCAACTATCAACGCGCCCCTGCGCTGAAAGCAGGACGGAGAGCACACTTTCCAAGAAACAAGGTGAGCTGTGGATCAAAGGGAAGGGTTGGACCCTGGGGAAGAAGGGGTTCAAGCACACAGAGACAATAGGGAGTTAAACTCTACCAATCATGTGTTTCAGGCCCAGTCTCCAGTCGAGTAGACTCCAGGGAAGGGTTTGAGGTCGTAAGAGGTCAGAAGAGGCTGAGTGACGTCCCCGTGGATACCAGGTGAGCGTTACAGAACACAAAGCCTCACATCAAAATCCACCTGGGCGTCATGGAAACATCAGAAACCGACCAGTTAGCCCACATGTTGGGGCAACTACGTTCCGAAGTACATGCAGCCAGGCAGGAGACCAACACCCCGAGGAGAGAGCTGATAGTAGCCAAAGAACGCACTGGTGATTTAAGCCGGCATCTTCTCCAGTCACAAGCAGGACATGCACCATTGCCGGGAAGCGTGCCTTCGATGCCAGCACCATCAGCCAATCCCGTTCAGATAACCCTTCCTGGGGCAGTTCCCTTGGCCCCGCCCGAACTATTTACGGGGGATCCCAAGAGGTTTGCAACGTTCATGAACCAGTGCCGCCTGCACTTCCTTTGTAGACCAGGGACTTTTCCGAATGACCAATCACGGGTCGCTTTTGTGCTATCTTACCTGAGTGGTAGCGCCGCGCACTGGTCTGTACCCTTTGTGGCCCAAGACGATCCTTTGCTGCATGATTTCAGGGGCTTTCAGCAGGAGATGGCAAAGCTGTTCGCCCGTTGTACTCATGGGCAGGCATTAGACAATGAACTTCTGTCCCTACGCAAGGGAATCAAGACCTATTAACATACATAGCCACATTAAATAGACTCGTAGTTGAAGCAGAATGGCCAGTGGAGAAGAGAACCACTTTATTTCATCAGGGGCTGCGGGGGGAGCTCAAGGATGTTCTCCCACAAGTAGTGAACCCCCTGAAAGACTGCTCAGAATTCATTGACCTTGTTGTTCAACTGGATCATAGGTTGCAGGACCGAAGAGCAGATCGAACCAGACCGGACCCTCGCCCTATGTATGTGCGTTCAAAGGACAATATTGCCCGCACAACGGAAGGTTCAGGAGAACCAATGCAAATCAGGGGGGTCAGATCCCCCTTGACTAAAGCGGAAAGGGATAAAAGGAGACAGCAGCAGTTAGGTCTGTACTGTGGAAGGTCAGGTCATTTCCTTAAAGAGTACCCTGTGAAGCCACAGAGGAGGACGGTAGGGGCCATGGACAAGGCAGATACCATCAAGGAATCGGAAAACTCCCCAGCCCGGCAAGTTTAGGGGTCCAATTGTCGAGCGAAGAAAGTGAAGTACAGACCTCCCATTTTGCACTATCTGTGGTCTTGATCAATCACCAACAACCATCTCGGATGCACACAGTAAGAGCGTACATTGACAGTGGAGCCGTTGGGAATTACATCGACCAGGATCTTGCGGCAAAGATGGGGCTTCCGTTATGCCCTAAATCAACCACGACACTGTTACCACTGTCGACGGCACGGAAATAGCTTCTGGTTCAGTATCCCAATGCACTGCAGCTTTAACCCTTCTGTGCCAGGTTGGACACCAAGAATCTATCGTTTACGACCTCATTAAGGCACCACAGTTCCAGTTGATTTTGGGAATGCCATGGTTGGTAGCTCACAATCCTCAAATCGATTGGCAAGCAAAATAATTGGCCTTTCCCGGAACTTGCGCCCACACATGTTATTGCCAAGAGAAACAACCAATAGACACCAGAACCTCCACGCTTGCGACTGTGGCAATCGGCACCCTACCAAGTGAATACCAGGACTTTCAAGATATCTTTCAGAAAGAACAGCCATTAGTCTATGCGGTGGCAGGGTATTAACCCTGCCACCGCATAGACCATACGATTGCCAAATCGACCTGATACCCGGCGCATAAATCCCTTGTGGGTGAATTTACGCACTCACAGAACCAGAAAACCAGCAACTGAAGGCCTATCTTAACCAATACCTGGCCAACGGGTTCATCCGTCCCTCGAAGTCTCCAGCAGCCAGTCCTCTATTCTTCGTTCCGAAAAAGGAGGGGGACTTGAGAACGTCATCGACTATCGCGCACTGAACCAGATTAAAAAAAATGCTACCCCCTGCCACTGATCCCTTAATTTCTTGATCAAGTCAAAGATGCCCAAATCTACACAAAAGTAGACCTGAGGGGGGCATATCACCTTGTTCGCGTAAAACAGGGGGACGAATGGAAAACCACTTTTCGTACCAAATACGGATTGTACGAATATCAAGTAATGCTTTTTGGCCTTTGCAACGCACCTGCAGCATTTCAATACTTCATGAACGATGTCCTACGTGAATTGATTGATGTCTGTGCTCTAGTGTACATCGACGATATTCTAGTATATTCGGCATCAAAGCAGGACCACGTTAAACATGTCCGATCCGTATTGGAGAAACTCTGTCAACACCACCTCTAAGCCAAGCTCGAAAAGTGCTCATTCCACGTCTCTGAGGTGGAATTCCTGGGCTTTATTCTCAGCCTGAATGGAATCCGAATGGATGTACACAAGATAGATGCTATCCTGAACTGGCCATCCCCAAATTCATTCAAGGGGGTTCAAAGTATCCTGGGTGTTACAAACTTCTACCGCCGGTTCATCCCAGGATTTTCGCAAATCATGCATCCCATCACGTCATTGCTAAGGAAAAGCAACAAAAAGTTCCAATGGACAACAGAAGCCGAGGAAGCTTTCCAGGAACTCAAAGCAAGATTCACATCTGCCCCAATCTTGCACCACCCTCGCCCTGATCTCCCATACCTGCTGGAAACGGACGCCTCAAGCATGGCTATGGGAGCCGTCCTCTCACAAAAGGATCCCGAAACGGGCCAGTTACACCCTGTTGCCTTCTGGTTGTGTAAATTCACACCCCCTGAACTCAATTACGCTATCACAGACAAAGAACTCCTGGCCATTAAGTCAGCCTTTAAGGCATGGCGGCAATACCTCTTGGGCGCCAGGCACACAATCACCGTAATAACTGACCACCGGAACCTCCAGTACCTAAAAACAGCAAAGGCCGAATCCTCACGACAACTACGCTGGGCTCTTTTTTTTTGCTGCATATGACTACGTGATTACATTCCGACCAGGGGTGAAAAACGCGAAGGCCGATGCCCTTTCCCATATGGGGGTTGAAGAGCAAGGGTATCAGACCCCTGACCCAATGGCAATCATCCCGAGTGACAAGCCCCTAGGAATCACAGCAACCATAACTCAGAAAGAATTACATGAAGAAATCCAAAACCTGATGAGTCCGGAGCAATTACAAGCGTGGAGTGCACAAGGAGAACATTACATGATAAAAGATCAGTTGCCCTACTTCAGGAATAGTTTATTCTTACCAAACCAAGAACTACGAGAACAAGTCATGTCCGGTTATCATGATTCCTTGATCGAGGGCAACCCTGGAATCGCTAAAACCCTAGCCAAGGTAAAGCAAAATTATTGGTGGCCCACATGGCGTAAAGACATTATCCAATTCATCCTATCTTGTGGAGTGTGTGCTCAAAACAAGTCATCCAAGCAGAAACCGGCTGGGCTATTACAACCATTGGAAATCCCACCAGCACCCTGGCACACGTTGTCCCTCGATTTTATTAAGGATTTACCACCCAGTCAAGGGTTTAACACTATTCTTGTGGTCGTGGACCTATTTTCAAAAATGGCACATTTCATTCCTCTTAAGGGGCTCCCAAATGCTTCCACTCTGGCAAAGGTATTTCTTGAAGGCATCGTACGGCTCCATGGGTTTCCTTCAGTTTTAGTCTCAGACCGAGGTACTCAATTCGTATCTAACTTCTGGAGAAAATGCTGCTCTATGGCCCAGATCGGCATCCAGCTATCCACCTGTCACCATCCCCAAACGGATGGTCAAACTGAGAGGACAAATCAGACGCTCGAGCAGTATCTGCGTTGCATGTTACACCAAGCTGAAGGAAGCTGGTTCCACCTATTATGGATAGCTGAATATGCTTATAATAATTCCCTACACACCAGCACTGGGCAGACACCCTTTTATACCATGTATTGCAGGCACCCACGTACTTCTAAATTGGACGTTCCTACAACCCTGGAAATGCCAGCAGTCAAAACCTTGCACACGACCATTTCTCAAACCTTTAAAAGGGCAGTTGAACACCTACTTCAAGATAAGTATCACCAAAAGAAGTTTGCTGATCAACACCGAGCAAAGGCCCCCAACTACCAAGTGGGAGACAAAGTCTGGCTGGCGTCAAAAAATGTGTCCATTAAAGGAACCCGAACTTTCCGTCCAAGCTACCTGGGTCCATTCACCGTCACCTCCGTGATAAATCCTGTGGCGGTCAGACTAGCTTTGCCGTCAAACTTGCAGATTCCTCCTGTGTTCCACATGTTTCTCCTTAAACCTGTTCAACCTGGGACCCGGGAAGCAACGCCACCGCAGCCAGTAGTAGTCGCCGGGGAGCCAGAATTCAAAGTCAAGGACATCCTGGATTCAAAGTATGCCAGATCCAAATTATACTACTTAGTAGACTGGAAGGGGTATGGTCCACAAAACAGGACATGGGAGCCTTGTGAGTTCATCCATGCACCTCGTTTGCTTAGACGATTTCATCAAAACCATCCAAACAAACCAGGACCAGACAGAAGAGCCACCTTGAGAGGGGCCTTGGGGGGGAGTGCTGTCATGATTCCTGCCCCTCATGTCCCCAGCCCTCCAAGATGTCAGGCTGGAGCCAGGCCACGATCACCTACATGGCCCTCAAGGGCCTCTCCATCCCTCCAAAGACCCACTTGGAGTCAGACTTGGCGCTTGTGGCACCAGACTCACTCACTCCCATTGGATAACATTGGGGATTGGACTTGTAGTGCATTGATGGGGACAAGATGGATTCCCCCCCATATTTCGGTTCCCAGAACTGCATGTGCAGTTTAGTCTTTTGGGTGTGGTTCAGCCCAGAGACACCTGGGATACCCAGAGACTATTTAAACCACGCCCAGGCTGAGAAACATGCTTTGTGTTTTCTGCACCTGCAGCGTCACACTCACCGTGTTCGGATCGATCTCCAGGAGGCCTACATCTTTCTTCTGCGTTCAGCTCCTGCAAGAACAAGAACACCGTTAGTAACAGCCTTACCTTGCGGCGCTTCTGCCCATCATTCATCGCTTCTTCTGTTCTGCAGGCATCTTCGGCGGTGTCATTCCCGCCCCGGCACGCCGCTTCCTAAGGAAAAGCGAAAAGAACAGAAAAAAAGGCATTAGTAAGCATTCAGCAAATCTTTGCTTATTTTTAAAGACTGTACGAGCTTCAAACGCTTACCTGAATCCCAGCCGCTCTGGGGGAACTCTGTCTCCGGAACTTCTCATCCATCTGCAAGAGGGAAAAGACACTCCAGGTTAGCGTGGAAACATCTAGAGGCGCCGCATACCACGCTTACTCCCCGCATTTCTTCTTCATAACCAGCATCCACGCAGAAAACATTGCGGCACCTAAAAGACACAGAAAAAGGAACTCAGTTCAATACAAATACGAAAGGGTCGCATCGCGCATCATGCACTCACTCACCTTCTGCGCTACTCATCTCAGCAGCACATCGCTATCCCCGGACGCCGGCCATGATCTAAGGAAGGAAAGGAACGAAGTTAGAGAACTGTTCAAAAGACTCATTATACTTACCTGTCGGACTCTTGCCAGTGAAGTAACTAGGCATCAACGAGCCTGCATCAATCAACGCGCCCCTGCGCTGAAAGCAGGACGGAGAGCACACTTTCCAAGAAAACAAAGTGAGTTGTGGATCAAAGGGAAGGGTTGGACCCTGGGGAAGAAGGGGTTCAAGCACACAGAGACAATAGGGAGTTAAACTCTACCAATCCTGTGTTTCAGGCCCAGTCTCTAGTCGAAAAGACTCGAGGGAAGGGTTCGAGGTCGTAAGAGGTCAGAACAGGCTGAGTGACATCCCCTTGGATACCAGGTGAGCGTTATAGCTGCTTTGCTGATTGCGATTAAACGTCGTTCACCAATCCACTGGCAGAATCTGTGGTTATTTTTCCATGACAAGATAAGATTGGTTCCTGCGACATGGTATTCCTGCTGCCCTGTGGCCAAACCCAGGGGTCACCGATGTGACTACCAGTGATCCCCGTGAGGCCAGGTATGGTCAATTCAATGATATGATATGATAGTTCATTTATAATGTGCTTAATACCCAGAGGTTTCAAAGCACGGACCCGGGGATAGAACCCGTATTGCTCCGTGTCATCTTGCTTCCAAGTTAAGCACATTGCCCCTGAGCTATCCTCCAGAGACTAAACGGTGGAGAGAGCTGGCAAGAGCAGCCAGGGATCCAGGGGAGTAGACAGAGCAGAAGCGGAAGAAGAGTCGACTGAAATTCATGGGTTGGTGAGCGCAGTTAATTGCATTTCTATTTGTCATGCTTTGTGTATTATTGTCTGGAAACGGGTTTGGATGATGTTTGTATCTGATTAAAGGAATTCTGAAAAACCTGAAATCTGGAATCTGCCAAGTTGTCCTAGGAAATAAGAAGGAAGTTACCTTACCTATGAACAAGTGCGATCTGATCAGAACTAACAAACAATTTAAAAGCGGTTGGCCACTGCAGTTAAAAGTAATTGTGAAGCTGGGCATTCATGTTCCCTACTGAATGAAGCGAACGTAAGGCTGCGCAGATGGTCAGAGTAGAGTAGTATAGATCAAGAGCCGGAATGAATGTGCCTTGTACAAGTGCGAAGAAAAAAGTCTGGATAAGAGCCCAGTACTTGCCTTGTCTCACCCTTTTCCTGACACACAAAACCCTGTATTTGGAACCCAGGTGCAACCCCAACTTTTACATTCAGCCTCTCTTCTATCCGGGTACGGGAGCTGTGATAGGCTTTGTTTCTCCTGTCTCTGGGCCTCATCAGGGTTGGGCGGAGCAGCAAAAATGCAGCTGTAACATTACCACTGCATTACCGCTCCACACAATCCCGAGTTTGGGTGGAAAGTTGGAGATTTACCTCCAGCTCAAAGCTGGAGGTACATCTCCAGCTTTCTAACCATTTTCAGCCCATTTACCACCTGCGCTATTTACCGCTGGTGATAAAACCCCATACAGTCCTATGGACGCTTTAGAAATTGTGCATTTACGGCCACACCGCAACTCGATTTCTGGCACTAGTAGCGCCAGATCGAGTTGCGGTATTGCAATTTGCATTGGAGGTATCCCGGCACATTTAGTGCCAGGATACCGCCAAGGCCATGATGAGGTTCTTTGTGTCTTATCTCTTAACCTTCCTGTACCCTGTCTATGGTAAGCTGAATACTCTCTGTATTTGGATAGTGTAGCGGGAGGTATAGACTGTGAATCAGTAGTCATCTGGATTTTACCACCACCTGTGGGTGTCACTGAAATTTCTGTAATGGAGAGGAGCAGTGTTCGGGTGTCCACATCTGAATCTCTGAATGGGTGGTGCAGAGCAGTCATCTACGAGCCTAACCAGCCCTGACAGCCACAGGATACCGTAGCGGCCCTGTGCAGATGGAGTTAGGTACTGGCCTTGTTTTGCAATTAGTATTGCCTTGTCTCACCCCTGCCTGAATGGGTGCAGGTCAGTCTAGTGAACTGCCACTTCCTCTAAATAAAGTCCAGCTCGCTTCACGTATGCGCACTACTCGACCAAGCATATACGTGTCTGGATAAATGGCACAAATTTACTACACAGAATGAGTCACCTAGATACTTCCCGCAGGAAGAAACATTTGACTTAGACAAGATAACAATCATATGCAAGGTGTTACAGAAAACAGAAGCCCAAGTGCAAAAACAGTAATGGGATAGCTATCTAGTCTCATATACCGAAGACACCAAAAGACAGTGTGAAATAAAGACCTGAGCCCTGAGAGTGACCCAAGAGAAGCTCCAGGAGCAGACTAAGTCATTAAAGATTGAGTACTCCAACCTACTGGTCGAGACATAAGAATGTGTGAAATCACCTATACCCTGTCATCAAGGGGTGCCCCTGCCAACGGAATCCCCTGAAGACATTGTGGACGCTTACAATCCAGCCATACTAAATTCCCTGGCTGCTTTGTAGCCAGGCAGTCCTGAGTCCCCAGTTAGTTGGGATTCCACCCAACCACCGACCTATCTACTATCCACCCTGTTGGGTTCCGCGACTGGCCCGCTCTCAGCCACATTACAAGCTCAGCTATCCCACATCTTCCAGTCACCATCTACTACTGACTCCCACACCTTTGAGGGATTTCCAGGTCCAATTACTGTGGGCAGCCCCGCCTGCTGACTCTTTTGCATTGCTAACATGAATTTGTAACTGGCTAGACGAAGAACCTCCCACGGATGGGCTGAAGGCTTTAAATGACAGCCTAGTGAAAAATCACTATTGAAATCTGTTCAAGAAAGACTGATTGGACCAAAATAAATCCCTGCAAACAGTTAAAGGGGGAACATCCAGTGGAATATCTGGAGAGTCTGAATTACGTTTTGAACACCACTTTGTGGTTATTGATGTAGTAGTTGTAGCCACCAGAAGGTAGTGGCACAATTCGTCATGCGGTTGCAACTGAAGGTGGCAGAAGAGATCAAATATGTCCTCATAGGTTGGGAGGGAAAGAACTTGAGGGAGGATTTACTAGCTGCACAGCATTACTATGAGAAGATTGACAGACAAAAAAACAAGCTAATGGCACTGCAGATACAGCAATTATATCCTCCCAGGGGAAGGGGAGGCTTTCCGCTCCATGCCCCGGGGTGGAGACAGGGAAGAGGATGAGGTGCTCCTAAGGCACATGACTAAGGCTAAGGTAAAAACTGATATCACACAAAGGCTTACACCGATCAGTGTAACTACTGTAAAGAGTTTGGGCACTGGAAAGCTGAATGTCCGAATCAGCCCCAGTATGATGGTCGAGGCGGTCAGCCAACTATGCCGATTAGTTTGGCTGTGCACCCACCTCCACCACCATTGCCATCACTACAGAGTTACCATTAGGATTGCCAAAGGGTCCCTGAACTTGTTTCACAAATCACTCCGCTTAATCCTGCAGCTCTCATGTTGATTGTATTAATTCTGGTCAAAAGGTTTTGTGCTTGGTTGACACTGGAGTATTACTCTCAGCTCGGAAGGTTTCTGAATTTCCCCATACTGTGCACTCTGATCAAATTGTCAATGCCGTTGGTATTGGAGGTACCAAGTGTCTTCCCTGCAGATGACCATGCTTTCTTGTTGAGTTCCTGTTCTCCCATTGATATGCTTGGGTTAGATCTGTTGTGTAAACTGACCTGTTCCATTTACTGTCCCCCCTATGGTATATTCCCTGATACCCCTGCCCACAGGGAACACACATTTTTGGCTGTGTTACAGGAGAATCCTCTTTTGAACCCTGGAGACCGAGCAAGTACTCCCTTGTTGCAACAGGGAATGTTGGACCGAGTTCCTGCCAATATATGGTCCACTCATGCAAATGAAGCTGGTTATTTGCTCAATGTTATATGTGCATCCTGAACCCAGTCAAACATCTGCCATGTGTATCTCAGTATCCTATCTCCCGACAGGCAGAAGAAGGTATCCACCCTGTGATAAAGTCTCTGCTTGATCAAGGTATCATTGTGCCCATACGAACCCCCTGTGTTACCCCAATTTTACCCACAAAGAAACCAAGTAAAGAGGCCTACTGATTCATATAGGGCCTGCAGCCAGTAAATGCAGCTGTCCTGCCAGAATTTCTCATGGTTCATAACCCAGCTACCACCCTGTCCTGTATCCCAGCATCAGCCACCTATTTTAATGTTCAGCATTTTTCTCTACCACAGTCCACCCTGACAGCCAGTACCTGTTTGTCCTTATGTATAAATCCATTCAGCATATGTTCACATGTCTTCTATGCGGTATATAGAGAGCCCCATCTTTTTTCCCCAGCTCCCGAAGTGGGATCTTGACTCAGTAGTGTTCCCAGGGGGCTCTACGCTAGTGCAATATGTCAATGACCTACTGCTAGCCTCCCCTACCTTGGAAGCCTGCGAGCAGGACTCCCTCACTTTGTTGACATCGATTGCAGAAAAAGGTCTCAAGGCATCTAAAGACAAATTACAGCTTTATTTACCCTGTGCGCGATATCTGGAACATGACATTTCAGCTGGGGAATCGTATTGCAGCAATACAGAAGGTTCCCAAGCCCCGGACCAGAAAGAAAATTAGAGGGTTCCTTGGGATGATCAGTTACTGTTGACAATGGATCCCAGGGAATGCCACAATAGTTACACTTCTTCAGACTCTCACGCATGATTCGATCCCAGAACCCCTGGCATGGTCCCAGGATGAAGAAGATGACTTTGTCACATTAAGGCAAGCGCTTGCAATGGCTGCAGCATTGGGTCTGTCTTATTATGTTAATAATAATGCCCACTGCATTGCCACTCTCTGCTTCCGAATTTCAGTCCTATGCGGATGTCGTTTTCAGGCTCCCCTCTGCCACCTCTTCTGCCTTTCTCATCTCCGACTGTCTGTCTGCTATCCAGGTGTGGTGTGCCATCAATGATCTCAGCCTTAATGCCAGTAAGACCAAGATACTCCTCATCAGCACACCTGCACCCTCCTTTCCTGTCACTGTGTGACCAGCCTCCCTTGGCCCTGTTCCTGCTCCTACCTGTGAGGCTAAGAACCTCAGGGTCAACTTCGCCTCCACACTCTCCTTTTCTCCTTGCATCTTTAACGTCTCTAAGAGGTCAAACTACCAGCTGCACCTCCTCAGAGGTAGTCTTCCTTTCCTCTCCTTCCCCCAGAGGCTCACTGTATCCAGGGCTCTAGTCCCCTCTAGGCTGGACTACTGCAACAGCCGCTTTCTAAATCTGCCTGCCTCTACTCTACGCCCTCTGCAACTCATCCAGAACAGGAATACAAGACTTGTCCTTGGCCTCAAGCACAGGGATCATATCTCTCCAGCATTGACTTCCAGTGGCTGCATGGATCAAGTTAAACACCCTCTGCATTGTCCACAAGGACTTCTGGGGCCTGGGTCCTCAATACCTCCAACTCTCTCATCCGAAATACCTTCCTACTCGAGCTCTTCGCTCCTCCACCTCCAACTCCTTCAGGGTCAGTCGCTTCTCCAAGCAACAAGTTGGTGGTAGATCTCTCTCTCTTCAGATGGGCCTCCCTCTGGAACTGCCTCTCTGAAGCTTGAGGAGAACCATCTCTGGTTCTGGATGCACCTCAAGACCTTCCTCTTTGCTTCTGCCTTCTCTCTTCGTCTCCCCTGCTGATCTCATGTCTGATACCGTACTGGTCACTTGGCTACCCTCTAATTTCGGGCCCATGTCCCTGCACGCCCAGTTGCACAGCCACACTGCCTCTTGGCAACCCTTGCACTTGGGTCTGTATCTGCAACCCTACAGTCCCCTTACCTGCACTTATTGCGCAATCTCAATGTCACTTGGCCTAGTAAGATCGTTATCTCTGTCCTCCCTATGTCCCCCCTACCTTGCCTCGTCGCACCTTGAAACACTTGTGTATAGATACATGTGGATCAACTAACTGAAATACAGTCATGCTTATCCACTCCACAATTTGCCATGAAGATCTTGCTTAAATTATGTGAGTGGATAAATGAAAACCTAAGTGGGGCAAATGTGAACAGTATTTTACACAAATCGTCACCCACTCAAGTTGAGGCAAATGTGATCGACCCAAAGACAGTAAATAACGGATCTTCAGTGGTGGAGCCACAGCAACTTGCAAACATCAAAAATGTTCATGTTGATAGGATGAGGTATTGTCAGGAGAACAAAATGAAGATCAAGCCATTATCTCCCCACAAAAAGATAACTCACGTAACGAAAAACGTCATATGCGGAAACAAATTTTGAAAGATAGTCGGCTGCAAAATCAGAAGGCAGTTGCATTAAGTGAACTTAGTATTCAAGTCAAGAAATCAAAGAGAGCATGTAAGAAGTGTGCCAGACAGAGAAGGAGGACTGAAAAAAGGGCAGGTACCGTGACAGGCTGGATACTAGACAATGATAAGTCTTCTAACAATAATCACTCTGATGTGGATCTTTTAGCGGAATTAAAGAAGATGGAGTTGCACCAAATAAACAAGAGCAGACATAACTCCTGCTCTACCCCTGATGGACACGCAAACAGGGCAAAGGTACATTTACTTAATGACAAGGATAACGGCATGGCGCAGATGTCCAAAAATTATGACCCGGGGGCCTCTCATTTTACTATCAAGTGAATGCATCAGAAAAAGAGAGACAGGAGGTTTAATCGCTCAATGTTTCCAAACACAATACATAAAATTCCCCTCCTGCGTGTGCTAGTTTCTGAGGATTTTGACTTTGTTGAACCCCTCAAGCGTCTCACTGCTAATACTACTCGGGTGCACTGTAAGCTCCCTGATTCTGCCATCCCAATTAAGAGCTACAAAAACCAATTATACAACCTTGGTTTAGAGCTGGACGTGGCCCCGACAATTTCGGATCCAGAGTTGCCTGCGTATGAGAATAAACAAACTGATATTAATGCCCACCAAGGTGGGAAGGATTTAGGAACCAACGAAGATGGGACCAGTATGGATGAAGTCCAGAGGGTACTCTGCTGGCTCATTATAGCACTTCCAGCTGAAGGACTAAAAAGGCAATTAAGTATCCTTATCTCAATTTGGAATACGAGGGGATTTAGTCACCTATTGGGTTGTAGTGACTCTGTTAAATGTTTAGCTGCTAACCATGTCTTTTAATTGCAGGAAACATGGCTATTAAGCCACTTTCACATGGATGGATTTGACATCAATATGGCACTTTATCCTAATGACCACAGTGACCATTCCATAATGACCATGGAAGTGGCTATGGTGGTTAGTAAAAACATTAATGCGATCTTGAGACTACCACAGGTAAACCACGGTGGTAACCGTATCAGCTGGACTGAAAAAATATTCAGACGGCTGAAAGGTCATTGCAAGTATTGGGCCAGGAATTCTATGCTGACCTAAGGAATATGACCGTAAATGAGATTGAGAATTGTTTTTTCCAATTCTTGTCAAAGGCTGCATCACAAATAAATCACTGTGTGACAACAGAGCACAAAAAGCATCCAATTATGATAAGAGTACAAGACCAAAAGTGACTAATGAGACACGAGAACTGCAAAATCAGAATCAAACAGCCCTCCTTCAATATTCTTGCCCGAACTAGAGTGATAAAAAACAAATATTGGGCTGGGATAAGATGGTGGCGTCAATCCTTGTGATTACAGGCATGGCAAAATATGATTAAAACAGTATGCTCTGGAGAATCTATAAGGATATGGCAAGTACTGGGTACTGCTAAGGGAAGGGCAGATAAAAAGACCATTAACCCAGTGAGTGAAACTCAGTGGATTACTCATATTGTAACCATCCTGGAGGAGAGAAGTCCCCTCAAGGAAGATAACTGGCAAGATGCACGATTCATGATCAGTGAAGAAGACATTACTGGGAAACTAAAGAACTAAAAACATCCAGAGCACTGGGGTCAGATGGGTTGGCAGCCATAGTTCTAAAAAGAAACCCAGAAGGCCGGGCCAAGATATTAGAAATACTCTACCGAAAAGTAATGATGGAGGTTATTACACCAACCTCATGGCAGACCGCGATCCTGTTCCCGGTGTTCAAGAAAGGTAACCGAGCCATCCCTGAAAATTACAGACTATTAGCCTTGCTGGACATCCCAGGAAAATTGTTTGCTTCTTTCATCCTGGATCACGTACAGGAATGGGTGAGGACTAACAACATCTTAGACAGATTCCAAACGGCCTTTAGAATGGGGTCTTCCACAATGCATAACCTGAGAGATATGCATATGTTGGTAGTGCACACAAGAAACCAGGAAAGCCAAGGGCTATACGTACTGTTTGTAGACTTTAGATCTGCATTTTATCTAGTACCTAGGGAGCGATTGAGGCTTAAGCTGGAAGTCCTAGGCTGCCCACCATTACTGTTGTTTTTTCTACATTTTCCATACCAACAACAGAGTTTGGGTTAGATTGGATAATGATGGAACTTTAACACAGCCTATAATTAGTTCCCAGGGTGTCAAACAGCGATGCGTTTTCGCACCACTACTTTTTAACTTATATTTAGCTGATTTTTCTGAATACCTCGGGAAATTGGAAACCTGTTCACCTAAAATGTCCACTATTCATGTTAAATGCTTAGCCTATGCAGATGACATTGTACTCATAGATCATACATTTGGTGGTATAAGAGAATTCACTGAGGGATTGTGGAAATACACTGCTGAGAATCCTTTAGATATAAATCAGGAGAAGACACAACTGATATTATTCAATCGAAAGAAAATCCCCTGAATGGTATTGTTGGCTTGGGGGACTAGAATAAAATATGCAGAAAACTACCGACATCAATCGGTTGCATTGGAACCTAAAAGACATTTCCCAGAGTGTGTGGCTGTAAGGAAAAGAAAAGCAGTACAGTTAACGGCCCTCTTAGCTAATTTTAGCAAGAACTATAGTTTAAATGGAATTCTTAAGCTCTAGAAAAAGTATTTTACCCAGATGTGACGTATGGTGTAGAAGCTTTAACGATGGACGACATGAAGTGGATCCGCAAGCTATAGGGCAGTTTCTGGTGCTGGATCCTGGGCCTGCCAACCTGTGTCTCCATGGAGATAATACGCCTGGAATTAGACCTTGTCTAAATGGAGGTTATGGCAATCCTGAAGCGTGGTATTCTGTATTTAAACTCTTTAAGCAACCCCCAGTGTGCTCTGCTGGGAATATGCGCTCAGGATACGGCGAGCAGAGAGACGAAGACATATGTAAAGTCTATACTAGACCTGTTCAGGTTAATTGGTAGGTCAACAAGGTGGTACATAGATTATACAGGGCTGTGTAAAGACCTCAAACTTAACCTAACCGATTGGGACAGAATGAATAATTATGTACATCTGGAAGGGATAAAATCATATCCACATGTTCCTAATTTGTTATATATCCCAGGAGCACCACAGCGATATCTATTGCTTTGTCCCTCAAATAAGCTCTTGCGATTTATATTATAGTTTCGATTGAATCGATTGCCTTTACTGGCAAACATTGGACGAGCTTTAAAGATAAGACGTAGCGAAAGGAACTGTCGTGTTTGTAAGACTGTTGATTGCCCCGAGACTATGAGACATGTTTTGACAAAATGCCCTAACATGGTAACATCTATCACACGAAATTTGGCTGACTATGTCCATAACTTGTCTACAATCAGTGAGATTGCCTTCTGGATATACTGCTTGAATACAAGTAGCAATAGTCTTAATTTAGTTATATACCGTATATGGATCTCCTTTGAAAAATCTGTGGCAGGACTTCGGGCAAGTTTAAACTAGAAGCTGGCAAATAGGCAGACCAGTTAACCCGCCTGCCTGCACCAACTAAGGGCTTATTGAGGAATGGCATTGTATTCCATTTATGCCATCGAACATGCATTTGAATCATTAGATACTATCTTAGGGGTATGTCACTGGAATATGACTTAGGTACTTGTTGCTGAACGATTCAGTCATATTGAAATATTATATAACAAAAATAGAATGGCTCCCAGGTAAATGTTCTCAAAGATGAAAAGACCTTGGTTCCAGAGGGGGTTTCCTAACCCCTTGATTCTTCTGTGGTATAACAATGTATTTTGGTTTAACAGTTCTTTGTGTTTGCATTGGTCCACAACAATCCTGTTAGATATAAATCGGTTTAGCCTTATCAGTCCTTCTTTAACACAAGGTTCTTCTTTAACAAACACTGTCACTTCTTGACAATTTGTATTATTCATTTTCATCTTCCTGGTACACTCCCCTGCCAGGATTTCACTTAAACTTCAAATGCCTGGTTTTCTCTTACCAGGACTTCTCTTGTTCACTTTTAACTACCTAGTATATTCCCCTGCCAGGATTTCTCTTGTACTTCAATTGCTTGGTTTTCTCGTGTCAGGACTTTCCCCACACTTTTAACTTTATATTCCAAATTGCATATACCTCCTTGATTCGGTATAACTTTCTGCCGCAATATTCATATCAAACTTCTCCCATATCTGCATTCCATGTGCTCATATGTTTTGAGGATTTCTGCTCGTATTCTGTTTTTCTTATTGGCAAACAATCTTATTGTTTCCTTTTCTGCATCTTCCCTAATATTCAAACTTGGTCTGGAGCGGTAACCCAAAAGGCCCTGAGGGCCCCCACTGTGCTTGGGCAGACTCACCGGTTATGTGTGGTGTCTTTGGTCTTGTTTGCGCATACACAGTGCTTCTCAGCAACTTGGTTACCACTCTGGTATTCTCTGGTGTCTCTACTTCTCTCGTGGCTCTGCTGCTGCACACCTGTTTCCCATCAGGATCCGGTAAGGGCAACGTGTCTTCTCAGAGTTGCTATACGCCTAGGCAAACTCTCTCAGTTCCTGGTATCTCCACAGCACTCCTCTCTCTTGAGGTGCTCCTTCCATTCTCTCCTTGCTAGCCCTTCTGCTCCGTCAGGCCGGCTCCTGTTCCCAGCTTTCACACGACTCTGAGGATGATGTGACATCCTCTCTCAAGCAGGTAGAACTTCTTGACTCTCTTGATCCTCCTTAAATGTCCCGTGCAACGGGACTTTTGGAAAACCACTAGCACACTCATGGAGCTTGAGGCTCCTCAGCATCCTTCCTTCATCCTCCTCGACCCATTACTTAGGTGCTTATGGGAATTGGAGTCCATTGAAGTTAACTGATGTATAGTATTTGGAAACTCTTTCTCAATGATTCTGTATGATAAATCAGTTCTATATGAAAGAGGATTGGAGCTTTTTCTTGTTAGACCAGAAAGGGTAGGTTGTTTTGAAGGATGTTAGAACATAATCTTTCTACTTTCACTAAAGGGGGAACAGATTCACTGCAATAGGACATTAGGGTATTGGGTATTAAGGGGTCTTCTACATGGGCAAATGGGGGATTCCATCCAATGAAGCCATGACATCTCCCTGGTAGGTGTCTCCTCCCATGTGATTTTCCCTCATAAGCTGCCCCCAGGGTCATGTAGCGTCTGCCGTCCCCTGGCCACATGGGAGGAGGTCACCACCGGGAAAGAGTGAGGACTCCATCTGAGTCATCACACCTGTTTCTGACTCATTTCACTCAATTTTATTTACTCTGATCACAGACAATCTTCTTTCTTTCTAATTATCCTTCCAATCAAGTACTCTTGGTTCCTCTGGCATACTTGATGTTTTTTTAACTGAACTGTAATCATCCATTTACTTAAAACGTCTATACTTTACTCTCAATCTACATGCTAACTATCAGTCATCATACCTTTGCTTTCCACAGTTTTTGGATAAAAAATCCATAATCCACTACATTATGTCGTTTTTTTTCTTTTTGTGCTTTGTCTTTTTTTTACATTACATTTTCAAAAGATTTCCAGTCATAGATAATATAACAGTTGAACTATTACTATGACATGTGAATATATATCATACCTAGGGATACTGTGTCCCTCCTATTCTATGTACATATACTTCTCTCAGGATGTCTGTGTGTGTGCACAGTCGTCCTTGCTATGGGACCCAGCTTTCCCTCTTAGACCCTCTTCTTCTAAATTCCATCTTCATCAAAAATAACGGGAAACCCTTGAACATCTGACTGATGCCACAGCCAATCTTTCATCAAATCCAAAACCTGAAGCTGCCCGAAAGGGTATATATTCTTCATGATTACAAACACTTTACTATTAGGATGAGTGTTTGTAAAAAGTGAATCAAGTAAACAACCCTTTTATCACAGATGCAATTTTCATATATAAAGATCTGTGGTCATTCTTAGGTTGCAAAGTCTTCTTTTATTGGGGTCATGGCCAGCAGTGTCATGGTGAAGATGCAGACTTGCTGAGCTCCATGCTAAGCTTCAGAAATCCTGAATTAAAATCCTGATTAACGGACTGGAGGAGTGCACGGACAATGGGGACCAGGCTCTGAGCATCCTCTGTAAAATAGCAGGTTGATTGGAGACCGGGATTGTTGACCTGCAGCAGGAACGCACATTGCTCGATTGGATTTGGCCTGGTGAGATACCAGGGAGACACAACATGGCGGCTGAGCTTGAGCATACAGGTAGTTCCATGTTATGGACAGTATCTGCAGCTGTGGGGCTGCAGGTGGTGAATACACACTGATGCCTGGTTACAGTCAGACGCAGTAGAAGGTAGCCTGCAGGTAAGCTTCGCCCATTGGCGATGGCCAGCACTGGAGCAGACCTGAATGCTTGTATGGAGTGAGTGGGCAAGCGCTATGAAGAGAGCTGGTTTTGGTTATTTACAAGGAATGCAAGAAATAACAATGGGACAAGGGGAGCTGGTCGCAGGTTTTTGCTCCATGGGGAAAAGCTTCCCTGAGAATGAAGGAAGATTGAGGCATGAGCATGTCTGCCAAGTGGAGCAGGAAGTTGGGACACACTCCCTTTCCAGACCCCAGGATGCTTGGACCAGTGAACTGGTTGGTGGGATTATGTAGAAAATAACAGGCAGCCATTGTTTACTTATAGTAATAAAAGGACTTGTCCAAGGGGAAGGAGGCCTTCTCCTCTGCAGGCCTGTTGGTGGCTTGGAATGGAAAGATGCCTGAGGTTTGTATACTAGGAGATTGCTATATTGAGAAACAGACGAGAACCGGTTGCTTCCCCCGATGGAATCCTCTTGCACCCCCCCCCCCCCATATTAAGAGGGACCCGTGAGTAGTAGCCAGAGATCTGGGTGGAGAAAACATGAAGCTGATCTTTATAAGTACCCTCGACACAGGGGCCTCTGACTGGTAGATAACAAACACAGAATCTTAAATTCTAAAGCTAAAAGGGGAGTTTCAGAAGTTGAGTGGGATAGAAGGACAGGAGAAATTGGTCCACGCAGGGAAGAGGAAGATAGATGGGCAGTGGAGATCAGAGATGAACAAGAGATCTTGGTGAGGGAAGGAATGAGAACTGCAACACATTTTGTATCTTACTATACAGAATGATTTGTTCTAAGCCTTTCTCTGCAACCTAGCAATAACATAGAGAAGCCATGGAGGTGGATCTGTCTTTTACAGAATTAGAACACTGTATCCAACATTAATAAAGTAGGAAAACACTGGGATCAAGTGGGATACCTCCTGAGGTATGGCAGGCCCTGGGAGATGGGATCGGGAGACATCTGTGTAATATGTTTTTAGAAAGTAAAGATAGGGGTGCACCTTTGTGGGATTTGTACACTATAGTTATTCACAAAAAAGGTACAACACAGAATCATTGTGATTCATATTGACTCCTCAGTCTTCTCAAATTGGTGAAAAGGGCACTTGCAAAGGCCTCGGTAAATCCACGCTTGAATGTTTATTTTGATTTAGTGCACTCGGATCAGTATGGATTCATACTTCTCAGATGCACCAGAAGGAATTTTAGATGACTATTTATGGTTCCGGCCTTGGCCAACGGCTTGCCTGGCCAGTCATTGGTTCTGCTGTCACTGGTCTCATTGAAGGCTTTCAATTCCATAGAGTGGTTCTTCCTGTTGGTGGTGCTGGAGGAAATTGGCTTTGTCTCTGGTTTTTTGGAGTGGATGTCATTGTTGTATGTGAAGCCAATGGTTAGGGTCAAGGTCAATGGATATATGTCTGGGAGGTTTAACCATGAAAGGCAACAGGAAAGGGGTGTCCCTCTCAGCAATGCTTTTCAAGCTTGTTATAGAGCCCATCGCCGACTGGATCAGCAGGTACCAGCTCTTATTCAGCTTTGTCTGGCCCTCTGGTAAAGAGAAAGAATATCCCTTTACGTTGATGACCTGTTGATATATCTTAGCAACCCAATATTTCTGATTTTATTTTTTCTATATGCTTTAGGCATGCCCCCTATTTCAGGACTACTGGAGGTGCATTCAGAGGGAGATCATGACTGTAACATGCAGGAATTTCTAATTAGATCCAAGACTGTTACTCCTAGTGATGGTGTGGGGGAGGGACCTAGTTTACATGAAACATGGTCGGTTGTTAAACACACTGACTCTGGTCGCAGCCGAGAGAGATGTGTTCAGGAGGTTGGGTGCACCAGAGATGCCAAAAGGGCAGGAATAGAGGACACGTTTAGGCTGATACATGGAATTTGAAAAGCTAATATATAAACATATAAACAACAAAGTTGTGAGGAAAAACATAAGAACATTTGGGAAAAATTGCATGCTGTAGTATGAGGTTCATTAGTTCCAGAATCATTTATACAAAAGAAATGGTCTGAAATGTATGCATATAAGCCAAGACCCCACATTGCTGAGGTTTGTCCCATTCACCTTTCGCATAGGAATTTTTTTTCAAAATTTCAAAAGTACAATAGGACAATCTGGAAGGAGGGTACTGACTGCCCACCTGGGAATGATAAGCTAATCCCCGAAAATAATTTATATGGTTATTCGAGGTTTTGATAATGTGCTTTGTTCACCAAGACACAAGTAACTTTATTAATATTACAACAATACCTACTGCAAGTGAGCATTAGAAATTAACATTATACCATTTTAAAAAGAGGCTGTTTACAATTTTATTACAAAAATAATTTCACTTTTTTTCATAGCTTCTTTTTCTGAGAATATACACCATTTTATCTATCAAACTACCCTTGCAACTTGGAAAGAGTTTTGTTCAGATTCAAACCAATGATCTCTTTCTTATGTGAGCCCCAAAGCAATGTCTAATTTTGCATACTGGCCACTGATTTGTTAGTAGTGATGCTATTGTAGACTATCAGCCTGATCTTCTGGCCACTGACAAGGTCAGTGAGAACTTCAGTAGCCCCCTTTATAGTTTCTCTGCATTCCTCTCACCTTCAACCACAATGACAATGCAACCTCAGTGAGAAGGCAACATCACCTGCGTACAAACATGATGACAATGTATATCTCCATATAACAGGCTTGTCTCTACCACTGGGGATGCCTCGGTTGCTGCTTCTTTCAATTTACCTTTAACTGTAGAAATTATTGCACCACCTTCCTGCAAGTTATCTGTTTTTTCTTTGGTCACACTGCTATCAGCAATGGCTGGGGTGATGCTACCAAACATGCTCCTGACAATACAGTATCACCCACAGGAAAAGACACAATGACAAAAAGAGAGAGAAAGAGAGGGGGGAGATAAAGCGAGAACAGACAGACAGAAAGAGTGAGCGCAAGATCGGTATATGACACGCAGGGTACAGGAAATGTTGCATGTTACATATTTCTATCTAATCTTTGAAGTATCACTCAGCGAAGTTATTCATTTCATACATCTTTCCCATTCTTTCTCAAGAATTTCATACACCTCTAAGACATACCGTTTCAGCAAGATGACCACTTTTATACTTTTGATGAAATACTCCACTAAACTTTGAGATCACCCAATCAACATTGAATGAAAGATATTCTTATGTTTTCAAGAATGAATGCTGGAAAATTGACCTGGACCCGGACCTACCTGAGTTAGTGTTTGAGCCACTGCTCACCAATGCTCTTGGTGTGGCCCCTTCCTCTCTAGCTGTAAAGGAGAGAAGGTACGAGAGTTGCTCTGTGTTCCTCCCAAGATCAGGGCAACCACTGTTAGGCAGACATTGGTCACCAAGATCAGTCGTACTTGCTTCCATCCTGCTTCTCGTGGATGGTTGTGCTGTCTTCTTCAGGCTTGTCGCCTCTCCTGGTCCTGATCATCTATCCACTTGCTATTCCTTCCTTCCTCCTTCTTTACCCATGGCACCTCCTCAACACATCCAGCTTTACTAGTACCTCCTCCCATGCCCAGTGGCCCGACAGGGATAGCGTGCATTTGTGTGTCATCTCTCTCTGCCTCTATGTGTTTGATTTTCTCCCTCAACCTTCTCTTTCTTGGATCCATATGGCTTTCTACTTTTTCTTTGTCTCTGGGGACTCTCTCTCTTTTTAATTTCTGGGTTACTTCCCTGCCCAACCTCCACGGTGTCTCCTTCCCTTATCCTTATCCTATGGTGTGCAGGTGTGTGGGGCCTTGCTTCCACACCAATTGGCATGAGCTTCTGCCTGGATGGTATTTCCTGCTAGCTTCTTTTTCTGGAACTTCCACGTTTTGTCCTGGCAGTCCACTATCCTCAATCTCCTGCATCCATGAGCACCTGGAAGGAGCCACTGGCAGTCCAAGCATTCTTCAATATTGACCTTTAATGTTGATTGGAAAAATATGGGTGACTTTAGTTTGTGGGGTTGTCAGCACTCTCACCAGTGAACAAGTTGGTTTGGGCCCAGGGTGTCCAAGCTCCCACCTGAAGTCTATGCTCCTGAAAGTGACTACTCTGTAAAATGAGGAGTGTTTGTGGGTATTCTTTTTACTTGTCTCTGCACCTATGCCATCAGCCTGAACTTCTTTAGATGGCCCACATTTACTGCTCTGCGTTTGTGACAATTCTCTGCCAAGATCACAGGTGAGTCCTTCCCATTATACCCAGGGACTCTGCATCATGTAACGGGTTATGGTATGCAGCCCCATAGGTAACGCCCACTTCCAACATCCATAGTAAGGTAGGGCACTTCATCATGTATTTCCCCTTTTTCTCCTTACCTCCCCCTGAACTTCCTATAGTGCGTTAACTTAAAAAGTCATCATTGCTTTGGCAATGCCCCACTGATGGACCATTGCAAATTGGCGTGGCTGTAAGGCCATGAAACATGGAAGAACTCAGCATTGGTGTCTTTTTTCTTGGATAATCACGCAAGAGGAAAGAGGCCTGTGATTATAATTAATTTCCACCCTGTAAGGTGACATGTAGGGCTGCAATAGCACACTCCACTAAGAAACAGACCTTTTTCTAAATGGCATAATAAATGTTACTAGGGGAGTGCTTCTGGCTAATATACATGATGAGTTGCTAACATACATTGCTCTATTGGGTAGGACAGTCCCCAGCCCATCCCTTGAAGCATCCATCCATAAAATGAAGGTTTGACAAAAATCTGGCATTATATGGAGGGTTTGCTGGAAAAGTAAGTATTTCAGATATGATATGATGATATGATAAGTCATTTATAACGCACCTGTACACAAGTGTTTCTAGATGATTGAAAGCCTCCTGGTTGCCGCTGTCCATTTCATCTTATTATATTTTGATCCTTTGTGGAGACCGATTGGGATCCATTGAAGATGAAGAAGTGTGGGATCAATTATCTGCAGTATTGGCCCAGAAACAGGAAAGCCCAAAGCTCTTTTGTGGTTAAAGTGGCAGAACATTAGACATGGGTTCAAACTTGGCATTCTGGTGTTGGACAGTTC
This sequence comes from Ambystoma mexicanum, assembly GCF_040938575.1. NCBI lineage: Eukaryota > Metazoa > Chordata > Amphibia > Caudata > Ambystomatidae > Ambystoma > Ambystoma mexicanum. The sequence goes on from NC_090927.1 coordinate 1,167,390,321, forward strand.
CCATCCTTGTTTAGAAGCCTGCTTATTTGACTGATGGGAGGGGCAGGTGACATTTGTCTCAGTTCATTTTCAGCTCTACCTTCCTCGGGCTTTAACTGTCAAGACGTAGGTGTGACGCATGGATTGTATTGGCCTAAACCTGCATGGACAATAGGGTATTATTCTAGACTTGATGTACGTCAGGGGGCATCGGCCTCGCAGCCTTCACTGGAGGAGGACGATACCGGATATCATCAGACTAGAGCGGCTGACCCCGGAAGTGAAAAACCATGCGATCCCAGGAGGATAGATGGAAACTGAAGATGGACTATGAGTGTTTACAAAGTGTTTCATTGTGCTGTAAGGTGGGCAGAGAAACCTAAACGGATGTATGACCAATGTAAGGGGACAAGACCATTAGGGGATATAAGGAAAGGTAAACTTGCTATCTGTTTGTGATGGTTGCAACCACCCAATAAATGCAGTCTTGTTTTGTCCATTTCCGATACGAATCCTGAGTTCGTCTGCCTGATTTTTATATTCGTAGATGGCGTTTGCGACTCAGACCTGTCACGCAACACTGCAGACCACCTAACCCTGAATGCCTTCTTCCAGACACCACCACGAGCGCTCAACATGAAAAGGTAGGAGACCTTCTTCAACATCTCCATAGGGGCTTCCGGAGGAGATCGGACGTGTGAGAGTGCATTCGGGCCACACAGGGAACCAAGGGTGCCTTTTGGGACCAGAGAATGGACAATGTGTGAAGAAATGCATTTAAGGGTTATTCTGAAATGGTATGGAGATTCTGGGCAGGTTATGGAGCATTGTTGATAATATTTGCATGTGTTATGACTGATTATTTTGGTGTTATCCATTTTTTTACCCAGAGATTAACATAACAATCAGGGATAGGAACAAAGCCCGCTACAATGCACGGATACTGGTAAAAGTAACAGGTCAGGGGAAAGGACAAAGCCCATCAGTAAATAGGGAAAAGTGAACAAGTGCATGGTGAGAGCCCTAAGAAAAATAGAGGAAATTTGCATAATATTGTTGGAAAGGACTGTTTTATTTGGTATTTTCATCGTGCCGCCATTTTCTGAGTTTTTTAATACCTGGAGCTGTGTTGCTATTTTTGAAAGCACTTGTTTTTTCCTCCTATGGTTTTCTTTGTTGTGTAGACAGGCTGTGCTGAATCACCTCTCCCTGTGCTGCACTCCCATTGGTTGCTGAGTGTTTTCTTCCATCCAATCAGGGACCGGCAGGCTTCAGCCGGCCCTCTCAGCAAAGGCCCACTTCCAAGGCCTCTGTCTGCTCCCTGTCCCCTTCCGGAATGCTAATTGGGGTCCTCCCTGCACCTTCACCACAATGATGCGGCCACCTCTCTCCTCTAAGAAATCCGGATTGCCTTGACTTTGCCACCTCCAGAACTATGGGTTAGTTCCCTCCTTATGGACTCACTTCTACTGCCTTTGACTATCACTGTTCTTTCTGCTTGTTGCTCCCATGTTGTCATCCTGCTGCGCAGTGCTTCCTAAAACCCTTTGCCAACATCCGATTCCAAGATTGAAAAAGTCAAATCTTGCTGTTTCTGCTTTGTGCTAAAAAGTCAAATCTTGCTGTTTCTGCTTTGTGCTAAAAAGTCAAATCTTGCTATTTCAGCTTTGTGTTTCAGCTTTGTGCTAAAAAGTCAAATCTTGCTGTTTCTGTTTTGTGCTAAAAAGTCAAATCTTGCTGTTTCTGCTTTGTGCTAAAAAGTTATATCTTGCTGCCCATTGCGAAATTCTCTGTATTTTGCTTGTATACTGTTTCTTCTCTGTAACCTGCCAGCCCAGTGACCTCACCACTCTCTTTTGTCTCACACCTACCTGCCTTAGCCCCCCCAGTATCCCCATCCTCTCCTTACTTCCACCCCAATGGCACTTTCTGTTTCTCCTATCTTCTCCAACTGCTTCTCCATTGACTATCCTTCCCTTCTCACTAAGTCTGGTAGGAAGAAGTTCAAAAAGGATATCTTGGCCTCTAACCCTGGTCTTCCTATCTCCGACACCTACTCCAATGCTTCCGCCAGACAGACCCTTACCGACATCCTCTTTGTCGTTCCTTCGCCAGATCTATGGACTCCTCATATGGTCTCTGTGCTCTGCCCTATCTCCTCCTCTCCCATTAATGGTGGCACTCGCTGGGAAGTTCTCATGGCTTCCTTCGACTCCTCTAAGGTCATCATAAATGTCTACCTAAATGGCACTGTCATGGTCCAGGGCCCTCAGGCCAATCTCCTCCTCTTTGATAGGCGCTTCCCTCGCCTCATCAATTTCCTCTCATCTCCTGCTGTCCCCTCCTCTCCCCCCTTGGCCACCTTGCCCTCTCTCTCCTCCTTCTCCTCTGCCCCTCCTAGGGCTCTTTCTCCTCTGCAGGGCGTACCTCTGATCTGTACCCTTCCCCTGAAGGTCTTTAAGGCTGGCAACCTTCTTCATATTGCCACTCTCAACTCTCGCTCTGCCGTCAAACACTCCTCTGACATCTGCCACCTCCTTGAAGAACTAGACCTTGATGTCCTTGGTCTTACTGAGACATGGTTCACGGCCAGCTCTGTTACGAGCTTTGACACTCTCCTCCTTGATGGCTACAAGATCCTCTCAGCACCCAGATGCACCCGGTCCGGTGGGGGGGTAGCCCTGGTCTTTCCTGAGTCGATTCCTGCCTCTATCATTCCCACTACTTTCTCTTTTGAATGCCTTGTCTGTAGGCTTTCTCTCTCGCCTACCCATTCTCTTACTGTGGTTACCATCTACCGGCCTCCTGGTCAAATCACCTCATTTCTCTCTGAGTGGGCAGACCTCTCCTCCTCCCTCCTGGCCTCTACCACTCAACTCCTTCTCCTCGGTGACCTAAATATACATTTAGACTCTCCTTGCTCCTCCCCTGTACTCTTCCGTGACCTCTGCGACTCCCTCTCCCTGTCCATCTTCCCCTCTGGCCCGACTCATCCTGCAGGGCACACACTCAATGTCTTGATCTCCTCTGACCTCCCCCTCTCCATCCCTCTGACCACTCCTCTCTCCTGGAGCGATCACTCCCTCCTCTCATCTCATCTCTCCCTCTCTTCCCCCCAAGCCAAGCCTACCCCAACACTGCCACCTACCTTCTCAGACATCCGGCCCATGAAGCGTGTGTCAGTTGAGGCTTTTGCCACCACTACCCCCCCGCCTCCACCTTTGGCTGTCTCTCATCCTGATACAGCCCTGTCTCTGCCCTACTCTTCAATTTCTGATACGCTTGATGTTCATGCCCCTATCATGAGGATCCGTTTGAAGTCCAAAGCCAAGTGCAATTCCTGGTATGACTCTGACCTAGCTACACTTAAACGTAAGTGTAGGGCAGCTGAGAGGAAATGGAGGACTTCCTGTTCATCCTCTGACAAATTGGCCTGTCGCCTGCTACAAAGGCAATACCGACTCTCTGTCCTCACCAAGAAGAGAGTCCACATTCAAGCTCGTGTCTCTGCAGCATCTAACAACTCGGCTGAACTCTTTAAAATCTGCAAGGAGCTGGCCAACCCTGCTGCAGTCTCTACCCCTCCTGTTTCCTCCCAGGCTCTTTGCAATGCCCTTGCCTCTCACTTCATTTAAAAAACCCAGGACATCCTCTCCACCCACACTCCTCCTCTTCCCTCTCCATCTGTGTTTGCTGACCCTCCTTTAGCCACCCTCCCACCATCCTTCTCGTCCTTTCCTCTTTTCACCCCTGACGAGGTTGCTAGACAAGTCCGATCTATGAAAGCCTCTTCAAAACAGGTTCATCCCTGTTCCTCTAAAACCATCAAGGATCACATTGACACCCTTGCTCCGGCCCTTGCTGATTTTTGCAACCATTCCCTTGCCTCTGGATCCTTCCCCTCCCCTCTGAAGCACTCCTTTGTGCATCCTCTTCTCAAGAAACCCACAGCTGATCCTTCTTGTCCAGCTAACTATCGCCCAATTTCCATTACTCCCTCCCTTGTCAAACTCCTGGAAAAGTTGGCCATCTCTCAGCTTACCCTTCATTCCAATTCTGTTGGCTGTCTCCATGACCACCAGTCTGGCTTCAGAGCCGCCAGAAGCACGGAACCTGCTCTCCTAAAGATCCATGAAGATCTGCTCACCAACCTTGACTCTAACATTCCCTCTGTCCTCATCCTCCTCGATCTCTCTTCTGCCTTCGACACGGTCAACCATACCATCCTGCTCAACCGTCTCCGCGAAAACCTGGGTATCACTGATCAGGCTCTGGCCTGGCTGACCTCTTTCCTCTCAGATCGACCCTCCCAGGTCCAACTTGGGTCCTTCCTTTCATCTATCCTCCTCTCTACCTGTGGTGTTCCTCAGGGGTCTAACCTCTCACCTTGGCTTTTCAACCAATACCTGGCAACTCTCGCCCACTGCATTGCCATTTTCTGCTCAAATTTCCAGTGCTACGCTGACGACACTCAACTCATTTTCAGGCTGCCCTCTGCTACCTCCTCTCCCTCTCTCATCTCTGGCCCTACTCCTACCCCCACTGTGAGGCTAACAACCTCAGGGTCATCTTTGACTCCACCCTTCCTTCTCCGCCCACATCTCTGAGGTCCCTAAAAAGTCAAATTTCCGACTGCACCTCCTCAGACGTACTCTGCCTTTCCTCTCCTTCCCCCAGAAGCTCATGGTATCTCAAGCTCTGGTTCTCTCTAGCTTGGACTATTGTAAAAGCCTCTTTCTAAATCTACCTGCCTCTACTCTCCACCCTCTGCAACTAATCCAGAACAGGACTGCAAGACTTGTCCTTGGCCTCAAGCCCTGGGATCGTATCTCTGCAGCTCTGAAATCTCTCCACTGGCTCCCAGTGGATGCAAGGATTAAATGCAAAACCCTCTGCATTGTCCACAAGGCTTTCTGGGGCCTGGGTCCAAAATACCTTCAGCTATCCCTCCGCAAATACCTCCCCTCTCGAGCTCTTCGCTCCTCTACCTCCTCTACCTCCAACTCACTCAGGGTCAGTCGTTTTTCTAAGAAACAAGCTAGGGGTAAATCTCTGTCTTCGGCTGTGGTCTCCCTCTGGAACAGCCTCCCTGCCACTCTAAAATTTGAGGAGAACCATCTCCCGTTCCGGAAGCACATCAAGACCTTCCTCTTTTCTTCTGCCTTTGCTCCCCCTCTCCCCTGCTGATCTGGTCTCTCTTGGCATCGTGCACCTGGCCACCCTCTGTCTTTTGGGCCCAGGTACCTGCTCATCCTGCCACCCTCCCGCGCTGCCTCCGGGCCACCTCTTGCACTGGGGTCTGTATCTGTACCCATACAGCCCCCCCCTTTTCTTCCTGCACTTATCGGACCTACCCTGTATGCTGCCTTAAATCTAGCACTTGCAAATTGCTGGCTGCATTACCACTGTTTGTTGCCTTTATTATTTATGTATTGTTATTTATCTGTTTCTCCTCTGCTTCGCACTTTCCACCTCTCCCCCTTCCATGCACTTTTCCCCTCCCCCCTCTCCCATGCACTTGCGCATTCTCAATGTCACTGGGCCTAGTAAGATCGCTGTTTTGTTCTCCCCTGTTCCCCTCCCTTGCCTTGTCGCGCTCTGAAACACTTGTGCGCGATAGAAATAAAATATCAATCAATCAATCAATCAATCCCTATCAGGGCCACTCCGCAGGGTCTTTGCTTATTGATCTGTTTTCCCTTTGTGAACCACAAAGGGGTGGAGTCAAAGAACAGATGGAGCAGGGGTGCCTGGGTAAAAGGGCAAGTGGGGGTGAAAGTAAGTCTAAATAGGGAAATTAAAATGGACAAGCAACAGTCAAATGTAGCAGAGAAACCCTCAAAGAGTTTGCCCGACCACTACATGTTTAAGACAGTTTAATAGTTCGCCTCATGGCATTATTTGACGTGGCGAAACAGACAGGCCCGATTCCAAATCGAGGCATCATTGAGTTTAGATAAATTGGGAACCCTAAGACGGTCATTAGAAAAGGAAGATACAGAAATATCAACAATACAATGGGGAGCGTTCGCCATGTGGCTAGAAGAGGCCACAGCTAGAAGAGATGATGGGAAAGTAAGGGGATTAAGAGAGAGTAACGACCGATTGAGAAGCCAAATACATTTTTTAAAGAGTAGGAGAGCATTAGATGGGGACAGGATGTGCCCACAGATATTAGAAAAGGAGGGACTGATGGAGACTAATAAAGCAGAGGATCAGGAACGTGAGACACCAGAAGATATACTTGATTTTCTCACCATCCTTGAAAGACGGCAACTAGGAGAAATGCCGCTTGTAGAGGAGAATTCCCTGATACGACCCACTGCACCAGAAACACTGGGTCAGAGTGGAGGGGAAGCCAGTGGAGTGGCCCCGCTGATGGGACCCCCAATGGTGTATGCACCCCTTGGTAACAGGAGGTGGGATGATATATGATAGCGATTAGGGCACATTTGAAGCTCAAATCGGACCAGTGCCAGCGTCGCAGGGAGACAGGGAAAATCCAAATGCAATAATGATAGTCTATGTTCCATGGACACCAGGAGACCTTTGGGCATTAGCTAAAGAATTCCCCAATATAAGGGAAGAACCACGATGATGCATGGAGGAATGACAGACAATAATGCAGTGTTATAACCTGTCATGGGCAGACATGAATCAATTTATAAGATTAGTGATGTCAACAGAGGTGAGACAACGATTAACAGAATGGGCGGCTTGCGCAGCCGTCGATCCAGGCACGGGGAATTCCCTGATGCAAAGCAAGAGGTAGGATAGTGACGATGGTCGCGCAGGTATGTCAGAGAAAAAAGACTGGGCAAAGATATCGAATTGTAAAAAAATAAAGGTGAATCACCCGCCGACTATTTAGGCAGACTGAAGGTAGTGTTCACTCAGGATTCAGGTATTACAAAACCGGAAGAAACAGCGCAGGAGGCTATAGCGAACTCATTTGTATCATGATTGCTCCTGAAAGTACAGGTGCATCTTACGAATGTGTGCATAGGAGGGCTGACTAAGCCATTGGCGCAGGTAGTGGCGGTGACATATTATTGTGTCACTTGTCAAGACTGAAGAAAGGAGACGTTTGTTAATAAACTCATGACACTATTGATGCAAAGTCTCCGGGAGAGCTGCAGCAACCGAGACAACAGGAACAGTTTGACCAGCAACAGGCATGGAGAAAGAAAGGGTCTCATGGGCGGGGATTTGGAATAACCAGCAAGCTATGGTACCAAGCCCGTTGATTTGTAATTATTGTAATCAGGAGGCTCATTGGAAAAATGAATGCCCATTTAGACCACAAGTAAGGCAATAGATGGCAGGGGGATCTGGGCCAGGTAACACACAAATGCAGCCACAGGGAGGCCAGATGCATGGACTGACTGCGCCCATGAGCCAGATGTCCCAGTTCCCAAATCCAAACTCCAGTCCTTTTATCCCAGGGACACCACAAGGGCAAGGGGCACCTCCAATTGGGCATTGACAATCAGACCAGGAGCATCTACCTGCAGCATTTAAATCAATTTCTCATAAAACTTGGTGTAAGGTTTCCCAACTACACAGATAATAATATTACTTTGGTGTTTTATTTAGATCAGCTGTCACAGTAATCCAGTTTCAAAGCACTTGGTAACTGATGTCGCCCACTGCTGTCATTATTACCAATAATGTGGTTGGCAAAGTGTGAGCTCGGAAACATGAGGGCATGCTTGGGGCCCAGAGGAGAATCAAACAGATGCCCATGCAGCTGCGCGTGCTCACCAAAGGCGCATGCTCCTTGTAGTGTCTGCCGCGCCCTCAACGATCACACCAAAGTTAACATGAAACTTTTAGGAAATTTTCAGGAATTTTATGAAATCCGTGGTCATTTGTGATTGTATGAAACCCATTGCTTGAGGCAGCTGATTGAAGTACTACTATGAATATTGTGAATATCATTTTTTATTTTTATTGTATTAATTTTATCCTATGAATTTTATGATCTTCCTGATTAATGAATAATGAATGAAAATTCGATTTTAAATTCTGAATTCCAGATTTAAACATCAAATTGAGTTGAACTGTATGATATGTAAATTGAAATTGAAATTGAAACTATTTTTACATTACAGAGTGAAGACTAGGACGCGGCAAGTGATGCTACCTTCACATTTACTGTGGCTCTAGAGTGACACAGGGTGTATGTACTAAGGCTACTTTGGAGGCTTTGGAGGCTTTCTCTGACTGGCAGATGCCAGCATAGGAATCCAGAAGAACTAAAGGGGTGGGTGTGGTCTTCCCATTCACAATATTTGTATCACACTTATAATTTCAGTTTGAATTATTTTCAATGAAAGATGGCTATGACCAAGTTAGCCTGAACAGTAAATGAACCCCGCCAGAGCCCTGAAAATTCAGGTCAATTGGCAGGGTAGTGCCACATATATTAAGTTGCACTCCACTAGCACACATATATGAACCATTCCACATGTGCTAATTTGAATCAGCGGTTAGCTTAATAGCCACTATTTGTTTTTTTGTATTTTCAAATATCTTCTGACGAATTAATCTTCAACAGATGTTGTTAAAACATATCAGCGGAAAAGTACACATATTTACATTGTTAAGTGCATTGTAGGACTATGAATATACATACAAACATACAGTACAGAAAAACCTTTGTTTTAAACAAAAATGGTATACAGAGAAATTCTAAACCTGACAGTTAGTGCATACATGAACTTGTATCAAGTGAGCAACCCATAAACTAAGAGCCTAGTGTGGTGAGAACGCGTGTGTGTGTGTTTCTGACTGCCATGAATTAAATCATTGGCTCTTAACCAGTTCAAAAATGTGTCCTGCATACAGGAGTGAGTAAAAACCAATCAAAGGTCAACGTCGGAACATTACTTCCTGATGGCGTGGTATGGACTGCACAAGGGATGCTGGTCCAAAGCCTTTTCGGCAGGCAGTAGAGGCTGCCTTCTTCTGGGCCTAAGGATGTGTCTTTGAAAGAGGGTCTTCTGGGTGGTATCAAGCCTTAGTGAGAAGCGCTAGCATCGAAGGGGTGCGTAGTTCCCTCGGGAAGTTGCAATGACTTCATGGTAAACACTGGCTCCCTGTATAGTGCTGAAGCATCTCAGTTGAAACAATGTGTAGGCAGTTGAACATACGTGCACGTTGCAGCAGAGTTTTACTGCTGTGCATCTAGATGCTAGGCTGCGCGTGGCGTCTTCTGAATGCTGGATGTGTATATCATTCGGTCTGGGGACCTGTGTAGAAAATAGTCTGCTCAGGCGGTGTGCTGAAGACGCCGTCAGCAGCATAGGAATCCAAGCATTTTGAAGAGGATGTATGCCCACGCATTCTAGCAGATTCTGTAATTCTTTTCAACCTTTTCATTTGTTCTTAACACAATTTACTTGATGTATACGCGCCTTACAAATGCACAATAAATAAATAAATAAAACATGCCTCCTTGTTCCTACGAGAGGGAATAGGGAAGTCTTCCCATTAAGTGAAAATGATAGTGGTAGGCTTCCAGGCAGCTAGTTGGTTTTCTATCAGCTTGCCTGTGCCTGAGCTTTGACATGTAGGAAATGGGGGTCATTACGACCTGGGCGCAAAGGGATACCGGGCACCGGTAATGACACCGGTGCCGGTAATCCCTTTGCGCCCTATTTCGAGGTCCCTTTGCGGGTCCTCCGTTAACGCCTGGTGTTATGGACGGGACCCGCAAAGGGATACCGGGGTCAATAACGGTACCGCAATTTGCGGTACCGTTATTGCCGCCTTCCCCCTTCCCATTGAGCCCTATGGGGGCTCAAATGGGAATGGGGAATGGCTCTGGTGAATGGGGAATTACCAGTCCCGCCGACCTCGGACTGGACCGGTAATTACTCACTTCACCAGTCCGGGGGCGGACCGATTTTGGAGGCAGCCATGGCGCTAATAGCGCCATGGCTGCCTCCAAACTCGGAATGAAGGCCAATGTGTGTGTGTGTGTGGCATGGCATACTTCAGCATGGCTTACTGCCTGCTTGCATTAGATTAACTTGCCCTCCTTCAGAGTGAAGAGCAGCAGGGGCGCAGCACAAATGCACTGGACCACCTGCATGATTTCAGGTGCCTAACGGGAACAAGAAGTTTTCTGGACCACTCCCTGCCCTAGAGTTAAAGTCAGAGGCACTGCCTGTGGGAACCTTTTAGAGGTGTGCTATTGCTATATCATCTGTACATGGCCACAGAGAGAAGTTGAGTACAATGCCTACCACTTGAGAGTGGTCCTTTGTGGTCTCATTTAGCTGTGAAGACCTTGGGCCTCATTAAGAGGTAGGAGGTAAGGGATTACCGGCACTGGTAAGGGTACCGGTGCCGGTAATCACATACCTCCATATTCTGAGGTCCCTTAGCGAGTCCCTTCCTTAACACCTGGTCTGACCAGGTGTTAAGGACGGGACCCGCTAAGGGACTGCAGAGCTAATAACGGTACCGCAAATTGCGGTACCGTTATCAGCTACTTCCCCATTTCCATTGAGCCCTATGGGGGCTCAAATGGGCATGGGGAATGGTTCTCAGAATGGGGACTTAGCGTGTCGTCCAAGGTTGGAATGACCCTGTAAGTACCCATTCTGAGAACCCAGACCCGGTATGCGGTAAGGGGGTAGCCATGGTGCTAATAGCACCATGGCTACCTCCTACCACGTAATGAGACCCGTTGAGTGCTGACAAGGGGCATCTTTGCATGGTGAGAGACACACAGGGCCTCATTATGAGGTGGGCGGAATGGGTTTAACGGCGCCGGTAATGATGCTGGTGCCGGTAAACCCATTCTGCCCTATTACGAGGTTCCCTTGCGGGACCCGCTAAGAACGTCTGGTCAGACCAGATGTCCTTTGCGGGTCCCGCAAGGGGACCAGGGAACTAATAACGGCCACATTATAAACGGGCCTGTTATAAGATCCCTCCCCATTCCCATATATATATCCAATATATATCCCCTATAGGGGCTGGAATGGGAATGGGGATGGTTTTTTTGAATGAAGAATTACCGGGTCCTCCAAGGTTGGAATGACCCAGTAATTCTTCATTCAAGGAACCCGGACTCCAAACTCGTAATGAGGCCCTGGGTGTTGCTAGGTCTGGAAAAGATCCGGGGCTATGCTTATGTCGGGATTGTCTGGAATCGGGGCTAGGGAGCCTTTTGGTTATAGCCCTCAACTTCTATCTGGGATTACAGCCAAAAGACCCAGGGCTATCGCCTCCTTAGCACACCCCCCCACCCCGCAATGCTTCGTTTGTGAGTGTAAAGTTTTCACTATGCAGAAGTGTGGCTGCTGCCTGTACTCATATAATTGATGGGCGACACCTCAAGCGACAGTAAAATAGAAACGTTTGCTTACATGATAGGCGAGCAGGTGCAGAGGTGAAATGAAGAATTCTGGAGCATGTGCAGAACACACGATGCAGCCGTCAAATGATTTCTACAAAGATATAAAACCTATTTCTAGCAGCAGACATGTTAAAAAGTGCTTTGGGGGCAGTAGCCTTTTGCTTGCAACATAGACGATTCCCCGTTGGGCTGAACTTCGTTCATTCCTCATCCCCAGGTCCCATGAGGCATCTGGGCTCCACCAGTGATTGTGACTCATAGTTATGACGTAATTTCCAAAGAGCAAGTACGATCATGCCTTTCCCAACAGGCACTGTGACTGTTCATGGAAATTGAGCTGTAAGTTCCAGGGCACTCAGGAGGACAAACACCCTAGTATCTCAGTTAATGGGCAAAATCAGGAAAAAACTAGGTTTAAGTGAGGGGTTTACACTTCTGAGGCTCGCAATGAATGTGCACTGCTAAGTTTACAAAATCTACAATCCAGGTTGACCCGTTTCCGAAGCCTCTGCTTTATCAGTACCTCCTTTGTGAGATACAAGTTTAACCTAAACCTCAAGAACCTTGCTCGATAAATCCCACAACGAAGCCTTGGCAGGTACTTAGAAGGAACATTAAAGGATCTATCGCCATTACAGGGTGGCCTAAAAATACTAAATGGCTATCTTTGTTCAATAGTTGAGTACAAGTCAAGTCTCCACAACTTCCTTTTAGTCTCGTCCTAAAGAGGGGTGGGGAAGTCTGCCGCGTCCTCCCCCTCCTACGAAATTTATGATGTGGAAGAAGGCCAGGAAAAAACGCAATCACCCATTCTATTTTGGACAAATCCCCAACGGACCAATGGTTGACAAGTATGTCAAAAGATACCCCCTCAGCCAGCCATATGCCCTCAGCCAGCTCTACAGACCAGGTGTAGTACGAATTTACCCCAGCGTGGTTGAAGAGCCCCAGGCTATGACCAAAGACACCTCAATTGACAGTCTCAATTAAAAGCTCCAAGAAGCCATGATGCTGATGTCATTAGAGACACCACGACATAGCTGCGTTAGAGATGAAGCACACGTGCCATCCGCACTTCAGGACACAAACACACACTCGAATACATGAAGAACAGGAGCATACAGTTCTCTAGTTAGAGGACAGCCACATATACATACTGTCATTGCATTTATTATTTTTGAAATGCAGCAACGCAGAAACTGCAAGAAGCAAGTGATCCTGAGCAAAGCTTGCAGATGCTTACATGCAAATAACCCTATGGAACTGCAGGAGCACCGATGGAACCTACAAGTGTGACTAACCTACGCAGAATGTAGTTTAGCATGGATAGTGTAGAAACCACATTATAAAGGTTTAGGAGAATTACAGCAGGCCACAGGCCTCTCAGCAAGAGACAAGCTGATTTGAATTCAAGCTGGACAGAGAGCAAGGCGTGTGAGACAGAACCCACAGCCAAGGCCACAAGATACGTATGACATTCCATTTCCTAGACAACAAAGGCACTAGCTGCAGTAAATACAAATAATTCCTCATAATTGAGAGCTGCACAGCTCAAATTCGTCGTCTCTAAACACGTGATCCGGCCGAAGCAGACAATGGACAGTGACCAGCGCTGGGAAAGAGAGCCGATCTCAGGCTTCTATACAGAGGACTGCAACAAATATGCTAGAATGTGAGACAAGTGTTGCACTGAGCAGAAGAGCACTCTTGTAGACTAAGGTGGTACACAAAAGTTACAATGCAGACATATTGTCATTCTTATTAGCCTGAAGAGGTACACCGAGAGCTGAGAACCTTTGCAGATCCCAGGCCTGGGGATGTCAGCTCTAGCCAACCACAGCTCAGCATCCTAGGCGTGGGTAGCAAAGGACAAGAACCAATGGTAAGACACCCACACAGCAACATTGTTATAGATAGTGACTTCAGGATGGCACAGGCCAGCCACCTGACATGCAAGGGCCAGCAGAATAACATGTATAGTGTCCACTATAGTTAGTAAACAACTCAACACCCAATTAGGAGGGCTGATAGGTTTTCTGGAGAAGAGCCCAGGTTATGACGTGGCGCTGACGCCACCCTAGTGTAAAACTGGCGTGCGAGCCGAGAACAGACAAGTTCCCTGTTGGTTTTATCTGTAATAAACCGCAGTTTGATCTTGCCATTGACTAAGTCCTCCATTTATGCTGGTGAGGGTGTTGGGCCTTCCAAGAGTCTGAGGACTTCCAGTGTTCCTCTGGTATACCTGGGAGGTTCTTCCCAACAGCATTGATGCACACTTCTCATCAGCCTGCCATCCACAAATAGTTGGGCAAACCAAGCATGTTAATTAAACATTAGAACAGCATCTTTGATGTCTCTGCTTTAAGCACCAAAAGGACTGGATTTCTTTACTTTTTACCATGGAATTTGCTTATAAATAACACCACACAGACCTCCACAGGTTTCTCACCTTTGTATACTGTATATGGTGACCATTGCCAAATACCTTAACAACCCTTTGCACTACCACAGTGCTGGAAGTAGACACTGGTTCTACTGCCTTCGCATCATACACACCACGGTGCCGGAGCATCTTAAAAGTACTCAAGATAACACCGGTGGCATAGCCAGTCAACACCAATGGGATGCACCAGCATTGCAGCAAGGGGATAAAGTCTGGATATTGACACAAAATCTGCATTTGCAGGGATCCAGAAAGTAGTTCCTCTAGTACGTGGGACCCTATTAAATGTTCCAGGTGATTAATCCTGTTACATACCGTTTGGGTCTGCCCTCGTCTTGGTGGGTCCATTCTGTGTTGCACACTTTTTTACTGAAACCTTATAACCCCAGCATCCAGAAGATTAGCTCTCTGTCGAACCATTCTGGATTCTCAGATGCGGTGGCCCGGTTCTCCTATCTGCTTGACTGTAAGGGCTATGGCCCTGAAGAGAGTACTTGGGATCCAGCTTCCAATGTACATGCCCCTTGTCTGGTTGCAAGGTTCCACCGCAGGCATACTGACCATCTGCATGGAATGTGGGCCGTGGGATGGGGGACTATCATGCCTCGCAGAATACAGTAATCATCATGGCACCTTGCATGGAGATTAGCATCAGCACAGAAGAGACGATTATTTCATCTGTTATGGGCTCTGCCTTGGTATTGATGGCTGCATACCACACGTATCAACATCACAGAGGCACGTGACATAATTGCAGTGTCACGTGATGCACACCATAGCCATGAAGTGTCACAGGTGCCCATGAACACCAGCAGAAGACAGAGTACTTAAATGGACTGTAAGCAGAAAATCTCTTGCTTCTCAGCTGTACACTTTGGACAGTTGTTGCAGCGCGCTATCATGTTTCTCTGTTGTTTCCTCAGGCTGTTTGACCCATGGACTGTGTTGGACTGTGCTTGGATTCTGATTTGGATTTGGCATAGCAACAAGGTAGTCTGGGTACAGATTTTTGGCCTTAGGAATGCTTAGCTGTGCCTGGAAATTGTTCTTTGTATACTACCTCCGGACTGTTCTGAATTGGCTGTGGATTCTCCCAAAGGTCCTTCGATTACGGATATTGAGAACCCCATCTTCCAGGAGGGCTGCCAGGAACCTTCCTGAAAGTTGCTCTCTCATGATGCCTGGGTCAGGCCAGGTTTCCTGGAATACCCCAAGCATTGTCCTTCCTGGCTCTTTTGCCCTGGGACAGTTCAAGGTTTTCCTTCCTGACTTCATTCTATCCAGTGTGATGAATCCAAGGATGTCATCCCTTCTTTATTTGGGGGAACCCCCCTTATATGGCTGAGGGATGGCAGCCACTACCTGATCCTGGCCCTGGGGTGGTTACATGAGGGAGGACTTCCTAGTGGGGCGGTACTATTAAACAGTTCTTCCCTAGTTGCCCATGCGTTAATGGCATGCTGCTACTCTCATGTCCCACCTCAGTGTAAGGTTGGTGTGTCTACTCTCCAAACTCCCACTTTAGAGAATATGTGGGCCACTGAGATGAGGAAGAGGCAGGGAGTAGGGAGATCTACCACCTAGGTAGCTTGATGGCCAGTTATCTAAAACCTAATTTGTCATTTAGAACTACTCAGAACTCTTTTTCCAACTCTACATATAGGTCTCCACACTTACCATATAAAGCTACTAAAATACACTTCCACAGACTCTACCTGTAAGTTATCACAAACTGATTTCTCTTTTTCTAATGCTGGAAGTACTGTCATGAGGAAGAGGAGCCGAGTAATGAAGATCACAAAAAGACGGGAACACACGCTGAGCTCTAGTGGTTGGGATTGAATTTTGGCAGGCAGGACATTTAAATCGAGAAATCAGCTGATGAGAGAAGCCTGCCTGGAGAACTGCTGGTTTCTCAGAGTTGACTGAGGGACTGCCAAGTGTGAGCAAGGTCCGTAGAGCCAACCGGCTCATGAGAGGAACCGAGGGAGGTAGACTGCAGAATACAGTAATCCACAGGAATTCCAGAGCAAGAAGGATGGCTTCCTGGCTTGCAGCTGCACTGGAGAGCAGCCTCAGCATCATTGGAGTACAGGGAAACATGCAGCCAGCAAGCAAGAGCTGTGGAAAGGAAGGGAACCACAAGGCAGAGGCGGTGAGCCAGAAAGGAACAAGTGAGATGCTGACAGACCTTTGCAGGATCACCGTGGGAGAGCGATTGAGTCCGCCCAATTTAAGAGAGAACGCCGGGCGATTCCGACACTGGTACTAAAAGAAAATAGAAGTAAATTATAGGAAATTATAGGAATGTGACAGAACAAAGGGTGAAATCTGTCTTAAAGGAACAACAAAATATAATATATGATATGATATTTTATTTATATCGCGCTCGTACACAAGTGTTTCAGAGCGCTACCAAGCAAACGGAGGGGAACATGGGAGAACAAAAAAATAAAAACAACTATCTTACTAGCCCAATGACATTAAGAACGCGCAAGTGCATGGCGAAGGGAAAAGGGGGAAAGTGCGTGGAAGGGGGAGAAGTGGAAAGTGCAGAACAGAGGAGAGAAAAGAATAAATAATAAGTGAAATAAATAAATAAATACAGGCAATGAAAAGGTGGTAGTGCAGCCAGCAAGTGGCAAGTGTATGATTGGTCAGATAGGGTATATCTGATAAGTGCAGAAGAAAGGTGGGGAACTTTATGGGTACAGATACAGATCCAAGTGCAATGGGTGGCCCGGAGGCAGTGTATGTCAAGTTTGTAAGTCCAATTATTATGCACTTGTAAAGCCCTGGCAGGAGAGTATACTAGGCATGTCAAGTTACAAGTATATGAATCCAAGTATATGAGTACAAGTATATTGCATATAAAGAAAGCCCTAGTAGGAGAAAAAACCCGGCATTTCAAGTTAGAAGTATATGAGAATAAGTATATCAGAACAAGTGGTGTGCATACAAATAAAGTTCTGGCAGGAGAGTATACCAGGCATTCACAAATCAGATGTGTCTACATATAAAGCAAGCCTCAGCAGGAGAGTGTGCCAGGTAAGACCAACCTGAACAATATATGAAATATATTGCATGAGGAAATCCTGACAAAGATATAACAAGAGATTACCAAGGAGCGTGAGTGAAACATACCCAGGAGTGAAAGAAGCCTGGCAGGAGAGTACACCAGTTAGTCTACTAAGATTCAGGTTATCAATCAATCAAGTTACTTTGAATACCAATTCTGTTGATTTAAAGAACCTCAAGAAACTGTTATTAAGTGAAAGGAAATCCACGGGGAGGGAAGTACCCCTTTGAACTGTGAACCATATCCAACTGGAACTTTTGTGTTGTAGTTTCTTTGAACATTTCTTCTTTTTACCATTTGTACACTTTTCAAGACCAGAGACATTTCCCTTTCATGTTAGGGGTGAATTTAGAATGTGAGGGTCAGAATAGTACTTTTGACACAACCCTGATAGGTTTGGACATTGCGACAAAGGACCAACCCATTAGTTCTGTTTTGGTAGGGAAAATACCTCTTAGAGTAGAGACACAGAGGCGTTTTCCAAACCCACTTTTGCTTAATAAATCATGAACCCACTGTGTCTGAGTTTCATTCCTGACCCTTCACACCAAGTACTGTGGGGAACTAGAAAGCACTGTGATTTGGGGTGTTTTGCAGGTCCTGTGACTAACCATATTGTTTCCTTTGCAGCTTCCTCCTGTCTTTTGCCCAGTCCTACGGCTAGAGGAATGTTTTTTGCTTTCTGTGAATGGTCGATTGGGAAGAAGGATTTCTACTGTGTGCTGCCCCCTGCTTAAGTTTGAGCAAATATGATTTTTTTTATTTTTGCTTAATATTTTTGTCCTACTTCGTTCAATTCCAAAGTTGCATCCGCAAAACTATACATTTTTTTCTGTTCTGAATGGATGCTTTTGGCCAATCCTGATATATGCAGTCCACAGTTATCATCCAACTGTGTAGTGATGTGTTATAACTCAGTTCTGTCGTTTTATTGCATTCATTTTTTATGTTGTTTCTTTTTCAGGCCCTGTTGGCTAAAGGTGTTTAAATAAACTCTAAACTGCTGACCACCCAAAGGCCTTGAGCCAATATGTTCTTGTTAGGGTGCAGTGCTGCAGGTCTTGGGGTCGTGCCTGTGTGGGGTGTGTCCCATTTCGAGGTTATGCATTAGCAGTGTGTGAAGGCTACATTTCTTCTTTGCTTTGCATGTGGCACATTTAGTTCCAGATTCTGTTACAATATGACTGCAGATATGTTCTGCCATTCCACTGTCATTTGCTGGCACTTACTACATGCTAGGCCACTACTTCATAAGATTCACTTTAACTATAGTATTAAAGTCCTGCATATTTAAATTGAGTTTTGACACATAGTGATATAATGTGAGAAAAAGTGTGATTTATAGTAAGATGGACATGGTTTATAATTGAAGAAATAGTTCATTTGAACTCTTCTGTTCCTGCATGTTTTCATGGTACATTTGTTGATTGAAAATGGTGCAAAATGTCAATTTCTGCATGTTTGTCGTTTTTCATACGCGTGTATATTTTCTGTGAGTTTTAGACATGCCAGAATTCTGTAATTCTGATTCAGATCAGAGCAGGTGGAACTGAAAAGAGCTGCCCAAAAGCTGCAAAACTCAATGTATATCTGGAAATGTTTGAGGATGCCAGCTTTGGTGGCAGAGATACAGGCGAGTAACAATCCAGTAGTATGTAGAAGAGGGACCTCATGGACAAATGATAACTGGTGAGATCTCCTATATCTTCACCATAACATAGCTGTTACCCGGTGCTGAAAATAGACGGCATGGAGCCACAGCATACAGAGAGAAAGACCTAGAAAAAGTCACAGTGGTAATGGATGGGGAGAAGGGAGTGTGAAGAAGCACCCCCTGAAGTGGAGCAGGAGGAGGAGAGTGGAGGGAGAAGAATAGAGAAGATTGAGATGGATAAGGGGAGGTTGGTTGAGAGATTTTATCTGGAGAGGAAGTGGAAAGGAGGTTCCAAAAGGTGGTTGGAGGAGGTTAGAGAGGGAGTGAAAAGGGTGGATGAGGCATGGGAGAGAGGAAGGAGACATTGGGAGGTGGGTGAAGGAGACTCTAGAGAGAGGAAGGACAGTGTGTGAGGTTTAAGGGGGAGTTCAAGAGTACCACTGAAGGAGAGTGGGCAGAAGGTCAGTAGAAGGCCCGCCCGAACCCTGAAGAGGGTGAGGTCAAGGAGGGTGGAGTTACAAGTATACAGAGAATCCAGGAGAGAATAGGGGGAGGTATAAGAGGTTATCCTAGGTTTGAGAATGTGGTGAGAAGATGAGACGGTACATTGGGAAGAAAGAACAGGAGAACTGCTCCTAGGACCACTCAGTCAATTGGCCTCTTGGTGGATGCTTTGGGGATTTGTCCATTACTACCATACGCCAGCTTTTGCCTTTGCCAAAGCCTAATGTGAGGGCCCATATGTGGCCCAGGGACAGCATAAGAGGGCCTTTCTGGATCAAGCACGAGAAGCAGAGGACCAGGGGAACAGAGACACAAGAACAAAGTGCGAGAGACACTCAAACCCCTCAGGACTGTGAATGACTGCAAACTGATCAACACAGCTGGGGAGAGAACCGGGACTGGGATTTACTTAAAAAAGGCTTGAACTATTATAGGCTTTGCAAAGCCACCCTGATTTTGTCGCTAGTGTTTTTCATTGTACTTTTTCTTGATTCGGCCCAACCTTGTAATTAACCCTAATAAATCATTGTAGACTGGGAATCAAAAGAGGCCCTGGAACTCATTTTCAAAGTGGCCCCACAGTACACATTTTCAGCAAATCCAGCCCTTTTCCTATGAGAAAAATAAATTGGAAATAAAATAGCTTACCACACACAAGAGGGCCACAATGCAGAGGCCAACCGAGAAATCGCCAGAGTTCCCTATAGGTCACCCACCCCTGCTACCAAGCTATAATGTCTGATATCTGTTTTGTTCTGAGCCCCTTGGACTCTGACAGAACCCAGTCTGGGTGAAGTATAGAGGTTCAAAACATATTACCTGATTGACACAGAGCTAGTGAAATTCATACAATTCATGTTTATGGAGTATTGTTCCCTGCAAATACGTGAAAACTCAATGTGGGAGACAGCAGACCTCATACACACCTTATGGATTTAGAAATGGTATACAGTCACCAACCCGATGACCACATAATCAATAGGTATGTGCAGGCATTCACTGTTTTCTCAGGGCGATATTCCTAAATATTTTGATTGCTTAGTCGTATTCTCTTAACTACAACCTGTGTGTCTGCCCAAAAATTCAACACATTTGAAAAAAAGTAGTGTAGTTAATACCTGCAGGAGCGCCTTCTTTTTTAAAAAAGTTTTTATTTTAGTTTATTACAAACCTTTAAAAACAATGAAATGTTAACACATAATTTTTAAAGGGAAAAGAAAAAGAAAAATTAAGTACAATTTCATATTTGATCTTATCAACGAAGAAGAGCTGGATAAACTTATCAAGTAAGAAACAAAAGTTGAGCTATTCTGCACGTCATCACTAGGTATCGTTCCGTCCCTTTACTCATTTGCTTTCGCTAGGCTCTGTTTCAACTTTTCCAGAAAAAAAGATAATGCAAACATAATTTTGATGTTCGTGCCCTCATGGAGAATCTGCCACCAGTCCTCTGCGCATCGGTCTGGGTATTTTCCCAGTTCAGAACCCATGTGACTCGTTCTTTCGTCTCTCATCTTTGGGCAGAAAAGGACTAAATGTTTCAGGGATTCTTCTTGTAAGTTACAGAGCCTACATGTAAGATTAGGTTTTTTTTCCACGTCCTTCATGCCATATCGAACATCACGTGCGTCAAAATGGTTCAGTCTGAACTTCAAAAATGTTGTTCTTATATTCTTGCAAGGGAACTTCATCATATATGCAGGTGTCACGTGCAATTTTTTGGCTTCTATCAGTGCATTTCTCATTCTTGCATGTTGGATTCTTTTTTCGCTGGTTTCGATCTAATCCTTCTCGTGTAACTTTTTTTTAACTGCATTTGGGTTATCTATTAGCAGTTTCTTGTCAGTATCCAGCTGTTTTAGTATGGTTTCACAAGCAATTTTCCGTTGGTTTAGGAGGCTATCCAACACATTGCCTGTGTCGTCTTTTAGTATTTTAAATTGAGGGATGTTATCACCTCCAATCACCTTTTGATATAGCACCAGAGCATTCCACATCTCTACAGCTGCCATCGACATTTGGCTGACCTCGTATCTCATGCAGGCTGTAGGAAAACCTTTTGGTAGATGTAGGATCCTCCTCCAGATAACATGTTCGCACCTTGTCCAGATCTCATAATGGCAACCAAACAACGTCTCTGCGCCGTAAGTCAAAGCTGGAATTATTTTGTTCCTGTAGAAGCAGATAACAGGGAGCAACGAGAATTTGCCATACATTATGTGCAATCTGACCTCTTGCGCCGCCTTCTCAATTTACTCATTGATGTAAAACAATTGAAATATCCACATGAGTTATTCATGTACTTAATCAAAGAATTAATGGTATGAAAACCTTCTCTGTGAAATCACCTCTACACGTGTTTCACCACCTATTGTGTTGGATCTTCAGGAGGTTATTTCACATAGGATTGTTCCATTTATTTCGTGGTTTTAATCTATGTTAATCCATTGGGATTTATATTCAACAGCAGGATTCATATAAAGTGCAATGCTCACCAGGGAGCTTTGTTGGGTTTGTCTGAACCCGTAGTTTGCTGTAAAAACTGGATATGATAATCCAAGTTTCTTATGTTGCCCTCATGGTTTTCCCACGGTTCAGGCGAGAGCTGAAATTAATTTTTCAGATCCCTTAGTTTTTTGCCAAAGATGTTAATCTTTGGCAAAAAACTAAGGAAGATGAACATGCAAGATGAACACGTAATCCTTTTGTTCACAGTGACACCAGCGCTTTCCTTTACAGAATGGGGCTCCACATGGTTTCTCAATGGGCTTTTTGATATGTAAAACTCAGTGTATCTCTTGCACACATGTTCTAATCTTTGCCTGTACATTGGGCCTCATTACGAGTTGGGCGGTATTCTGGCAGTAAATCAGCTGGAATACCACCCGGTGGAATTACCGTTACCGCCACTTGATCCAGCGGAATTACCACCAGATTACAATTGGTGGTGGTTGAGTTAATCCCCATTTTTGTGAAAGTCCATTGGACTCTATGGGGCGTTTTTGGCAGATAACACCAACTAAATTAGTGCTGCAGTAATTCTGCCGATTTGCTAATTTTTGGTGGAAAGTGGGAGGAATTGCCTCCAGCGTAATACGCATAGTATGGTGGTGCAGGAAAAGTGGTGGTAATTCCATTACCACCAGTTTTTTCCCACATCAACAGACTTATCTGTTATTACTGCTATACCCTTAAGACATGCAACAGCAGCCTATACCAGTTGCTAAAGTTTCTCAGCCCGTAATTAGCAGCTATACAACTTGTGCTCAGACTGTGAAAAAGCCTGTGAGAAAGTCACATACCAGAGGAAAGTAACCAGGATGAGAGGACCACTGGTTCCCAGGGAAAGCCATCTGCTCTGAGATGACCTCAGAGATGGTTGTTGTGGATTTCCTAGTGCCCCACCTCTAATCCTAACCTCTTAACTTGGGCCACCTATATCCCTCTTGACACTTTTAAAAAGGCAGCCTCAGACCTCACAACTTGGTCCACACCACTTCACCCAGATACTGCTAAGTTAGAGACTCAGACCTCATAACCCTGTTCACCCACCTTCCCTCAGTCATTGTTAGGGTAAGGTACTCAGACGCTCGAGAACAGAGACTGTGTTCGTGATCTTTGAGCCTGGAACGCAAGTGGAAATGAAGACATTTGGTACAGAGGTCTTAAGTGAACACAGTTTGCATGTAAAACCATGGATACAATTGTGACCTTACCCGGTATTAGTTACAGACCAATGAGTAGATAAGGGACTAGGAGGCACTGGTAAGGGCCAAGTGACACAATCACCAATCTCAGGATACCATTGCGGTATCAGTCGGTCACCATGACAGATCAACCTGATCCCAAGATGGCAGGTCCAACATTTAAAGACTCAACCCGCATTTCTGCCAGGCTGTAACCAACCATGCAAATACTATTAAGCACACCTGAGCAAGACAAGGACTTACTGGCCACCATCCAATTAAATGTGGCCACCACCAGCAAGGCCCAGGTGGCCCCTATAAAACCCTCATTAATCCAATCCTATAATGAGCTTGGAACTAAAAGGGGGTAGCAGCAGGTCCAGAGTGAGAAACCTCAGAGAAAGGTTGACAGCAAGGGTTATCTAAAGACAGCCAGAAGTGAGAAGGAGGAAGGACCAGGTTGAGTTAGTCATTTTTGGAAGGCAAGATCAAAAAGAAGGAAGGCAGAGGGCATTACTTGCAGAGGGAAGGATTAGAGACTAGCAGGAAAGAGGGAGTATCAGTGAGACGACAGATTTGTAGGAGGGACAGAGGAGGAAGATGGAAAAGTGAAATAGGAGGAGGTTGGAAAAAAAGGATGAAAGAGGAAAAAGAAGGTGATTAGAAACAGGGAGAAGTCAGAGATGGGGGAATGCCTGCGAGAAGGAGGAATTGGATGGAAATATCCAAGGTTTTAAACCTGCACAGGCAAACCAAAGAGGGGGAAGGGCTAGATGGGCCAAAGAGAGGAAAACAACAGGGTCAGAGTGGCCTGAGCTGGCATTCAACCAGGGTACACAGGCTAGAGGAGTGGAAAGCCTTGATAACATGGTTCTAGACACTTGTAGGTTCAAAAGCCTAGCGGCTCAAATAGAAACATAGTGAAAGGCATAGACAGGACGCATAGTTCAGATTCTGGTTGGACTGGCGGGCCCACCAAAAAAACACATTTTCTTGCGGAGAAACAGAAGGAGGGGGGATGAGAGAAAGGAAGATCAAAAGTAGCTGTGAACCATAGTCTGGACTCTGGTGGAATGGATAAGCCCACCAAGGGCTAGAAATAAGATGTGCTTGTGGAAACCAGGAGTCTGTGGTGTACTTGTGAGAAGCCTGCACCTTTATTGGGACTGCAAGAAAGTCAAGCCTGTGTTTGGCTCTTGACGGACCTGAGCTGGGGTCTGGGTAGAACTCTGCAAGCTACTCCTTTGGAAAACAATGACTGCAGACTGAAAATTCTCCCCGGACAGACGGGTGAGAAATGAACTGTTATCTCAATGCCAAATGACCAAAGCCCATGATGGCGTATTCTAGCAACTTCTACATGCGTATTCTGTGCTAGTGGGTACCTGAAAGAACTGTGAATGACTATGCATGGTTGTTTCAGGGCACTTGCACTTTGAAACATGACCCTCCTGCAGATTAGGATTTGTTTCTTCCAGTACTCCAAGTAGAACTTTTGTCCTCGTTAAACCATGTGCCCTTATACAGAGATACATCCTTGTTGTTTTGATCTACATCCCTGCTCTAACCACTCTGTTCCCGACTGAATCAAACCCTTTGTTTCGAACCTATTTGGATCCCAAGTCATCGGTTGAACCCTCAGCCTTTGACAAGACCAACCAAGAAAAAAATCTGTGTGATCCCTATCAAGTACGGTTTATTTAAAAAAAACACCATGTGATATTTTAGTGACGATTGGCTCAATGCTATAACTAATATTTTGGTTTCTAGCTTGCAAGACCACATCAGAGATGTCATTTTACCAAAATTCCGGGAGTAGCGCAAGTGACATTGCACCACCCTTGACATCTGATTACATTGCAGGAAGGAACAAGTTACTTACCTGTAACTGTTGTTCTCCAGCATGGGTCTGGCATGGATTCACATGCTCATGAATATTCCCCGTCGTCAGGCTGGGAATCCTCGGTAACCAGTATCAGTTTCGTTTCTGATCTGTCTTTCGTAGTAATAACCAATCACTGGTCTCTGCGTCATACTGACCACAGCCAATGACTGCCCTCTACCTAAGCACCGCCTCTGGCAGCCATCTTCAGATTTGGAAGCACGTGAAGTGGCAGTATGACCAAGTGAAGAGCCGCAGAGGGGTAGGCGGGAGGGTTCGCATGTGAATCCATGCCAGACCCATGCTGGAGAACAACAGTTACAGGTAAGTAACTTGTTCCTTCTCCAGCATGGGGTCTGGCATGGATTCACATGCTCATGAATAAAGAATACATAGCAGTACACACATGCACAACCACGGGAGGTGGCAAAGGCTCAACATTAAGCATCACATCAACTCAACATTAAGCATCTTACCTCCTCACCAGGCTCACCTCAGGCGAACAGGTTGCGCAGCACTGCTTGGCCGACCCTGGACTCCTCCCTGGAATCCCGGTCGACGCAGTAGAATTTCGTGAAGGTGTGCGTTGACCTCCACGTAGCAGCCCTGCATATGTCCAGCAGGGGCACACCAGATAGGAACGCCGTGGTAGCTGCGATCGCTCTGGTGGAATGGGCTCTCGGACGGCCAGGCAGCGGTCGGTTTGCCAACCGGTGACAGTACATGATACAGCCGGAGAGCCATCTGGAGATGGAAGCCTTCGAGAGAGCCTTCCCCTGATTGACAGGTCCAAAGTTCACAAAGAGTTGTGACGTCTTCCGAAAACCTTTCGTGCGGTCCACGTAGAACTTCAGCGCTCTAGCTACATCCAGCGAGTGCAAAGTCCTCTCAGCCGGCGACGAAGGCGACGGGAAGAACACAGGTAACACCAAGGGTTCGTTGAGATGAAAGTCCGACGGTACCTTGGGCATGAAGGAGGGGTGCGTCCTGAGCACTACCCTCGTGTCGTGGAAAGTCAAGTACGGGGCCTTGCAGGAAAGGGCCTGGATCTCTCCCACTCGTCGTGCGGAGGTGATGGCCACGAGAAAAGCTGTTTTCCACGATAGAAACTTCAACGGGGCCGAGTGCAGAGGCTCGAACGGAGGTCCCATGAGCTTGGTCAGCACCACGTTGAGCTCCCACGCCGGGGCCGGAGCCTTCACCGGCGGGAACGATCTGAACAGTCCCTTCATGAACTCTTTCACCAGACGATGAGACCACAAGGACGTCCGGCCCGTGGTTCTGGTGTATCGGGAGATCGCAGCAAGATGAATCTTGATGGACGCGTGTGCCAGACCAGCTTTGGCCAGTGTCAGCAGGTACGGCAGCACTTGGGGAGCCGTAATCCGTAGAGGGTTAATCTTCTGTGCGTGGCACCAGACAGAGAACCTCTTCCATTTGTGTCCGTAGCATTTAAGAGTCGAGGACGCCCTGGCCTTTGCAAGAACCTCTCTGCAATCGGCCGGTATGTCGTATCCTCCAAACTCTAGCGCTGCAGGAGCCAGGCCTGCAAGTTCAGCGACTTCGGGTCGTGGTGGAGGATGGCGCCTCCTTCCCTGGAGAGTAGATCCGCGTCCGCCGGCAGCTTGATTGGCGGGGACGCCGACAAGTCCAGAAGGTCCGGGAACCATATCTGCCTCGGCCACGCAGGTGCGACGAGGATAGGAAGTCTCCTTCCTCCAGCTGACCCAGGACGTGCTGGAGGGTGACCATCCGGAACTTCTGCGCCTTGATGAACTTGTTCAGGCGTCGCAGGTCCAGGATGGGGCGCCATCCTCCCGTCTTCTTCTTCACGAGGAAGTAGCGCGAGTAGACTCCGGAGCCCCGAAGCCTCTTTGGGACGAGTTCGATGGCGCCCTTTCTGAGCATCGCCTTTACCTCCAGGAGAAGTTGAGGGACGTGAAGTTCTTTCCTGGCCACGGGGGGGACGCGCGGGCACCTTCTTTGAAACTCGAGCGCGTGGCCCCGGGCCAGGGCGTCCAGCACCCAACGGTCGGTGGAGATGGACTCCCACACGCTGACGAAGCCCGCCAGCCGGCCTCCCACCGGGGTGCTTCGGTGGGGGCCCGACCCCACGGCCGGTTCAATCCTGCTTGGACGCGGCCTTGCCGCCTTGGCCTCCTTGGCGACGACGGCGGGGTCCGCCGGACTTGCCTCGTCCTCTGTAGGCCTCTTGCGACGACGAGCGGGCCGCTTGACGGTAGGAAGCGAAACCGCCGCCGGAACCTTTGGAGGCTCCCTTGCCTCCGCCGCTCCGAAAGGGCGTCCGCCGTTGCTGCAGTACTCCAAGGGCCCGGGCCGTCTCAGTATCCGCCTTGATGGCCTGAAGGGAATCGTCCACTGTCTTCCCAAACAGGTTGTTCCCGTCGAAGGGCATGTCCAGGACCCTGGTCTGGACGTCCTGCTGAAAGTCCGTAGCCTTGAGCCATCCACGACGTCGAAGGCAAACGCCGTTGCCCATCTGGCGGAACCCAGTGTCGGCGATGTCCGTCGCCACGGTGATGGCGTGGTCCGAGGCCACCTCACCTTCCTGCAGGATCTCAAGGGCCTCCGCCCTCTTGTCGTCCGGCAGAAAATCCAGCAGGGGAGCTATCTTGTACCAGAGTTCCCTGTCGTAGCGGGCCACGATAGCCAAGGCGTTGGCCGCTTTAATCGTCGTCGCCGCCGACGAGATGACTCTACGTCCCATGGCATCCAATTTCTTTCCCTCGCCGTCCGGCGGGGAAGTCGACGTGGAGGCCGCACCCCCCCCGCTTTCTTCCTGGCTGCCGCGGAGACGACGGAGTCCGGGGTAGGCTGCGCCCGGAGGCATAGGGGGGCCGAGTCCGGGACCCGGTACTTTTTCTCGTACCGGTCTCTTTTCGCTGGCGTCGTGGAAGGGTTCTTGAGGAGGGAAAGGCCCTCATCCCAAATGTCGTCCAACAGAGGCACTGCGAGGACCGTCTTCCTCTTGGCCTCGCGCCGTTGGTAAAGGAAGCCTTCCTTTTTCTTCTCCTCAGGGCAGAGTTGGAAAAGCTCGGATGCCCTGGCGATCATTGAGTGGAACGATCCAATCTCGTCGGGCGGAGAAGCCCTGGTGGGAGGCGACGACGGAAAATCCTCGTCGTATGCCTCGTCGTCTGTACCCGTCGCTGCCGTGTCAGTCCCCGTATCATCCCCTCGGGTGGACGGGGAGGAGGGCTGGACGGGGCGCGACGGTTGAAAAGGAGGCGGTGGATGGATCCTTCTTTTCTTGGTAGGGGGAACACCAGAAGGTCCCGGTTCTGGATCCCCCGACGGGAGAGGTTCCTCCGTCGGTAACGGTAGTCTCGTCCTTATCTCGGAGCATAAGGACTGTATAGCCAACAAAATGGCCGCTGAGTTGTCTTGCGGCGCTGGCAGAGGGGAATCCGACGGGCGAGCAGGGGCCCCGTCGGTATCCTCGACGATGTCGTCGTCGTCACCTGCGTCGGGGCCCATTCCGACGGGCTGGTCTTGTTCCACGCCTAGGCCGTGGCTTAAGACCTCGATCAGCTCCTCTTCTGAGGTTGAGGCCGAATCTACGACGACGCCCTGCCCCCCCTTCTTCTTCCCCACGGAGGGTTTCACGGGGGTCCTATCGATGGGCACGAAAGAAGACTCCCTCCGAGGAGGCAGGGAGATTCTGGGCCCTGAGGCCGCCACCACTGGTGCAGCCTCCACAGGCTGGGCCAGGGCCGCCGCGACCGTTTCGATAGAGGGCTTGGTCGAATGGATCAAGGCCTTCACCACCTTAGGTGCGCTCACCGCCTTATCCTTGAGGGAGGGGGCACTGCCACGCTCCTCCTCTGCCTTAGAGCTCGACCGGGGCCTCTCCAGGAGCTTCGCCGGGTGCTCGGCCTTCCTCTTACCCGACCCAGAGCGTTGGCTCGTGGTTGATGGTGCCGGGGAGGGTGCGCCCTGCCTGGCGCCCGTAGAGCCCGACCGTTCGGCGCTCCCGGTGCCAGCGGACTCGCGGTGCTTGGCCTTATGTTGGGCCCCCGTCGCCGGGGCGCCCTCAAAGGTCTTAGAAGACCGCTCAGATTTCTTCTTCTTCTCGCCAGACGGGCTCTTACCCTCCAGCCAGCTGGCGAGACGTTGATGGCGGTCCTTCATGGTCCGTTCCGACATGTTGCCGCAAAACGCACAGTCCTTCTCCACGTGCGTCTTGTCCCCATGAAGGCAGTAAAGGCAGAAAGAGTGTTCGTCCTCCTTGAAGACGTTCTGCAGCTGGCATCCAGGGCAGGCCCTGAACAGCTTTCCGGGCGTCGAGCTTCCCTTCTCCTGGGCCATCTCCGAGACCGGGCCTGAGAAGCTTCTGGAGTCCTCCGAAGTGTAGCTCGACGAAATCTTCACCCTTGAGGGGCACAGATGAATCCGACACGGGTCCCCGTTGATCGGATGTAGGATCGGTGGAGCTTGAGGCTCTTTTGACCGAAAGAATCGAAGTTTTTGTGAAAAAGCGCGAAAAAATAGCACTAACGCTCGAGAGCAATAGCACGAGGATCCCAACACATGAACGTGCGGTAAAAATCTGAAGATGGCTGCCAGAGGCGGTGCTTAGGTAGAGGGCAGTCATTGGCTGTGGTCAGTATGACGCAGAGACCAGTGATTGGTTATTACTACGAAAGACAGATCAGAAACGAAACTGATACTGGTTACCGAGGATTCCCAGCCTCACGACGGGGAATATTCATGAGCATGTGAATCCATGCCAGACCCCATGCTGGAGAAGTGATGTCATAGTGATGGCACATGACCTTTCACCCCTTGACAAAACAGGAAGATGCATCACATAGCACGGTTTCTGAGTACACTAAGAATAATATGGTTAAGACATTACTGTAATATGATATACAGGAATGGATCACCAAATGTAGCATTAATATCAGTATGTATAGGCCCATATTACCAAATTACTATGAATGTAAGCAGACGTCCAACACAACAACCTGGACTATTGTACATAACTCGGCCTGAACTGTAAACAGACAGACCATCTCAAAGAGGCCTAAACCCTAAAGCTCAGACATCCAGTGGCTGCCAAGTGTCTGGCCGTAGATTGGAAACAGCAACTGCCCAACACAAGTCCAACCAGAAGACATTCAGAGGCTGCACCACTTTATGCTTTTACACTTGGACAATGCGCGCAGGGATTTTCTTGTCAATAATGCACTTTAAACCATTGCACAGCGGCCCACTCCCTCCAGTCACCCAGAGCCTGAATATCCCACAAACATTTTAACGATAAACACCCCACCATCCACTGCAAATCACGAAGGGCCATCCGTCAACAGCTTTAAATGACAGGCACACACCCCTGCCCTCCAACACCTTACACCTCCAATGCCTTGCTCCAACACCTTTGTGTTTACACAGTGCCACCCTTCAGCAACTTAAGTCTCCAATATTCTCCAACACCATCAACCTCAAGCAAACTAACAACTTAAGTCTCCAGTACCCTCCTTCTTCAACCCAACAGTGTGAGTCTCAATTACCATCATCAAACATCTTATATATGCATTGAATGCATTTTAACTCTCTAATAACACATTCCGTCTCAAACATTCTCTTCCAACATCTGTAAGTCACTAGTACAGCAACTTAAGTCTCCAGTAACAGCCTCCGTAACATTGAGCCTCAACCACACACCTCAGACCCATAGCTGTGACAGCGCTTATGAAACCTTCCAGCCAACACCTTTCTGTTTTGTTTATTTGGTAAGTAACCCACAGTTTTGTTTGGTAGATGGGAGATAGAGGGGAAGGATGTGTTGCAGATCGTAGTAATTGCAGTTTTTTTTTAATTTTAAAATGTAAACAGCAGCATCTCCATGACATCACCCCTAGAAAAGGCAATTTTATTATTTTCTTTGGTCATTTATATGTTGCTTAATGCCAGTCTTCTCCAGCTTCTAAGCACTGGAACAGGAACAGGAACTGAACCCATATTGCACTGCACCCCCTTGTTCCCAAGGCAAGTGCATTGCCCCTGAGGTATGCTTCCAAATATATATATTTGTAGCTTGAGGAAACAACAAATGGTTTCTTCAAAGGCAGAGGACAACGTCATGCAAATTAATTATCTCACCTTGTGTCTTTCTACAGTGTGCCTGTGATGCAGGTCTGGCAGATCTAGATCAGGTCACGCAGTGCCCAGGCAGGATTGGTGGCAGAAGCCACTGGGGCACACCTCTCTCATCACAGGCCCAGTGGCTCACTGGATGTGCAAAGCAGACAACGAGAATCACTGATGAGATTTGCGTTCATGCTGTGCTGACTCTGAGTATTGCAGGATGCTATTACACATTCCCAGCTAGCTAGACCTAGCCCCTATAACCTCCCTGTTGTTACAGTACTGGATACAAGCTGCACAGACAGCCTCACCTCTGAACCCAACCATTCAGGCTTTCTTCACTAATGGACTGCCAATCTGTTACTGATGGCGGCTTCATGGTTTTTCCTGTATCCCTGTTATTTCTCCAGCTAACGAGATCTAGATTACAGGTGAAAAAAAGCATTTAGCTGCATTTACAACTGCCTTTTTTCAGTGCAGCACAGATATCTGCTCTTGGCACTGCCTCTTTGTTCATTGGCGGGGTTGCTGCTTTGGTAACCTGGGGTGCTAATGGCCTTATGTACCCACGTTAATGGCCCTCTCTTCACTCAGGGCGTTAACTGGGTCCACGGGCCGTTACCCCGCCCCCCCCAGTGTTGCCCATGGAACAGGTACATAATGCCACATTTTAGATAGCAGAATCTAGTACTCATTAACGTTCTCATAGCTAATTTGCATATAAAACAGGTGTAAAACAACTCCAAAATTGAAATAACTTTTGGTGCAACATTGCATTTGACATTAGTTTCTTAGACTGTTTTCAAGTTCGATGTCATGACATCAGCCATTTTACTAGGATGGATATTTTGCTGCGTTTTGGGGCTGTACTTGAGGGCATTATATGGACCAATTAATAGATACAGGTAGCCCCATGTTCAGAGTGCGCCAAGCTTTCTGACATCATACTCACCTTTCTGGGTATCCCAGATATAGCTGTTCAGTACTTCTCCCAAAATGTAGTATATATTCATCATAATGGTAACAAACAGAAAGAAGGTGATCTTGGCTCCGGGGCTAATGTGATCAAGAAGAGGGTAGACCCAGACACCAGTGACATGGTTCACCCAACACACCCTATAACAGAAACAAAGGGAGAACAGTGCTGTGGTTAGTCTATTTGCTGAATGGTATTGAACAGTTAAACCCACTGTAATGGAAGAAGAGTCCTGCATAGACAGATACACACATATGCACACCAAACTGCTCTACACTCAAAAGCTTAAGCAGAATTCCTAACGTTAGGATGCTATGACAAACTGTGACTTTAAGGTTGAGGAAAATATCAAATGCAATTTGCTTTGGATTACTTGAACCTCAGCACTTCAGTGAAGCCAGCCATGTATGCTATATGCTACAGAAAAAAAGCAGAGTGTTCATTCATATGCCCCTTCGCCTACTAGGAAGTTTCATAAGGCAATTCAGTTAGCAGAGTTGTCCACATAACTCCATTCATTAATCCATGTGCCCCAACATGCAAGTTTCCCAAAGCTGACTGAAAATAATTTGAAAAAATAACATGTGCCCGCCACACCGATAGATACTTTTCAAGCTCTTGTGATATGGAGATCAAATTTACGATTGCTATTTATTTATTTATTAACATTTCTTTTTTGTTGTGAAAAGCACACCTTAGCGCGTGAGGTAGGGCTGGAAAAAATGTTTGAAAAAAATCTACACTTCCACAAGTTACAAACATGAAATGAGCAACTTAAAGACCCAAGCCATTCACAAAACAAACACTCAGCACATGGCCAACACACTGAACAACCCAATACAGATTACCGAGGCTCCAGTTGAGGGCAAATTAATTAACGGAAAAGTCACAATTGCAAACATTTCCTGAATAATAGAAAATTAAGAGGAGTTTTCCATGTAATGAGAAGTTGGTGCTCTGGAGAACCTGGACCTCCTGAGAAGATTCCAGGGTGCTGTAAGGAAGGCATTGTATCAAACAGTAAGACAGACGCAAGGGATCACAGTTCAAGGGTGTTAATTGAACTTCAATTGTGTTTGAAAACCACCTAATATAATCCTTAATCTAAAGTTGGGACCAAACTACAACCATCAAATAATAATAACGCAGTTCTAGTTTAGTCTGTCAAAATAAAAGAGCCTATACTAATAAACCTATTGCCAATCCTTACTTCTAAATACATATAGTGTGGGAAACAACGTTATGCAAAAGAAAAGTGATATGTCAGGATATTCAAGCCGTTGGCTTCCCTTCCCCACATTTCAGCACGGGACAAGGTGGCACACTCAAGCTTAGCATACTCTCTGGCTTCTCTAGCACAAGGATGCAGTTCAAAACCTCCACATCAGTGCCTTCTGTGCCAAAGTCTCTTTGCCATTCAAAGTCTCTTATTTCAGAGGGACTGATGCAACACAACAAACATTAAAGTTCTTTTCCTCATTAGGATTTCACATATAAAACTTCTTGGGTGATTTTCTGTTATCCCAGGTCCCCCTCCGCCAGGCTCCGACCCACTTTAACAAAAAACCTTCAATTGGCCTACCTCTGCAGGGCTCGGACAAAATGTATCTACTTTTCAAAACTTTTGTTAGTTCATCAAAATCAAAGATTTTGACTCTGTGCAGGATTTTGCTCGACCGGTCAGAGGACCACTTTGATTCACAAATACTCGTTCTCTTCTTGATATAACCTTTTTTGCCCTTTCACTTTTGCCACTTTTCAGCTGGATACCTTACAGAGACCTTCAATTGGACACCCACGGGGTGCCGGACCACACTCTCAAAGGTATTGTATCGTGCTTGTAAAGTTCAATCACTCATCAGCAGTTCAACTTTACTTGCGTCTCTTCATCACACATGTTTTAACAATGTTCGTTCCAGCGCTTGCCATACAATGTTGCTGCTTTCAACCTTGGCTTCAAGACAGACCGGTCTTGTATCGGTCTCCCCAACTCACCGGTTGTGTTGTTTTCATTGACACTGCTTTGATTTTGGAGCCAAGGAAAGTACCACAGCAGCTGGTGCTTCTACCCACCTTGATTATTGACACAAGAGGGCCTCGGGTATCTCCGACACACAATGCAGTTTGTGGGGATGTTTAATGGAAGTCAGGTGTATGTTATGGTTAGTAATTGCCAGACCTCGGCTGACCATTGCATTGGGATACGTCAAGTATATTGCCCATGTATTGGTCTGTTTTCTCCCATAGCGGACTGTCCGTGTGAAAGTGTTTGTGCTGTAAACGGGGCGAGGGACGAGAGTTCCTAAATATCCTACCTGGTAGAATGGGTTAAAGGTGTTACTGGGAAGAGGATACCGAGTCTCACCATCCAGTGTCCCACTCCCACTCTCCGAAGATCCCTCACCCAGGTGATCCTCCTGCACTGGTTCACACCCAGGAATTGCACCCAAAAGCGATGGCCATGTCCTGGCCACCTGCATGACAGATCTCCAAGGACTAGTGGGTGAAACATCTTCTGGTTTCTCACAGTGCCCACCTTTCTAAATTTCGGAACTTCCAACAATGCTTGGTGTCAGATTCTCATGTACATGTTTCTCCTCAAATGTAATTTAGCAGCAAAATAGAAAGAGCTCCTCCGGACCATGTATTTGGCTTTATACATGGTACATGCCGCAAAGACAAATAATGTGGAATGTGGTGAAACCTCTTGGCAATGGCAATCAATGTAGAGGGACGGGCATGGATTTTGGCAGGGCAATAGGAAAGACATTCCAAGAGACAGTGCAAGATATCTCTAGTGCTTTCAACAAACAGTGGCAAACAATAGGAGAAACACCGGCTCTGCTTACCCACAGAGAGCAGGCAGAGGTACTTTTGAATGAGGACTGTGAGAGAAAAGTGAGAACAAGGGGTAAACCAAGGATTTGACAACATTGGACATGGCACGGGTACATCAAAAGACAACCATGTATTTGGTTTTATATATGGTACATGCAGCAAAGGCTAATAATGTGGAAAGTGGTGAAACCTCTTGGCAGTTCCAATCAATGTGGAGGGGCAGGCATGGATTTTGGTACCATAGAGGTACAGGCAGTAAGATATTAACACAACATTGCTTTCAAGTTTTGAAGCTTCAAGACGAGGATCACCCAAACCTTACAAGAGAAGCATTGAGGACACATATATCTTGGACATAGTCATAGACCATATTATTAGTAAACACCTTGTAGATGAAGCCATATCAACAACACTGCTCAACAAGTACACCCCTAAGGTCCTGACGGGGTCTCCAGGGCTAGTGCTCCTGGCAAGCCTTTTCAAATTACCTTAGGAAAGAGGAAAACTATTCAGGAGAGCTAGCATGAAAAGACTCACTGTTAAATTCATACAGGTTTTCTTACCCCTAAATGTTATAGAACCTTCACAAAAAAATCCCCAAGGTCAAAACCGAACTGCGTGGAAGGACTATTCAGTATGCCATGCTGTGTCCCTCCAACCTGAGACACTCAGTGGAGAACAAGACAATCATTTTCACACAACAGAGGGGCCAAGAATATACATCGAGTCCACAGAAGAGTTCTTCAAGCCGACCAATGAGGGAGAGTTAGCAAAACATACAATAAAATCAAATAAGGATGGGAACTGGTAGGCTGGGCAGAGAGCATTGGAGGGGAAGATGCTTTTTGAAGAGTAGGGTCTTCAAGTCCTTTCTGAAGTGTAGGATGGAGGAGGACAGTCTTATGTGATCAGGTAGTTTGTTCCGGAGACAGGGTGCATTGAAGGAAAATACGTGTTTCCAAGTTCTTTTGTTCTTGCAGCTTTTGTTCCCATTCTGAAACCAGAGAACATGATTTTGTCAGCCAGATTGAGTTGATGGTTGTTGTAACTGCTTTGTGGGTAATGGGTCCTGTCTCGTACAAGATCCATGCCTGAAGGTGTAGCCGGTGCAGCTTTTTGAGGATGGAGGGTGATTTGGACACATGGTTCTCAAGGTGATGCCATCTCCTTGCCAGTGTGATTTTTTTCCAGGACTCCCCTTGTCTGCAGATGGTGCCCTTGTTGTCAATGAAATCCACTGTAAACCAAGGTGTGGAGGTTTTATGATTTTTGAGTCAAACGTTCAGTGGTTCATGGACGTTGGTGTTCCCATTTAGGGTGTGGGTGAGAGTGATGAATTGGGTGTTGATCTTATCTGAATGGTTGGATGCAGATTAAGTGGGCAAATGGTCAGGGAATGGGGTAAGGTGACTGGCAAGTGGACAGATGGATTCTGGGGTTCTTCCCGCTGTGTAAGAGCGTGGAGTTGTCCCTCGATGATGTGGAGATGTGTCGATGGATGGAAGGGGTGGTAGAGCTGTGGGTAGTTGTGTGGGGGCACCACTGTAGGAGAACCAGGAACTAACACAATTAGACAGCATGCACTGGTGAGCATTGCAAGGTGCTGGCAGACATCAGATTTAGCAATATATTCTGCACACAGACACACAATGAAAAGCATTTCAATGCTCATGTTGGACCGTCTAAATCAAACAAGGCAAGTGTGGAGTTCCATGTACATGTGTTGGATGTTGTGGCCTGTATAGATGAGGTTATCCATGATGTGTGTGGAGGTGGGGAGTGCCATCTCTCTGTCAGAAAGAGGGCTAATAGGTTTTGAGTGAAGAAGAGGTCAGAAATTATGTGTGTGTGTTTTGGAGGTGTGTGGGGGTGGTGAATGGTGGGATGCGGATAAGGCTCTCTGGGTTGCAGGTGCATTGGAATAGGGTGCACACTTGGTATTTCCATGAGTGGGGGAGGGTGGGGATCAGAAGGGGCGAGTGAGATGTGATACACATTCTGTGGGCAAACATTTGAAGGATGGAGCAAGGATTCTGGAGCTTCCCGTATCCTAAGAGGACTAAGCAGGAGTTGCCCATGTCTTCATCTGTCAATCGCCTTGGATGTCCAGGAGAGAGACATCCTAGGATGTAATAATTAGGAAAAGAAGTAAAGGGCTGGGGTTCTCAAGAGTACCAGTAAAATATTGTCAGTGATTAGCAGGTGGGTGGGGCAGAGGTCATGAGATCTTGATTCACTTTGACCAGTTGGCCAACTGGACAAGGGCAGGGTTAGCAAAAGGGATAGTGACACTCTAGCAGGTCCCAGGGCAACATTTATATTGTTCATGTTATGCTTGGTATATAGTTTATTATGGTTGCCTTTTTAAAAAAAAAACTGGATCCATCAGAGTTTATATGTTCCTCTTAAGTAGGCAGTGGAGGATGGGGTGTGGTAAGCAGTAATGCATTTTATTTATTTATTTATTTATTTATTTATTTAACTAGTAATTTCGTAAGTGCTATCTGTGAACTTAATCAGTTTGTATCTCCCCAAAGGCAAATAAGGGGTACGTAGAGGAGTGGAGTAGAGGGTGAGTCAGATCATTGAAAGCTTGCTATGTGACAAATACATAGCTTTAAGGAAAATGCCCCTCTTTGCCATCTTTATTGACTTAAAAATGGCGTTTGACACAGTACCAAGAACAAGGCAATGGGCTACTTTGGTAGAGTTGGGCATTCCTGAAGAGCCGCTGAATTCTATTAGGTCATTACTTGTGGCTAATGATGCCAAGATTTGATGGGGGGTCGATGGCGCCCTATCTGCTACAGTGAAAATAGAAATGGGGGACCGGCAGGGCTGTGTGCTGGCCCCCCAACTGTTCTACCTGTTCAATCATGGTGTAGTTGATGATCTGCTAAAGGCTCAGACGGATGCGCCCTCATTGGGGTGCGATAAAATTCCAATTCTCATGTTTAGTGATGACGCAGTCCTCCTTTCATTAACCCTGATGGGACTGCAGCATCGGCTAGACATCTTTGCAAGTTTCTGCCGGGCAAATTGCCTTTCTATTAACATTCAGGAGACCAAGGCTATGGTCCTTAGATGGAACAGAGTAAGGAAACATCCTAAAATCAGACTCTCACTAGGAGTTGACCTGATTGAATAAGTCTCTGCCTACGATGACTATCTGGGCTTAAAAATCAAAGAGGACTGAACCTGGAAGGAGCAATTGGGCAAAGATGGGCTGACGCTTACTAGGTATAGTGATGCTCTAGTGAAGTCCACCAGAGAGTAGGTAGGGGGTTTTACTCTGGAGGCCTATAAGGTCCAGGCCCAATAGGCAGACCTCTATGGCGCAGAGCTGTGGGGCTGGACCAATAGCATGCTGCTGGAAGCAATTGAAAACAAATTCCTGAAGAGCTTACTGTACTTACCTACCTGTGCACCCAACTTTCCTTGAATTAGATCTTCAGTCTATCGAGAAAGCCAGCAGGACCAAACCGTTACTCTATTGGCTAAGTCTTTGGACTAGCAAGCACCTAGTCAAGTACAGACATGCAATAGAGGATCTAAGTTCCCAGGAATGAACCAATCCTTTGCCTTGGTTTGCGTTCCTGAAGAAGGAATTTCAAGCCCAAAGTTTGATTAATTAATGGGGTTCTTGAGGCTCTTCTAATATGGCAATGTTTTCTACTTCTCTTGTTGAGATTGGGAGGTTGCCTCCCATAACTCCCAAAGTCTTGCTGCCAAACGTCCTTACCTTAAATGGTCTTAAAGTGAGAGACTTAGAGCTTGTTGATTTACATGTCCTGTTTGGACAGTATTAGTTGATTTCTACCTCCAAGTAGCTGGCACCTGAGTCCTAAATTGCCAATTGGACGAGGTAGTGGGACATAAACACAATATGGGCCTCAGTGGGTAGCCAATTAAGTGTGTTAAAGGCCAGTAACCTGGTCATAGCCCTAGGACCTTAAGTTATTCCTGGTAAAGCCTAGTGCAGAGCATCGACAGGACCATGGCTCATATCATTTCCATTTTATGAGGCATATTAGGAAGGGGGAATATGTACTTCAGCATATGTATAAGTGGAAATGTGCCTTCCTTGTTAGGGCTTAGATATATGGGGACAAGTAGAGGACACATTCATGGGTAATCCCAAAATTGTTTTTGCTTGAAATATAGAGGTAAATAAGGGTTCCATTGTGGATGGCTAAGAGAAAGGAAGGGTTGCACATAACAGTGCTGTCATGTGAATGATGCCCATTTTGGGGGAATTCATTCTGGGACTAATCTATGTCATCCAATCCTGGGAGTGGGTGAGGCATGTGAGATGAGCTTGGAGCCTGACACTGCTCCGCCCAATATCGAGACGATTTGAATGTCATTAGCATAACCTTAGAAGGCTATTGACAAAGAAGTGATGAGGTCAGCAAAAGGTTTAGGTAAGGTGTTGAAAGACATAGGGCCAGGACTGAGCCCTGTGCAACATTACAGATAAAGACCTAAGAACTTAAAAATATGCGCACAATTTGCATTTGTGCACAGAGGCGTAGCCAGGATTGTGTAAACAAGTAGGGCCTGAAGATAATGTCCTTGGGCCCACCGCAGTGACATTAAGACTGGTAAATGCCCACACAGTGCTGCTGAGTGGGCATTTATAGATTTTGGGTGGGTCTTGCCCGCTCAGGCCCTACCATGTCTACGCCTCTGCTTTTGCAACTCTGTCACAAAGGTTGCTTATCCGTTTAATGCATGGACTATCAATGTAAAAGATGATTTCAGTCAGTTATATGTGATTTTACCGACAGACATTAGAGAGGTACATTTAATTACAGACAAAATACTGAAAAACACCAAATATTTTGTTTTTTTTATTTGGGGCCTCCCCACACCAAGCCCCCCTGTTTTTTTTTACCCTTATAATGGCCACCCCAACTCCTTTACCCTACTATCATTGATATCTTTTTTTATGTTTTCTGTGTTTTTCAGTATTATGGTTCACTCTGAAATATACCACTCTAACGTTTTCGATAAATAGATTGGGTACCATTTTAGTCAGTTAAAGAGAGTGGCGCGATTCATAGTGTGGAACACTGCTGCTGATAAATCCAGTAGTCCAATAGATTGGAATCTTAGAAACTACTGGTTATTAAAACAAGCTTCACTGTCCCACTGAATGTCATGAATCGCAGGGTGCACCCCTTTTGGGCCTCATGGTCCCTGTCACAACGGGCTTATACACATTAATACTTCCAATATGACCGTCCAACGCATTTCCTTCTCGCTCTATGCGTTGGTCGTAACAGTTCTCTATTTCTAGACCACGCCTTCCGCGGCTCCGCGTGTCTCAATGCTATTGCGAAGTAGCGACCAGACGTGTGCTCCGTAGCTCGCGGTTCTTCTCCTTTCCACTCCGCTTTCCTTTCCTTGAACCCCCCCTTTCTTCTTACCTCCTGGATTCGAGTTCTAGCGAACTTACTTTGCCTCCTGGATTCCTGGATTCGACCTCCTGGAAAACTGAACGCATTCTGGATTAGGCAGAGACAAAGGCCGCCTTCTTCAAAACCCGTTCCATCCGAAAGAAGGCAGCATCCAAGGACGCCGGTAAAGAACGGACTCAGGTGAGAAGGGGGGGAACTCCTTGACAGTTTCAGACGCCACCCAATCGAAAGCGATATCGACATGGAGGCTGTCATGCAGGACTTGATGCGTCGTATGCAGGAACTATCCACCAAGGTACAGAATCTGAAAGTGGAGAACGCCGCTCTCAAACAATTGGTCCTATCCCAGGATTCTGCTACAAAAGAGAGTGTTATACTGGGCGGAGTCGTGGATAAATCCGACGGCTCAGCAAAGACCCTTCGTGCATTCCTGGATTCGTGCTTGGTTCACTTTACCTTCAAGCCTTACTATTTTGCGACCCCCAGGGCCAAGGTTGGTTTTATAATCTCTCACTTTTCCGGGAATGCTTTGACTTGGGCCACTCCCATCGTTAACTCTAGTGATGCCCTCTTGCACGATTATGATGGGTTTATACGGGCACTAAAAGACATGTTTGACCGCCCTGAGCAGGTCTACAGCGCACAAGAACGCTTGTTAGACTTTCAGCAAGGGGCCCAGGATATGCTCACGTATTTGACCCGATTTAAACAACTGGCAAAGGAAGCTGACTGGTCCACTGAGGCGAGTTTTACCCTGTTCAGGAGAGGATTGGACGAAGAAATTAAGGATGAGCTGGCCAGAGTGGCACGACCAAGCTCATTCCAGGCATTAATGGATCTTGCCATGCAGATTGACTTCCGTATCCAGGAAAGGAAGTCAGAAAAGAAAAAATCCTGGGGAACTCCTTCCAAGGTATCATTTGAGGGTACCCCAGACCGGAAATTAACCCAAGCCCAGTCTCTGAATCCGAGCCCATGCAGATTGGGGCATTTCGTGGACCCATATCTCCACAAGAGAGAATGAGGAGAATTCATACGAGCTTGTGCATGTACTGTGCCTGAGATAAGCATTTGGTTAGGGAATGTCCTTTAGCACCCCCTCGGCATTCGGGAAACGCCAGCTCCCGATCCTAGATGGAGCAGAGCTTCGGGAGAGAGATGTTTGCTCCACATCCATTCCATCCTTGAACTCTCCTGGACAAAACAATTTGGTGGTACTACAGGCCTTTTTATCACCATCCAAGAATACAAACTATTCCATTTTGGCCCTGGTAGACTGCGGAGCTATGGGAATATTCATCGATCATGAGTGGGTTGCTAAACATCAGATTCCCTACGAAACACGAAACACCATGCAACCTGTGGAGGCTACCGATGGAAGACCCCTCACATTAGGGCCCATAAGACTACAGAGCAAGGAGATCCAGCTTTCAATAAATCACCATCACAAGCTGATCAGGTTTGACATTATTAAGTCAGCTCATTACCCCTTGGTATTGGGCATGCCCTGGCTAGAGAAACACAACCCATATATCAACTGGTCTGCGGGTTCTCTATTTCTAGGCTCGGAGTTTTGCATGTCTCATTGTTTATCCCTAAAACCTCCATTAACACACCCAAAGGAACCCACAAAGGAACAACAGACACCACTAATGGTATCCAATGTCATGCAAGTTCCTGAAGCCTACCAAGCTTATGCCGATGTGTTTTCGACTGCCATTTTCCAGGCCTTACCCCCACACAGACCTGAAGACTGCGCAATAGATTCGGAACCCTCTGCAGTGATTCCCTTTGGCAGGATGTTCATTCTTTCCGAACCCGAGAAGAAGGCCCTAAGAGAATACCTGGATACCAATCTTGAAAATGGCACCATAAAACCTTCGAAATCTCCTGCTGGTGCTTCTCTATTCTTTGTTCCCAAGAAGGATACCAAGGAACTTAGACCCTGCCTTGATTATCGCTGGCTAAATCAATGCACCCTCAAGGATCGGTACCCGTTACCCCTGATTTCGGATATCCTGGAAGCCGTGAGAGGCGCGGTGATATTCACCAAGTTGGATCTCAGGGGCGCCTATCATTTGATCCGTGTCAGGGAAGGGGATGAATGGAAAACCGCCTTCAGAACACCCTTTGGCCATTTTGAGTATCTAGTCATGCCCTTTGGATTGGCTAACGCCCCGGTAATTTTCCAACGCTTTATGGATAGGGTGTTTTCTGACATGCTGTTTCTCTTTGTTATTGTATATCTGGGTGACATACTGATCTTCTCCAAGGATCCTATACAACATGAAGAGCACGTGAAGGCAGTTTTGCAGAGACTCCGAGATCATAAACTCCTGGCCAAACCTGAAAAATGCTTGTTTCGTGTGACCTCCGTTCATTACCTAGGGTTTATTCTTACCCCAGAAGGAATTGGTATGGACCCTTCAAAGGTAAAAGCCATATTGACCTGGCCTGCTCTTACTTCTGTGAAAAAAATTCAATCTTTCCTGGGACTTGCCAATTTCTACCGGAAATTCATATCTAATTTCCTCGAGATAGTACAACCGCTTGTTGCTCTCCTGAAGAAAGACACTCCTTTCCTCTGGTCAACACCACAAGATAGGGCGTTCCAGCGTTTAAAGGCAGAGTTTACGCAAGCTCCTATCTTGGCTCAACCCGATACTAGCCGTGCTTTCCTGGTAGAAACGGACGCTTCAAATTATGCCATTGGCGCAGTCCTGAAACAAGAATTAGGAGATAAACTGGAACACCCAATTACTTACCTCTCACGAACCCTGACTCCTAGTGAAACACATTATTCAGTCCTGGAAAAAGAATTGTTAGCCATTCGCCAAGCCTTCACTGAATGGCGACATCTACTTCTGGGAGCTAAACATCCAGTTCAGGTCTGTACGGACCACCGGAACCTCCAGATTCTACAGTCTTTGGAGTGTAGGAACAGTAGTCAGGCGCGTTGGGCATATTTCTTCGCCCAGTACCAGTTCCATATCACTCATGTTCCTGGATCACAAAACCTGATTGCCGACGCCTTATCTCGATGACCTGACTACGAGCCCACTGAAGACAAGGCATATCCTCAGATATTTTCCCCCACGATCTTTGTGGCCCAGGAAGTCAATCTCCTCAAGGAAATCCAAGCCCAAACCCAATCCTCTGATCTGTGGAAGGATGAATCCAAAAGAAATCTTTGGAATGTAAAGGTCCGGGAAGGTTATTTGTTCAAAGACAATGTGTTGGTCATCCCTACAAAAATACTACAACACAGAATAATGAATCTCTGTCACGATACCCTACACTCCGGACATCGTGGTGTCACCAATACCCTCCGTCTGATACAGAGGCAATTCTGGTGGCCTAGGATGAGACCCGACGTACATTCAATCCTGTGTTGTCTGCAGCCAAAATAAACACACTAACAAGAAACCAGCGGGCCTTCTACTACAACCTACATTGCCAACTAGGCCTTGGGAGAGTATCGCTATGGACTTCATTGTGGAACTGCCACCTTCCCGTGGGTATACCACCATCATGGTTACCATAGACTTGTTCACTCATATGGCTCATTTTACGCCTGGAACACATATTCTGTTTGCATGGACTCCCTTCCAAGATCATTTCGGATCGCGGACCTCAATACATCTCACAATTCTGGAAACATCTCTGTCAATGCTTAGGGATCCAACGTGCCCTTTCGTCAGGTTACCACCCTCAAACCAACGGAATCACAGAACGTGTCAATTAAACCCTGGAACAGTATCTTCGATGCTTCGCCACCAAGGTCCAGGATGACTGGTCGCTCCTGATACCCATGGCTGAATTCGCTTACAATAATTCTGACCATTCGGCACTTATGATCAGCCCCTTTTATTGCAGTCAAGGATTTCATCCGTCGGTCCTGCCTTCCGTTCTTCCTCAATCTACACCAGTACCTACAGTTGACTCCTGGATCGAAACCCTTGTCAACATACATAAAGAAGCCAAGGGATTTTTGGAGAAAGCCAGGAAACAGGCCAAGAAATATGCAGATTCCAGAAGAAGACCTGGCCCTTCTTATGCAGTTGGTGATCATATCTGGTTGTCCTCAAAATTACTACCCCGACATCTACGGCCTAGTAAACTGGCCCCTCGGTACTATGATCCATTTTCCATTAAAGAAATTATAAATCCTGTTT
Source organism: Ambystoma mexicanum (assembly GCF_040938575.1). Classification (NCBI taxonomy): domain Eukaryota; kingdom Metazoa; phylum Chordata; class Amphibia; order Caudata; family Ambystomatidae; genus Ambystoma; species Ambystoma mexicanum. The sequence continues at coordinate 1,167,434,445 of NC_090927.1, forward strand.
CTTATCGGATCAAATTGCCTGAATCCTGGAAGAAGATACACCCAGTCTTTCACACATCTTTACTAAAACCTCCCAAAAACCCTCCAGACCTCCTCCTATACTGGTCGATGACCAATTGGAATATGAGGTATCTCGGATTTGTGATTGCAGGTATAGAAGGGGCCAGCTTCAATACCTGGTTGAATGGAAAGGATATCCTCCTAGCGAAAGAACCTGGGAACCTCTCTCAAACATCAAGGCCCCACGGCTGCTCAGGAGGTTCCACCTCATCCACCCGGGCAAACCAGGAGGGAAGGGTCTTCGGAGGAGGCATGCTGTCATGAATCGCAGGGTGCGCCCCTTTTGGGCCTCATGGTCCCTGTCACAACGGGCTTATACACATTAATACTTCCAATATGGCCGTCCAACGCATTCCCTTCTCGCTCCGTGCGTTGGACGTAACCTTTCTCTATTTCTAGACCACGCCTTCCGCGGCTTCGCGCGTCTCAATGCTATTGCGAAGTAGCGATCAGACGTGTGCTCCGTAGCTCGCGGTTCTTCTCCTTTCCACTCCCCTTTCCATTCATTGAACCCCCCCTTTCTTCTTACCTCCTGGATTCGAGTTCTAGCGAACTTACTTTACCTCCTGGATACCTGGATTCGGCCTCCTGGAAAACTGAACACATTCTGGATTCTGCAGAGACACGGGCTGCCTTCTTCAAAACCCGCTCCATCTGAAAGAAGGCAGCATCCAAGGACGCCGGTAAAGAACGGACTCAGGTGAGAAGGGGGGAACTCCTTGACACTGAACTGCAACCAGGGTTAGGACTACACATCTGAATTTGGGAAGGCACAGAGTTTAACCTCAACCAGAATGTTAACGCAATAAAATGGACTACATTTTTAAAGGATGTCAGCACATAAACCAAGTAACAAATAATTATATGTTCATCTGGTGGCATGCACATGCAACAAATGGATTGAAATGGGTGGAGAGGACACATGTACAGCTCATGTTATGCAACCAATGACAGATGGCTGTCCATACTTAAGCAATACCACCCAATCCCAGGGGCCTAATTGTGTGGCAACGCCCAGAGCCCACGTCACATGCCCGAGCGCAGCCACCAAAAGAATAAGGTGAGTGGGGTGGGGAGTGGGGAAGGAACGGAACAGCGACTGTAGAGGAGGGTGGCAGGAGATGTCGGGGAGAAGTAATCAGGTTGCTTGGAACGTGGCTGTGGATTGTGGGATTCAGTCTGCGTTCCAAGCAACAGGATTGGTTGGCTCCTCAGCCCTGCGTGCTAATCAAAGTTAATAATGTCCCATTCAAATTACCATTGATAGTAAATTATCCCCAGATGACACACTCTTGTCTGGAATCCTACAACTTATAAAGCTGTATCCCCTTAGCATACATTGTTCGAAGCATGTCTACAAGGGCTTGTTTGAGAAATGTTTAACAAAATGGTCTACCAATGCATCCTTGAAGCCTACTTTTTCTGAACTGTCAGGGATGGGGTTATTATCTCTCTGCTGCGTTCTCCCCATAGACAGGGGATCTTCCTGTAGGCTTCACCAATCTGGCTGATTTTGAAAGTATGTGTAGTGGTTCAGTGCTGGACAAAAGAGCATCCAGACACCTACATTCAGACATCAAGACCTGATGATCCCTGAGACTATCCACAAAACATTATAGCCTTTATATATGAATGTGGCCCAAAGCAACCTTGCAAGGCTGTCCACCTACAATGGTCTCAACAGGGAAGTGACCCCTGCCATTGCCCACAATAGTAACAGGCACATCACATAGGTTTATTAATCCTATCCAAGGATCTAATACAATATTACCGAAGCAGGCAAGTCTTGGACAGCTTTCCTCTGACATCTAGGGGCTGATTCATGGAATTATTTGCGCCTAAAAAAGGAGATTTGTGCGCCATTCTGTCCGCAAATCCCTGTTTAACAAATGGGGATTTGCGGCCAGAATGGCGCACAAATCCCTGTTTTTTGGCGCAAAAATTCCATGAATCAGCCCCTAATCTCCACACCCTACCCTAACCAGGAATGGAAATGGGATTCAATGAAAGGCAGAAGATCGAAGGCATATGGTGTTTAAGAGCCATGTCATCCTAAAATACTTTAAAAACAACCAGGGATGATTGAAATGCTACATGAGTGGGTGGCATCTGTCTCCAGAATTTGGAGTTAACAAAGGCATGATGTGGAGAAGGGGAAGTTCAAACATGTGAGCAAAAGTAATTGAAGAGAGACAAAGTTAATACCCTAAGAGGGTCACTTTTGCTGTGCAAATCTAGAAGTAGTCAGTAGGTTTTGTGGTCACAGGTTATCTGAAAAGGGCTTAGCTGAGAAGGAAACACTTTTAGGGATAGCTGTTTGGGTGTTTTATTATTGATGTGTTTTAGAGACTGAACTTTTAGGTCGCTATTGTATTATTATGTACATTTTTCAAGTTCGATGCTGGAATTTATGTGTTATTGTATAATGAAATGTGATTTTTGTGACCACTTAAATTCATCCTGCATACACTGGCTTTAGAATATTTTAATTTTGTGATGGCAATAGGGTCGCTCTAGGCTTAGCCTCGCTGTTAAGGGAAAAGCAGTGGTCAACATAACGGTGAACTGGCATAAACAAGGCATAAGACGAAAAGTATGCATTGCAAAATGTCATGACAATCTGTTTTGAGAAAGGACAAGCGCATCTAAGACAGACCTTGATGGGGATCTTTTGGTGGCAAAAGATTAACAGACAGAGCGGGCATGAGTTCTACACTATAGGGGCAATGTTTGCCAAGCCAAAGATATTAGCGAAGAAACATCAGGTAAGTGATTTAATAATCTAAAATTGGTATATGACGCAGTTGGATCTGTTTAGATGAACCCGAGAAAGTGTGAGGCCCCACCTGGTTTGGTAACAACCTGGAAGCAAAATACATTCTGTGCTATCGATCTGCAAAGGTCCAATCAATGACAAGTGGGAGAGAAGAGTCGCGACAAAAGGGAGAGAGGGAGTCGGGCTAAGATTGGGAAACTGATTACCTTTGGTACGAGATATTGTATTTTACTACCATTACTAGCTGCATTGATGTTCAGAGATTTAGAACATACTCCTTTGGCTCATATACATGTATTTGGGAATTCTGGGGGATGAGAAAAAGGGAAATGTTAGGAGTGTGGGACTATTTCCTCGCCCTTTAGGGTACTTATGCAATAGTAGTGGAAGTAGTGAGCATCTTTATTTTGGATAAAAGAAAACATGAATCCATAAAAGCATGATTAAAACAACAAGTAAGTAATTATCAGATACACTAAAACATTAACAATATAAAGCAGATTTCCATGCTCAAAGATCAAGACCCAGGTGATACAATAATTAAAAACCCCAGAGCAGTAAAAATATAACATAAACTTCCATACTTGAGGCGAGGTAAATGAAACCAATAGTTGCACAAGATCATCAAGAGGTTAAAACAATAATAATATTAGACACACATCCTTACTCTTAGGGCAAGTAGTTTCTTATGTCAGAGCACACAATAATTTGAAAGGAAATGAAGATCTGACATATCTGGATGACTATGTCTAAACCTGACATAAAATGGACAGAAAAATATGAAGCGCAGCAGATCTCCTTCCTAGCCTGTCACAGGCACAGAGTGCACTCCCTCACTGACCATCAGACCAGTTAGCTATAATGGTATTGAGTGAAAATGTGTTTTTAATTTTCACAAAAATGAAAAGACGGATATAGAAAGACCGCTCTGAGAATGCTCATCTGAGTTTTTGTTAGCACGGCCTGAAAGTGCCACCTATCTACTTTTTGATTACGTTGCCCTGATTCATAGGTCTTCATAGACATACGCCAGACACACAACGTGTACCCACTTCCTCATCACCTACAGCGCAATACCCTTAATCCAATAGGCACTCTAGTGAGCATTCAAATACAATACTATAGTAGTCCAGACCTCGTCCCTATACAAGACAAACAGGCAACCTCTACTCACCAGCTCACCAGCCTACCCATACCTCGCCTCAACCGCGGTCTCCACCAGTCATGCCAAGCTGTTTATTAACCGGTCTCATGTTTGCCTTCTGCATCATCCATGACAGCATACCCTGCCTTGAGAACCACTATGTAGGATACAGAAATGGTCTCTCAAAGGTAGCCTGCACCCGGCACCACCCTATCCCTTGCCCCACACGTTTCCTACCTTCCCGCTCACCTTTTCCGCCCACCTCCTTTATCCCACCCACCACCAGCCCGAAAGCCATCACTTATGCACATACATCAGAGCACCCTGAAAAACACACTAACAATGGAACCATCCTCTCTCGCCCCATCCTAGGCAGGACCAGATGCTCTCGCCTACGATCACAAACTCTATACCGAGCCTATACTGGTAACCAGACCGTATAACCGCCAATATTACTCTGCCAACGGTGTCCTGGGGTCACCACAAGACCAAAACCACTTCCAAAGCTGACCATATGGTCATATGCCCGGTGACTCCTATTTTGATAGACTCACCTAAGAAAAAAACCACAGCTAACCTTCAAGGCGCCCTCATTAATGCCCGCTCTCTAGGAGCTCACGGCATGGAAATACACAACCTTATCACAGATCTTCAACTCGACCTACTAGTAGTCACTGAATCTTGGCTTCACCAAGCCTCAGGTCCCCTCCTGACACTAGCAATTCCACCAGACTGCACCATTCTTAGAACTGACAGACCCCATGCGCATGGTGGAGGAGTAGCCATCATAGCTAAAACCAAACTCCAACTAAGGTCCTGCTCCATTGAAAGCGTCTTAGGTTATGAACTTCTTATAGCCAAACTAGCCATTAATGAAAAAACTACTATCAACTTTATAGTCATCTATAGAGCGCCCAACTCCAACAGCGACCCGGATACAGATATTTTGTTAATGCTAGCCCCACTCATTAAACCTAACACCAAATGTGTCATCCTTGGTGATGTTCACTTAGGATTTAAAGACAGCTCAGACTCTAAAGCAGAAGCCTGACATTCCGCACTCAAGGACATGAGTTTCACACAATAAGTTAATGAACCTACCCACATTAAGGGAAGAACACTGGACTGGATCCTCACTCTTAACACCACACTAACCATTGATGCCATCTCTCCACTAGACTGGACAGACCACCACAACATCCAATTCACTATCATCTCTGATGCGCCTCTTCCTACCAAACCCAATGTAACTAATACTTACAAAGCCAGAAACAGTCGCAAGCTCAAACCTGAATATCTAGACCCCATGCTTAATAAAACACTAGACACATTATCAATTGCCAGCGATAATCCTGGCCTCCTAGCAGACACTTATCACAACTGTCTCAACTCTACCATCAATGCCATAGTCCCTCTAACTACCAAAACCAAACACTCGAACAAACGGTCATGCTTCTGGTTTAATGACGACCTATTTGTACTCAGAAGAAAGAAACACGCCCTTGAACATGCACACAGAAAACATCCCACCATAGAGTCTGAAAATGCCCTACAGTTGGCAAATAAAAACTATAAAACAGCCATCATCAGCCTCAAAGCTGACGCCTGCAATACCCGGATCAGTAATGCAGCCTCCGATTCCAAAGAGCTCTTTGCCATCCTGAGAGAATTGGAAATCCCCACTCCTGACACCAATACCACCAATTCCAGTAAAGAATGGTGCACCACTATACAAGATGCACTAGCCGCTAAAATTAACCTCCTATAACCTACAATTACTACCAAAAAACAACTTCTAGCTACCAAACCATCCAGTCACATCCACATTGTGAATCCTATCGTGAATACCTGCCCATTGTTCTCCTTCACCCCAGTCTCCCGAGACCTACCCTACTCCTGGACACCATCTCTAAACTTAAAGCTTCGAACTGCAAAGGATATTCCGTCCCAGCTCAGGTAGTCAAATCATGCGCCCATGCACTCACACCCATCATTGCCAATTTTGTAAATGCTTCATTTAATGCCAATCTGGTCCCAGCCAGTATTAAAGAAGCCTGGGTCACACCATTACTAAAAAAAACAACATTAGATCCTACTGTACCCACCAACTACCGTCCAATAACAACAGTCCCCATTTTACTAAAAATCCTTGACAAAATAGCATATAATCAAGTCCAAGCCCACCTGGAACACAATGAGCTCCTAGGTACTAGACAATCTGGCTTTAGGCCCAATCATAGCACCGAAACAGCCCTACTGGACCTTAAAATCCAGATGGACACATTCAGGCACACAGGCAAACTATGAATTCTCCTCTTGTTAGACCTATCTGCAGCGTTCAACCTTGTCGATCACAACAAACTCTGCTCCATCCTAGCCAAAGACTTCAACTTTTCCACAAATGCCACCATGTGGATTAAATCTTTCCTAGAGGAACGAACCTCCAGAGTCCCTATAGGCAAAGAAGCTGCAGTCCCCATCCCAGTACCCATAGCTGTACTCCAAGGATCCTGCCTATCACCAACCCTTTACAACGTTTATACTAAGCTTCTCTTTTCAGCCCTGCACGATATGTGTGTCTTCTACACCAATTTTGCAGACGAGACCCAGATCCTCCTCCCACTCATAGGGAACTACACCCAAGACACATTGGGCCTCATTATGAGATTTGCGGTAAAAACCAAAACTTACTGGCATGGATGCAATACCGCGTCCGGGTAGCACTGACACCGCTAACAGTGGGCGATTATGAGAATGCGTGCACGTGCGTAGCGGCATGCTGGTAACGTCTGTATCGGCATGCCTTTAACGACCCTAAAACCCCCCTTAGCAGCATCATGCAAAGTGCTGACACCTCCTCCCCCTTAGCCCACCCCTTAATAACAGACACCGGCAATAACGGGCTCCGGCAATAATGGGCCCGGCAATACCGGAACCGGAAGTAACGTCATTGCGCCGGAACGGGAAATGCAACGGTGGCCATCTTGAAAAACACAATCCATTTCAATCCTCAAGACACAGGACCTGGATCCACAAACCACCACTGACATCCCCAGCACAATGCCCAAGGCCATCAAGAAAAGTGCCTCCCGTCAGCGAAAGGTGCGCTTCTCGGAGGATGAGTTGAATATGCTGGCAGACACTCTGGCCCAGAATGGTGATGTGGTCTTCACAGCGACCTGCCCAGGTTTAAAAAAAAAAGAAATATGGGAGCAAGTGGCACAAAAGGTCAGTGCGGTCGGTACCACCCCCCGCACCGTCAAAGACGTTAAAAAGAGTTGGGATGACCTGCGCCTGCGTGTGCGGAACATTCTTTAGGCCAATCGGAGCCAGGGTCTGGCAACAGGCGGTGGGGCCAACTCCCCCATCAAGCTCACCAGATGGGAGGAAACATGTGCCAGCACGATTGGCATGGAGGCCATTGAGGGAGTCGGGGACATGGAGCGTGGAGTACTGTCATCGGCAGATGGAGGTGAGTGTCCACACAAACCACTGGAATCCAAAGCATGATGATGGGCCACAAATGTGACAGTAACATAAGCCAATGCATAGGCCATCACACACACATGGACACATCCTTGTATAGATGCTGTCCCCAGCACCGTCCCATCAACATGCATGCAGCATGTCAATGCCATACCTGAGACACAACCCACAAACAGCTAAACGGCATGTGTCACACTGGACGCAGTCCACAACACAAAGGCATGTCACACAGCATACACCACCTTACACATGTGAGAACCTGACGTATGCCTGAATAACCCCCCAATATAGCAAGAAATCTGTATGTCACAGCTCCAAGACAGCAAATCATTAAGGATCATTATAACTTAGGCGGTCCGGAATTAACGGTGGCAGTAAACCCGCCGCCACCGTTGTTTCCGGACCGCCTGATCCCGACTCCTGCAGGCGGGAGGTGATGTTCCCGCCAGGTCTGACCTGGCGGGTTTACCACCACCCGCCTGCAGGCGGACGAGGAAACACCGGCAGCATTACGAGATGCTGCTGGTGTTTCCATGATCCCCATTCCCATCGAGTCCCATAGGACTCGATGGGAATGGGGATTAACACCATTCCGCCACCGTGATTCCCGGAAAACCGGGGTTGTAATGCCCCGGTAATTCCGGGAATCATGGAGGCAGAATGGTAAGACGAGTCCGGCTGTAACCAGGCGGTTTTACCGCCACGGTTACCGCCGGACCGGTAGTGAGGCCCATTGTGCGTACAACTGCACTAATACCAATGTATGCATGATGCATGTACAACCATCACTGATGCCGTGGCTCTCTCGGTCCCCCACAGGCACAGATTCCAACAGCGATGCTGACGACACAGCCACACAGGCCAGGATACCATCCAAAAAGGCCAGGGGAAGGGATGACGGCACCAGGCCATCCACATCTAAGGTCACTGGCAAGCAACAACAGCCACCCAAGCCAATACCAAACCAAGATGCCAAGGCACAGGGGCGGCAAAGAACTGCCGCAAAACCAACAGAAGCTAAACAGGTGGAATCCACTGATCCTGAGGCAGTGGCAGACGGGACCCTGTCTGCCGTAAACAGCTCCGTAGGGGAGGCAGCTGCCACAGCGCCCCAGAGTGTTGACGAAGGACAGTGCCCGGCTGAGGAATGTCTACCTGAGGACGACAACTTGTCTATGGATGTGGTACACACACCCAGCCACGAGAAAACCCCTCAGCACACCCCACTGAGCACCCCCAATAGCACCCCACTGGACCAGTCAGGAGGAGAGGCAATCCAAGAGGCCTGAAGCCCCCCAGAGGACACACCTGCATTGGGCCCCTCGGCAGATGTCCCATCCACCTCAACAGGCATCCGGACGGAGAGTGGCGCATGGCCCAAATGGAGGGGCGGCAGCAGGAGCTCACAGGGCTCGTGAAGCAGTATGTCTCCGATGGTGCTTTGACAAGGCAGGAGGCCTGTGAAAACACTGCGGTCATGACAGGGGCCATGGAGTCAAGTTCCAGGCGCATTTGTGAGGAGCTGTCAGCGGTGAGGCAGGTCCTGGCCAGGATTGCCCAGGCCTTGGAGGCTCCGCATCCTGCCCCAACAGTGGAGCATGCAGGTATGGCGTCATCGGCCAGCTCCACCCAGATGAGCCCCCTGCGTAGGTCTTCACGCACCACGCGGCGCTCTGGCATGCAGCCCCCGGAGGCCGACAGAGGCTGCCAGTAGCAGGGGCAGCCTGCATTTGCGGACTCATATTGACTCATGTTGCATATGATTGCACACCATGTGTGGGGGAGTTGTGGGGGGGAGGGGGAAGGAGCAGGTGGGTGTGGGGGAGTTGTGGGGGGAGGAGGTGTGTTGGGGAGTTGTGGGGGGAGGGGGAGAGAGGATGGGGTGTATGGGGGAGTTGTGGGGGTTTGGGGGAAGGAGGTGTGTGTGAGGTGGAGGGTAAATGCACTTTGTATATATTACCTGTTCAATACACCCATTGTGTACAAAAAATCACATGGCTGGACATTGCTTAGTGTATGTGTGCTTTATTGGTTTACTGTGCACAGTGTCCATGTACCCCCACACCCAGTGCCCAGAATCCCACATCCATGGCACCCTCTGCATCCATGTGTCTTAGAAATATTGGACTATCACAGACTGGCGCACAGCACGTCCCTCATGTGCATCGCCACCTGGCTGATGTGCAACCCCTTCTTCTTCATCATCTTCATCCTCACCTGGTGGTTGCTGGTCAATGTCAGGCGGCAGAGGCACGTTCCGTCGGATGCACATGTTGTGCAGCATGGCACATACCATGATGATCTTGGCCACCTTCTCATGCCCGTACAGGTGTGCCCCACCCGACTGCTGAGGCAGCAAAACCGTGCCTTCAACAGGCCAAAGATCTGCTCGATCACCACACGGGTACGTGTATGGGCCCGATTGTAGTCCTCTTTGTGCCTGTTCCGCGAGTTACAAACTTGGGTGAGGAGCCACGGCTTCGAGGGATAGCCAGCATCACCTGCATGGGAGCAAAGTGAGGTATTTGTGAGTCACTTCCTACTATGACACCTGTACTTATCACTCTCATGCCTGCAGATATTTGTTGTTGACATGCACATGTCCCTGGATGTCTGCACACATTCATTTGCCACAATGTCTGCTGTCCATGGTCTACAGGTGTGGGTTGCATCGTCCAGATGATGCAGGGTGTCCACTTTTTTGCTGGTGTTCATGCACTGTGGATGCCTACCGCTGTATTTGCAATCATATAGGTGATGTGGAGTGATTCATATGTATTTTTACTAGCAGCATTGGCACAAATTTCATCATGATTTGTCATTCATTGGTCATTATTCCCATGGTCACATGCAGCGCTACTGTGGTGGCGGGCCAGTGACAATCAGTGTATTTCCCTTGGTGGGATTGATTTGTGCGCACTCATGGGTGCATGTCCTGTGTTGTGTTTTGCTGCGGTCATGTACATTGTGCATACTCACAGCATGTTGCTGCATTGTGTTACAGAGGGTACGGTCTGATGATGTGCAATGGACGTGTTGAGGGATGTGGGCTGGTTGGAAGTCTGGCATATTGGCATTGGTGTGCAGCTTCCATAATTTCTATGATGTTTAGGTATCATGTTCAGTTTGGGATGTTTTCGGGCACAGTGTTTTGCAGTATGGGCATTGGCCAGTCACCACCCCAATCTCACCCAGGTGGTGTGTGCATCCCCCCCCCATTACACTGCCATGTGCCTGTCATGCAATTTACCAAGCAGCCAGGTACATCGTCCATTATGTCGCTCCATGTAGTGTGGTATCGTGGAGTTCCGCAGGACCATTGAATCATGAGTTGATCCGGGATATAGGGCACAGCAATGTGTGATGAACTTGCTGGAGTCACATACCATCTGCACATTGACGGAGTGGTATAGCTTACGATTGCGGTAGGCCACTTAATGGCACGTGGGACCAACAATTCCACATGGGTGCAGTCGAGGGCACTGATACAATTTGGGATGCCTGCCAGTGCATGGAAGCCAATTTTAGTGTCAAAGATCTCCTGGGCAGTCCGTGGTAGTCGCTTGCGTGCTTCAGGAGGGCATCCAGCACTTGGTTCAGCATGGATGAAAAAAAAGGTTGTGATATGCCATGCATCTGCCCCACTGTGTGCTGGTAGGTGCCTGTGGCCAGGAAGTGGAGCACAGACACTACCTTCAGTAGAGGGGGGATGGCGGTGCGGATTTCAATCAGGCTGACAATGTCGTTGTGTATCATGTCCATAATGGTGGTGATGGTGTCCCGGTCCAGGTGGTACAGGGTGTGGATCTGCACAGGAGTTAGGTTGAAAGGACTGGCTCTCATGTGAGGGATTGGTGGCTGCCTACCTAGTACCAATGGCTGCACTGGTGGGACTTGCTGGGCCTGTCTCACCCTCCTTCTCCTCCTGCGTCTCCTCTGTAGTGCCTGTTGTAGTTGTTGCTCATGGAGTAGCAATGCAAGCATGTCCTCCAGCCCCAATATCGCAACCGCAAGTGGGATCATTTTGGTGTGGGAAGGGGTGTGGTGTGTGGGTGTGCTCCTTTTGTGCTGGGCCAGACTCCATTGCCTCCACCTGTGCTGATTGTGCACACCTGTGGCAGTTGGGAACACAACACATTGCTATTAGCGGGTGATCCGCAATGCCGGTAATGCCAGCATCGAGGTATCCGTAATTGCCGGCTTCGAGGTGCCGGTAGGTGCATGTCCGCGTGACTTGTGATGTCCTTCTGTTAGCGGCATTCCGGTATTACTGGCCCGAAGGGCCGCGTGACCGCGCCCATGCTGGTACGGAGTAGCACGGTCTAAGTGGTGGTGCTGATACCGGGATGTCTACTCATAATGGGCCGTAGCGGTATGCGGTGCCGTTATTCCCTTACCGGCATCGTTTTTCCATTACCGCGACTCTCGTAATGAGGCCCATTGACTATTAACAAGATTTACGGCATCATTCAAAACTGGATGGCACTTAATAGTCTCTGTCTCAACGATGAGAAGACAGAGATTCTCATCATAGGGTCAAAGTCCAAAATAGGTGCCCTTCATGCAGACTATTCATCCATTAACATTGACAGCACTATGATACCTGTCCTGAAGCAAGTAAAAACCTTAGGAGATTATCTGGATGCAAATCTTTCAATGACCAAACACATCAGTAGCCTCTCGTCATCCACCTCTTACACTGCCAAACTAATTACCCTCAGCTGACAATTCCTCTCCCCTACCAGTTGCATCACCCTGGCCAGAGCCCTGATACTCTCAAGACTCGACTATTGTAATGTATTGCTACTAGGTACGTCTGTCACCAACCTAAAAAAACTCCAATTGATACAAAACAAAGCCCTACGAGCAGCACTAGGAATTAGAAAATCCGACCACATCTCTATGACTAGAAGAGAACATCACTGGTTGCCTGTCGCAGCTAGAGTTATCTTCAAAATTTTGTGTATCACCTTTAAATGTCACCAGGAAAAAGCACCCACCTACCTAAATAAAGCAGTAGAAAAAAGAAAAGAATCCACCAGAGCTCTAAGATCCAACAACCTCCTACTTCTCACCACGCCTCGGTACAAAAATTCCAGAGCGGGAGGCAGCAGCTTCCAGTACCTAGCACCCAGATATTGGAACTCCTTCCCATTCAGCATGAGAAAAGAGGAATCCTTTATGGGACTCAAAAAGGCATTCAAAACCTGGCTATTTAACCAATATGAATAAAGCATGCCACCATTGTATCTGTATATATGCTAACCCATTTATTTTTTAATTTGTCTTATGTTAATACTTTTATGACTGTTGTTTGTAAGTTATCTATAATCTCCCAATGTATATGAACTCATAAACTGCCTGTAACCTCGCCGTGATACCCAAGGGTTTGGGCGTGTAACAAATGTAATAAATAAATAAAAATAAATAAATAAATATAAAAGTATTTGTCACGCCTCTGCCACACACAAGTGCACACAGGGACTGAGACACTGATCGAGATGGGCAGGAGAAGACGGGTTTATGGAAAGTGGGGAGGGGCAGGGGTGAAGGAGTGTGTCTGCGTGTGTGTGTGTGTGTGTGTGTGTGTGTGTGTGTGTGTGTGTGTGTGTGTGTGTGTTTGAGTGTATTTGTATGTGAGTCGGGGGACTGGGAAAAGGTGTGTGTCTGAGTGTATTTGTATATCAGGTGGGGTTGGGGTGGGGCAGAAGTTGAAGGTGGGTTCGGCGGTGAAACCCCCATTTTGAAGGAGTGTGGGGGGGTGGAATTGATGCATATAGAATATTAAAGGGTGCACAAAAGCGGCCAAAAAATAACAGTCTTTAGTTTTTGTGGCCTTTAATATTAGATATTATCACATGGAACCGCTATAACTGCTATGAGCTGCAACTTATTCATTCTGTAACTCGCCAGGATGGATCCTTTGTAGACTTTTTTGACCCAAGAGAAGATCATCTTGGACTGTGTGAGAAGAGTTTGGGGCATGTGGGAGACAGCAGGGTAGACCCCTGTGTGAAATTAGCATGGATTTTTGTCCTTGCCTCAACTAATTCCTGACGAATGCCTAAAAAACACCTTGCTGGGTCCTGCCCTCATCAGGTAAATATCCCAGCAAGCCCCTGAGCGTAACACTTGAGCATGTTAGAGTGAGGTTTGCAGCATCTCTTAGCCTGGTTATCAACATACTAAGGAAGGTGAAATGGATAAAAGCGCCCCTCAATTTCAAGCTGCCCTTCCACTGAACCTTAGCTTCTTGCCTCCCAAAGCCTTAGCAGGTTATGCTATGATTGAGTTCCAGGCCACCCCTTTTCCTCTTCTGCCAACTCGTAGATGCTTGTTTTGTTCCTCAAAGGGTACAATACAGGGCTCAAGTCAAAGGTAGAAGCGGGAGGACTAAGTCTGCCCACTTTATTCAGAGGGCGGATGCTGTTCCCCCCATTTATTTTAGAGGCTGGGTGTAAAATGAGAAACATGACTGTCTTTTCTGAATTCATGCCGACAATGGGCCTCGCGGCCGGCAGGTTCGCAGGCTGGGCACTTCACCACTGCACCACATAACCAGATGAGAAAGATCAAAGAACTAAAGGTGACGCGTCACATTTTGAGACTGCATGCTCTAGTGAAAACATTGGTATTGATCCTTGGAGTTTAAACCATGCACACCTTTTAACGTTTTCAAAACACTATTAGAAGAAAATATCCTCTCTTGTTTTTATTTTATTAAAGGCAAATGCCATTCGTCCTGTGCAATTTGTATGGTTATGCAAAGCCAATTGAAGGAAATGTACATATTTCACCCTGATATGCTCACTTCTGGTGACGTCACATCCCATTGCATATTGTGAAGGCATTATGGAGAAGGACATAGACCACAGATTCCACTCACCAAATAAACACTTTTATTACCTTAAATGTCAGATTGGAAAAAGGCCTAACTTGCCATATTTTAAGGTGGGATTTCCCTACCTAAAGAAAACTAAGCAACGTCTGAGTCAAAGAGTTAAACTGAAGAATCTGTCTGTGTCCAAAACCTATACTCACAACTAACTTTATACAATGTGCAAGGATATCAACAACCAAAGGAAAACAGTGTGTAACCCAAAGTGTTGCCCCTTTCCCAAGTGTAAAGTTGTTTCTTAACACAGTCTCAAATTTATCCTTCGTAGACAAAAGGGAAAATTGTTTGAATCAGGACCCAGGGTTCCTTTCCCTGGGTTAAATGCAGTTCACAACAGAAGCACTGTGGTTCCCTTCCCCGAGTTCCAAATAATTCACAATAGAGGCACTGGGGTTTCCTTCCCCAAGTTCAAAATAATTCACAGTAGAAATTCTGGGGTTCCCTTCCCCAAGTTCAAATGGTTCACAGTTTTAAGAGGCTTAATAGGGTCCCAGTTTTGGGTTTCCTCCTTCTGGTAGTTGACTTGCATTCAATCCAGTATTTGGAAAAAAAGCCATTTGCATTATTTTAATTCAGATCAATCTTCCAAAATGGTGTGTAGGTTTTATAAAGTTGAGCGATAAAGATTTCTTTTCATTTACACCATTGAAATGTCTATTTTGCAAGTTGGAACCTTTCAGGGCTGCCCCCTTCCTTTTTGCAGGGTGCGCAGTCACTTTAACACTTCACGTGAATGTTAATTCATTATACAGAGACTTTCGAGAATCTGTTCCGCTTTTTTCAGACCCACGCAACGACTCTGCTACATTGTACTATAACCGGTTCATTCACAGCACTCGCAGTCAGTTTCACACCGGGTTTCCTGGTCTTTGAAACTCACTGGTTTCCTTTGCAGGCTTTTCGCAAACCATGCTGGACTTGCTTCAATTCCGTTGCCTCCAGGG
Source organism: Ambystoma mexicanum (assembly GCF_040938575.1). Lineage (NCBI taxonomy): Eukaryota > Metazoa > Chordata > Amphibia > Caudata > Ambystomatidae > Ambystoma > Ambystoma mexicanum. The sequence goes on from NC_090927.1 coordinate 1,167,449,752, forward strand.
TTCCTTCTTCTGCCCCTGAAACACTCCTGTGCTCTCACAGCGCCACTCCTACTATAAGAGAACAACCCCTTTGCATCACTGCCAGACACACCTGTAAGCTCACAGTCGAGCTTCTGACTCCCACCATCCTAGCCTCACTCAAATTAGCTCCAGACAATTCCACCCGAAGTCTTACTAGCCTCCTACAACTCTGCACTACTAACTGCTCTTGACGAACATGCGCCCTTCAAAACCACCTCCCAAAAAAAAGTATCCCCCAAAACTTGTACACTGATGACCTAGCTTCTCTCTGGAAAAAGAAACGTGCTCTTGAACATCTCTGGAGGAAGAACCCTATCTTCACTAACAAAACATCCTTCTAGTGCTCAGTTGACACTTATAAAACAGCTATCACTGCTACCAAAGCCAATATATCAACACCAGAATCTCTGACGCAAACTCAAATACCAAAGAGCTCTTCAAAATTCTTAGAGAACTCGAAACCCCCAGCCCCCCGAACCGACAATTTCTGTAAAAACAAAACATGGCGCACACTCATCCAATCCTCTCTGGACACCAAAACACGGTAATTAAGGGAGAAAGCTATTCTAAAACTAAAAAAAAAAACTACTTCCACCCTTGCCATCTACCTCCCTGGTCACCACCTCCACAACTGCAACCCATCCTCCTCAGTTCCAATTCTCTGTTGTCTCCCCTGAAGTCCTCACAATCATCCAGAACCTGAAAGCATCCAACTGTGCTTGCAACACATGGCCAACTCATGTTGTCAAAATGCGTGTAGAACCCTTGGCTCCTACCATAGTCAACTTAATGAATGCATAATTTAAATCCAACTCAATTCCTTCTGCCATCAAAGAAGCATGGGCCACGCACCTCCTGAAGAAACCCCCCTTAGATCCCACCATCTCCACTAACTACCGCCCTATCACCACAGTACCTTATCTCCTCAAAATCCTGTACCGCACTGCCTCCACACAACTTCAATCACACCTTGAAAAGCACAATTTGCTAGGTACCCGCCAATCAGGCTTTAGATCCAAACACAGTACGGAATCTGCCCTCCTTTACCTCAAGATCCAGCTTGACCATGTCAGGGATAATGGCGAGCTTCCAATCCCCCTCCTACTAGACCTTCGACCTGGTAGATCATGAAATCCTCTGCAAACACCTCACCACAACTTTCCACCTCGCACCAGAAGCCACCTTATGGATCCAATCCTTCCTATCTGGCCGATCCACCAGGGCCTTTGCAGGGCCCAAATCAGCTGACCCCATACCTGTCTCCTACGGTGTCCCACAAGGCTCCTGCCTTTCCCCTACCCTCTATAACATGTATACCAAACCCCTCTTTGACCACCTAGACAGCCTCAACATACCCTACACCAATTTTGCAGATGATACACAAGTCTTCCTCAAAATCACCGGAAACCACGGAAAAGACTCCACCAACATTAACCGCATCTTGGGCATCATACAGGCATGGAGGGCCATTCATCATCTATGCCTGAATGACGTGAAACATGGAGCTCCTTATCATGGGATCCCCACACCGCCTCAAACACCTCATTCCTGTCTTCTCCTCCTTCTGCATCAACAGCAACACCATCCCGGTCTCTGGCCATGTCAAAACACTAGGTGTTCACCTGGACACTAAAATCAACATACAAAAATATGTCAACGCAATCGCTTCCTCTGCAGCCTATTCCACCAAACTCATATACCTCTCCAGAAGATAGATTCCTTACTCCTAACAACTGCTTCACCCTACCCAGAGCTATCATAGGCAGACAACTGGACTATTGCAATGCCATCTTAGCAGGCACTTCAACCAAAAACATCAACAAACTCCAATTGCTCAAAAATAACGCTCTCATAGTTGTCTGGGGCATGAAACGCTGTGACCACATCTCACAATCACAAATCAGATGGGAGGCTCATTCGCTCCCCATCAAAGCGTGTATCAACTTTAAACTCCTTACTATCACCTACCGCTGCTTAGACAACACTGCCCCCCACCTCATGAACCGTAGCACCATGAAACACAACACACGCAATCTCCGTTCCTCCACCACATCTGCCTTGCACATACCTAGATTTGCCAGAAAGAGAGCTGGGGGCTCCTGCTTCACCACCATTGCTCCCACATTATGGAACACCCTTCCTCAGTATATCCAAAACGAAGCCAGTTACACAATCTTTCGAAAGAAAGTAAAAACCTTATTGTTTAACAAATATGTGTAACTCTTATAGCCCACTGTCCACGATTAACATCTATGCTGAAATGTAACCTGACTGTTTCTAACTATCCTGTGACGCACTATGTACTGTCTTCTTAGCGCTGTAATACCTCCGGGTCTCGGTGCTACCAAAAATACAATACTTTTTTTTTTGAAAATCAGGAGAACGACCACTCTGTTTCTTCATCAGAAGGCCCGCCCCTCAGCATGCCGCCTTCTCTTGCCTTGCAGTTATGCCAGAGAACCCCTGTTGTCATGCCGTCCCCACTCGGACTGCCAGCCTCTGCAGTCCCTGGTTTTCTGACCCTCATCACATGGCAGCTCTGCATCCAATGGCTAACAGCTATGTCTCACCTTTCTCTTCCTCCTCTCTGTGCTCTTTTGGTTTCCCACCTTTTATACTTCTGTGGTGTGTGTATGAGCTGAAGGTGTGAGTCCTCTCTTTCAATTGCCTGATCGTAATTAGGCTTTTAGTGTGACATGCCTGATCTTTGTAGTGGTATTCCTCTGAGTCTCTCTTCCTCCTCTCAGTACCAGAGTTGTGTGGTTGCATATTGGTGTATATGCCTCCTCGTCGTATCTTCCTCATCCTGGTACTAAAATGGCATGACAGACAAAATAATGGGTGGGTGGTTATTAGGAAAAGGGGAATACCATGTCTCACCCATGGACCCCCCATTTCCAGTCCCAAAGGACCCTCCACCCAGGTGATCCTCCCTTGCTTGTCCACCCCCAGGGTCAGGATCCAACCAAAAGCGATGACCTTTCCCTGGCCACCTGCGCAGAGGATCCATGGGGAATAGGCGTGAGAATACCCTCAGGTCCCCCCACTTTTTGTTTTAGGCTTTGACCACTGGTACAAAGTAAATCTATATGAGAGAGACGGACACAAGGGTGGCATGTTGATTGGCCAAGACTTTCATTCACAAAATACATGGGTGTGGGGGGGTTGGAGGAAATCCTATCTATCCCTAACTCTGACAGGTGTTTCCCTGCCTCAACTAAACTAACTAATGAAACTGTCAGTGTCAGGACAAAGTTTGCCGTCCTGTGTCCAAATCCTAACCTGGCCCTCACAAGCTAAACTGAATATAAAGTGATAGGGGAATCACAGCATCCCAGCTTTGCAGTTCTCAAATAAATGTTCCAACAAAAGGTGAAGACAAAAGCAAATGAAAAGTTCTGCAAGAATTAGGTGTTGATCCCCTCTCCCTCAAAGCCTTTCCAGCTTTACAAAAAATTATTCCTGAATCTTCACTTGTTACAAATGAATGTTCATGTGTAGCTGGCAGGCCTGTTTTCCCGGGCACTCTGCAACAAGGAAAAATGGCCTAGATTCTTTCTCCCAAGCTGTGCTGAGATCTTTGACCCCCTTTAATTGGTCAGTTATGCAGTTCTCAGTATCTGATTTTACCCCCATCTATAGCCTTGGATTACTCTCCTGCCAATGTCTATGCGGGTGGCTTATGTCTGCCAAGTTCGTATCTCTCCTTTTCCATGTTTGGGGTGTGCTTTCCCCACCTGGGTCCCAGACCCCATTTTTACAGTTCTCTGCACTCATTACATGGGCTGCTTGCCAGGAGAAGTTCTCTCTGCCTCTTGTTTGGATCCCAGAACCAAGTTCCACTGTTTAGGGTTTTTCATGTCTCAGCAGACAGTGCTTCAGCATCCCAACCTTCTTCCGTGGGCTTACCGGTACTCATTCTGGTGTTCTGGCTTCCCTGACTCTGCTTGGGCACTTTCTCTGCTCCTGCGGTTCTGCTCAGGCTTTTCCAGCAGGCAAACAGTTCTTGTTCGGTGTCCCAGGTCCCTCTGCCGTCAGGAAGTGCCCTCTGCTTCTCTTTGCTTCTCTCTTCCTCAGTACATCCTCTCTGGAGCTCTCCTGGGAGGCCTGTCACCATGATACCGCTGCGCTCCATTCTGCCTCTCCTTCTCTTGCGTGTTCACTACCAGCCTCTGCCGAGAGCAAGAAGAATGCCATGTTCCATTCCTGGATGAATGAACTTGAACCAATTGGATGAATGAAAATACTAGACCGAGCACTTTGGTTCTCACAAGTGCTCTCCACTACTCGGTGCCTCTTCCTCATCTCAGTACAGGTGCTCTGATGTCTTGTGAGTGTCTTTGACCTCTACTGAAGACATGTCACAAAAGTACATTGATGTATTTAGTAAAGGGGTGAGAGAAGGGTTTACAGGAAAGGTGGGAGGGTGAAATGGATACTGCGTTCTCCCTTCATGGTGCCTGCTCTCAAAAGGGTTGTGAGGAGCTAGGAATGAGACTCGGACACAAGGGATTCATTGTTTTGGTCAAAGACTTTTATTAAACTAAAAGGGGTTGGGGAAATGCTTCTCTTTCCCTGCTCTAGCAGTGTTTCCCTACCTAAAACCAAACCTAAGGCTCTGTCAAGGTCAGAATGTCCAAAGCAAAACTGTCCCATGTCCAAAGTACTATTCTGGCCGTCACACTCTAACAAAATAAACTCTAAGGTGAAAAGGGTAATGTCTTTGGCCTCCAGTGGTTTATAAATGTTCAAAAAATTGAAAATGCATAACTCCAACGCAAAAGTTCCAGAAGGATAGAGTTACTTTTTGCACAGGGTGGTGCGCTTTCCTCTGTTGTCTGTTCAACGCTATCAGGATGCCTGGTGTACTCTCCTGCCAGGTTTTTACTCTTCTTCTCTTTGGTTTCATACAGCCTTTGGCTAGTCCTAATGTATCCCTCTCAGGACCGCTTTGGGTAATGTATTTCTTATACACTGTTCAGTTTGTCTTTTCCTGGTGTGTTCCCTACCTGGGCTTTCTTATGTGAACACACTTGCAATTGCCTGGTATACTCTCCTGCCAGGGCTTTCTTAAACACTCTTGCAACTGCCTGGTATATTCTCCTGCCACGGCTTTCTTGGATGCACACACTTGCAGCTTTACTTTACCTGGTGTACAATCCTTCCCAGGGCTTTTCTCATGTGGCCTGTACGACTCTGTCCAAAAGTGATATATTCTTGTATTTCCTTGCCTAATACTGTATTTGCCTGGCACACTGTCCTGCCAGGGCTTTTCTCAAAATATAAATTGCATACATTTAAACCGTGAAAGGCTCTTACTTTTTGTCCCTTTGCCTTGTTGAAGACAAGTTCACAAGTTCCTTCTTTTTCAAGTTTTTCATTTACTTCCTTAACAATTATTTGCCTTTGCTTTGTCTGCCAATACGCCCTGATATCCCAGCTTCCCTTCTGTGGAGTCACTGTTACTTGCTGGCATACTTGGTTACTCTCGTGACAAACCAGCGGCGGTCGTTCAGTGTTTCTTTTCGTCTCGTCACCTTCATTCATCGGATTCTCTCCCTCTCGCAGTTCTTGCTGGTCCCTTTTGCTTGTGTCGGGCTTTGGTAAGGCAAACTTTGCCGCTCAACACTGGCAAATGCCCAGTAGTCCTGCGTTGGCTTCCAGTGTTCCCGCAGCATGTTATTTCTCACTGACAGCTTACCTCGTCTTCCTTCTTGAGTCGGATGGCTCCACAGAATTCTTATAGGTCCACGGTCTCGCAGCCTGAACTGAGAGAAGCAGCTTTTCCCTCCAGCAGCACACTGCAGCTCTCCCACTGCAGCCTAAGCCGACTGCTCTCTGCCCACCGAAGAAGCTCAGTTTGTTGTCAGCTGGTGTACTTTTAAAACTCCCAGCTGCAGCTGTACGCTCCCAACAGCTAGAGCGTCCTTGTGTTGTTGGTCTTTTGCGATCTGCATTACTCAGTTCATCTTCCTCGTTCCAGTATTCTTGCAGTTATGGGAATGGAGGTCCATTCTTGATGTTGTGTATATAAAGTCTGTGTAAATGTTCTCAGTGGTCTTTAAGGGCAAGTTATCTTTCAAAAACTTGTAGGTAGAGTCTGAGAAGATGGCTTCATGAGTTTTAGAGAGCAAGCCAGATTGTGTAGGTGTTAGGAAAGATTTCGTAATTGTAGGGAATTTTCCTTCCATGTGGCAACCCCTAAACTTTTTGCTATTGTTTTTAACCTTGTTCTTGACTTTGCCAGAGAAGTACAGCCTTCTGCCGCACTTCTCTGGGCTTTCGCTCCTTTTCTTACGGGGAAACTGACATGCCCTTAAGACAGTCAGTACCGGGGAACGTGGTTTCCCGTAGTTTCTTTAATCGTGTCGCCATTTTAGTGCAACACGACACAAGAGGGCACTGTAAGCTAAGTTACAGCTCTCTTGGGTCTCTAGCCTTCTACAGGCCCTAGATACTCTTTTAGGATGGTATTTGATCGGTGCAAGTCATTCAGGGACTCGAATGGTGGCAGCGATCGTTTTGTTTATTTTGAGCTCCTTTTGGCGTTCTGAGCACGTTTTTGCACTGAACACAAAATGGTGGCCTGGCTCCCCAAAATGGCCAGGCCGCGAGGCTCCTTTGTCTTGTCCACTGACCGTCTTGCTCCCTTCACCTTCCCCAGGTCGAGCGACCCGGGGCCTTCCTTATTTGGGCATGTACTTTCCCGCGAAACGTGGTTGCTTTCGCGGGCTTCTACATGTCGTTTGTGTGCCTCCAGGGTGTGGGCTGGGATGTCTGGTCCCAATACACATCCTGGGTGCCAGAGAGTCTAGGGTGGTGTGAATGCCTGGGACCATCGTGGTCCGTGATTGGTCCACGTATGGTATGCGTGTTGATGAGCGGATCTCCCATTGGCTCCCCTCCGTTTTGGCGCGAAGGGAACCGTGGATAAGAGGGAGCTGGAAACACCACTACCATGTCGATCTCCTGAGTTCTCACGAACGAAGGAATACAGGAGCCAAGTATCCTGCAACCCAGAGGCTGGACCGAGGAATCGCTGGTGACCCGCTGAAGGAATCCTCCTTTGCACTGCTGTCGTCCTGTGAAACCCTTTCCTCCTTGGATCGAACCAGAAGGCCTGTACTGGTGCTTCGACCTTTGGAATAGCAGGAACAGCTATTCCCGGCGACTTCATCATCTCCTGCCAAGTAAGCCTTCGGAAGCGTCTCTGGGCCATCCAGTTGACTGACCAGCTTACCAAGGAGTTTGGCTCTGCAACCGCTGCCAGGTTGTGTTGTATTGCGAGTCCTTGTCCCTCTCCCACGCTTCGTACGCTTGGCGTCCCCAGGTCTGAAGGGAGGAGGGTTCATTTGGCTCGAATACACACGGCCGCTCCGTTGTCCTGTGCGGCAACAAAACTGTGCTGGTTTCGTCGATTGGGACGTCTTTTTGCTCTACACGACTACGAGGCGTTCCCTGCTCTTCTGAACCTGCCAGCTGCTGAAACGAACGTGGAGAAGCCTGGGTCTGCTTGCTTCGGGGACCGGTGAGTAGTTTAGCTAGGATCTGGTCGCCCTCCTGCAGTATCCCATTGCTTTTCCCTGCTGTGTAAAAACAGCACCCTTTTGCCGCGCTCGCGCTCTGCTTCTGCCCGCTGTGGAGGCTGCGCTTGAGCTGTGGAACCTGTTCTTCTTCTGCTGTGCACTAACGTGAACCGCCTGACTTCCTCCGAAGAGCTTCCCCTTGTGCCCGTCGGCACCGGCGTGGCAGGTACTTTGAGCACAAGGCTCCACTCTTCGCAGGGCTCGGACTTCCATCTAGTTAGGTGCCTATGAAGGCGAACTGAGTCGAAAGCATTATCGCACTGCCTGTTTTCCTTCCCTTTCAGGTGGACTACATATTTCGTGCTTTAAACGCTTGCGACTGTGTATTTGTATATATATTGTGTTGATATGGTATGTGTTGGCTTAGTATTGTGATATTGTGATTTTCTCGCTACGGTCATTGTTTTAAAGGCCTTAAAATAAATGTGTATCTATTTTTGATATAACAACTGTTTGGAGTAGTTTGTAAGCGCTCTTGCTTTGTGTGCTCATTGCGGGCTTTCAGTCACCCTCACCCCTCTTGAGACCTAGTCTTGACCGCCGCGATCGCTACCTTGATTGGTCTGGCTTGTCCAGAGGTTACCCTGTTCCAAGTAATTAGGTTGGCCTTCTGAACTTCTGCGCCACCAGGACAGAGTTCAGAAATCCGTCTTAACAAATTGGTGTACAGCGGTGGGATACAACTGAAGGTATCCAGTGTTGCGCTCGAACTAAGGCATTTCAGGTTATTCCAAACAGTACACGTAGTGGATTGTTGTAATATAACTTTTAAAAGGCCATAGTCCTATCAAACAGTATGGAAACAAATACGTTGTTAACTTTAAATGCTTCCAAATCAGAAACGCTGAAAAAGATGTGTGCAGAGAGAGGTGTTTCCTCTCAAGGCACAAAATTGGAAATGATCCAGAGAATCGTGGCGTGGCAAGAAGCGCAGCTTGACGCTATAACTTCCGAGGACAGTGCAGAAGGTGGTGGGGCTGCTCTCACTGGCAGAACCGACAGTTCTGCCGCTGCACTGATCCATCGCGACCACGAGGACAGGGAGGATGTAATGTCTAATGTTTCCTCTGCCAGTGTTGATGGGGAGGCTATGCTTGAATTCAAGAAGCAAGAGCTGCGGTTTAGGCAGCAGGAGCTTGAATTCAGCATAGCCAAACTAAAAATCGAACAGGCAGAAAAACAGAAAGACAGGGATCACCAGTTGGAACTGGCCAAGCTTCAGGTTGCAAATGGATCCAAGGGTCCTGGACATGGTTCTGGGGCTTCCTCTCATCCACGGTTTCCAAAAGATCTGCTCAGTGTGTATGAAGAGAGGAATGACATTATGGACTGGCTGAATGCGTTTGAGTATGCATGCGAGGTCCAGGAAGTTGACAATGCTGATAAGATTGCGTGGTTGCTCAGTAGACTGCCCCATTCTGGCTGTAGTGCCATTATGGAAATGTCGAAGGCTGAGCGGGCTGATTTCGCAATGATAAAGCAGACTCTCATTTTAAAGTTTGGGAAGACTCCGGCCCAATATTTAAAGCGTTTTCGAGAGTATAAGAAAAAGGAAGGTGGTACTTGGGTATCTTATGTCGCTGAATCTTTGAAAAACTTAACTGGCTGGGTTGAAGGTTATAAGGTTTCTACCTTCGAAGGCATGATCAATCTGGTTATGCTGGAACACATTTTTGCTTCTTCTTCCCCGGAGCTTAAGCAGCATTTGGCCGATTCGAAGGAGATAGATCCTAAGAAGCTGGCCATTGCAGCAGACTTATGGGTGTCACATCGAGTGTCCCATAAGGACAAAACTCATCCTGGTAAGCAGGAGGAAGGGAAAAAGTCCAAAGATATGGAGGGTGGGGAATCTGCTAAATCTTCTTCCCATAAGGGCCACAAAAAGAAAAACAAGGGTAAGACACAAGAGAACTCACAGGGTAGTGGAGGTTCGCCTCCGAAACAGAACTCTGGTTACAATAAGCCTCCCTACGTAAACAGACCCAATGGGGCTTGTTTTTCTTGTGGAGCAACTGACCATGTGAAGGGGGATCCCCGTTGTAAGGTTAGACCTTTGGGGGTCCACTCCGCTAATCTGGCCTTCTCCTCCTACGAGGAAGAAGAGATTACAGGAGCATCCTTCTCCTCAGACTCATTTCCCAGCGGAATAGAGGCTGAGGTAGTTTTAGTGTCCCTGGGTTCCTGGGAGCCTAAAGTCGCAGAGGCGTATGCTAGGATTCCGGATAATACCAAGCACTACTTTAAAGACAGTGTGCTGATCAATGGAGTGGATACTCCAGCTCTTAGGGATAGTGGGTGCAGTCGCGCTGTAGTGGATTCTACCTTGGTAGACTCAGAGGAAGTTGCCAGAGCTACTCTGATGCCCACTAAGTTGGCTGACGGCCCCCTCCGTATGTTTCCCGTGATCCCTGTAAATCTTACTTTAAATGGTACAGCAGTCAGGATTCCAGTGAGCATTCAGAGAAACGTCCCGGGAAAGGTCTTGTTGGGCAATGATCTCAGAGCTTTAGGGCTCGTAGGAGACACTGCCGAAAGACCCTACACACGGTCTCAAGCACGGGCAGCATTGGCCAAGTCCAATACGCCGCCCCAGCCAAAGGGGAAACCCAAGGCGAAAGGAGTCTACAAGTCAAGACGAGGGAAAGAGAATATTCCCCCGAGCTCGCCTACCACTGCGGTGGAGGAAGTTGGTCAATCGCCCGGGCCTGACGAGGAGGTGGCGATGCCTGAAGTATTCGACCCCAACGATCATCCTGAACTAAAAGACTTGTTAGTTGAAGGAGGTCCTGATAGGGACGAATTCAGTAAAGGCCAACGTGAGTGCCCATCTCTGGAAGGCCTAAGGAGACAGGCCTGCTCCCAGCTTGAGGGTGAACCTCCTGGGATGCATAGGATTTACCAGGAAGGTGGACTCCTGTATAGTGAGCCCACAGAGTCTACAGAAGGAGACCATAGGAGGTTGGTGGTTTCCCTTGCTGTTAGGCCCTTCCTCCTGCAGTTGGCGCATGTCGTTCCCCTTGCTGGTCACCTTGGTATGAGGAGGACCAAGCAAAGGTTATCCATGCACTTCTACTGGCCCAAGATGGGGGAGCAAGTAGAAAGTCACTGCAGGAGTTGTGCCGCCTGCCAGTTGTCTGGTAAGGTTGGCACGACAATCCAAGCTCCGTTGGTACCGCTCCCAGTTGTGGGGGTACCATTTGAAAGGGTAGGGATCGACATGGTTGGTCCCCTTGACCCGCAAACATCCTCAGGCAATAGGTTTATCCTGGTGCTGGTCGACCATGCAACCAAGTATCCTGAGGCCATCCCATTGAAAACTGTAACTGCCAAGTCAGTTGCAGAAGCTTTACTCGGCATATTTACTAGGGTTGGCTCCCCTAAAGAAGTTGTGTCGGATCATGGCAGCAACTTTATGTCGAAGTATAGGCAGGCTATGTGGAAAGAATGTGGGGTCACCTACAGGTTCTCTTCTGCATACCGCCCCCAGACCGATGGTCTGGGGGGGCGTTTTAACAGGACGTTAAAGAGCATGATTGGGGCTCTGGAGGAGCCTCAGAGAAGAAAATGGGATCTTCTTGTTTCATGCTTACTGTTTGCCTACCGAGAGATACCACAGGAGGGTGTTGGCTTCAGCCCCTTCGAACTTCTGTTCGGTCATCCCGTACGGGGACCCTTAGCCATCGTCAAAGAGGGATGGGAGATGCCCACTCCCCCTGTTACTACCAATGTAGTTGATTATGTGCTAGGGCTCAGAAAACGGATGGTACTTCTGATAGGTTTGACTAGTGATAAATTGAAGGCAGGGCAAGCGCTGGTGAAACATTGGTACGACCAGAAAGCTTCCCTCATCAACTTTACACTTGGTCAGCAAGTCCTGATCATGAATCTCATAAGGCCTCGAGCTTTACAGGATAAATGGTCAGGTCCTTGCCCAGTGGTGGAGCCCCTGGGTGAGGTTAACTATTCAGTGGACCTTGGAAGGCCTGGACAGGCTCCAAAAGTGCTTCCCGTGAATAGGCTGAAGGCTTCCGGCCCAAGCGTCGAAATCGCAGCACTGCTACTGGCTTCAGATGTTGAGGAAGAGGAGTCTGAACCTCTCCCCGACCTGTTCCCAAGCAGTCCTTCAGTTAGCTCTTTTGAGCGTGTCCGAGTGGCCCCTCACCAAAATGGACAAGGCTCAGTGGTCAAGGCTTGGACATGAAGTAGTTGGAGGGAGGAGACAGCCTCTATCCAGTAAGGTACAAGCAGTACAAGACTGGCCTACCCCCACTACGCAAACCCAAGTGAGAGCCTTTTTAGGACTCACGGGGTATTACCGCAATTTTGTGGCAGACTATGGCACCATAGCTGCTCCTCTGACTGCCCTCACAACTCCGAAGAAACCCAAGAAGGTAACTTGGACCGACGAGTGTGAGAAGGCCTTCAATGGCTTAAAAGACTCCTTGTGCCAGGCCCCTGTGCTCAGGGCCCCTGATTATCAAAGACCTTTTATCGTGCAGACGGATGCCTCTGACACTGGGATAGGAGCTGTACTATCACAAGTAGATGAGAAGGGTAAGGAACACCCTATCGGTTTTATTAGTCGCCAGCTTAAGGACAGAGAGCTCAGATGGTCCACGGTAGAGAAAGAATGTTTCTCTGTTGTGTGGGCCCTAAGGAAGCTGAGGCCCTACCTCTATGGGACCCACTTCACTGTGCAGACTGACCATAAGCCGTTAAAGTGGCTAATGAACATGAAGGGGGAGAATCCAAAGTTGCTTAGGTGGTCCATAAGTCTACAAGGCTTCGACTTCACTATTGAGCATAGGCCAGGTGTCCAACATAGCAATGCTGATGGGTTGTCCAGAATGTTTTACCGACCTGAACAAGAGACTCATCCAGGGGTGGATTAGTTCCCCCTGTCCATAGTCTGGGAGGGGCGAGTGTTAGGAAAGATTTCGTAATTGTAGGGAATTTTCCTTCCATGTGGCAACCCCTAAACTTTTTGCTATTGTTTTTAACCTTGTTCTTGACTTTGCCAGAGAAGTACAGCCTTCTGCCGCACTTCTCTGGGCTTTCGCTCCTTTTCTTACGGGGAAACTGACATGCCCTTAAGACAGTCAGTACCGGGGAACGTGGTTTCCCGTAGTTTCTTTAATCGTGTCGCCATTTTAGTGCAACACGACACAAGAGGGCACTGTAAGCTAAGTTACAGCTCTCTTGGGTCTCTAGCCTTCTACAGGCCCTAGATACTCTTTTAGGATGGTATTTGATCGGTGCAAGTCATTCAGGGACTCGAATGGTGGCAGCGATCGTTTTGTTTATTTTGAGCTCCTTTTGGCGTTCTGAGCACGTTTTTGCACTGAACACAAAATGGTGGCCTGGCTCCCCAAAATGGCCAGGCCGCGAGGCTCCTTTGTCTTGTCCACTGACCGTCTTGCTCCCTTCACCTTCCCCAGGTCGAGCGACCCGGGGCCTTCCTTATTTGGGCATGTACTTTCCCGCGAAACGTGGTTGCTTTCGCGGGCTTCTACATGTCGTTTGTGTGCCTCCAGGGTGTGGGCTGGGATGTCTGGTCCCAATACACATCCTGGGTGCCAGAGAGTCTAGGGTGGTGTGAATGCCTGGGACCACCGTGGTCCGTGATTGGTCCACGTATGGTATGCGTGTTGATGAGCGGATCTCCCATTGGCTCCCCTCCGTTTTGGCGCGAAGGGAACCGTGGATAAGAGGGAGCTGGAAACACCACTACCATGTCGATCTCCTGAGTTCTCACGAACGAAGGAATACAGGAGCCAAGTATCCTGCAACCCAGAGGCTGGACCGAGGAATCGCTGGTGACCCGCTGAAGGAATCCTCCTTTGCACTGCTGTCGTCCTGTGAAACCCTTTCCTCCTTGGATCGAACCAGAAGGCCTGTACTGGTGCTTCGACCTTTGGAATAGCAGGAACAGCTATTCCCGGCGACTTCATCATCTCCTGCCAAGTAAGCCTTCGGAAGCGTCTCTGGGCCATCCAGTTGACTGACCAGCTTACCAAGGAGTTTGGCTCTGCAACCGCCGCCAGGTTGTGTTGTATTGCGAGTCCTTGTCCCTCTCCCACGCTTCGTACGCTTGGCGTCCCCAGGTCTGAAGGGAGGAGGGTTCATTTGGCTCGAATACACACGGCCGCTCCGTTGTCCTGTGCGGCAACAAACTGTGCTGGTTTCGTCGATTGGGACGTCTTTTTGCTCTACACGACTACGAGGCGTTCTCTGCTCTTCTGAACCTGCCAGCTGCTGAAACGAACGTGGAGAAGCCTGGGTCTGCTTGCTTCGGGGACCGGTGAGTAGTTTAGCTAGGATCTGGTCGCCCTCCTGCAGTATCCCATTGCTTTTCCCTGCTGTGTAAAAACAGCACCCTTTTGCCGCGCTCGCGCTCTGCTTCTGCCCGCTGTGGAGGCTGCGCTTGAGCTGTGGAACCTGTTCTTCTTCTGCTGTGCACTAACGTGAACCGCCTGACTTCCTCCGAAGAGCTTCCCCTTGTGCCCGTCGGCACCGGCGTGGCAGGTACTTTGAGCACAAGGCTCCACTCTTCGCAGGGCTCGGACTTCCATCTAGTTAGGTGCCTATGAAGGCGAACTGAGTCGAAAGCATTATCGCACTGCCTGTTTTCCTTCCCTTTCAGGTGGACTACATATTTCGTGCTTTAAACGCTTGCGACTGTGTATTTGTATATATATTGTGTTGATATGGTATGTGTTGGCTTAGTATTGTGATATTGTGATTTTCTCGCTACGGTCATTGTTTTAAAGGCCTTAAAATAAATGTGTATCTATTTTTGATATAACAACTGTTTGGAGTAGTTTGTAAGCGCTCTTGCTTTGTGTGCTCATTGCGGGCTTTCAGTCACCCTCACCCCTCTTGAGACCTAGTCTTGACCGCCGCGATCGCTACCTTGATTGGTCTGGCTTGTCCAGAGGTTACCCTGTTCCAAGTAATTAGGTTGGCCTTCTGAACTTCTGCGCCACCAGGACAGAGTTCAGAAATCCGTCTTAACAGTAGGCTCACATAAATATCTTGTTAGAAGGTCTTCACTACCCTTCCTAGGTGGTTGAGGGGAGGTGTAACAATATGACATCAAGGAATTGGGTATGGATGGGGTATCCACAAGAGTGGAAGGGAAATACCATGCCTTGTCAGATAGTGCCCTACTACTCCCTCAGAGGTTGTCTCCCCCCATGAATTCACATCACAGCCGTGAAAGGAATGATGACACCATTGGATTCATCACAGGTCCACCCTTCGTACAAGACCCTCCCACTGGGTACCACCCCAGGGGGACTATCAGGTAGCGGCCTCACCACTCTGACCTCCTGGGAAGGGGTTTCCCCCTCTAAAGCAGTGTCAATACCTCAGGATTCATAACACACCACAGGCCTAGCCATTAGCACATCAACACTTACCGAGCCACGACTAAGTTCGCCTCTTTAGCCCTGTGCCATTCCTGCACATCAGCAGCTAACCAACCCCAAAGCTGTAGTCTATCAGATCTTCGCTCTTCCCTATGGATAATATTTTCCCAACAAACTGATAGAGTGCAAATTGACACTCAGGAACAGGGTTCTTTCGATCTTCACCCAACACCACAAGTTTTGCATCTGCCTTCCCCACTGTCCCACTAAGGAATCTGAACTAACCCTTTTTTCTTATAGAGCCAAGTGCAGTGAGGACCCCTATAGGGGCAGATGGGTGCTATACAAGACCACTTACAATACATTACAAAAGCATGCCTCTAGCAGGCTATAAGAACATACAGTCACTTTTAAAAGCACATGCTGTTCTATGCGGCAAATGCTATGTAGGATAAATCTTTCTTTCACGATCCTGTATGTGTTGTTGTCCGGTAGGTTAGGGTCGTTAAAATAGTGTATGAAATCCTGCTTATCAAGTTCTTTTTTCACAAACAATCCAATGCATCCTGTGCTTCACATCACTGCGTACCAGGTCTGGATGGAACAATCATAACACCAAAGTACCAAGGGTTTCATTTTTAGATAACTTTCCAAAAACCTCAAACGGAATTCCTCCTAAAAATGCATGGATGGATTGGGGGAGTCTCAGGACTTTCCTAAGAAAAGTAGACTCTACTACCGACAATGCTTAGACGTCTGCATATCACCAGATACCAGCCTTTTACGCACAAACTCTACAGTCTTTGCACGATAAGCCATGACCTTATGTTGAATTGGATAGTTCCTAATGCACTTTGCCAAGCAGAAAGGTTCTCAGCGTGATTGCTTAAATCCCGGCCTGTGGTTTACTCAAGGACCGAGCTTCCATGGTAGTTATACCTCTGTATCCAATCTCTTCTATGCCCTTTACAATTTAGAAGATAGAACTGTATGCCACCTTCGCCCATTGCCATTGATTTGGATATGTCTATATTAACTGTAATGCTTTAGGAGCCCATAAACTTGGTATATTGATCATTCAGTGTCTGCCGGGCTTTAGCATATAGGAGTGGACACAGTGGGCTCCCTCTCTCCCTCGGCATGTCTTTCACATTGGTATGGTGTTCATCCAGGTCATTAATGTATACATTAAAATGAAGTTGGGCCAAAACACGCGCAGATGAACTCCATGCTGAGATGGAAATGGCGAGGTCAGTTCACCATTCGGCCGAACCTCACACTAACTTCCAGGTCTGCCTAGAGTTGGTCTGCCTAGAGTTCTTTTAGAATATTCAGGATTGTAGAAGAGAGACCTTTCACGCAATGTTATTTTCCACTGAAGGGCACGATCAACACCGTTCAAGAAGCTGGAGAGATCCATAAAAGCTAGAGAGATGAAAGACCCATAAGTAACAGTTTATTTGGTGGTGAGCAAAAGTACATTTACTGCCTGTTCGATAGTACCAAGCTCTTCACGTAAACCATCCTGGACATCAGAAACCGGGTAGGAAGCCTTGACCGAGCAGTAACTTTTGGGATTGTCTTGATCAGCTTTCTTGAATATAAGAATAAAGGATCTCTTCTAGCTCATATCTACATTTTCCAATATTCACACTTTCTAGAGATAGGTGCCCAAAAGGACACGTCACATTTATAAACATTCGCAGGACCCAGGTCGGGCTGGGGATCTGACAGAAGTAAAAGCAGTTTGAACTTGTTTCCACCTAAGAGAGAAAGTGAGGGATCATAGTCAGTCGGTTAACTGCTGCACCATACAATGAAGAGAAGTGTGCCACCCAGTCTGATTGCAGAATATGTGCACCACTGTCCTGTACATACGAATGAGCCTATCTGCGGATAAATAACATGCACCTGTATATCTAATCAGGAACATTGAGAAAGGGCAGCCATTTTTTCATGAGAACTTTAATATTTTGAACATTAAGAATGAATATTACTATTATTATTTTATTTATTGAGCGCGGACCTAGCTTTGAAATTGCAACGGAGCGCTTTACAGAGTTATACACCAATACAGATACATAACAGAGCACTTTAAAGAGGTGTGCAACATTACAGATGCATAACAGAGTGCTTTTCAGTCATAAAAACAGAACAGATATGTAGCAGGTGTAGGATACAGAGGGGGACAGAGGAGGGATACAGCTGTACTGAATGGTGGGGAGGAGAGGGGCGGTCGGCATCTAGCGAGTCAGGTGGCACGAGGGCCGACTTGATGGCCTAGGTGTTGAGAAAGAGCGACTCCTTGAAGAGGTGGGTCTTGAATTTGTTTCTGAATTGTAGGAGTGTGGGATCGAGTCTGATGCCGATGGTGAGGAGGTTCCATAGTCTTGGGGCGCAGGCAGAGAAGGCTTGTTTTTTAGTCCTTTCCTTTTTGCAGCAGCAGATTTTAAGTCTACTTGTGTCCTGGCTTCTGGTGGTGTGCTGTCCGCTGGAGTTGCAGAGTTTCTCCGTGAGGTGGCTGGGTGACTTGAGGGCGAATGTCTTATAGATGATGCAGCAAGACATGAAGGTGATTTATGCATGCAGTGGGAGCCAGTGAAGGTCGATGAGGGCCAGGTGATGTGGTCGTATCTGCCTACACCCTTGATGATAACCTCCCACCTAGCCTTCCGTAAAGCGTTCAAGACCATGCGTTTCATATGAACCTGACATCACCCTCTATGACCGGGTGCTACATTCTCTGTGTACTGTATCTATTAACAACTTGTGTAACTAAAGGACATTATTGCCCTGTCTGCTCTTTAATACTATACTTATTGTAACCAGTAGCAATCTTTTGTACCATGTAACTAAGACATTTCCCTGGACCAGCGCCTCGATTCCTCTGGGCTGCTAGTGCACTCTATAAATTTAAAAATAAAATAAATAAAATAAATGAAGCGGGCAGCCGCATGTAGGTAACTTCTCAGCGGCACAAGGGAGGATGAAGGGAGGCCTTCGAGGAGTGCATTGCCCCGCCCAAGTGGGATAGGAGCAGTGCTTGAACAGTGGATCTAAAGCTGTCCAGAGGGAGGAAGAGATTTCTTAGCTATGTGTGTCTTGAAGGAGAGGTGTTTTTTGATGTGGAACCTGAGGGACTTGGCACAGGAGGTGAGAAAGGGTGTGAAGCCCTCAGAGTTCATGGATGATAGCCAGGTCTGTATGTCTGGGTGTTCAGTGTTGTTGGTTTGGAGTAGGAATTCGGTCTTGGAGGGGTTGAGCTTCAAATATGCACTGGACATCCAAGACTGGATCTGCGAGAGGCAGGTTTTGAGCCTATGGATGTCCTTGATGGAGGTGATCTTGAGGTATACCTGTGTGTCGTGTATTGGTAGATGTGGATGTTTTGTGTGGCTAGGAGGGCTCCCAGCGGCTCCATGTATAGATTTCATATCACTGGGGAGAGGATGGAACCCTGTGGGACTCCACATCTGACGGGTAGCATTGGCAATCTAGAGGAGTTAATCTGAACAAACTGCTTGCAGTTAGCGAGGTAGGACAAGGTTGCTGATCCCCAGGCTCTGATGAGGGTATCTGTACGTCTGGTGGTCTACTGTGTCGAAAGCGGCGAGAGGTTGAGTAGAACCAAGAGGCATGGTTTGCCATTGTCAAGTATGTTGAGGGCGCCATCGACTACCTGTATGGTTGATGTCTCTGTACTGCATCTGGGTCTGACTCCAGATTGATAGGTTTGGAGGAGATTGTTGGTGTCGATGTGTTGCTGCAGTTGTGCGGCTACCACTTTCTCGATGATCTTACCTGGGAAGGGAAGATGGGTGGTGGTGCAATAGTTACCTAGGTTGTCTGGATCCAGAGTGGGTTTCTTTAGTTGAGGGAGGATGTGTCCTGTTCATAGGGTTGATGGGAAGCTGCTTTGAGTTAGGGAGCTGTTGTTGGTCTCCAGGTAGGGTAGGAGAGCTTCTGTGGGGAGGGTCTTGAGGATGGGTGCTGGGATGATGTCATCTATATATGATGTGGCTTTGAGGGCGGCCAGATTTTCTACCAAGTCCTCTGTCGAGAGTGTATTGAATGTTGTCCAGGGTTTGTAGATATTGCAAGGAGGGACGTGAGGTGGGTGTGTGGACGCAGAGCTGGCATCTATGTGCCGGTGAATCTTGCTGATTTCATCAATAACAGAACTAGTTCAGATTTAGATTAGAAGGAAATGAATACCCACTTATGCTGAGCGCAGTGAGGGCCTTTCTGATGGGCCGCAGCGCCATTACAACCCGATCCGGCATCCCGGGTTGTCAATCCAGCAACTCTGGCTGCTGACAGCAGTGTTTTTTGTATGAATGAACAGGACGCCTACAAAATACTCAAGCAAGATGGCCACCACGTAGCTGGAAGATGGGGCTCCAAGCGGAGCACCTCTTTCAATTCCATGGTGACTAGCAGGGACACGAAGCGGCAGTAGCTGAAGGAACAAGGTAAGTGGGGCTGGTGGTGGGCAGGATGGGAAAACAGAGGGAAAGGAAGAGTGGGGGAAGATGGCGGGGCGGAGGAAGCAGCCATGAAATTGCTCAGAATGTGGTCTTGGATCATGGGATTCAGCCCGCAATCCGAGCAACCTGATTGTTTGCTCCCCGCGCCCCAGGTGCTACTAATATTGTAATCTGTTTCAAACCTTTTAATGGTAGGTTCTAGTAGCAGACATATTTAAAACATGCATACTTTTCTAAGTGCCATTTATTTTTCTCTTCTTTCTTTTTAAAGTAACGAAAACAGTGCCGTACAGTCATCTCTATACATATAAAAGGGACATGTGTGGATATGTATTTATGTGTGTGTGTGTGTGTCTGTTCGAAATGTTCAGCATACTTCCCAAAATGTGACAAACCTGAAATTTGGCATGTGGGTAGTTTCCATTGTGTAGACAATGTAAAAATTATAAAATATACATTTTTTGAAAAAAATGTTTAAGCTTTTTTTTAAGCGGTCTGCAATGCTTGGATATGTGTGTGTGTCTGTTTGAAATGTTCAGCATACTTCCCAACATGCTGCAAACCTGAAATTTGGCACATGGTAGGTTCCATAGTGTGGAATATGTAAGAAGTATGAAATATACCCTTTTCAGATTTTTTTTAAGCGCTTTGCAATTCTTACCCCTGCCATATTGCTCTTTGCGCCATAGTTCTGCCATAGTTCTATGTTCATTGTTCATAAACTTCAGCAGTTCATGAAAACTTTAGCAGTTCATTGTTCCTACGTTTTCCACACTATCAGCATTCTAGCTAACATTAGCGGCACTCACTTTTGAAGTCATGCGGGTGACACAATACGGTGCTTTGTAGTAATGCCGGTGGCAGGAAACGGTGCAGGTCTCTTCAACAGTGTCCACAATGATGATGTCTGTCACATCGTGGTAAATCTCTCATGTTAATTACAGGAATTTCATTTCCCTCAGAAGTTGATGAATGCATGTCATCTCAACACTACGAAGCTTACATGCTTCAGCCGTACACGTACTGCACTTCAAGTTTACACGCTTCAGCGCTACACGTACAGCACTTATGCTGAGATTGCTGCTGCCTCTTCTGTAGATCGTGTGGCTTGCTCCAAAGTTGCAAACAAAGACAATTTGTTCACACTAGCTCCTACAGGAAAGACTAGCAATATTGTCTACAAAGGAGCATTCGTTTAGTTCATTAAATTAACTTCAAACTAGTACTGAAGCAGGAATTACTGTGCAAAGCATAGGCACATCTGCTAGTATATAATAAGGATTGTTTTATTTCTGTATATGCTGAGTTTATAGATTTGTCTTCAATAGGAATCAATCAGGCTAAATGTAGCTAACATGTAGATAGAAGAGATGCTAAAATAAGGCATTACATATGGCTGTAGCCATGAAATATAAATGCCACAATTATTTCAATAAGTGCTTCCGAGTGGCCACCATGGAAAGGAAGAAGGGACTACATGTCCCTTCTCCACGATCCCTGGCAGACATTTCTTTTGCTTTTTTTTCTTGAGTTGAGATGGTCACAGTGACATTTCTCGACTCGAGAAAAATTGCAATTAGTACCCCGGTACGACGTGTCGGGGTACTAATGGCAATATGACCCTCAGAGGGTGGCATTTCCCGACCAGTAATGCCCCCGGGGCTCTGTTTAAGCCCTCACTTAGCTCTGGCTTATAACTATGGCCCCGTGGCCTTACCCGACCGGGCAAGCGTGTACCCACAGTTTTGTCTTGGTATATACAACTATAAGACTGTTTTTGAATGCTGTGTGGTAGACAAATGGTGCTGTTTGCCATTTTTTAATAGTATAGAATACTGAGAACTGTAGGGTTACATTTAGCCAAGAGGACAGTAGAAGTGTGGAATGGAAGAGGAACTGTTTCCAGCAGAGAAGGCAGTTGTTGAAGGGAGGGCTGGTGAGGTTAGAGAATTGGGCAGATTTGCTCATGTGTAAGAAAGTGAGGGTCGACTGGTGAAGTTGTTGAAGCAAAAGTAGAAAGTAAAAAAACGCTCACACATGGAATCATCAAGATTTGGTTGAGAATGCAAGCAAGCGAGAGATAATGCACCAATCTTATATAAGCAACTGTATCCTTAACAATTAGATGTTTAAGAGTAATATAGCAAAAAGCTGTGAAATGTTTTAAGAAACGGTCTGTATTGACTTTGAGTAGTATGTTATAACATCGAATATGCAATAAATGTGGGTCTAGAACATTTGTTTGAAAGGATGAAGGGAAGGCATCGTCAACAGCGTCATTGGCGTGCTGTAAACAAATTCAAGGTAGCTCTCAATGATGAAAAGTGTTTGTTTAGTTTTGGCTATTAGGCAGTGTGTGGGGATGTCACGTGATCGCGGGAGCGCTGTCTCGCGAGATCTCGGCATAACAAGATCTCGCAGATCCGCGAGAGAACATTGGCGCCAGTGAAAGGCTGGCAGAGCGCCAGACAAGTCGGTCTAGAGAGTGCTGCTCCTGATAAGGAGCCAAGGTAGCTGAGGCCCAATGAGCCTGTGCAGCCCGACTTCCAGGGCATAAATCCAATGCCACAGGAGGCCTCATGGGGGCCCTGGAAGTCTACAGTGTGCAATCCAAGTACACACCTTGCCTCCAGTGAAGTAACTGGGAGGCCCAGCCTGAGACTGTGAGTACCTGCCCCTGCCCTGCACATGGGCAAATTGAAGTCACTTGTTTGTTAAGTAATAAAGGCAGTTAGAATCACTCCAGTCATCCTGTTGTCCTTAGAGGCCACTACACAGTGCGTTGGTGCCACTTAATAGACCAAACTATTGAACTGAAGTATAGCTAGCTGGGAGGGAGATGACATGAGGGAGCGCCACAAAGCTTGTGGGGTTTGTTTGGTTTTTATCCACCCATTGACTGCCCATGGCCATACTAATCCGTATGGCCATTCCCACCCACTACCTGCCCCTGCCCGCCCGAAATGGAGCCTAGTGGGATCTCTTAGCTGACTCTAACAAGCAGTAATATCAATCATTGGCCTACTAGTGTTATTTCTAAGCAGTCTGCTAAGAGTGAATGGCTTATTTACAACAGTAAATGCACTACTGGTATTATAAATGTCTTAACCAGGTGTGCCTTCAGCCACGGGATTAGATCTGTTTCTTGTACTGGAGGCCAGTTATAAACAAGCATTCACAAGGACAACAGTCAGGGCTTGTGTATAGGTATTGGATAGACATTGGCCAGGCACTCCAATAAAATGCCTAGGTACTCACATCCATTTCCAGGTGTTGGCATCAGGTAGCACCATTATAGCAGCGCCTGGCAGGTGCCTGTCCCATGACTACACACAAGACACAACGGTTGGCTCTGCCATTGCTTGTTTAATAGTTTATTGTAGTGGTCATTTTGCTCAAAATAGCCCAATCGTGGAACTGATATTGCAGACATGCTGACAATCCATTTTCTTCTGAAATATGCTTTCAGCTCCGTCCACTTACAGAGCAGTTATGCATAATTTAGACTACAACGGACACCACATTCCCAATCAGATTAATTCTACATAAAATACACCAGATAGGGTATGATAGAGGTAAGCAACACATCTATGTTCCACTCACGGTCATTTGAAATGCTAAGCAATGCTTAAAGCTATATTTGCTTTGTTTTTCTGCAAAGTTGATAGCCTCGACTAATGCACGAGCATTGATCCGTCCATATGAGATTAACTCAACCACATTGTGAATATTATCAGAGAGAAGAAACAACCCTGGCCTGGCTCCCATTTACCACAGGATACTCCACGGTATATTACATCTGATTTTAGCCTCATCTAAGAAATTTAGGCCTGATATTTGAAGACTCGAAAAGCTAATTTTCTTGCAAATAGCCAGTAATTATTATTGATTAGGTTCTAATGACCAGACCCTGTCTACTACGAGGCGCACATGTGCCATGAACGGGTGACCTCACAGCAGAAAATGGAAGCGAGTGGTGCTCGTCCACTTCGCATACATTGATTGCCCTCACCACACATTATACTCGAAATCAGTACATTGCGTTGCTGACAAAACAGCGTGACCATCGTTCCTACATGCGTTGATGTTCTGTTCTTGAAGGCTCAGGCTTGGCTATTCGTCAGCAGTGCAGTGCCCAAATGGCTTGTCTGACAAGCTAGAGTAGGACACTTTTCTCGGCCAATATGGGCCTGTGTAATGACTACACAGCTACTGTTTTGTCAAATGTTATTGGCCCAATGTACTTTAAAAAAAAAACTATTATCTGTAATAAATGGTCCCAGTGTATTGTCCCCAACTACTATGCAGACAGGTGTGCTGAAACAAGTCACCAATTCTTGTGCAAGTCCAGCCCTCGGTTTTTGGAATGAACACCCTAATCTCATTAAACTACAGCTCGTAAGCAAAACATGTGCTCAGTGTTTTGTCCACATAGATGAACAGGGCTGAGAGCAACATCAAGCTCAGGCTCCCTCCCGATCTGCCATTTGCCGTCTGCTGTTCCCGCCTCCCTCCTCCCACCATTGGGGGCTCCTTGCCTCCCCTACAACTTTACTCCTCGTTAATGGGGCGATTTAGCACCGAGCAACCCAAGCAAAGGGCTAACATCTAAGGGCAATCTCTCAGCCTTCACACCCATCCCATTTGCCTCTTCGCCTGTGAGCAGTCATACCACCTCCTCATCTACTCCACCTGTTAATACCTAAAAAACAACTAGTATATTATTTATTTATTTATTTCATTTATAGAGCGCACAGACAACCTTGAGGCATTGAGGCGCTGTTGCCGGTAAAAGTCAGGAAGCATACTTTGTAATACAGTTAGCAGATTACATCCATTTTGGGAGGAGAGCTCAGTGGCAACATGCTCGACTTGGAAGCAAGACGACATGGAGCAACACAGGTTCGATCCCAGGGTCTGCGCTTAGAAATCTCTGGGTATTAAGTGCTTTATAAATAACTTATCATATCATATTCATAATAAGGAAACAAGGAAAAATGAACAGTTGCATAGAAGAGAAAGTAGTAACAGGCATGTTGTTGAGAGGATTTTTACAGTACTAAAAGCTGTGTGGTATGTTATGAGAAAAGCTAGGTTTTGAGAGCCCTGCGAAAGATCCAATAAGGTTGCTCAGCAAGGTAGGGGAAGCTTGAACCTCCTGCTGAGCTTCTTTTGATTTTGGGCACAACTAGGCGACCGGTGTATGGGGACCTGGTGGGTCTGGAAGGGCTTGCCTTGGTAACTCTGTGTGTGAGGTATGGGGGAGCTGTGATAGACAAGCATTTGTGCATGATGGAGAGAGCTTTAAATGTGATGCTCTCCTGAAGGGGCAGCCAGTGTGTTTCTCTTCTAGCTCTGGTGATGTGTTCTCTTTTAGTGATGTGGAGTGCTGCTCTCAAAGTGTTGGTTTGGACCACTTGCAGTCTTTTTATGTTTCTCGCTAAGGTGCCTGTGAAAAGGACATTACAGTAATCGATCTTCGAGCATATGATGGCACGGGCGATTGTGAGACCGTTTTTTTTGGTGAGGAAGGGTCTGGCCGCATTAAGGACCTTAGAGGAGTAGGCTGCTGAGGAGGCAATGGCGCTTACTTGCCTGGACATGGTAAGTGAAGCATCCAGGTAGACTCCTAAGGTTTTCACGGCTGAAGAGATGGGAATAGTGCAATTGTCGATCTTAAATGACGAGTACTATTTGTCCAATGATTTCAGGGCATTTTGAAGGCCGACAATTAAGATTTCTGTCTTAATGCTGTTAAGGCAGAGATGGTTGGCTGCCATCCAAGCCTGCATGGTTGAGTAAATGTTGTTGAGAGTGGTAGAGTCAGCTAGGTAATTGGGAGAGGGATGAGTATTTGTGTGACAGCATAATTAGTATAGGCTGTGCCAAGTGAGTCAAGGATGTTGAAGAGACGCCAAGTGAATATATTGTAGAGGGTAGGGGCGATGTAGGACCCCTGGGGTACGCCGCAGGTAATGGGAGAGGGTGATGTGTTTGCATTCTCTGAGAAAACCCTCATGACCCTACCTTCCAGAAAGAAGTCAATCCAGGCCATGACAGGTGGGGAGAAGTTGGTGTTTGTGGTGAGGTGGTGGCAAAGGATTTGGTGGTTGACCAAGTCAAATGCCGCGGATAGGTCTAAGAGGAGGAGCAGGGCAGACTTTCCTCCATCTCTGATCTCGTCAAGTTGATTCTTTCTGTCGAGCAGGGCAGATTCAGTCCTGTGACCGGGGTGGAAACCAGATTGGCACATTCCTAAAATGTGGTTGTCTTCCAGGTAGTGCTGAACCTGCAGGTAGGCTGTGCGGTCTAGGATCTTTAAAAGGAAAGGGCCTGCAGTGATTGGCCTGTAATTAGATGGAGTTGCCGGGTCAAGGGTAGTTTTTTTTAGTAAAGGGAGGACCCATGATTCTTTGAGGCTGACTGGGACGGTACTCGTAGCGAAGGATGCATTTATAAAAGGCAGTGATGACTGGGGCTAGCACGACCGTGCAATCTTTGATTAAAGTTGCCAGGCAAATGTCACCTTTACATCTGGAGGGTTTTAGGCTATTAATCAGTTTAAGGAATTCGCTTTCAGAGAGATCTCTGACGCCAAACTGTGTAGAGGATGGTGTAGAGGGGAAAGAGTGCAGCTGATATTGGAGGGTATAGGGTGGGTATTGAAAAGGGTATTTGAGTGAAAAAGTTTGAATTAAGAGTGTCGATTTTACCAAGTAAGGCTGCCTGGATATCTGCGCACCAAGACGCACCTTTCATAAGTGATGTGGGCGGTGGGACAGGAGCTTCGAGTTTTCTGAAAATGTTAAAGATTTCTATAGAATCAGATTTTGCTATGCTGATTCTTGAGTTGAAAGAATTAGATGTGGCTGCGATAATGGCAGTTTTATAGCGTCTAGCTATTATGCTGAAGTCGTTTTTAAGCGAGTCGGTTGGGTCGTTAAGCCACATTAGCTGGGCTTGTCGTTTCTGGAAGCACAGTTCTAGTAGGTTGGCGGTGAACCAGGAGTTAGAGTGTCTGACCTTTTTGTGATTTGTGATAGGCTAGGGGCCTATGATGTTCACTGCGTTCGAGAGGGTGGATGTATAGGTGTCCTCTATTGCGTTAGGGTTGGAAGTGAAAGAGGGTTTGAGGGCTGGAATGGTTAGAAGGGGCAAGATATTTTCTCTGGTGAGTTTCCGAGAGCTTCTTGTCATGGCTGGAGGTAGTGGGTTGGGTGTGATTTTAGGTTCAGTGGGTTGTGGGATGGTGAAATGGGTGATGAAGGGGACCGACCAGTGGCATGGTATTGTGATGCTGGAGGAGACCTGGCAGTTGTGATCAGCGATCCAATCTAATGTAAGTCCTTTGCAGTGGGTGGGCTTAGTGCTATGCTGACAGAAGCCTAGGATGTCTACGCCATTGGATAGTGATGAGGCTTGTGTGTCGCTTGGGTCAAGTAAGTCTAGGTTGAGGTCACCTAGCAGGATCATTTTAGAAGAGGCTTTCACATTATCTTGGAGGGTGTGAAGGAGGCAAGACTGAACATTTTGGGTGGGTCCAGGCGGTTGGTAGATAAGGTGGATAGCGATGGTGCAGGTGGGTGAAGCAGTGAATTTGAGTGTTAGGATGTCAGAGTTGCCTTCAATGGAAGTGTTGAATTGTCTTAAGGGAATTAAATCTCTAGCTATCAAGGCGACGCAACCTCCTTGTGATGTGTGTCTGTCATTCCTGAAGATAGTATAACCTGAGGGCGTGGCTGGGGATTGTGCTGGGCCTGAAGCTTCGTAAAGCCATGTCTCAGTGATGGCTAGGGTGTCAAGTTCGTGTTTAGAGATGAGGTCATGGATATCTAGAGCATGGGCTGGCAGCGAGCGTGCATTAATGATGGCGTACGTCAGGAGGTGGAGAGTGGCTATGCTGGGGGCTGGAGGGCCGGGGGGAGGGTGAGGTTCATGTTTGGTGGGGGAGTGGCTGTGCATGGAACTGGGACAGTTGACAAAGGACTGGGTGGAGGATTGTTATACAGGCTAGTTTCCGGTGACACTATGACCTTGGTTATGTTAGTAGGTGTATTGTGTTTGCTGTGTGT
This sequence comes from Ambystoma mexicanum, assembly GCF_040938575.1. NCBI lineage: Eukaryota > Metazoa > Chordata > Amphibia > Caudata > Ambystomatidae > Ambystoma > Ambystoma mexicanum. The sequence goes on from NC_090927.1 coordinate 1,167,477,288, forward strand.
GCTAATGAGCTGAAATGGAAGGGTTGAGAGTAGGAGTAAGGTGGGTAAGGGTGGTTTAAGAACATCTTTTGTGGAGCTATTAGAAGAGTGATGGGGGAGTTTATTAGGCTTGGAGTGTTTATAGGTTGCACTTTTTGGTGAATGGAGAGTTACACTGGCCACCTATGTATCAAAATACACAGTTCCGTAAGACAGGGTGTAGAGAGGGTGGTACTATGCTATTGTGTATTACTGGGGGGGGGTTGGCTCTTTGAAGGTGGAGATGGATTGTAGGCAGTGTGTTGTAGTGTGTGTGAGTAGAGAGGGGTTCCTTGTGTGCAGCTTAGGGGGTGCAGAAGTGCAAGGAATGCTGTAGAAGCATGAGCAGAGTTTTAGATTTCTGAGCGTGGTTGGTGCAGGGGTCACAAGAGTTGGCCGGTAGGTCTGTGTGTGAGGCATACTTGTGGCTGAGAGTGATTTATGAAACTGTGAGCCAAGTGTTCCACAGTGTTCATGGCAAGCATGTGAATGAATAGAGGCCCGTTGTTGTGGGGTCTGTGTGACATTTTGCCTGTGGCAGCATTTAGCATTTGATGTGGACGGGGATAGGGAAGCATGAGCTGATGGACCTTTTGAGAGCCGTAGGGGGAGGGCATCTGTTTCAAAACTCTTCGCGTTGTTAATGTGCACCTGCGCATCCAGAGAGAATTGTGGGGAGTGTAGACTCCGAGTAGGGAAATGCGGGCAGGCATAGTGGACGGATTGGCAAGGGCTACAATGGGAAGAATGTTGCCGGGGCATTTGTTCATGTTGGGCTGGCGAGGTACAGCGTCTGCACTTGACAAATAGGACACTGGCATGAGATACGAGCCTCGCAGCTGCGGTGAATGGCTGTTTTGCAATAAAACTGCTTTGAGGAGAGCTAACCCTGACTATTACTGAATTAAAATGCATTCCTTCTTCATCCTCCTCATCCTGCTTTTCTCTTCTTATGTTTTCTCCAATCACACTACATCCCCACCGATCCTATCGCTTTCATAACTCACCACTGTCACTACATCATCTCCAAAGCACCGCCACATCTAACAAACAACACCAGCCAGCCAGCAGACCGATCCGCTCCTATCACCTACCCGCCCAGGCTCTCCTAATAAGAAACTAAACTCCTCTATTCCGCCCTGCCACATCAACTGAACATTGCACTCTGGAACGCTCAGTCCATTTGCAAAAAGATATCCTTCATCACTGACTAATTTCACGTTAGCTCTCCTCCTCTTGATTTCCTTGCTACTACGGAAACCTGGATTTCTCCCTCTGACATTTGCCACCATGGTAGCCCTTTAAGACTCCAAACCTTCCTTCACTCACTCTTCTCATCAGACGGGCAAAGGCAGTGGTGCTGTGCACCTATTTTCTTCCCACTGTAGAGGAGGTCGCAAATAAAGCCTGCACTCCAGTCGCCCATTTTGAAGTACCAGGGACGTTCACACCAAAATATGTGACGTATGATGAGCAGATAAATCAGCAGAGAGCCGTATTAGGCCTCTGCCCAGTACCAATCAGAAGAGCTACACCTATTGAAGTACCGATACCAAGAAAACCATGGACAGTGAGGTATCCATTAAGGAAACCTTACCAGCAAATGAGACGAAATGAAGATTGCCTTAGTACAGTCCCGGAAGAAACCAAAAAGGTCTTAATGGAAGATGAATGGTGATGTCACGAGGACCCGGACTGACGTACAAGTAGAAGAAAGGACAACCCGAGAATACTGATCAACCCATATGTCAGAATGGAATAGAGTAGAAGCCATGTGTAACAGCTGAACTGAAAATTAAGCTGTGGTGTCAGCGCTACACTCTCTTCCCACCCCCTCCTAGGACCCAAATTAAACTCTGACTGGATGCCCTCTGCACAGTGAATAAGGCTATTCCCATGTACATTCTCAAGTGCTTTCACACAACAGCCACTCCCGGGCAGCAGCACCCCTGGCAGCTTTGAAACGTCCAAAATACTCAGTAACACATAACGGTGATGAGGCCCGTCCGGGAGTCCCGAGTAATAATGAGAGTAGTGACAATAAAGCATGACACTAACTGTGATGAAGAATATCCAGCAATGTCATGCACTTGGCAAGTAAACCACCCACGACAGGTTAAATCAGTCCTGATTCAGACATGTTATTATGCTGGACTAATATTTATATCCAAAAGAAATCGACTAGACAAAACCTTGCACACACAATACGTGTTTTTCGTATTTAATTATCCCTCTGTAATATGATGAAATAATGTATTTATCGCAAATGTGTGTTGGAGGGTGATCGAAGTATGTTCGTGTTTTTCTGATATGTGTATTAAGAATCCCCTGCAACTGTCTCGGCAACAGACAGCAGGGATAGAAGGGGCATGCACCACAGCACGGAGGAATCGCCCCGGACCAGGATATGAATAATGGTGTGCTGTTCCAGAGTTCACACATTTAATTTCACGAAGAAATCACTCTGTTGGGGAAATAAAATCACAACGCACCAAACAAAATAAAAAATGGCACATTACTTGTGGTAGCGATGCCTGTGTGCTGATATTAAAATAATGGCCTCTACAAGAGAGTAATATAGATATGGACGTGTGTCATTCAAAATATTAAGTGTGTGTGTGTTAAAATTATTTTCTTTCACCCAGCTTTTCTTTTGAAAAATATTCTGGGTGATTTGTTCCTTTTAGTCTATATCGTCTCACTATGACGTACAACGCCTCATTTGACAACAAAGACCAGGGCCTCAAAAAGTGTGTTTCAAAATCAATCAATAATCACAAAAGAGTGCTGGCAATGTAGCTTCTGATAAAATTCTGATGTCTGGTAGGGCATTACAATGCTGTCTTCAGATTCAAGGTGCAAAGATATTTCAAGGAGCAGGCAGCACACTCAAAGCACACATGCATTCTCAAAAAGGCACAGCAGAAAAGTACACACATTTTAACTTAATTGCCATGTTACCGCTTTCATTTTTTTCTTCTCTAATATTTTCTTTTACTAGGGGAGGTGTGATTTAGCCAGAAGATGGATGAAGGGTAAGCCTAGGGTCGACCTCAAGCTTGCTGCCCCACCGGGGCTGTCTAGAGCCTTGCCTGGCTCCCTGAGGTCTAAGTATGTTGTGTGTGCGATGCACACTCCTTACCTGCAGGCCGAAAAGCTGAAGAAGTGCAGGCGAGGGGAGCTGTTCCCTCCTTGTTGCACAACCCTTCTGTGAGGTACATCAATGTCGAAATAAAGACTTCAGGGCACATTCTGAAACAAGCGTACTACCGGAAGGAAGGGGGTCCCAGTCAGTGCATTCAGGCAGGGTCGGAGGGCTTTAGAGGCCACGGTCAATCAAGGAGAGAGGAGAGGGTACTGATTGAATGCTGGAGCTGCCAGGTACCAGTAACAGTACTGCGGTGTAGGCAGGATTTTGGTAGTGACTCAGTGAGGGAGAACGCTGTCCTGTATACAATTACAGATAATTGGTGTCCGTTAAGGACGTTGGACGTCATTCAGAAGAAACCCAATCACTACCCGTCTCAGGTAAAGCCAGACGGTTACGCCTAAGAGCACGAACCCTGTATCAGGTCAGCTATCATACAGCCCAAGAGTCTCCAGCTACCACCTCTCTGACTAAACCTCCCCCTAGCGGCCGCACTCCCCTGCCCAAAAGGAACTCCAAAATAAGTACCACCACTAGAAGTATGACCACAAAAACTAAAGAAACCCATTCACCTAAACTCCCCTTCACCCTCCAATGTGCCCTCATACATGCTTGCTCATTAGGAGCTCATGCCATCGAAGTACATGACCTTATCATTGAATCAAAGCTGAATATACTATTCATCACTGAATCTTGGCTTCATCAAGCCTCTGGACCTCACCTCACCATAGCTATCCCCCCTGACTATGCTATCCTAAGAACGGACAGGACCCACTCACATGGAGGTGGCGTGGCCATCATCGCTAAGACCTCTCTCCAATTTAGAGCATGCCAAATTGAAAGCCTCAAAGGCTACAAACTCCTTCTTGCCAAATTTCCCATAAACGGAAAAACAACTATTAATGTAGTAGTCATCCATAGAGCCCACAATTCAAATAGCCAACCAGAGACAGACATCCCACTACTTTTAGGACCATTCATCAAGCCTAACAACAAATGTATCCTCCTAGGAGACAAGAATTTAGGATTCAACGATAGCCATGATCACAAAGCCCAAGCATTACACTCCTCCATGAAAGACATGAGCTTTCTGCAGCTAGTGAACTCGTCCACTCACATCAAAGGTAGAATCCTTCATTGGATCCTATCACTCAACACAGATATCTCCATTGACTCTATAATACCTGTTGACTGGTCTGACCATCACAATATTATGTTCACCATCAACACTCCTGACCCCATTGCAACCACAACTAAAATCTCTAATTCATATGAAACCAGAAACCTCCGCAAACTCACTCCAGAAATCCTAGAACCACTATTGTCTAAAGCACTAGACGCGATATCCATCCCAGATAAAAACCCCAATACTCTAGTAGCTGCTTGCCACAACTGCCTCACGTCTACTATCAATGTAGCAGCCCCACTCATCACCAAAACAAAGTTTTCAGAAATACGATTGTGTTTCTGGTTCAATAAGGAACTGGTCGCACTCAGGAGAACCAAATGAGCCCATGAACACACCTATTGAAAACATCCTTCACCAGAAACTGAAACATCCTATCAGGAAGCAAACAGAAATTACAAAAAAGCCATTATCACCCATAAAGCCAGCACCTTTAACACTCGAATCAGTAATGCGACTTCCGATTCAAAAGAATTATTCTCAATCCTTAAAGAATTGGAAAATCCCACACCAACTACTAACTGCACCAATTCTAGTAAAGAATGGTGCACTACTATCCAAGATGCTCTCGCTGCCAAGATAAACCTCCTTCAAAATAAAATCCAAACAAAAAACAACCCCTAGCAGATAAATCTGCCACTGATATGCACACTCCCTCCTCTAATGACAACACCAAACCAATCTTCCAAATCACTCCTGTTTCACAATAATTAGTGTTTAATACATATCCAAGCTTAAAGCCTCCAACTGCAAGGGAGATTCTGTCCCTGCAAAAGAAGTCAAATCCTGTGCCCATGCACTGACTCCCATCATAACGAAATGTATAAATGCCTCCAATGACAAAAGAATGGTGCCAGCTAGCATCAAGGAAGCTTGGGTCACCCCCCTGCTTAAAAAGCCCAACCTCGACCCTACTGTGCCCACGAACTACAGACCTATAACAACGGTCCCGTTCTTATTAAAAATCCTTGACAAAATAGCCTATAACCAAGTTCAAGCACACTTAGAACAAAACCAACTCCTTGGAACCAGATAATACGGTTTCTGCCCAACAATAGTACAGAAACAGCTCTAGTCGACCTGAAAATCCAAATGGACGCTATCAGAGACTCAGGAAAACTCTGTATCTTATTATTATTGGACCTCTCTGCAGCGTTCAACCTTGTGGACCACAACAAACTCTGCACTTCCCTAGCTAAAGATTTCAACTTCCCCAAAAACGCCACCAACTGGATCAAATTCTTCCTGGCGGAACGAACTTCCAGAGTGTCCATAGGCAAAGAAGCGGCAGACCCCATACCGGTCCCCATCGGAGTCCCACAAGGATCCTGCCTTTCTCCCACACTTTACAACGCGTACACTAAGCTCCTCTTTTCAGCGCTGGACAATATGGGTGTCATCACCAATTTTGCAGATGGCACCCAGATCCTTATCACTCTTACAGGGAACTGCACACAAGATACATCTCCATAATCCAAAATTGGATGGCTCTAAACAGCCTCTGCCTCAATGATGAAAAGACTGAGATTCTCATTGTGGGCTCACAATCCAAATTAAAAACCCTGCAGCCAGACTATGCCACCATTAACATAGACAGCACTATTATCCCAGTTCTTAAGCATGTCAAAACATTAGGAGTCTACTTGGACTTCAAACTCTCCCTAACCAAACACATCAGCGCACTCTCATCTTCCACCTCCTACACCTCTAAGCTCGTTTCTCTCAGCCGCCAATTCCTGACCCCCACTAACTGCATCACCCTAGCCAGGGCCCTGATTTTATCAAGACTTGATTATTGCAACATATTACTATTAGGCACCACGGACACCAACCTCAATAAATTGCAGATGATACAAAATAAAGCCCTAAGGGCTGCCCTTCTCCTTCCCTGCCTATCCAGTTCCCACCTCACACTCTTCCCTACTCCTCTTCAGCTAGATATCTTGGTGTTATCTACAAACCTTCACATACATCGTCTATCTTAATCTCTAAAACTGCAACAGAGGCTTATCTCAACCTCCTAAATATCAGGAAAATCAGGCACCTCCTTCCCTTCAAAACCACTGAGCATCTCTTAACCACTCTTGTCTTCTCTAAACTGGACTACTGTGCCTGTATCCTCTTTCGTCTTCCAAACTATGCATTCTGTCCCCTTGACATGATTTTAACTTTGCTACCAGGACTCTCTTTGAACTTCTTCGCTTCACCCCTACTTCCTCCTATCACCAGCAGGTTAGTTGGCTAACTGCGCAAAACAAATTTCTCCTACTAGTGCATAAATCCATCCATGGTAAGGCACTGTTGTATCTATCCTCTTCTATCAACCCCTACACACCCTCTCACAGCCTTCGATCTGCCTCCTCCACCATCCTCACCCTGTGCTTCTCTCACTTTCACGCTTTCATCCGTCTTGCTCTGCTTACTTGGAACCTACTCCCCTCTGCAATTCGAAACACAGTCAACATCAATGTATTCACAGTCAAAGTGAAAGCCCACTTCCTCGCTTCTGAGCTGTTGATTCACCTCTACAGTCTTACTACTTAAACCTTCCCTCACCATTAACCGGACTCTTCCCTCTCTTTTCTCCACCACACTAGACCTTAATATTGTAAAGTCACAGCTCATACGTAGCTAACTAGTCCGCCTACCAACCGCCACTTACTTGTCTGAAGTTTGCCCACTGTGTTGTTCCCGGTAACTATCCAATATAACCCTTCTGAAACCGGGTCACATGCCACTTCAACGCTACCCATTATAAGAGACTGACTGTTTCCTCTTTATCTGTTATATTACCTTTTGTAGGCTCTGTTGTGACCAAATGAGCGTGTTTTCCTGTATGCATGAATGCAAATAAATAAATAAATGAATAGATAAGCATGTTTGTACACTGAGTAAGCTACGATCTGTTGTCAAAGTGTCACAGATGTGGAGGGTACATGGAAGTGTGATGCTTAAAGAAAATTGCACTATATTTTATTGCAGTTTTTCCAAAGGCAAACATATATTCTGTGTTATGTTATCCCATATGTCTTCAGTCTGGCTATTCCAGACATATGCATTTTATGAGTTATGTTCCATTAGGATCTCCTCATGACAGAAAGAAATGTTATACAGCATAAATCCTCTGGACTCTAACTGGGCTCGTAAATTTATTTATTTGTGGTCCTTTGAAAATGTCATGCAAGGATAGCTCAGGGCCAACGTGCTCGCCTTGGAAGCAAGACGACATGGAGCAAGGGTCCGCGCTTAGAGACCTCTGGGTATTAAGGGCGTTATAAAGAACCAATCATATCATACCTAAGCATGGGTAAAACATCCTCTTGACTTGATGTTCTTCCCTTGAGACCTAACTCACATGCTTTGTTTGCTGAGTTCAATCCGTGCCTTATATTGGGGCACATCCAAAACAGCAGGACTCTCGACCGGAATTGACATTGTGTTTGTAGTCACCCGGCTTCTAAATACACTGGAATAGCAGGTGAACACTTCGGGAGACACAACAGACTGTCCCATTTACTCTTTTCTCCTAGTGCAATTCATTGCAGGCATGTACAGCCCCCTAATTCTGCCCCGTAAAGGGCAGATTGTCATTTGAACACAGAAGAACGATAAGGGTTCTGCTGTCCAGAAGGTTTATTGCTCAGTTAACATTTGGACGGCAGGACAAAGCTACTGTTTTGTTGTTCTGGGGTGCAGCTGTGAGGAATTAGTATCAGAGCGCCATTGCATTATTCTTGAGATCCCAGGCAGCAGAGATGCTCCCATCGCTTTGTTGAAAAGGACTTCTGATGACCTGCATCCCATGTGTGGACGTTGGAATCTACACCCAGTTGTCCAATGCTGTGTACCAGTTACTAGGGAACAAGTGGTGCTGGTAAGGCCACAGCTCTCTTGCACGCCATACTATTAAGAGATTTCCTTCCTCCTCTCTATTCTAGAAAGTTACGTGAGTGACGTAATTCCCCCACAATTCATCTCTTGCGATTTCCATTGATTGCGAAGACTTACTTGGCTCTATCTAGCTTTCCCTCTGACATATCTGTACTGAGTTAGTCGGCATATTGTTAATGCTAATACTGTCCTGTAATGTGTCCCAAACCTCTCTATGTTAATTAGTTATGTTGTGGGCCTCCAATCAAAAGTACCAATATACAGCCCATCACGAAGTCAGTCAGGAAGGTTTACTGTTGTACACATATAAGACATTACAAATTTTACTATTGTAAACATATAAGATGTTACATAATTTGTAAAATCTACGTCCACCTTGTTTCTGTAAAAAGAAAAGGTTCTAGTATATATATTTTTTAAAAGCCTAAATGATCCGGCCATTACTTTTTTACAGCCCCACAAATGTTCCAAGAAATATTTGCAATAACATCGGATGGACTTTAGCTAAGGATGCAGAATCAAGCCGGATATTACAGTTCTCAATATCCAAAGCCAACGTTCATTATGATTATCTAACAACCCTTCTTAAATGGGAAACAATGTATGTGTATTGCATCCTTTCCAGCTTTCATTCTGATGAGTTCCAGATGGGATGAGGTGAGATAAAAGATGCGTGTCCCTTCCCTAGTACCTTATTGGCCGGCTCTTTCACTCATTCTGCGCTGCAGAGTTGGTGACCAAGCTCTGTTCCTGTGATGCTTCCAAACAGTCAAGTACAACATCTAAGGGTTCCATGTGTTAATATCCCCGCAAAAATATTGTCATACTAAAATATTGCCATATTTTTGCTGCAATATTAAGGCATGGAACCTGCGGGGGACACCCCCGCATTATTTCTAAAGGAGCAGGAGACATCCCCGTAACTCCTGCTCCCAAAAAACCCAAAAATTATACCCCCCAAAAATATCACCTATGGCCATTCCAGACGACCATATATACAGCGATATTTTTGGTGGGGATAATATGTAGTGAAACCCATCTACGGTAGAGGGAGCCGATCCATCACCCTACAGATATTTTGGGCTACGACTCCTATCAGCCCCAGCCAGCATAGTCAGGGGTGAGGGATAATGATATGATATGATGTGGCATTTATAACGCGCCTGTACCCAAGTGTGTCTAGGTGCAAAAAGTCAAGGAGGGGGAAACAAAGGGAGGACAAAACAACGATCTTACTAGGCCTTGTGTCATTCAGATAGCGCAAGTGTGGGGAAGACGGAAGGGGAGAAGTGCATTTAACTCACAAGTGCCGCCAGGGGGGGGGCTCATAAGTGCAGAGAGATGGGACTGTAGGGTTGCAGATACAGACCCTTAAAAGTAGGGGAGCCAGGAGGCAGTGCAAGGGCAACTGGACATGCAGGAGCCTGGGCCCGAGTTCAGAGGGTGACCCGGTGACCAGTGCGCGGAGCAGTCGGTTGTACCAGCAGGGGAGAGGACGAGAGAAAGCGGAAACGAAAAGGAAAGTCGTAAGTTGCTTCCGGAACCTGAGGTGGTTCTGCTCAAGTTTGAGAGAGGCAGGCGGATCTAGGCCAAAACATCTAGTGGGTGACAGGTTGGCTTGACCAGTCAGAGCATTGATGAATAATGCGCCTTGGTACTCTCAAATGAATTCTACCCAACACACGGAAGAGGCACATGTCCATGAGCTTCTCTGTTCTCCCTAAATCAGAAAATGTTCTTTTGGCAGGGACACTAAATCAATGGGCCTCATTACGAGCCCAGGGGTAGCCGTGCTGGTAAAACCCGCAGGCTGCCGCCGGACTCATGATGATTTACCGCCGCCTGGCTTCCCGGAAACACCGGGGCATTACAGCCCCGGCAGTCCGGTAAGTCAGGCAGCAGTAATTGTTAATCCCCATTCCCATTGAGTCATATAGGACTGAATGGGAATAGGGACCATGGAAGCACCGGCACCGTTAATAACGATGCCGGTTCTTCCATCAAAGTCTGCGGGAGGGTGCCGTTCGGCCCGCCAGGGCAGACCTGGCAGGCGGAAAGGCAACCTGCCCGCAGACTCTTATTTTGCCAGTCTGTGAACAACGGTGCTGGTAAGTTTACAGGCACGTTGTTTCCAGACCGGCAAAGTTCTAATGAGGACCATATCATGGCATGAGATGCCTCTGACAGCCATGTTAGTACGTCTTCATGCAAACAAATGAGTGCAAGCAGCCATTGTGAACTTGAGCGGACATTTTGTTTAGCATTATATGGAGTCCATATTGGAATGGGAGGGTGAAGTACGTTTCAGTGATCGAGCCTACAGGGAGCCAGGAGGATAGCTCAGGGGCAACACCTTTGTCTTGGAAGCAAGCCAACACAGTTTAGAGCTCATTTCATGCTCTTTACCTACATTCGCTGCCACTGAATGTAGTGGCAGTCCCAGGTACCTTTGGATAGTGGCCTGTGGTGGCACGTGCTACACCCGGAATCTGATTGGCCACCCACGGTGCCACCCCATTATCCTAAACTATGATCATTATGTGTGTGTGGGTGCGCTCGTACTTCATGCCACCAGTCAGTTCCCCACTTGGGCCACCCCAGCCTGGACACGCCACTGCCTTTGGTCGCAGACACTGTATGTACAATGTATCATACATGAAAATGATAACATTTTCTATTCGTGAAAACCTGAGATTTGTAAACATCCTATCACAATAACAGCTGTGAACAGGTGAACCGCGTGAAGCACCATCTCTGCAACCTGAACAACATTAAAAATATTCAAAACGACTGGTTGGAAAAAACGTGAGGATGTTAATAAAGCAAGCACCAGAAAGAGTTAAGAACACTAAATCTTACTTAAATAATAACTGCGAGATCTATGGATAGCGGGGCAGTATAGCATGGCATCAACAGATCCAGGCCATTATTTTCCATCTGAAAAGGAAACGTGTTTTAACAATCAGTTATCGCGAGAAGGCTTCTTATGCAAGAAAGGGGGACTGGATAGCGCTTAATGACTTCATCCTTTCACAGATGTTATTCTGGGCAACCGGCTACGACAAGAGTCCTAGCTTTAGAACTGTGGCAAAGGTTTCATGAATACGATATTGCGGAAATATGTGTTTTTGGGCTCGGCAGAAAAGAGGGCGACAAAACCAGATGTGAGACATGTTAAAACACCTTTTGTATTTCATGGCAGCTTTTCTCAGCGCGGAACGCGCTACGATATCACCCAGTGGGAAGGTGCAACAAAGTTCTGACATTCAGAAGTCTAAAACATAAGAGGAATTTGAATGGACCAGCCAGTCTGGCTTTTGATTACAGTGAAACGATTGTGTGTGTTTTGGATGCATTTTTGGAGGGTTTTGCATGATCACGTCTGTAGGGGATAATGACACTTGCTTGTAGTCATGTTGAATGGGCATGGAGTCGCAAAGCCCCCTTCACCCTCTTGGTTAGATGTAATCCACGTTAACGTTTCTGTGCAGGTGAAGCACATTTAAATGTTGTACACACAACACTTTTTGTGACATCACCCAGGCCAAATGTGTAAGGCGCTGCCCATCCCTGACAGCCTTTCAAACGTATCGTGCATGGAATGCTCTGGACCATCCAGGGTGCCCAAAAGGCGCAGATCCTGGAAGTTCCTATATGAACCCCCAAACCTACCCATGTGACATGTAACAATCACACCCAAGGAATGTACTAAGACCCTGAAAAATATAGTCATATGAAACTGACACAACTGAAACTCCTCGGAAACGACCAAAACAATGTGGGGAAAATGAGAGAATCAGAGGCACAATGAATAGGAGAGACACGAGCACAGGGACGTATAGAGAACGCAGCAGCAATGCAAGCTTCACTGACTCATTACGCGTTTGCCGGTGTTCTTGCGGTACATCTGCCACAATTCCAGCAAATGGAATTACCTATTACTCCACTTGGTCAGGCGGTATTACCACTGAAGGTATTACTTCCAGCGGTAAACCCACCTGATTGTAAGTGGTGGTTTGCCAGTGTTAATCCCCATTTAATGGTGTCCACAGGAATCCATTTGGGATTTTTGCCGGTATTAACACCGCCGGTATTACCGGATGGTAATACCAGCGATTCTTGGAGGTAAAGCGGAGGAGTTACCTGAGAGATGTCCGAAAGGGAAACTACTGAAAGCACTCTCAGCAGCTGCTGTTTTGTTTAATCATGGGTGAAGGGCTGTGCGTTGGAGAACAGATGCTCTTTAAGGTGCGGTGAGCAAGTATACCAGTGGTGGATAGCGAGATGCGCAGAATGTTAGTCTTTGTCATGAGGGCAACATGCCCTTTACAGGGTTACCTTCTGAGGCCAATAAATCAAGTACCACTCAAAACACCTGCCATTACAGTGCTTAGAAGCTGGAGGGTCTGGCATGAAGAGCTACATAATAACACAATACTATTATTGGTGTGTGATCTTGTCTCTCTGTTCTAGAACCTGGGCTCCCCCTTTGAAAGGTGAGGAGGACAGGTTAGGCAGGACACACGGATGCCTTGACATGCACAGAGACCCAATAGAATTCTGCATAAATAAGATACTACCTGCGCAATATCAAAAGAGGGATGGGCTGAGGAGGGGGTATAGCAGCTGCCTTCCCAGCAGCACTGTGGGCAACCACCGCAAATAACAGCTCTAAGACAAGCTTGTGCATGTGATACATCAATATGTCGAGCAGAGGTTCCGCAGTTGAGTTCTCAACATTTTAGCACTTTATCCCTCCAAAATATCGCCCCCTCCAAGCAGATGAATGGGCAATATTACCCCTAACCGTTGGCATGTGCACCACATGTTTGCGACTTTCTCAGGATGTAGCTGCTGCTTTCAGAAGGGACCTGTTGACCATCCTAATCCACCTGCTAAGGGTTGCCGTCATTGGATGTAGACCAGCCTGATCTGGGCATGAGGTGACAACTGTCTTCTCGTGCTGCCTAGCACCTCTAGATGTGACCAAGTAGAGTTTCACCACTCCACCCACATCCAGAGTGGGGTGAGGGGCTGAGCCAGAACCCTCAGAGAAATCACTCAAGGTAGGCAGGAAAAGATTCTCCGTAAAATGAGAATATGAAATAATCTTACAAAATAGGTAGTAGGTGCCCCTCTCTAGAAAGAACATGGCATGATAACCTGTTCTGTGGTTTTTTCCCACTTTGAGAGTCTGCAACCATCGCTTTTAGCTCACTGTACTTTTCACAAAGGAGGAATATCCATTTGCATATCAGTCTTTGTCCCCCCCACAAGGGCAGTCTAGCCACCGAAACGCCAGGCAAACCTCCTCTGAACAAGAGTACCAACAGCAACCCCAGACACGTGTTTCAGCCTTGTTGGGCCTCATCAGTGAGGTGAAGCTGTGCCTCTCTGAGCACAGTGAGCAGGGAGTCCACGTCTGGATTCCCCCAGGTAACTTACGGTGACCAATTCCAAGTTCCTTACAAAAATACAAAATAGGTAGCAGGCACCCCTCTCTAGAAAGAACATGGCATGATAACCTGTTCTGTGTTTTTTTTCCCACTTTGAGAGTCCACAGCCATCGCTTTTAGCTCACTGTACTTATATCAAATATCAATTTACATATCAGTCTTTGTCCTGCTCACAAGGGCAGTTCAGCACCAAAATGCCAGACAAACCTCCTCTGAACCAGAGTACCAACAGCAACCCCAGACACATGTTTCAGCTTTGTTGGGCCTCATCAGTGAGGTGGAGCTGTGCCTGGGTCCTAAACATATGATATGATATGATATTTTATTTGTATCGCGCTCGTACACAAGTGTTTCAGAGCGTGACGAGGCAAGGGAGGGCAACAAGGGAGAACAAAAACAACAGTCTTACTATTCCCAGTGACATTGAGAACGTGCAAGTGCATTAGTGCACAGAGAGGAGGAGGACGCAACACTAGCCCGTCCAGAGCACATTTAAGATAGGATTCAGAAGCAACCAAAGCCCCTCGGTCCACCAATCTGTGGCCAGAGGCGATGGCCACCAGAAAAAGTTATTTCGTGGAAAGAAGACTAAAGAGCAGCTCCTCCAAGGGTCAAAGAGGGAGAAGAAAGACTTTTCAAATCTAAGTGAAGCTCCTAGGTGGCAAAAGGGGAACATACCATTTACAAGGACATCTCTGCCCCTCGAAGGCGACAAGAAGCTCGATACTCAGTGGGGAGAGCGAAAACCAGGAATCCACAAACGCCCTAACTGCTGCCAGATGAGCGCTGAGGGTGAAAAACAGTTTGTAATACCAAGCAGCCCCTGCTTTACCCATTCCGCCCAAGTCTTAATGAGGAAAGCAGCCCCAGCCCCATTTGAAATGCCTCCTTTGTCCGCTTCTTTCGCCATAACTTAAAAGCAGCCCACCGAGCTCACAGATCTCAGGTTCGAAGGGATTTTGTTTTCGTGTTCCTCGTGCAGTGAGTGACGCACTGCGTAGTCGAGCTCAGCCTGTGGTATGAATCTGAACGGGAAGCAAAGGACTGCTGCCATGGAGACATTGCCCCTTTGTGACCTTTAGCTATGCTTTTTTTTATCACTGCAAAACTGAATGAAAAATGAATGGGGAATTAATAATCTATTTACGAATGCAGTGTATGCCGATGTCCAATGATCAATGGTTAAATTGCTGCCTTTAATGTTGCAATTATTACTCTTATACAGCCCAATTATTTCATAAGTGGAAGGTTAATAATAACATGAATGTCTAAGCCTGCACTGCTAAAAGGCCGTAGATTTCTCTCGAGCTTTTTGAGAACAGTGAAATGAAATCAGCCGCGAGCTCCATAATGTTTTTCACAGACCATCAGAAGCCAGCTCCATTTTGCCACACACAGCTATCTGTGTTCCTCTCACTGCGTGGAGCATGCAGTATGGGTTAATATGCATGAATGCCCCCCACACCAATATCTGCATGTGGCAGTCTGCACATGTAGATTGCATGTTGGTAAACTGCACAGCGTGAAGGCATACTACATTATCGCAAAACACTAGCAAACAGATGTGATTTATAATCTCTCCAAGCACGGACATTTGCGGTACCAACCCACCCAGACGGTAGGGAATGGCGATCAAATGCGGGTGCTGTGCACCACACACAAACAACATGACACACGTGCACATCCCAAAATAACAACCATGCAACATCAAAAGCTCAGCAAATGATACATTGACCAAAGTCACACAATACAACTTGCATGAAATAACTACACGCCGTACGTCACCCAGATACAGGACAGTGCACACTTGTGCCCATTTTGACAAGCACAAGACAACTAACTGATCGATCATACGGCCCCAAACAAGCCTGAAAAACCTGGGTTGTTATCCGCCACTGTCAAACATGTCTGGTCAAACATATCGTGAGGCACAACATGGCTTCTGCATTGCGTAATTATACAAAAGTAATGCTGCCCACCTGCAGAGAGTGGATTTACCTGAATATAAGAATACAAGAGCAGCATGGTGCTTCTGAAGAGTAAGAACACTGTTTTATCATCTGACTGTACCTGAATTGCTGTTCCCATCACTTGTGTCACCATCTGACGGTCGCCATGAGACAGCCATGTCAATCAATGCTTACAGCTGTTTGCAGCCACCAGAGGGGGTCCTGAGGGGGCTATAGCCTCAGGTCTTTTGGTTGTAGCCCCGGATAGAAGCTCAGGGGCTACAACCAAAAGGCTAGCTAGCCCCGAGTCCTGACAGTCCCCACATTAGCTTAGCCCCTGATCTTTTAGACCTAGCAACACCCCTGGCAGGCACCCAAAATGGAAAAGGCATGTAAACACCTGAGTAAGATATAGTGTGACGTGGCGAGGAGCACTGCCACAGAACCGGATGGCAGCTTCAATGACACGTTGCCATGCTACCACACCCTTTAAAAGATACACCACCTAAAGGAGCCAGTGTAAGTATCCTGCCATCTTGACATGCATTGTGACCAGTGTACGAAAAGAAGTAGTGGGACTATGTTGCCTGCTGGCCTGCACCCACTCCCCACAAACCCCATTATCACGTCCCCTCCCACACACAATACACACCACCAAACACTTGCACCTGCTGTTTAAGGGAACGTTCAGTGCAGTGCACTGAAAGGGCAAGTTTCAACTGCTTCCTACACTTTTATTTTAAAACAAAACCATTCCGGAACGGTTTCTTTTTAAAATAAAAGTATAGGCGCTGTAAAAGGTAATTTAAAAAATTAGAGGAGCACCGCTCCCGACCGCTCCCGCACACTTCGACCACTGATTGTGACTGCCTGTGACAGAATGCCATCGAGGGGCGGCAAGCAAGAACATTTTTATTTTTTAATTAAAAAATGATGCTGGTAATTCTGTTTCTGGAAGTGCGTTTGTTAATCAGATCAACTGTCATAAGGCTCCATGTCAAAAAGCATAATCTACCTTTTTTTGATAACTATTTCGAAGGTTTAAAACCATCATAAACAAATGTCGATGCAATACAGGCTAAAACAATTATACAGAGAAAAATTGAAAGACATAAAAAAATAACAATAATAAAACCAATAAAGATGAAAAAAATGCAATTGAAATATTCTAACACAATCATCATCGATTGATAGGGCTCCTTCGGTGAAGGAATATACAGTATAGGCAGCTTGTATGTCCGGCACAGAGCGCAGGTATTTCTTACCATCGACTATTGTTCTACAGTCTTTCTTTATTACTAACTGAATTAAGAGCCTTGTCCTAAGGGAATGTGATAGCGGACAGAAGAATAGTAAATGGGTGAAATCACCCTGAGATCTGTCATCACAAGGACATAGTCAACGCGTGCAATTCACATTTGCATCTGTGCGTCGGCTCAGCACAATTGGCATGGGTAGACAGTTAGCCCTTAGGCTGAACAGAATACACCTCACACGTAGACTCGAAAGCTATTGCACATAGCTGGCTCTTGCCTGATGGCAATCAAGTGGGAAATAATGAGAGGCTGATATCTTCCATACCTCAGTGCTATGGCCCAGGTTCCATCTATCTTCCAAAAATCCCGAACGAACCAAAATGGCTTCCATTTTGTATATACAAATGCCATATCATATCATATCATATCATATGTTAGAGGGGAAACTGAAAAATTTGAAGAGACCAAAGGAATAAAACATTTTTTTTAATTGACTGAACCAAGGAATTTTAGAACAAATATCAGAAACCACTCATTCCTTAATGATAGCACGGGTTAGAAGTAACTTTGGGTTCAGCCATAATCTGATCCAGAACAATAAAGGTTTGAGACTAATTAGATCTCTTATAAAGTCCAAACCAGCTCCCTTATGTAACAGATATGACGTGGCACTTTTTCAAATCCATAAATATATCGAAAAAAATATGTTTTCTTTACTTTGGAACGAAGACATAGGAGAACACCATCACACTTCATCCCCAAATGCACTGTGTGTGGTTGAGCTGGTCTTCTAATTGAATCAAAGGTTAGACCAGCCATGTCCCAGCCAAAATGAATGATCGCACCATTTGCTTGAGCAAATTTAGTGGCAGAACAGTTAATGTGATCACACCAGTTCAACACATTGTTGGAAACTATTCAAAGATATGTAAATCTGGAAATCCACTTTAATTTCCGACTGGATGCTATCATAGAGGGTGGTTTGCCAATAGGCTTACCCACACACACTAGGTTGGATTTTTCAACATTCAGGGCCAGATCTCTGATGTCCGTTTATCTGACATAACCAGTTATTAATTTCTGCAGTGCCTTTGGGGTACGTGCCAGTATGACAACATCGTCTGCATACGATAGGACACAGATATTTGTGCCTGTTATTCTGGGCCATTCATAAGTTTATTTAGGATTAGGGATAGTGTGCTGATATAAAGATGAAATAATAGTGGGGCTAGCACACACCCTTGCCTAACTCCGCACAGCACACACAATGACGTGTTAACCCTACCTTTATTGTCCAATCTCACCCTGGCAAAGAGGTTGTTGTGCAATGATATTAACACATGTTGGCCAGGGGAATGCATTATATACCATAGATGTTTCTGATTTAGATTATCAAATGCCAAACCCAGGCCCATAACCCCCAGGTAGACTGGGCAGCAATATCCCTGGCCGTACTTGTCCAGTATCCACCTGAGGTTGAGGACCTATCCGAAATTCCCAACTCCAGCTCTGAATCCATATTGTTCTTCAGAGAGGATATTATTGGTTTGTACCCATGCCCATTTGGTTATGTGATTCTAAACCACCCGACCCAGCCCTTTAGCAGTGGAGTCAATTAATAAAATGGCCTGGTAACATCTTGGGTCCAATTTGTCGCCTTTCTTGAAGAATGGTATTTTTGTAGACTCCTTTCAAGCTGGATGGGATTAGGTTATTAGTTGTTATTGCATTGAAGATCTTTGTGAATACAGGCACCCAAATGAAATGGTTGTACTTAAATACATCCAATGCATTCAGATTGGGACCAGAAGCTTTCCCTATGGGAGCAGAGAGCAAAGCACTGCTGACGTCTTTGGTCGTAAACTGCATCCACAAACAATTAGAGGATGCTAATTTACAGTACATTGTGTCTGCTAATAAAACATTTTCGGTTTAGACTGGAAGATTATATATCTGGGTGAAATGATTGTCCCATGCTAAAGCTGATGGAGATGTTTTTTCAAGCTACTTCCAGATTTGGCCAGGCTTTGTGTTTCCAGGTATTGTTCGCTTGTTTTAATGTTCTTTTATGAAGCTGTCTCACCTTGGCTACACTTTCTTTGTCTCACTTAGGATCTTTTATGATTGTTAGGCGACGAGATTTCATTTTTTTTATAGTGCTTAGTGAACCAATTAGGGTAATTACTTGTGGGTTGTTTCGGCCTGGGGGCAGAAGTGAGTGGCATCCTTGCTGTTTTCATTATGCCATTGAAGGCTTGCAATGCGCCATATCTGCATCTATACTAGTAAGGCTTCATTAATTTACCAGAGATTCTTGCCTTGTCCACAACAGCCCAGTTATGGTTTATTGTATTGGATTCTTTCAAGGGATTAAACAATATCTTATTTCTAAGTTTTACAGAAATTGTACATTTTCGATATTGATCTAGTATTTCTGAATGCCAATTGGCCTACAGTGTCGGCTGGTAACCTCCCATTAGCTCTGCATAGTCCCATCTCTGAAAGTTTGAAGAGGAATGATTCTCCAGCTTTTGATGTGGTTCCTTCCAGCATAGGCCAATTTCCTTGAATACACCACCCCCCACACTAGAGTCTCAACTGATTATAAGCATAGATCTATTGCTGCAATTCAAGGATCACCAGTCTCTGTACGTATTGAGTGCATATAATAGTATCTTAGTGTTTGTACTTTGTGAAGCATTATAGAAATGTATGATTGTCAGTGATCTACTTAAATCATCTGTAATGCTTACTCAGTACTGTATCGAAAACGTTTTCTAAACTGCACGTGTCACATCATGTTTTATTGTTATTTGTAGCCAAACCACCCTGTTTCCTTTCCCTTTTACTTTTTAAAGTCGGAGTGCAAAAGCCACGGAAGCCATTTAGTTGGATTGGGGAGAGCTCCCATGTCTTCTGGAACAGCAGGAATTCAAATGAGGATATGAAAAGATTTCATTCTGGATCCCCCAGCTTGTTTCTTAATCCAGCTATATTCCAGGAGATAATTGTTGTGTGGTGTGATAAAATCCTAGCCAAATACAGAAAGGAGGAAAAAGGGGTTATTATATACAGGCACCCGGGCCTGGATTGACAGTTCTACCTGGGTAGAACCCGCCGGTGCTCCTTCTAGAGGATCTAGAGATTTCATTAGTGTCTAAGGATCCCACATGCTCCAGTCCTGCTGATGGCTTCAAGTTGTCGGGTGGCAATGAAGGTTACCATACTTTATTCTTTGGGCCATTTCAGGCAAATACCATTAAAAAAAGTTCAAAAAACGGAGTTGGCTTTTTGATTTCATCCACCTCCGGTTCAGTATATCATAATTGTTTAACCCAGAAGTCTGGTGGCAATTGGAACACAACTAAATATAAGCCATGTCTTGCTTTTACATGGTGGCTACTGAGATTGCACAATTATACAGTCACAAGCATTTGATGTTATGTTATTGTCGACTCTGTGGACAGTGGCTCGATCATGACAGGGCTTGGTGTGTGTGAAGCTGTCTGTCCCAATAACCATGTTCAGTCCAGTTCAGAAAGACCTCTTTTTGATACCCCTCAGTGGTCAAGGGGCATGTTTTAATGTTTTTTGTATGTGATATTTATGATATTGTGTTTTAATTGTTGTACTTTTATGGATATTTAAATCTGAATAAAGTTTTGTTCACTTGACAAGTCTGAGAATGGTTCTCTCCTTCCTACAGCATGGAGGAACACTCCCTGGGAGGTTCATTGGGTCCACTGGGAAGTGGTGTTTCAGAGATAGTGCTGCCATTACAATGTATACTTGCCACTATGTTGTCGATTATTAGAGTCCTTTTGATCTAGACAGACAGGAAGGGAGGGGAGCTATAGCCCACAAGAGGGGATTGACCTTCTTGGATTTGCCCGGGCTCCCACATGTTGTGTCCTCCTCCCACTTCCTGCAGGCAAGGCACTTTGAGTATGACACCAGAAGGCAAATGACACTTGTTAAAGAAGCTAGGATTAGACATTTAACAACAGGCTTGCTGTGCAGCAGTTTTCCTTTATGGGGGGGAGGGGAGGGACCTCCAATAGTTGATTCATCTTTGGGGACTGCTTGAAAAAGGTGTCACTGGAACCTGATTGGGAGTAGAGTCCCCTGCCAAAGAGGTGGAGAGGTGAACACCAGGAGCTCTAAGGAAGGGGAAAACTCTTCTCCCTAATAATACCATCTTGCTGGTAAAGGCCTACATAACCTAAAGCCAGGACCCTGCCACTGGAGGAGATATAAACATATAAATGCTAACCACAAACCTTCCTGGTTGTGAAGGGCAGAGTATAGGGCTCACCATGCCCCTGATACCATGGATAGGGTCTCTCAGCACCCAAAGAACTGAGGTAGTACCTCCGGGCATTCCCTACATCTCCAAACCTCATTGACACCAGTGTGGACCCCTTCAATGCCATTTTAGCCGCTGCATGGGAATTGACAGAGTCGCCTGTAACCTCAACTGCCTCTGAATCTTCAGGTTTTGCTCAATGATGATGTTGAATCTCTGCTGTCTCTGCATCTGCGACCTGATGAGACTTCTCAAATCCACAAACTGACTGTGTCTCCCTGGTTACCAGCTATTGTGAGCTCCAAGCCATCACTGCTGCAGTACTACAGTGTCGTGTTGAGCCAGTCGTGCCTGCTTGCCACAAAAGCAAATATCTGCTTCCCGGCATCCGTGGTCGGCAGGTATTCCAGTGCCACCGACTGACATGCCAGCAGTTTCCAGCATCTTTGAACCACAAGCTGTCACCGTTGCTGAACAGCACGACTGCATCATTGGAACTCATTGCAGCTACATCCGACTCAACCCCGGCCTGATTCCAAAAGTGCCCAGACTCCTAATTCAGTGCCTAAATACCTAGCACAATGCTGTTTAGCCACGAAAGACAAGAAACAAAGGTATTTGAAGTGGCTCTGCCACCCTGACGATCTACCCTAAAGTACCCCAGTAACTTTTAAGCCCCTTTCTCTATCTGTGTGAAAGACATATCCAATAACGTTGACATTTTCTTGCCAATGTCTTTGCCTGAGCATCCCTGTCTATAATCCCAGAGTGCCCTTTATTTTAAAGTCTGCTTTACTCTGTGTTTTCTGTGACAGGGGTGGGCTAGTACTGTGTTTATTAGATGTGCACATTTTTATAAGTTTACTTAAAAGTTGTATCTTTATAGATCCTTGGTTGGACCTTCTTTTGTTTTGGTACTACAGTACTACTGTTGTTTGGATAGCTTCTGTACCAGATCACACCCCTCCTCAAAAGTATAGCCTGCCCAAGGCCTGTGCTACCCTTAGCGACAAACTATTTATGTGTGTCAGGCTGTGCCTGTTTCACCTTTATGAATGGGATCACTGCAGGTTTACTAGTAGTGTGCAGCAGGTTAGACGCTTTAGCCATTGCTCATCCCAGTGCTCTTGCAGAGCAGTAGTCATTTCATCACTGTGTCCACAAAGCATACAGCAACTTCACCAACACATGATGTCTACTGTAAGGGTGCAGAAGGATGAGACTGACACACAGGTGGCATGATTGTTGACATAAATATTTATGTAATAAAAAAAAGAGGAAACCTATCCCTCCCTAACTCTAAGAGGGGTTTTCTTGCCTCAACCAAGGAACTAAAGATTCTTTCAGAATATCCAAGTAAATTAAAAGAGTCCACAGTCATGTGTCAAAATGCCTACTTCTGTCCCTCACTCTTGTAGCTAAACTAAAGACATAATGGATCCTTTTGGTCCAGAAGGACTACCCTCTTCAGGACAATGGATCATAGTTCAAATTGGCAGGTGGGAACTTTGCCTGAGAGAATGACTTCCTTCCCAGTGTCTCAGTTCCTTTCCAAAATATAAAACAAAAGTCTGCCTTGTGATGCTGTCAAATTCTCAGTTCAAACCGAAAAGTTCCAACTCGAACATCATTCCTTATTGCCCATAGTTTTTTTTCACTATTGGGTTCCTGGAGAATGCCTCGCTTCTCCGGGTATCTTGTTCTTGGTACTTTCACAGGGCCAGGAGAATGCCTCCCTTCCCCGGGCCTTCCTCAACTTTGCTCACGGTACACAACACCAGGGGGTATGGCTTGCTTCCCCTGATCTCTCTTGGCTTGCAGTTTCACCATATTAGGGAGAATGTCTCTTTTCCCTGGACCGTTCTTAGGCTCTTTATCACAGTTCATGAAGTCTGGGGGAATGACTCCCTTCCCCGGGCCCTTCATAGTTTACTTTTCATAGTTCACAAAGGCTGGGGTATTGACTCCCTTCCCCAGGCCCTTCTCAGGCTCTTTACCAAAGTGCACAATACCAGGGGGAATGACTTCCTTCCTCTGGCTTCCATTTACCTTGCTTTACTGGTTTGTAGGTGTGGATTTGGCTGCTTTCATTTGGCAGACCTGGTTCACTTTCCTGCCAGGGACTACGCTGAAGAAGAGTATTTGTGATGCGGTTCTCAATTCGGTGTGCGCCCCGGACCCGTGACTCTTTCTGTGTCTGCTCAGACAGCCCTGGCTCACACCTCTGCCAGTTACTGTGCCAAGGAAGAGGATTTGTGATGCTCTTCTCAATTGGGTGCGGTCCCAGACCTGTGCTTCTCTATCTGACTGCTCAGTCAGTCCTGGCTCACACCTCTGCCAGGTACTGTGCTGAAGAAGAGGATTCATGATGCTCTTCTCAAATGGGTGCAGGTCCCAGACCTGTGCTTCTCTATCTGACTGCTCAGTCAGTCCTGGCTCACACCTCTGCCAGGTACTGTGCTGAAGAAGAGGATTGATGATGCTCTTCTCAAATGGGTGCAGGTCCCAGACCCGACATTTCTATCTCTTGAACCCTTCAAAAAGCCCCAACAAGCATCCCAGCAACCCTGGTACCCGTGAGGGTCTTGCCTATGCTCTCCGGTCAGTCTTGGACTTTCCTGTGTGCTTCTTCGTGCTCTTCATGGCTTCCTGTGGCTCTTTGCAGCTTCCCTCAGATAGTCGTCCCTAGTCCCATAGGGGGGTCCCTCGCCTTGAGATCCTCACGCTGAGTGCCACCCCACGGAGGATTATCGGCAGCAGCCTCACATGCCTGGCCTCGTGATAAGGGGCTGCCCCGATGGAGAAGTGACGATATCCAATGATTCGTCACACTACCATCTTAGAAAGTGGCTTTGTGTGATGATCAGATACATAGAATAGCCTACACCTTACCCTTGCATAATACAAATATGGCCACAGGAAATCCCGAAATCCCACTTGAAGCAACATTCATCACTGTTGGCACACACAACAAATAGACTGAAAAATCTGGACTGGTAAAATTGTGGAACACCCAAGGGAAGTGTGTCATTGGAAAAACCCTTCACCAACATCATGCAAGGCACGTAGGCCATACCTTAACTTGTGTGACACTGACGTAATAGGTTTCTAGTATATGTGCCCTGTGAATGCAAACATATCATATACCCACAAACACAGATGCATTGGTAAACCACTGATATCAACACAATGGGCCTCATTTCTGTTTGCCACTTTTACCCCACTGGTGAATTTCGAGTTTGACCTTGAATTCAAACCAAAAATTGGTGGATCTATGAAATTTCCGCTTATGGTAAATCTACCAAAAATAGCTATGGAGTCCCATGGACTCCAAAAATTATGATTTACACTGCCATACCACCACTCGAAATCCTGTGGTAATGCCACAGGAACGAGTGACAGTAACTGTAAATGATTTACTGCCACACTCCTAATGAGGCCCAATGTTTGCCCCACGTCAATGTGATCTCATCACACAAGCAGAAATCACATAACACGACATCAGTCGTGTGGAATCAAACAAAAGACCTACAAAATATAACACGCGTGAAAAGTTATATTCATCAAAAAATGAAAGAGCCATTGAACTTGAACAGGAAGTATGTACATCATATAAAAGATGGAAAGGTGAGCAAACATATGATAGGTGGTGCAGAGTGGGGACGGTAACTAGCAAAGGGGATGACAAAATTCAAACAAACACGTCCATCTCAAAGGACCAGAATAAAGTCCATTGCAAAATCGCTAAAGGCATATTTGACTATCAACAGATGCAAAATCTAAACCAAAGTATGTAAATGGACATTATAACCCTTCCTGCACCACTCACCCTTGTCTACATTTTGTACATACTCACCCAGCTTCTACACAATCTCCAACCCGGAAATTGAGATGGAGATTCCACCCTTAAATTGATATGTCTATCACAGGGGCCTGCAATCTTTGGATCTGCACATTTTCTGGACTACAACTACCATCATTCCTAGCCAGCATAGTCAATGGTGAGGGATCATGGGAGTCAAAGACCAAATCATCTGGAGAAACACAGGTTGGTCATCCCCCTTGGCTATGAGAGGGGTGAATTCTGGTTTTCCTGGACTGACTTGCATGGATCATGTGGGAGGGCATATGTGGCATGAGGGACACAATCAACTCCAATGATCGAGGGCATGACTAGTGTTGTGCCCATAGTCTGATTGAAGTCTGTGGTGCATACGTGACTTTATTTTGTACAAAGGCAAAACCTCTATGCATGACATCCACTGCCAATTAACTAATTAGCAGTGCATTGCATATTCAGGAAACTCTGCGTGTGCTTCATAACAAGTGCAGCAAGACCCTCAACTATTGGATGGATGCCACTGTATTAAGATATTAGGGGATAAACCGGGTGATGGGGCTAATGCACTTAGGCAACATGGAGGTGGTCGAAGGGTCTTATGTGCACCCTCTGTGCCCCTACATAGCTGGAGCCCCATATTGCATAGGCCCATCCACACCCTCTGCCCCACTAGATCTAGATGCAACATGCACCTCTGCTCCTGTCCCTCCTCGATTAGCACCTGCTCCTTCAGCTCCTTCTCATCCACTCAAGCCTCCAGAACTTCCATAGCTGAGGTCTCGCCAAAACATCTTGGAATAGGTATGTGTTACTCAGTGGTTTGTGTTTCAGCTGATGGTGCTCCAAAGGCCTCTACACCCCAAAGGTGGAGGATCCAAAAAGTTGTATTGCATGTCTCTTCAGAGCTAATAGTTCTACCCTGCAGCATCTGCTAGCTAAGACTTTTTTGTGAGTCATGGATGGTAAAACCTACAGTGGAACCTCACGGAAGAATGGAGTGATGATTAAAACAAAGAACAAGACTCATGGTGTAGGAAGCCTATATAATCTCTCACAGCCAGCTCATGTCACAACACTGCTTGAGAACCTTATGAATGTAACAACCTCTTAATCTCCTCCCTCATCTTCTCTCGCCTTTTCTATTTCTCCAATCTCCTCTTTGGCCTCCCTGCCTCTCATCTTGCTCCTCTTAAATCTCTCTATCATTCTGACATTCGTACCCTTTGCCTCCTCTCTCCTCTTGACTCTATTTCTTCTTCCCTCTCACAACTTGGCAGGCTTCCCTTCCACTCTCAACTTAAATTTAACTTCCTTTGTCTCGTCTTTAAATCACTTCATGATCGCGCTCCTCCCAACTTTTCCTCTCTTCTCTCATTCTACTCCCCTTCTCGCCCCCTTCGATCTGCTGATCTCTTCCTACTTACTGTTCCCCTGCCTCCTTGTGCCCTTTCACATTTCCGTTAGTTTCAGCTCCTTGCCCCCCCTACACTGGAACTCTCTACCTCTCTCTATCCACTCTATTTCCTCCTACCCCTCCTTTCGTTCCTCCTTGAAATCCTATTTCCTTCATTCCCCGCCATGTTAACCTCCTCACTTTTCTCTCATTCTCCCTTGCTCCCTTTTTTTCATTCACTGCCCTAGGTAAATTGTTCTTTATATTGTTTTGATGGTTTGTTTCATGTTTTGCATTTATGCTTCCATTTATTCAATGTATTCAGTTGTTCTAATGTAAAGCGCTTTGGAGTAAAGCGCTCTATAAATTCTATAAATAAATAAATAAAATAATGAGAGAACATAATGATGAGCTCCAAAAATCTGATGGGCCAGACCCTGTCACTGCACTCTGGACTGTGTAGCAGCAGGTCACAGGCCTGATCAATGTGAAGGGAGTTGAGGACCATATTGATATGGATGTCAAAGTGGTGACGTGAAGAGGCAAATTGTGTTTTCTTGAATCAATGTTATGATAAACAACCAACTGAGCCACAACAAGAGCTTAATAATACTTGGCCAAGTTGAAAAACACAGTAAATTGTCTTGGGGTGAGAGAGAGTAGAGCTCCGAAAGTGGGCCTTACCTCACCATATCATACTCTCTCCCTGATATGCGGGACACCGTCAACTACACTCGTGCAGTCCCTGCTTCCCGTTGCCTCCACTTTTATCTTGTACTCACCCTACTCTTACTTTATGCCTGCTGTGCACAGCCTGAGGCCTCCTTGTAGCTCCAGTCACTCCTCCAAATCGCTCTTCTCACCGCGATGGATTGGGAACATTTTCTAGCAGCAGTTCCCTTCCCCTTTTTTCCATGATGGCTATTTTTCCTTTGCTGATTTATTAAACTTGTGAAACGGCGTCCTCAATGTTTCACAACTTTAAAAAAAATTGATTTGCTCACGTGACAGCATGCTGTTGTGCTAGTAGCTATATCCCTCATGGTGGTGGGCATTGCCACTTGGTAGTAGGGCTGGGGCTAAAGTTAAGGCCCCGCCTTCGATCCCAGATAATTACCCGGCGATAATGCCCCCTACTTGGTGGTTATTGCTAAAGTAAGATGAAACCAAGGATTGCCGATTGGTTATTTGAAGTAAGCCGGGACGGCACCCCCATAATGGGTGACTGGCGGGTTGCTGACTCAGCCCCATTATAGAGGAGCCCAAGCCAGAGCCCAGTTAAAACCTGATTGCCCCCTCAGCTAGAGCGTGTAGCTGAGAGAGAACTCCTGGTTTGGGTTTGGCCTAGTTTCCGCTTTGGTGCAATAACCCAGCCATGCATGGCAATGACCCATGCAAAGCCAGGATGTTTTGCTTCTCCAGCCTTGCATGGTCCTCTGACCATGCTGGCTGTGTTACCATACCCTAAAAATGCCTAGGGGAGGGTCCTGTGCTTCTCTATACTTTAGGAAGGCTGCGGCGGCACGTCTCTGCCTCTCCACTCTGCCCTCCAGGCACCAGGAATCAGGGAGAGCTGTTTGCTTGATGACTCTGCCTGCTTCCTGCCTGGTCTTTTTGCAGGAAGGGCCTTTCTGGAGCAGCTGTGGAGTGAGGGGAACCTGGAGCGGAGCTGACAAACACATAAGATTTTAATTTTATTTAAAATAAAAGTGTGTATGTATGCATGTGTGCATGTATGTGAGTGATTGTGTATAAGTGTGAGTGAGGGTGTAGTGCTTTGAATGTGTGTGTGAATGAATGCAGGTGATTGTAGAATGATTTGTGGGTATATGAATGGGGAATGTGGGTGTGCTGGTAAATATGAAAGTGAATGAATTCTGCTGATCGCTGAGTGTATATACGGGGTATGCGTGCAAGTGAATCTTTACTCAGAGTGCATCTTTGAATACATGTATGCAAGAGGCTGTATGGGTGCATGGCTGCCTGTGTGATGAATACACCCTGACCCACACATATGCTCACTGCACCCTATGGAATTTTGGTGCAGTCCGTCTAGTCTTTTCTTACTGTGGCATGACATTTTTTACTGGCCATCGGTGATCAAAAATAAAGCACGATAAGGGATATTACATTTCTAGGCTGGCCTACATTGCTCAAGTCAGTTTGGCTATTCTTTCTTATTGTGGCATGCATTTTTAATGCCAAAGCCAACAGGAGTATGTTTTTACGTGGGGATACAGGTATTTATTGACAGATATAGTTTGGACATGTTTTCTCATAGTACCATTAATGGTATTGTGCACAAAGCAAACATTTGTATGTATTTAAATGGGAATACTTCAATACAAAAACCAGAGGAGAAACACCCCACTGATGGGATGCACAACTAAATGTGTTCAAGAACACCAACCACAACATTTCCTAAATAACAGACTTTAAAAACTCTCAATATTTCACTTGTCTGAAATTTTGTAAATGTTCAATTCACGCGCAGGTGGTAAATTCTATCCAGCACAACTAATGTAAGTTGCTTGACCAATTTGGGTCACCGGTCCTTTTTAAGGTGCAAAGATCTGCAATGCATACAAAAAACATGTATGATATAAATATAAACAACTGAAATCTAACTAAACAATACAGAAAATAATGAGACAATAAACCTTAAAAATAGGGTAAAAAACAATACAAGAACGTATATAAAGTAATTATCTATATGATTAATGACATTACGATCTCAAAAGTGATAAAAATTAATAAATAAAATTGCCCCATCCCGAAAATACACAAAACAGATGGAAGAAGAAACAAACACAAAAATATTTCTCTCCCAATACCATGATTTGCATTGACCACTGAAATTCATAGGTACACCCCAACCAATCGCCAAATGACAAAATGAGTAACAGGTTAAAAACAAACACACAACAATCTGATCATATAAATTAAATCTACAATTAGCATCAAGCATTACTAAACACCACCATAAAACTACCCGCATGAATCCCAATCATAAAGGAACCGTACCCAACTATCATAAATTCAAGTCAAAGAAACCAGAATGTCACAATGCAGTGTAACAGGTTACCAAAAGGACTGCCAGCTGCAAATTAACAAAGAGCAAAAAATAAAGCAAACAAATTAAAACCTACATCAAAAACCATGTTCTATCTAACCAACTGAAACAGTACGGCACAAACAAAAAACACTAAATACAAAACGGAAATCTCAAAATAACTCTTGGCTCATATTCTCTTGCAAAATGCAAAACATGTTTCTTCTTCCTCAACTTGGAAAACTGAAAAAAGAATAAACATTCAACATAAACAACAGACTAAACTAAACATAAACATTTATCAAGAAAAAATACCTGAAAGATAACCCTGATGTTAACATATATCCCAACAAAAAACACAAAAACGTGAATCAAAACTAAAATATATTTCGGAACTGGTACTACTGTAAGATCAATGCACAGGTAACGGGTCTAAAAGGAACCAAGCTCCCAATAGTAATGCCATATTATAAAGGACAGGAGAACAAAAAAGGAAAAAAGAAGGAAAAGGAGAACGACTCACCTATCACCACCCAACATATCATTGCAACCAATTTAACTACAAAATAATATATAATAATAAAAAAGTTCCTGTATGTATGCGTACTTCTGTCATGCCAGTAAAAATAGAAAATTGACTCTAATCAGATGATCATCACATAAACTAAGCTACGTAATCAGTTATGAGGAAGGAAAGGTATGCACACTCTGACTTGGTGTGCATGAGATCATTATCAATACTAGTAAAAAAAAGGTTGTTTTCCTGACAGACTGGTCTTCTTCTGGCGACTTAGGTATTTGACTGGTATTTTTAAACTGTTGATAATAATTATTCGCAGTGAGTTTACGTTCTGTTGTCGTGTCTCCCTGGAGTTGGTGTGGGGAAAGTCAAGAACCACCCAGTATGCACAACAGTGAAGTGAGGAATTGACTCCCGGAGACCTGCGCCAAATTTATGTAGCTTGTCAAATGTTTATTTGTTACAAGTAACTAGCTGCTCTTTCTGACGACACATGTTTTGGCTGGTTTGCCTTCCCCAAATTAGGGCAAATTATCATTCCTCCATGAATTGGTTGCGGACTGGACTTCAAGCTGCTGTCATGGGTTCAATCCCAGTGTGACCTATTAGCTGGAACAATTCCGCGTATCGCTTCCCTATCATTATCAATACTAGGCTCTTCTATCTTAAGGTGAGACCACTAATGCTCTACCCCACACAAACCGTATCACATTTAAGTGTTAATTTAATAAAAAATGATGTATCTTAAGACTGAATAGAAAATGCCAACATTGCATCCGCTGATCATTTTCTATTCAGCCTTAAGAACGTAAACTGGCGAGGGTATGTTTACCCCTACTAAATCACAGGAAGGCGGAACTATCCAGGAGATAGAATCTCTTGAACACTAATGTTGGAGTTGATGAAACTCTTGATCATGCAGCCTGGACATGCTTCTAAAGATGGTCACACGACCAAAATTGTTAAGCACTAAAGCACTAATGTTCACATGGCTCTGTGGAAATCAACATGAACTGTATTTCCAAGAAATTACTCGGACTGTAAAAGTGATACAACTCATTCATAAAGAAATAAAGAAATAATGAATGAGTTGAGCATTGGTGGCCTCACCTCAAGATAGCAGAGCCCAGTTTTGATACATGCTATCAAGCCACCAAAGTGAACTTGGGGGCTAGGTACCAGTCCCAAACACACCACGTTCCCTGGCCACCAGTTCTTACACTGGGCCAGTTAAAATAGGAACATTTCCTTGACCCTAAAAAAGATGATTTCTGACACACTATTTTTGTTTTTCCTTTTATTATTAAGTGGCTATTTTCGATGTCACCCTGTATTTCATTTCCAAGTTAGCCATTCTGTTGTACTATGTCTCTAAATTTCATGTGTGGATGTGTGGATTGTTGGTGTTTTTAGTGTTTATTATGTTTTTTTTAAAACATGCTATTTTGAGATAAACTTGCTTGAATGTAGCTTTATTTCAGTACTTACTGCCCTGTGATTGTTTCGGTGTTATGCCGGCTCACCTATCTCCCTGGAGAGAAACACCTGCCCTTGACTATTGCTATCTAAAGCAAAGGAGGTATGCTATCTACTCTTGTCAGTTTAACCTTAAGTGCACCCATAGGTTGTGGTACAAATCTGTATGCCCCTTGTACTTCTTCTGGTCAAAATTGGATTTCAGCTCTATTAGTTTTGACTAAGTTACAAATCTGACGTAAAATAAAATACACCATTTTGTATGTGTCAAGGTAACTGTTATGATGTCCTTTATCTGAGGACATTAGCTGTATGGGAGGCTATGATATGGAATGTTCATAGCATCAGGTTCTGGTGAAGTCATGGAACCTGTATGTGTTCATGTTGTTTGTAAAGTTCTAAAGTTGTCAGTTGGAGTTACCTTTTGGAGAGGAGGGGTCCTATGTTGTTGTAGGGGGTCTTTATCCTTGTTATCCTAATAAAATACTTTCCTTGAAGACTTACCCGTGTCCAGAGTGACTTCGCAACACTAAGGTAGATTACCTAGGTCACGAGGTATCACATGAGGGGGTGAAGCCTAAAGACAGTATTGTGAATTCCATGAAAGAAATTGAAAGGCCAACCAATAAGAGTGAATTGCGTTCATTCTTAGGTATGACTGAATTTTACCAAAAGTTTGTAAGGAACTATGCATCCAAGGTGTTGGAAATAAGGAAGATTCTGAGGAAAGGGGTAGAGTTCATATTGTGAATGTGATATGGAATTTACAAGGATTAAGCAAGAAATTGATATGGCTCGCCCATTAGGATGTTTTGACACGAGGAAACAATCTATTATCACTGTTGATGCCAGCGAGGGTGGGCTGGGTGCAGTACTCTCGCAGAAACAAGATGATGGGTCAGAAGAAGTGATAGCGCATGCATCTTGTGGCCTGAAAGGTGCAGAGTTGAGATATTCTGTCCTTGAGAAGGAAGCTCTGGCATGTTATTGGGCTGTTGAGCGGTTTAGAAATGTTGTGTGGGGTATGGAATTCGTTATACGGATGGATCACAAACCTTTGAAAGTTATTTTTGAAACTAAAGGTCTAGACAAGATTTCACGCAGAGTAGCCGGGTGGGTTACTAGGATGCAGGCGCACAATTTCACGATGGAGGTCATACCTGGGAAGGAGAACATGCTTGCCGACAATCTTTCAAGGATGAGGGTTACGTCTAAGGAAGGGTTAGAAAATGAGGAGATGGAAATGGAAATGGTGTTTGTGAACACTGAGGGAATTGTGTCCAGAGAAGAGTGGTTGGAGGAGTTAAGAAGGGACACGATTATAAGTAAAGTGATCATGTATGTGGTGACTTCAGCTTGGCCACGTAAATCTGAATTGACTGAGGGTGGGAGACCTTATTGGGAGGTCAGAGATGAACTGTCGGTTGCGGATGATATATTGTTCAGGTGGGAGAGGGCTGTTGCCTCGGTAGGTATAAGCAGGAGGATTATTAACCTAGCACATAATGGCCGTATTGGAGTTACCAAGACCAAAGGGGTATTAAGACCTGATTATTGGTGGCTGGGATTTGATAGGGAGGTTGAGAGCTGTCTTGCTGAATGTCATTTTTGTATCAGGAGTGGAAAGGGAAGTGAAGCGAGAAAACAACCCCTTATCGATGTAGGAGTTCCAAGAAGAATCTGGTGTGACATAGCAATGGACATGCAGGGTCCTGTTGATCTTGGGTACGCCCGAGGAAAGTATGTGGTTCTGGTGGTGGATTTATTCTCCAGGTGGGTAAATTTCAAGGTTGTGCGTGAAATATCGGGAGAGAACATGGTGAAGGTGTTGCAAGAACTATTTGCGAGTGAGGGACTGCCTGAGAGTGTCCTTACTGATAATGGATCTCAATTCACTGGTGGACTGTTTCCTGCATATTTAAAAAAATGTGGAGTAAGTCATAAGAGGGAAGCTCTTTATCATCCCGAAACCAACGGGATAGTTGAAAGGTTAAACAGATGTGTGATGGAAAGCATCCGCATGGGAGAGCAGTGTGGATTTGATAAACTAGTGACAATTCAAAATAGAATGCGGGCTTTGCGCATGGCACCTCATGCGACTACCGGGCTGTGTTCATTTGAACTCATGAGGGGTCGGAAGCCTTTCTCGATGGCGTGTCCACCATGGTTGGTGAGGAGCAGAGAGTCGGATGTGGTTGTTGAGGAGGAGAGAAGTAGGCTTAAGAAGGAGAAAAGTGAGTGGGTCATGCGGGAAAAAAAAGAAGAGGAAGAAAGGAGTTGCATGTAGAGCGAGTTGACTGGGTGAGAATAAAGAAGGGTGTGGTGAAGAAGAAAGGAGAGCCACTATATTCAGATCCAGTCAGAGTGATTGCTGTGATGAAGGGTGCGGTGCGTGTCGAAGGCGGTCAAGTTTGGAACAAAAGTAGATTTGCTACCGTGAGAAGAGGTAAAGTGTGAGGGTCTGTTATGAGATGTATGATTTTCATAAAAGAAAGGGAGATGTGTTATGATGTCCTTTATCTGAGGACATTAGCTGTATGGGAGGCTATGATATGGAATGTTCATAGCATCAGGTTCTGGTGAGGTCATGGAACCTGTATGTGTTCATGTTGTTTGTAAAGTTCTAAAGTTGTCAGTTGGAGTTACCTTTTCGAGTGGAGGGGTCCTACGTTGTTGTAGGGGGTCTTTATCCTTGTTATCCTAATAAAATACTTACCTTGAAGACTTACCCGTGTCCAGAGTGACTTCGCAACAGTAACATAGTCAATAATGTGCCCCAGGTACACCTCCTACCTATGCCTTTTGGTTCTATTGCACCGACCTAGCCTATTACTGCTGTTTTGGCAATGTAATATGCGTATTTGTATTTGTATTTTGTATTTAATTTATTTATATAGCGCACCAGGCCCAATGGCTACCGGGCGCATCACTTAGTTACAGGCATGTTAAGATAGAGCATTTAACTAGAATATACATAATATACAAATTATACATCACAAGTTACAGGCATGGTAAAATAAGGCATTTGGCATAGAATAGAATATACAAAAATATACAGATTATGCAGGAAAAATACAATGTGCAAGAGTGGGAAATAACAGTAAGTCGGTCATGGCGAGTCTTGGGCAGATAGCCAAGCTGATGCTTTGCGCTTGAAGTCTGGGAAGGAGGTTTCAGCTCTAAGTGGATTGGGTAACAAATTCCAAAGCTTAGCTGCTAGGACTGGGAAGCTGCGTCCTCCAGATCTTTGCAGGTTGAAACGCGGGATAGAGAGGCAGTTAGTTTGGGCACTTCTGAGTGGTCTCGCAGTAGTGTGTAGTGCAAATGTACCGGCAAGGTAGCTAGGGGCTTTATTGGCAAGGCTCCTGTGAGTGAGCACGAGTGCTTTAAGGGAGACTCTTTGGGAGACTGAGAGCCAACAAAGACTTTGTCTGGAGTCTGAAATGTGGAGGTTCCTGGGAATATTGAACGCCGCTCTGATAGCGTTATTTTGGATGATTTGTAGTTTTTCCATATTGCATTGGTTAGTACCCAGATAGAGGGCATTGCAATAATCAATTTTGTATAGGACTAAGGTCCTGGCTAATGTGGTGCATTTGGCTGGTGAGAGGAAGGGGCGGCAAGCTGTGAAGAGCTTGCAGGTGTGTGATGCGGAGGATGATACTGTGTTGGTTTGTCTGGATAGGGAGAGAGTGGAATCGATGTAGATACCAAGTGTTTTGGTATCCTTCGCCACATTGATGGTGTTGTCATCAATGGTGAAGGATTTAACCGAGGAATCAAGTTTGCTAAGTCTTTGGTGGGAGCCAAGGATGATGAGCTCCATCTTAACGTCATTAAGGCGCAATTCGTGCTGAGCCATCCAGGCCTGGATGACTTGATAAATAGCGTTGATGGCATGTGAGTCGGTTTTGCGGTCACCTGTGATGGGGATAAGTATCTGGGTGTCATCGGTGTAGTTGGTATACGTAACACCCAGAAGATCCAAGATGTCAAAAAGAGGTTTTGCAAACACATTGTAGAGTGTCAGGGATACACATGAGTCTTGAGGGACTCCACAAGTGACTGGGGAAGGTTCTGCGGTGGTGGTGGGGGAGAAAACTCTCATCAATCTGTTATCTAGGAAGGAGGTGATCCAGGCTGTTGCTTTGTCCGAGAAGTGGGCGGCAGATTTGAGGTGGCGGCTTAGGATTTGGTGATTTACTAAATCGAAGGCTGCGGAGAGATCTAAGAGGAGTAAGAGGGCCAGTTTGCCCTTATCTTTGAGGTTTTCAATTTGGATTTTGAGGTCGAGTAGAGCAGTTTCAGTGCTGTATCGTGGGCGGAAGCCAGATTGCCACAGTCCCAAGAGATTATTGGTTTCTAGATAATCTTGGATCTGCAGGTATGCTGCACGATTAATAATTTTTAAAAGGAAAGGGACAGTGGTGATCGGTCGGTAGTTAGTGGGTATGTTGGTGTCCAAGGCAGGTTTTTTCAGGAGGGGAATAAACCAGGCATCCTTGAGGTTGTCTGGGACAATCCCCGTGCTAAAGGAGGAGTTATTGAGTGTGGTGATGAAGGGCACTAAGTTATGAGCGGCCTCCTTGATGATGGCAGCAGGGCATGGGTCCCCCTGACAATTGGAAGGTTTGAGGTTATTGATGATGTGTTCAACTTCAATGATGGAGAGAGGTGAGAAGGAGAAAGGTTTCAAGGATTCAGTGTTGGAGTTGATATTAACTAGGGGGGGGATGTGTTGCAGGCTGGGCTGCAAACAATTTTTATTATCATTGATTTTGGTTTGGAGGGTGGGGATTTTTCCAAGGAGGGCTTTTTGAATGTTAGCACACCAGGTGCTGTCTTTGGAGCAGGTATCAGGGGGAGTGGCAGGGGATTTCAGCTCCTTTAAGATTCTAAATAACTCCTTGGTGTTAGATTGGGAAAGTTAAATGCGTTTATTGTACGTCCATTTTTTGTGGTAATTATGGCTTCTTTGTAATTTAGAGTAGCTAGGGCAACACTAGCTTTGTTGGCATCCGTTGGCTTGCTTTTCCAACGTGCTTCAAGAGTCCTTTTTTCCTTGCGTAAAGTTCTCAGCTGAGGTGTAAACCAGGAGTTGAGGTGGGCTCGCGGTTTGGGTTTTCTTAGTTTGGTTGGCGCGATAAGGTCAAGTGCTTTCAGCATTTCTGATTGTATGTGTCTACCAAGACTGTAGGGTCAGAGCAGGAGGATGAAATATCATTGAGAGTGGGAAGGATAAGTGGGAGTAGTTTGGCACAAGTTATATTGCGCTTGTTTCTGGTGGCGGTGGCGGGCGCTATATTAGGCGAGGAGTGGATGATTTTAGTGGGGATGCTGAAGGTGATAAGGTGGTGATCGGTCCATGCGCATGGTTGGATAGAGTTGACATTAGTGTCACAATTCAAGTCAGCTATCCAGTCGAGAGTCCTGCCCTTGGCATGAGTAGGCATAGTGACCTGTTGTGTGAAGCCTAAGTTAAGTAGCAGGTTGTTGACATCCTGGGCGTAGGTGTCATTTGGGTCTAGGTAGCTTAGATTAAAATCACCTAATACAATGATTTGGGACTTAGTCTTAGTATTGTCAGCGAGGATGTGGGAGAGATCCTCAGCAAACGTGGATAGTGGGCCAGGAGGTTTGTATAAGATATGGAGTGTGATGGTCCGGTTGGGAGTGATGGCTAGCTTGACTGTGAGTAGTTCTGCTGAAGTGATTTGGCATGGAGTGGTGAGGCTGAGATTAATTGAGGTTTTGTGGATAATGGCAACACCTCCTCCTTTAGTTTGGTCCATGTTACGGTCACATCTTTTGATCGTGTAGCCTTCCGGGATTGCTAGGGATAGCAGAGGTCCTCAGGAAGCATGGAGCCAGGTTTCAGTAATGGCTATCAAGTCCAGGTCATGAGAAGTGATAAGGTCAGCCATGTCGAGTGCGTGGGCCGTAGGTGACCTAGTGTTGATCAGAGCAGCCTTGAGACCAACTGTGGGGTTCGAGTCAGGCGTAGTGTCCAGTATGGGTATAGGTGCCTGGGGGTGGGCAGGGGCTGTAGGCAAGATGCAAGATGGTTTGGCCAGTTAGCGTTAGTGGGACGGTAGGAGGAATGGGGGAGTCTAGCTCCTAATCTAAGATTTCTGGCGGACACAGAGCAAGATTGGTTGGGAGTGGGCTTCATGGCAAACTGTTGAAGCCAGAGTGACGGCGAGTTGAGGTAAGGGTTAGCAGGGGGGTCGACCCTAGTTGCCGATGTAAGGTGTTGCTGCTGTGTGCTGCTAGAGGTGCCATAGAGGCATGGCACAAGTGCAGTGGGGAGCATGTTAGGCATAAGTTGTAATGCACCGGAGAGGAGTAGGTGAATGTGTAGGCAGGTCTGTGGTAGGGCTGCAGTGGGGGTGTTATGGCAGTATGGTAGTGGTCCCAGTGCTGCTGCTAGTTTAAGGGAGACACATTGTGCAAGGTAAATACTGCCAAAGGTAGAACTATGGATCGGCATAGTGGCAGGTAAGTAAGGTTTGCAGCGTCGAGTCTATCGTAGCAGTGGATGTAGGATAGTGCTACGACAATAGATTGGCTGGGGTTCTAGGTTTGGTCTTCCTAGTTACAGCATAACTTCATCGTAGTGTGTGTATATCAATCCCAGAAGGGCAAGCTCTAGGCCGCATCCCAGTCTAGTAGTGGGTGCGCTGAGTATATACACCAGTAAATGCCGCAGTCTAGTCTAGGATTATGAGCGCACCTAGATTTGATATTCATAAATAAAGCCGAAAAACACAGTACTGCCTCTGTAACAATCTGATGTAGAGGTAAGCTCTAGACTATTAAATAGTCTGGCTAGAGGGTGCGCCTAGATGCATGTATCATTGGAGGCACATTTAGGTCTATACATGGTAGTTGTGATAAAACGGCGAGCCGTGATAGCTGGGAACATGTTTGGCAGAAATGTGGTAGGTCTAAAACAGGTACAGAGAGAGATCAAGAGCACGCTAGGGGACTATCTAGCCAGGGGCAACTGGTTGAATTGCAAGGTCCTAGATGTGAGAGATTCGACAAGACAAGCATATTCAGGCGAGGCTACGGCAGCTTAGTTAATCCTTCATACAAAGGTTGTTAGTATACATTTACAGCTGAATAGGCATGGCGTAACACGTACTTGGTTGTTGATAGTACACATGGCTAAATTATACAGATTTATACAGAGTTATACAGATTCGTTGTTGACAATACGCATGGCTGAATTAACAGATGACATAATACGTTGCGGAGAGGAATCAGGGTCAGTAATTTCAATGGCAGATAGCTAGGTTGCGAGGTCGCGTGCCGGTATGCTTGAGTGCTTAAAGTGACCAGGGGTAGACCTATGCAGCGGGTGATGATAAAGGACCGGACAGGATACCATACATTAGGGTTACAGTTAGACAGCGCCACACAATGGCGAAGAGGCAGGTAGGTGTCAAGCAAAAGATCAATAAGTACGAGGAAGGGAGCAAGGATTGGCGCTGAGCGCACAGTGTACCTTATGAGGATGGCGATGAGCGAGAAGATCCTCAGATGAAAGGAGGCGCGAAGGTTGAATGGAGGTCTATCCACGGGAGGAGTGTTTCTGGGCTGATAGGCTTCCTGTCGCGGACAGACGCAGACAGACCCTGGCTTTAAGTAGCAGGCCAGCTGACGCCTTCCGGTCAGTATTCTGCCTACAAATGCTCCGGCGCAGCCAATCGGGTGGATCGGCTCTGTTGCTAGGCGCGGGATGCCTAGTTGTAGCGTTGTGGCTGCAAATATGCGGCGGCGGCCATTTGGCACTTTTAAAATATTCGGCAGTGGTAACAGGGTCAGGACAGTAGAAGGCAGCGGGGGCAGGCACAAATTGCTACCTGGCTGAATGAGGGCGAGGGATTACCCACAGAGAGATTACTCTCGTCGTCTTGTTCGACACAGGGAGTGTTCAAGCTTCGCAGGCGGCCTCAGCATCAGTGATGGGTAAGGCTGCAGATGGCGGTGGAGGTACGGGCTCCTGGCCTCCTCGTTGGGGCAATGGTGGACTGAGCTCCACGTAGACAGACCCTGGCCTTAAGTAGCAGTCCTTAGGGGTGTGCAGGCCAGCTGACGCCTTCTGGTCAGTATTCTGCCTACAAATGCTGCGTAGATAGTTGGCAGGCATGTTCATTCTCATGGCGGTCTGCTGCATGCAAATCGACTACTCCGGGAGGTCGGGAGGGGGGGCAAAATAACCAACCATCAGCAAAAAACAACATATTCGTTAGAACAGAAGGTGCCTTCTGGGTTCTATGTCCCTACATCAACATGATTTTGTTTTAAATTATTTTTTTCCACTGAAATGTTTTTTTAAAAACTAATCGAAATATCATGTTTTAATGTGTGGGGGGTCCCTCCCAACCCAACTTCCCTAAATTATAAAACCCTACCCCAACCCTTTCCCCACCCCTTGTGCCCCCTTCCAACAAATATTTTGATGAGTTTTTTCAAAGTAATTTTGTCAAAAAAATAAGTTTGAAAAAACTGTTGGGGGTAAATGAACGCAATACCGCCTCCTTTGATACCAGATTGCACCTAACGTGAATAAAAGGATGCACAGCACTCTGCTGTGCCCAGTGTACTTACTAGGCCCGTTGTCAGTTACACAGGCCCAGCATCACACGTGCCCAGTGGTGGGCTGTCTTGTGACTCCTGCTCACAGGTGCAATGCCTCTCACTTTAATCATGCTTGAGGAGCATTTTTCAGCACGGTGTAACCAAACTTTTGTCGTTCAATTTCCAAGGATTTAATTTCCATTTCAATTAATAGACGGATCGCACGTTCTCTGCTAGAAATGATTTACACCGCCCACCTTCAGCGAAAGTTGTGCCTTTGGAGTTGCTAAGCGCAGCACTTCTTTCCAAAGTGTTACATGCAATGAGAAAAAAAAAACTTTTATTAAGAAGGCGCTGGCAAGGTCTCTCAGCAAACATCTCCTGTGTGTGGAATAGTTCCTTAATTGAAAAGTGCACGATCTACTTATGCTTTTCTTTGTAACAATATTGACTCTGCAGCAGGATTGTGGGTTCCATTGCAGGGCGCAGGGGTGACTATTGTGGGTAGCCAACTACCAGCAAATCAGTGCGAACTACTGGAACTACTTGTAGAGCTGTGCAGGAAAGGCGCTGTGAAGCTGCTTGCTCGAAATGTAGCATATGCATAAGTCAATTCCCTTGTTAGAGAAAACACTGATGAGCCATGATGGAAAAAAGGGTAAACCGATATGAAACAAATTATTTTATTCCCTCATCTATTGCTAATCTCACGCATTTGAGGAGCCGAGGAGCACCTCTAAATCCATGTCACTGCTCGCGCCAAGCTACCAAAATGCTGCCAGATGTGATGAGACACCAATGCTTGGAGATATTCAGTAGCAACGGAGAGCTTCACTGTTGAATGAACGTCTGACTTGCTATAATCCCTGTTTCCATAGGAAGGGGGTTCTAAGAACTGAAGCCAAGCAC
Organism: Ambystoma mexicanum; assembly: GCF_040938575.1. Classification (NCBI taxonomy): domain Eukaryota; kingdom Metazoa; phylum Chordata; class Amphibia; order Caudata; family Ambystomatidae; genus Ambystoma; species Ambystoma mexicanum. The sequence continues at coordinate 1,167,518,275 of NC_090927.1, forward strand.
CGGGCATGGCTGCTGCAAGGACAAACCACTAGTGTAAAACACTAGCACACATACTATAAAGGAACATTTGAGCTGATATTTATTAAATAATGATTTAAATGAAATTTACATAATTCATATTTTAATTTCGCACGCGAAATTGAAAGTTTGTGCACGTATTTTTAGATTACATGTTTTGTCAGAGAAATCGATTTCAAGATGGAGACTCTACTGTTTTTCCTAGATGGCTTAAATCATCTCTGATGGTATTCCCCAAAGTGCTCCCTCCTCTTCTGGGGATTCTTCATGGGCACTCCCTGCGAAATTGATAGATCCATGCTGCGTCTCTTGCTCACCCAAAAAACACCTGCAGAATATTTCCTTAACCTCCTCAACCATTCACTAGCAGCAGAAAATGTACCACAAGCCTTCAAATTGGCATACATGAAGCCACTCCTTAAAGACCCATCGGGAAACACTGAAGACCTAACCGACTACTGACCAATTTAAAACATCCCATACCCGACTTAATTTATGAACAAATCCTTGTACATCTAGAAAACAATCGGATACTAGCCAGGCACTAGTCAGATTCAGACCCATGAGAGGAATGGAAACAACATTATTATTGATATGGGACGATCTAAAAACCAACGCAGACTCCAATGCCAAGTCAGCACTGACACTATATGATCTATTAGCAGCCTTCGACTCAGTACACTATGAAACACTCATCAAACGACTCATCAAACGACTCGAAGAATTAGGAATCGGCAACACAGCATTACTTTGGTTAAAATCATTCATGGCAGAAAAAACGGAAGCTATCCCCTCTTCAACTCAACACATCGCACAACAACTTGTGGTGTTCCACAATGCGTGTCCCTCTCACCACTGCTATTCAACATCTGCATGACTCTTCTCATCAATCTCATCAAAAGTCATGATCTCGCTTGCTACAATTACGCAAACAACACACAAAACATCTACAAATTCAACACTAGCAGAGAACAAGACCAAACCCTTATCAATCGCCTCACAGACCCCCAACAAACCAGTCCAATAAACATCACATTCCATGGCCTACAGGAAAGGGAAATCGACAAGGAACCATCCAAAGTGGTTAATAAAAATCTTCGAATATTAATGGACAACGACTTAACACTTGAACCACAAATCAAAGCAGTATTAAAGAAGTGCTTCTTCCCCCTACACACAATCAAGTGGATACTATCCTTTTTCACCTTACCACATAGAACACTCACTGTCATTTCTCTCGACATGTCAAGAATAGACTACATCAACAGGATCTAGCTCAGAACGGCAGGCTATTTTACAAAAAAACTACAAAGAATACAGAACACAGCAGCAAGACTACTCCTCAGACTCACTAAGAGAGAATACATCATACCAGCACAGAGAACCCTACATTGGCTATAAGTCAAAGAAATTCCTACAAAACACTTTGCATAACATACAGAATGATCCACAGGCAAGAAGAACAATTCATACATGGCAAAATGTTCATCTACAAACCAAACCAAACAGCAACGTCCAACAACGGCATTCATCTTGCACCTGAACAATACTCAATGTAGAAATTTGGTGCAACATCATTCTCCTGCCTCAAAGCAAAACTCTGGGGCTCAATCCCAAAGGAAATATGAATAACAGAAGTTCACCTAAAGTTTTGCAAAATGCTAAAAACCTGTCTTTTTAACTCACTGAGCTAAACAGGAAACATCATCAACGGGGAACTGACAACACATCCCAATAGAAACATCCATAAAAAGGAAACCTGATGAACCAAAACATTGCTAACCAACAAAATAAAGCATTCTATCGCAAATCACCATAGACTAATATAAACTTGACAGATTAACATAACCATGGCACGAAACGAAACAGATGGCACTCCACTAACCCTACTAAAATCTCTCCAATACCCTGCATACTTACCCTCAAACAATGAGCAAAACACACTCATACCTCAAACGTAGCAAAAACCTAAAACAACCACAAACTGCACACACTCTGCAACACCCAACAGGAAACTAAATCAATTGCACACAAATCACCCCATACACACTCATACACCAAACACCACATACCGTCTACCAACTAAAAAGCAGAACACACTGACGGTTTTCTTCTGAACTGAAGCTTCCAACAGCACATCAAAACTCTCTTGCGCTTTGCCCTCTGAATCCCACTAACTAAGCCCTCCCAACTCTCCTTCCTTTTCAGGTCTGCCAGAGTATCTGGAGAACATGAACATGTCAGTGGTCTGTGGTATAAATCACAATAACATAACATAAAGTATGAGAGTGGACACCAGTCATGTATACAGCCTAGTCTCAATTTTCATGTGGCTCCTCAACCTCTTCCAATCTTTGCAAATACCTTGTCAATGTGTAGAGTTCATTTTGGGGGGCCTATTCAATATGTCCACTGGGAGGGTGTCCTGTCTTCTTCCCAGGGCCCTAAGGCTACAAACCATGCTGCCATCTCTTCTGGGTAAGAATGTTGTAATGACTCAGGGTCCAGGGAGACATGGCAGCTATGGTGCTGTGGTTCCCTAGGGCAGGCCCCACTGAAATATTTTAATGAAACACCCATTATCATACTAAGCTCCTGTAGTCCTAGATCACTCTCTGATCATTCTTATTACTCTTATTGTTGTCAGCCACTTCATCTGTGATTATTAGACACCCATATCCTGGTGGGGTTCCCACTGGACTTTGACAAAGATCCCAGTTGGGTACATTGGGGTACCACTTTGGGGCCCAAATCTGTTCAGGGGAAATTGCCTCTGGTGGTAAATAACAGATCTTTAAATTGGGGTGAGGTGCTGACAGCGTACAGATAAAGCCCTTTCTTCTCTACCTCTCAAAGGGGAGGCCATCCCTGTTTCCCTGTTTGTGTTGCAAAGATCTATATATTTGTATATATACACACAGTCAGTGGGGATGAGGTGCTAGTGCATGACAAATACATTGTTAGGGTGAATGGAGTTCAATCTTCTCTCCCTTCAGGCTTCTTATATCCCATGAATGGAGAATATGGGATTTTTCTGATCAGGAGTTTTCCCATCTCTGTCGAATACTTCCCCAGTATGCCTTTATTCAAGATCATTTTCATTATGTTTGATTTGCCCAGTATGGACCTGTTTACTTCAAGGACGAATTCTCCACTCCCTCTTTTTCTGTCACGGAGATGTTACCCCCTGGTCATGGGCATATGTGCTCTATGATCCCACTGGCCTCACTTTCCTCCCTTTACCTTCCCTCCTCTGGCCTACCCAGGATTCTTCTTCTCATCAAAAGGGAGGGCTTTCCTGGGATCTTGGCGGCACCACATTGGTCTAGGCTATCCCTGTTTCTTTTACTTTTCAATTTAAACTCAAGACTACAGAACCCTCTCCCTCTCTTTCCACCGCCACTTTGATGGCCAATTCTCCCTTCTCTAATATTTGGCAAGTGATGGTTGATGGTTTGGCTATTGAAGGTCTAGGCCTGGTGAATATCGGTCTAAGTAATGGTTGTTGTGCTGCCATACAATGCTCCCATTGACCTTCAGCACTGGCACCTTACACTTGTCAATGGAAGTCATTATCTTCTAATTGTTTTAGGTTGAACTGATGCAGACAAACATTCTAATTAGAAAAACCGATGGCTCAACACATTGAACTTTCAAATTGTGTTTTTTTAAATCTTCCATTTCAAGATTGCTCTAGATATCATGCACATCAGTTTGTACTTACTGGGTCCTCTGATAAACTGGCCGCACTATTGGTATCATTGTTGGTTTACCACAATGTTTTCAAAAGGGAAATTCAGACACAAACATATTGGGTTAAAACCCTTTTTCATGCCCCCTTTAGTGTACAAACTAACATAGAACTGGTGAGTATAATGATATAACTTAATTAACAAAGTGTCAGGATGATCATATATTCAAGTCTCAAGATGTTGTGTAAAGCAAGACGCCAGTCCCCCAAGAAAGTAGGTCCCCTCTTGCCTGGAAGGGGTCCTCCAAAGCAATAGTCAGTCTCATCCAGTTCCAGAAAACAACTAAAATGCTCCCAGCAAAGTGAAAGGTGCAAAACAAAGTGCTCCAAAGTTCGATTCAGTACCAACAAAAGATAGCAATTCAAGCAAAAGAAATTCCTCAAAGAGGATGCCAGAGCTCCTCACAGGGTCAGTCTAGTGGGATCATCCTTTCCCCTGACTCTTAGCTATAGGTGTAGATTTCCTCAGACTGCTGACCCAGGGCTCTCGGGCAGCCAGATGCTTCCGGTGTTCTCCAGTTCGTTGTCTTCTAGTTGTTTGCTTAAGGACACTTCCCTTGTGAATCTGTGGTAGCTTTCGAGCATTCTGGGTGCCAGTTTAGCACTTGTACCAGGGTTTAGAGTGCTTTGGTGGCATTTGGTGGCGAACTATGTGCTTGTTTTCCCCCTTGTTCACAGAAATATATGTTTATTGGAAATGAATTGTCTTATAATTGTTCAAAAATGATGCATTTTATGAAATTATAACAGAATAAAATTATATATTTTTAATAAGAACACACTCTATGGTCCTCAGCATGCGCTTTCTGACACACATTTATTGAATTTTTCAGCACATAGGGCATCCTTTCTGCTTAGTATATATTGAACTCACCCCAGATGCCCATGTAGGGGTCCCCACCTTTGTTTTTGTGTTTTCCCCCTTTCTCCAGCTCCTCTAAGGGCTCCTGGGCCTTGCGACTTCCCTGTCTGCCTATGTGCTCTCGATCCAGTCCCTAGTCATTGTTCTGTCTACTAGTTACACCACCTGCCTTTCTTCTACCTTTTCTCTGAGGATGTCCACCTATATTCCTCTCTAGACTCTCAGTGTCATCACTCACAGGATATCTGTTTCTCATCTATCTAGAATTTCAACTCTTCCTTGTCCCTCTTGATGGTGCCTATCTTGTAAATGCCAACCTTTGTCCAACTTCCTGTCATCTCACTCCACCTTCATACAAAACTCTTCTCTCCCAACATAGTGCCTTTCCTTCCCCCAGAGGGGAGCCCCCCCTCTGCTGTCTTCTATGCTCTCCCTTTTTTGTATCTGTCCCCCATTGTTTCTATCTCGGTGTGACCCATCTCAATATCCCTCTCTAAACTGGTATCTACTACACCCACAAGAACATTTGGTTCTGTCTCTCTTCTAATATTCTCTACTTTATGTCTTCCTGTCTTCACTTTGCCCTCCCAGAGGATACCTCTTTTCTCACCCTTTGACAGTGTAGCCTTCTTTCTCTATTCCTAGGCAGTCCTGCTTTTTGTTCTTGGCTGAAACTCCCCAGGGGGATCCCGTTCAGACTCATTCTGCATGATCACAACTGTTTCTTTCTTTACAAACCTTTCCCCGATCAAACTGCCCTGAACCTTTCTTTATATATTCAAGGTCAGTAGTTTCCTCTGCCAACCTACTATTTTAACAAAATGTTCTATGACCTTATCTTCAAACTCAAAGGCTTTCTGCTGGAAGCTCTTCCAGTGTTTGACCAATTCTGTTTGTGCCGGCTGCCTTTTAAAGGATAGTTCCCACTTCCCTTGGGAGTATATCTTCAGTACTGGTTGCAGCTGAGTTTCAGGAGATGGTTTATATCATGGTTAGTCCATGTGTCCTGGGTCATGTGGTCTGTCAATGGGTTGGCCGAAGGGCATACGTGGGCTGCCTTCTATTTTGAATTAATTTTCCTTTGGCTTCTGTATTTGCAGAGATTGTTATCTGCCAGTTGTGCTTCTTGTGAGCTGTTTATGATTTAATAAGTCCTTAGGTGAGGGTCCAGGATTGTTATTATAATGTTTACTCTGATTGTTTTTATCCCGGTTAGACTTTCCCATGTTTTTACAGAATATTTCTGCGAATTGATAAACATTTGCCGCAGGTATGCAGACGAGGGCCCCAAAACGGACATAGCGGGTGTTGAGCAGCTAATGAACCCTACAGGGGATTCTGGGTGGCACAGTGTTGTGTTCCTAGGACCTAGAGACTGTTAACTCACCATAGTACCATTTTCTAGACTACTTGCTCTTATATTTGAGGACAAGTGGCAAATATTGTTAGGCAGAAACCTGTGCAGTTCCCTTAGGGACCACTGCAAAAGGCTTAAGACTACAGGTGTTGGCAGTAAACCCAATTGGTAGCAGTCTGTACCACCCAGATTTACCTGGTAGCTGTGGCTGAGCAGCCAGACTTCTCTCAAGAAGAGTTAGACAGTATATAGAGTATACAAGATAGGTACCAACATACAGTAGCACAAGCAAACACTGACCAGAGCTTTGGTAACAAGTATATCATTATTTATTTAAAGACACACTTAGAAACACTCCAGCACTATTATTATCAGCAAGTTCAAAAACACAGTCACTATTAATATATATACATCCCTTGTTCCTTATTAGACAAGTCTTAGTTAACACCACTTATTTCCAGACAGTGGTGAGCACTTAACTAAAGATGCCACTCTAATAAGTTTAAGAAAAAGGGAGGGAAAAGGCAGAAATTAGGAACAGCACACAACACAATCCTTTAGAAGCACTCAGCAAGGCAGGAAAGTCAAAGTCTACTTGTGAGCAAAATGTTCAGGGGCCAGGCTCCCTCTTGGAGAGAGTAGAACACCGCTGTGCCCAAGATCACAAAGTTTAAAAGTCCCCAAAGCCCTGCTTTTATGCAGAAAACCCCCATTCATCAGTCCTAGCTGTCACTCAAACATGCTAAGTGGTGAGCCGGGCGGCTCACCACTGGGCCAATCACACAAGAGTGCGGCTTGAGTTGCCGAGGCAACTCAGTCCAGGAAGCCTAAACCCCCTCCCACACCCCCTGTGGTACCCAGACAGAGTGGCACCACTTTTGGAGGCTTCTGTGGAGAAGCCCGTCAAGAAGTGGATCAAAGGGCTCGACGTGGGTTGGAGTCACAGAAGCGAACACAAACGCCATTTTGGAACCAAGTTTCGGCAAAAAATACCAACCGGTGAATCGGTATGTTCGAGGCTATTTTAAAAAGTGGTAGCCTCGAACAATGGGAAAATCCCATAGGAATATATTTAAGGTCGAATATAAAAAGTAGTATCCACTGCCAACAGCCAAAACTCGGTCGGGGGGACTGGACACTGCCCCCTCGAACAACAGACCCCGGGGCAATCGAATTGCCCCGACCAGTACGTCCACAATATGATGGTTTGTACTGGTTCTGTTCACAATTTAAGACTAGTAAAGCCAATGGTGACTTTACATGCCCTGGGAGACAGTAGTCAGTCCCAGGGTATGGAGACTATGTTGGGGGGTGGCTACAACACCCCTGGGTTACTGCACGGAGGGTGCTATGTAACCCACATACCAAAAACAAATGAAGCCCTATGGGGTAAAGGACCCCATAGCCCAACCCCAAAAATCCAGCAAAGCTGCTGGGGGACTCACTAGGTTTGGGAAATTAGCCTTAACAGAGAATTCTCCCTAACAAATATGTTGCATGAATAACCTGTACCTATTGAAAATGTAATTCCCAGCACTGCAATGATTGCAAATTGTTTTCCAATGGGTACTGTTATATGTCTCTTCTGATCCCAGATGTATTACACTGTAGATAAGGGCAAAGCTAAATGATTGATTTCCATGCATATTCATCCTACTGCCAAAAGAGTTTAAAGTGACATATTCTCTATTTTTATCTAGCGCTATGTTTTTATTGTTGCTCATTTCGTTGTGTGACCATCATTTTATGAAGCCTTCTTAGAAATTCCGAAAGCAAATGCGCTTTACCATCTAGGAATAATATTATCAGTTGGCCCAAAAAAATGTACCAACACTTCAATGTTACAGGATTGAATAATTGTATTTTTTTTTGTGGGTTTTGAAAAAAGCAATAAGTACTTCTAAGGATCAACAGTACTATTAAGAGGGTGGGATCAAGACTATTAAGCATAATCTTATTTTGAAGCCATCCTTTGACAAATCAAGTTAACCAAATTGTTGAATCAGTAGGCAGAGTTGGGAATTCCAAGAGAGTAAACATAACAAAACATGATTGCGATGAATCCACTTCCGGAGCATCAGTGGTCCAGGGGTGAATATCGGTTTCCAAACCATCAATCAGCCCCACACCTCTAATACACCAGAAGGGATACAAACTGATTGGAATAACAAGCAAATTATAAACCTCCTTGTCCAATTTTGGTAACGTGGACGGAACACCAGGCTTATCTCCGAAAGGTTGTGGATCATTGGTTAGTTGCAACACAGCAAAAATACAATTATTTCCCAATGATAAAAGAAGTGTCCGGTCCAGGTTGTAGTAAAAGTATCTACTTTACTTATCACAACAGACAGTCTAACAGAACTATGAAATACAACCCACCCTGTAAAGGAATTCAGAGGACAGACAGTTTCAAAGAAGGAAAAGGGATGCACTCTGGATACTGACAGGAGGGTAGTCGGTACGGCTAATAACCCAACAGTTTAGGGTTCATTGCTTCACTGTCCCTTGTTTTATGTTCATCTTCCTGTGTAAACGTTTTGCGCCCTGATTCCCACAGGCTTTCAGCGCATTAAAAATAAATTAATAAAATAAAAATACATAAAAAGGAGCAATTGGTCTTAATATGTCTCTAGGGGCCTTCTGGGAAAGACCAGGGTGACAGAACCATAATGCACCTTGTGCTGTAGGCGTTCTTGGTGTTTGGCAGGGCAGAGTCGGCTTCAGGGTGCATTGCAGGTTTCTGCGACAGAGTTTGAGACGGGTGTCAGCTGCGGGTATCAGGTGGCAAGACGCTTCAGCGAGCGAAGTTGGATGAATGGCTGCAGGCTGGCCTACACAGAGGCTCAGGGTCAGGAATAATTGTCTCAGTGCTGATCAGTGGTTCTGAAGCATTGGTCGAGATGTCTTGGATGTCTTAAAGTGACGGTGGCTTGACAATAGTCAGCGTTGAAGTCGTTTGCAGATCGTGGACCTCGACTTGCTTGAAAGTGTCCTTTAAAGAGGACGTTGGTAGATGTTCGTCAAGGCACTTTTCCAAGCTTCTTCAGTGGCTTGCGTCATCCTTTAAGGTGGACGGGCCAGAGCTCGGGAGTGTGTTGCAGGCAGCTGCCTTGTCCTTTGTATGGGGTTCAGATACCTTCTAGCACTCCCTATCCAGGAAGCTTGCTGCATAGCCTAGCAGGGCACTCTGTGTGCCGACTGGGTACAAGTTCTGAAGCAGCGGGAGGGCCTTCTGAGTTCTTTCCTCCCTCTGTTCCCTGAGAGAAGTTGAGGGGGAGCATCTTGCTTCCCTCTTTGTATGTCCTTGCCTTCCTTCACTGGTGGAAGCTGTAAGGCAAACTGTACCTTCATCCAGGGTCCAAGGATGAGTTCTTCTTTCCTACTTCTTGTGAAGTCTTCAGATGATCTTCAAAAGAGGGGACTGGCCCTCTTTTAAAGCCAAGTGGGCGACAGTGATTGGTGTAGGTTAAGCATACCTTAGTGAACCAACCCTGGGGTCCCTAACAACAATCTCCTGTATGAGTGAGGTCATAACCAGAGTGCAACAGGAAAGGTAAATAGGTGAAAACAGGAACTGTGCCCCAGGACCAAAATGGTTGATCCCTTCTCTCAAAAGAAAGGGCTCTGGGCTTACTCCCTTGTGCTACTAAGTCCCACCCATCTTCCTGTCTGTTGTGTTCAAACAGTCTCTCTGGTTAATGGCCCTAACTGTGTGGTCCCTGTTAAAGTGGCAAGTCTCCCTTGAGGCTCTGCTGAGACAAGGCTCTCTGGCTCCTGCAAACCACATTCTCGTACCTTATGAATGCCTACTGTAAACAACAGACCCAGACATGACTGGTCACTGCCAGCGATACTGGCGAGAGTTGGTTTCAGGTTGACACAGTTGAATATGAAAGGTTGTTGGGTTAACTGCCTCCTTTCTTGTCCTCTGCATCCAGGCCCCATTTGGGCCTGTTTGAAGTACACCATGTTGGTATGATAATCACTACCACCAGCTGCAGGGCTAACAAAAGAGCAGGGTGGTTCCATCAGAGTCTTTGTCAGTTAATTAGGCTGACCATGGCAGAGGGAAGGTTTGTTCTTCCCCAGTCTGGAGATGACATCATGCATTGCTCAGCTGTCACATTCCAACTAAAGATTACAGGGGCGGATGGTGCCTGTAGGTGTTGGCCAGCTCGGAGTACATTGGTCTATGTTTTGTTGTGGTGCGAGCATGGGAACGTTTGTGTGAATTAGCCCCAGACATTTTCCTGAGTTTGGTCTTCTATCATTTCATTTCATTCAAAATGTAAAAAAGGCCCCCCAAAAAGCCCAGTTGAGCTTTAATTGCAATACAGTTTTAATTGTTTACCCAAAATCCACTTAAAAATCATTAATTTGTCTTGGTATGGATATGTTATTATCCCCGGAACATTTAACACAATTATCAAATTCCACTTAGGGCATGGCATTCGAAACAAAAGAAGGAGGATTTCTTTGAACTCTCAATGTAGACCGACTTTTGTGGTTCCATTGGTATCCAGGAGTTTGGGGAGATTGCTGATCTTTATCAGATACAATCTTCAATGTAAACCTTTTTTTAAAGAGGGCCACCACTCAATATATTAACTCCAATATTTCTTTCCGTATTGAGAGTCACCATTTTTGGAGTATGTTTGGGATTCTGATTCCCAGGTATATGTTATAGGTGTCAGTCCATCCTAAACCCCATTATGCACAGCATGTTTGTGTGAGCATTAATCCAGGGACACACGTTTAGATTTTTTCAAAATAACTTTGTATCCATTTAATGCACCTTATTCTTTAATCGATTCTAGTATGGCTGGAATGGATCAAGATTAATTGTTTATTTATTATTTTTAATTCAAATTTGTAGAGCACACAGATCACCACCATGGTGGTCTCTTTGTGCTATGTATTGGAAAGGCTGATAGAAATCCAGATAGTCATTGTTTTTGGAATAGCAATGCCTTCAGCACTAAAAGGAATGATAGGTGGTTGGGAGTATTGTTATTCTGTACTGGTAGGCAGTGTTTGAGTCTTGAGGTGGCCATCTTAATAAGGTCTGTGTAAAGGATGGGCAAATTAATAGATTACCTGTTTAGGAGCATAGGTTTCTGGAAGGGGCGTACTGATGGAATTTAGAAGAAAAGAAGGCAGGATCTTTTTGAAGTAAGCGTGATGGCTCATGCATATTGCTTTGTGGTCAATATGTTTAGCTGTAGGCAGCTGATATAGGGAAGGTAGTGTAGAGATTTGTCCGTAACTATGAGTCAAAGGAGGAGAGGGGAAGCAGTGCTCTAGACTCTTTCAAATCTATGGAGAAGAAAAGAGTGAAGGTCCTGGTATATGTGGTTTCTGTAACCCAATGTGCGGGATACTAGCTCATTGATCTCAATAACTTTATCAGAGTAGATAAGGAAAAGAAGATTTCTTTTGACAGCGCAGGAGTGAAAGAAACGGAAGGTTGCAACCGCGTTAACTTGGGGGATATTGAGAGCTTGGCATGTAGAGGCAGTCCCTGGTTCTTGAAAACTGCTGTGGACTGAAGACAAGGGCTGCAGGGGAAAGTCCCTCAAGAGGAAGTTCAGAGCTGCTGATGGTGGTTAGTTTTTAGGACTCAGCTGCTCACTAATAGTAGCATTTAATCTGTGAACATTATGCTTTTAAACTAATTGACCCAGAATTAATTTCCCTATATTTTGTGCTTTTTCATAAGGAAACCTCTAGCATTTTGATTGTCAAGTTTCAAAATAAAGGTGAAATAGGACCCCCCTGTCTAGTATGTTTCCATCTAGGAAGTCTATCTGATAGAAACCTGTTAGTGATAACTCTGGCCCATTTCCGGAGAGTTCTACCATAAATATTCCTGACCAAATCCCATTGTTTTTGGTGTGGAAAAAATAATCAAATATTACAGGTTATCGAAGCCTTCTGTGCATCCAAACTAATCACAGCTGGTAGCATTGTCATTTTATTAAATATTCTTGCAGCTCACCAATATTATTATACCTGCCTCTGCACTCAACAAAGCTAGTCTGTTCTTTTGACGTAAGATAATCACTTTGGCAAACAAAAGTGTCCATAGTTTGGACACAAATTCTTTATTACATCAAAAGCTTTGCTATTTGGCACTCTTTTATCCTGCACCTGTTATTGTAATTGAATGCAGGATTGTAAATAATGAAATGCCAGATAGGTTTAAAAGCCTCATGGGAAGGTAGTGGATTGGTAAATCAAGCAGGAGGCTTTTTGTTCTAATTCCTTTATCTGTGCCATTTCAAAAACATACATTATGGGGCAAACCTGATTACCTCGGTTTTTCACATTCTATGTTACCCTTTTTCATTGTTAAATCGTGAACCTTTTCATAAATATTATTTGTTGTACCCAATTTCTGTCTTTTAACTTCATTATCAAATTGTTTTGTTTTTTTACAGTTCTACCAGTACACATTTCAGGCTGCATTAGATGCATATATAAACTTTGGGCCTCATTCTAAGTCGGCCGTTCTGGTAAAAAAAGTATCGGTTTCATGTATACCAGCACTTTACTGGACTGGCCGACTACGGGTTGCCAGTGGAGCACCTGGGTTACTTCCAGCTAAAGACTGGATGTAAAGCAGGCGCCCTACCAGCATAACAAGATGTAATTTACCAGCATCAGTATTGTTGTGCCGGTAATCACTGTAAATCCCCTCATGGAGTCCTATGAGACTTCATGAATGGGGATTTACACAGTCACTCTGGTACCTGTAAACTGGTGGGAATGCCGCCGGACCGGGTGCTGGAAACGGTAACTGCATTTGCTGGTATCCTGGCGGCTATAAGAGGCCCTTTGTTCCTTTTACAGAACTTATTTTACATATACCTGATAACGTACTGTGAGAAACCTGAAGGTGTATCACCCGTTAGACCCATGGGATCAGTCATCCAGGTGGCCAGGACACTGCCATCGCTATTGGTTCCAGTTCCTGGGGGTGGACCAGTGAGGGAGGATCACCTGGATGGGAGGTCCTTGGGGAGTGGAAGTGGGACACCAAAGGGTGAAACACGGTATCAACTGCCTTATGACACCTTTTCATCATCCTTCCCAGTGAGATACTTAGAAACTCTACCCCCCTTTTCCAACACGAACACTTTCTCACAGTGTGAACAACAACAGACTAATTCCAGAGCCATTTACCTGACATGAACACTTTCTCACAGCGTGAACAACAACGGACTAATAGCCGAGCCGTTTACCTGACATGTCCCAACACAAGGGTCAAGCAGAGTCAGGCAATTACCGACAACTACACACACCTGACTACCCTTTCCCTTCCCCCTGGGGATAAAAGTCGGAGCACAAGAGCACACTCCGAGCAAGGCCGAACACATGAAGAAGCAGCCATTCCAGGATGGCAGTTCAAACGGAGGAGAAAGGCCGGCGAGACCAGAAAGGACATCAGGTAGGGACTTGCCCTTGCCCTTTTCAATCCAGAAACGCAAATCCTCAGATGAAAGAAAGATAAGACCAGGAATAGCAGCTGGCAGGTGGTGCGATGGATGCCAGTTGTACATGGCACCCTCCGTCACTAATAGCCAGGGCGGGGAGACGAGGTTGCCATTGTGGTGCCGTCCTTGAATCCAGCTGCAAAAGAACCACCAACGAGTTCACACAACTGGTGAGTCAGAAAACCTGATAGTCGACCGGACTGTGTTGGGCTCAAGGCTGCAGTTACAACATGAAGAAGATAAATAACCAAGAGGTCTTTTGTGAGCAAACTTGCTACCAGAGATAGGGTGGTCTGACTGATACCCTTCTCCCTAACAAAGAGACTGTGTTGAACATTTTGATGAAAGAAACTACAAGTACCAGGAGGCCATAGGGAAGGCCGTTATAAGGTGTTAAAGTGGTCATACAATGGTCAAGCCAAATCCCTTCTACAATCGAAAGTCCTTGACACATGGCAGAAGTTTTGTTATTCTGGAACTGGCGTTTGCGCCTGGCTGAGGGGAATGCCTAGCAAACTGTGATGACATGAAGCCAGCGCTTGCTGTATGCTAACAGAGTGACCCAGCAAGACGAGATCGCCCTTCGGAAGTCTCTGTTTAAATTGGCAAGCGCTCTGGTTGGTCTGAGCTCGACTGAGGGAGGCTGACGACTGAGGGAATGATCACAGCCCAGCTGAGGGGGATCCAAGGGTGAAGGATAAACACCCGCCATAAAGGTTAACAGAAAGAACTTTTTTGTTGTTTGGCATCTCGGGACCTCTGAAGCAAGAGACTTTGCATGAGAAGAGACTTGGGCACAGAAGGTCCTGATACTGTGAAAAGGAACTGTAAGATAGTGCCAGAGAAGCCTAGGAGTGTGCTGTGCTCGAGATACCAGATGTATCCTATGCTAAAAACGTGGGGAAGGAAGACCCCGGCCATAACATCCTGATTTAATATTTTGAGAACACCTCTTTCTTTTCTTGTGAACATTATCCCACACTTTTTTGTAGCATAGCAGTAAGGATTGGCAATAGATTTCTTTGGGTATATGTCCTTCTTATTTGACTAGACTTCACTAGGACTGTATTATTATTATTTGAAGGTCGTAGTTTACTCCCATCGTAGAGTTAGGTTTAGCTTAGGCATTTATCTCACCCATTTTACAGTTTAATAAACACCTTTGAACTGTGATCACTTGTGTCTGTGTTACTTTGATGCCATGCCTTCCTTACATATAGTTCAAAATGTTATAACCTGCACATCTTAGTAGTTATGTAACTTACATGAATTTCCAGCGAGTGTAAGAATTAAGTAGTTAAGAAATGGTAATCTAGTTTGGGGTGCAGAGGAGAAAAAAGTCAACCCTGGCATATGGGGTGAAAAACGGATACATAAAAAATAAAAGTTCCCTGTTGGGGAACTCCCGTCCTCCCCACAATGTCTTTAGGCCCAATTATAAAGCCAAACCTTTTAGGAATTCAGTCCTTAATGAGCAAATAATTATACAATCTTTTTATATACTTTAATTATTAATCATCAACAATTATATGTCACAGATATGCCTTCAAGGCAGTTTTTCATTAAATACAGTTTGTATTTATTCTTAAAGCATTTCGAGATATTCTTTCTCTTCATCAGGGGCATATTTCAGATCATTTCTTCAAATAAATTTCAAATAGTGTAATTTTAGTAAATAAAAAAATGTTATTTGTTCATACCATTCTCATTGCACATTACTTTCGAACAATGAATCTATACTTAGAAATCCTTAGTAATATCAGAGGTTACAAGTTCATATTTTCCCTAGATGCCCAGGTTCCTTCCTGCAAAAGATTTCTTAAAATTCCACTATCTATTATGACCACAATCCATTATGTATATATCAATAAGTATACCACTCTGTAGTAATGCTCATTAGCGCAAACCTTCCTTAGGTGAGCAAAGTTTTATAAGCCTTTCACTTTCATCTTTACACATTTATATCCTGTTGCTTACACTATAGAAAAGGCGAATAGATTCTCTTGGCACTAAAGATGATGACTAGCATAGTGACCACCGACTTTGGTGTTGGGTCGACCTGCTGAAAGGTTAGCAATTATTTATTTCGATGACTGCTTACTATTTTGCAATATAGAGATTAACAAGTTTCGCAAATATATTTTTTGATCATGTGACCCTACAAGTACTATGAGCATTACTACAGAGTGGTATACTTATTGATCTAGAAATAATTGATTTTTAGTCATAATAGATAGTAGAATTTTAAGAAATCTATTGCAGGAAGGAACCTAGGCATCTAGGGACAATATGAACTTGTAACCTCTGATATTACTAAGGATTTCTATGTATGGATTCATTGTTCAAAAGTAATGTGCAATGAGATTGACATGAACAAATTAAGTTTTTTGATTTACTAAAATGATACTATTTCAAATTTGTTTGTAGAAATGATCTGAAATATGCCCCTGATTAAGAGAAAGAATATCTCGAAACACGTTGGGCTTAAAGAATAAATACAAACTGTATTTAATGAAAAACTGCTTTGAGGCTATGTCTGTGGCATATAATAGTTGATGATTAATAATTGAAGTATATAAAAAGATTGTATGATTATTTGCTCATTAAGCACTGAATTCCTAAAAAGTTCAGCTTTATAATTGGGCCTAAAGACAGTGTGCGGAGGACGGGAGCTCCCCAAAAGGGAACTTTTATTTGTTTTGTTCCTTATATATGGTGTCAGAGTGGGATCTGGCTCAATTGAAACTAATTGGGGAACCCTACAATTTCAGAAACCTAGTCATAGAGCTTGTAACCCCTCTATTGCCAGGAAGAATCGATAGGTTTCGATAGCTGTAGCAGTAGGGAGGCTGTTATCGCGCCTGCGAAAAGAGGAATGATTCCTACCGATTTGGTTTTGATACCTCCACCGGGGTGTTACATAAGGTTAGCCCCCAAAATCTGGCCTAGCATGGAAATTTGGTATAGACCTCTTAACAGGCGTCATTGATACCGACTTCTGGGGTGCCATAAAGGTTCCCTTACAGAATCATGGCGAAATCCCATCAAATTACTCAAGAAATTTTGGAAAGGGCTCTATTTCCTCAGTGTAAAGAAAGGGGACCAGATGAAACAGAAAGAGGGACATTAGACTTTGGGTAAGCTGATAAACTGCTTTTACATTGAAAAAAGGAAAGGAGAGGAGCCTACTATCTATCCTGACCTAGCCTTCACCCAGCAAAATGATTCGGCTCTCGCTGAAGCTTTTTTACAGGCTATTCCGGAAGGAAAAGGTATAGAGAAAGGAAGACCCTTTTTCTTCCTAAAACAGGGCATGTTATATAGAAGGGAAACTTGTACAGAAGGCTTAGTGAAGACACAACTAGTAATCCCCAAGACTCACCGCAAGGTTGTACTGGAGATTGCACACTCCCATTTTACAGGAGGGCACCTAGGACACTCCAAAACCCAAACACATATCAATGGGAAGTTTTACGGGCCAGGTATCCACACTGACATCAAAACCTTTGTTCAGACGTGTGACATTTGTCAAAAAACCAGCACGCACATCCCACTAACTGCTCCTCTGAATCCCTTACCAATCATAGAAATACCCTGATTAGGCAACAAATATGTCCTGTTGTTTGTTGACTATGCAACCAGATACCTGAAGCCTTTCCGATGCGAAACAACACCAAACAACAAATCCTTGAACCCCTCTTACCGTATTTTTCCATGGTCGGCTTTCCCAAAGAAATACTATCCAATCAAGGTTCAAATTTTATATGAGCAAGCTTATGGCAGAAGTAAAAGAGCTGCTCCATATTACGAACCTTAGTGGTTGAGGAGGTAAATAAAAAGTTGAAAGCCAATATTATCGAGCCTTCTTTGAGCCCATGGTCCTCTCCTATTGTGTTGGTCACTAAACCTGACTGGTCCTGGAAGGTTTGCATAGACTTCCATTAAGTTAACACAATTTCAGACTTCAATGTCTACCCCATGCCATGCATCGATGACCTAATCGATAAACTCGGAGCAGCCACCTTAGGGTACTGGCAAGTCCCATTAT
Source organism: Ambystoma mexicanum (assembly GCF_040938575.1). Classification (NCBI taxonomy): domain Eukaryota; kingdom Metazoa; phylum Chordata; class Amphibia; order Caudata; family Ambystomatidae; genus Ambystoma; species Ambystoma mexicanum. Next base: position 1,167,535,810 of record NC_090927.1, read on the forward strand.
ATGGGCTAGATAAAGAGAAAACAGCTTTTTCAATGCCCCTAGGACAGTGTCAATTCAAAGTCTTCCCTTTCGGCTTACACTGTACACCAGCTACTTTACAACGCCTCATGGATAAGATCTTGCGTCCTTATTCCGATTTCTGCTGAGGTTATATTGATGAAATCATCATTTATAGTAAAACCTGGGAGGACCATCTATTGCATCTTTATACTATTATGAAAATCCTCAGAGAGGCCAGCCTAACTGCTAATCCATCTAAATGCAGACTGGCCAATCACCCGTGAAATACCCGGGCTTCTTTGTAGGGAATGGGAACGTACAGCCTCAACATGAGAAAGTGAACGCTGTCTTAGATACACCAACACCTAAAACTAAGAGAGATCTTAGAGCCTTTCTCCGGTTAATAGGATATTACCAAAGGTTTATCCAAACCTTTTCGGACAAAACAGCTAGGCTGACTGATAAGCTCAAGAACATGGAACCCCAGAAACTGCATTGGACAAACGAGGATGATATATGCAATAACACTTTAAAACAAACCCTGTGCCAAAACCCGATCCTAAAGGTAGTAGACTTCCTTAAGGAGTTCACACTGCAAACAGATGCCTCTCTTACAGGATTAGGAACAGTCCTGTCTCAAAATTGCGACGGATTAGAACATCCCATCTTGTTTACAAGTCGCAAGCTTTTCCCCATGTGAAAGAAATTACTCTTTGCTAGAACTAGAGGCCTTGGCTATCAAGTGGGCCATTATCCATCTCAGATATTACCTCTTAGGAAGGAAGTTCACACTCGTAACAGGCCATTATCCCCTAGTTTGGATTAGCCAACGCAAAGACTCCAACCCTTGTGTCATGTGTTGGTTTCTAGACCTGCAGCCCTACTGTTTCACTGTGGAACACTGAAAAGGTAAGGACCATGGAAATGTAGACTTCCTTACCCGATTCCCATGTGAAACAGATGCGGCTACATTGCATAGAGGAAGAGTATGTGAGAAACCTGAAGGTGTCTCACCCGCTAGTCCCCGGGGATCTGTCATACAGGTGGCCAGGACACGGCCATCGCTATTGGATCCAGTTCTTGGGGGTGGACCAGTGTGGGAGGATCACCTGGATGGGGGTCCTTGGGGAGTGGAAGTGGGACACTGAAGAGTGAGACACGTTATCCCCTTCCTTATGACACCTTTTCCCCATCCAGCCCAGTAGGATACTTAGAAACTATACCCCTCCCTTTTCCAACATGAACACTTTCTCACAGCATGTACAACAACGGATTAATACCTGAGCCGCTTACCTGCCATGTCCCAAAACAAGGGTCAGGCAGAGTCAGGCAATTACTGATAACTACACACACCTGACTACCCCTTCCCTTCCCCATAGGGATAAAAGGCAGAGCACAAGAGCACACTCTGAGCAAGGCCGAACACACGAGGAAGCAGCCATTTGTTGACAGAAATTCAAACGGAGGAGAAAGGCGGCAAGACCAGAAAGGACATTGAGAAGGGAGTTGCCCTTTTCAACCCAGACCCGCAAAGCCTCTGATGAAAGAAACATAAGACCGGGAATCGCAGCTGGTAGGTGATGTGACAGATGTCAGCGGTACATGGCACCCTCGCGCACTGATAGCCAGGGCAGGTAGATGCCGTTGCCATTGTGGCACCGTCCTTGAATCCAGATGCAAAAGAACTGCCAAAGAGTTCAACACAACTGGTGAGTTGGAAGAACGTGATAGTCGACTCAAGGTTGCCGTAGCAACATTAAGAAGATAAATAGACAGGAAGTCTTTTGTGAACAAACTTAGTACCAGGGATAGAGTGGTCCGGTGACACGTGGGCGCTCAGTTGAAGGTCTCTGGATGGCACCCCTCTCCTGAACAAAGAGACTGTGTTGAACATTGTGATGAAAGAAACTACAAGTACTAAGAGGCCATAGAGAAGGCCGGTATAAGGTGTTAAGGTGGTCATACAAGGGTCAAGTCAAATCCCTTGTACAATTGAAAGTCCTTGACACATGGCAGACTTTTTGTTATTGTGGAACTGGCGTTTGCGCCCGGCTGAGGGGAACACTGTGCAAACTGTGATGATAGAAGCCATGCTCAACAAGCTGAAGACTCTACAAGAAAAAATCATCAGTCACCAAAAAGCCTTATCGCAACAACTATCTGACCTACACCAGAACACCCCATCCGTAATCCCAGCTTTCTCATTCCAGGAGATGACAGAAGAGGAAGACCTAACCATACTCAATGCGATCAAACCTTCCAACTGCAAAGGCGACTCGTGTCCGGCCCAGCTCATCAAGGACAGCGCCCCCACATTGGTACCATTCTTCACAGCCTTCATCAACGCTTCTTTCAAATTCAACCAAGTGCCATCCTGCCTCAAAGAAGCATGGGTCGCCCACTGTTGAAAAAACAATCACTAGACCACAAGATACCAGGGAACTACAGGCCCATCACGACAGTTCCCTTCCTTCTTAAGATTTTGGATAAAGCTGCATACCTCCAAGTGCAGAAATACCTTGAAGCTCATCACCTGCTTGGTCTCCAGCAAGCCGGATTCCACCCCAGCCATGGTACAGAAACCGCATTATTGGACCTTAAGAACCAAATCGATTACCTCAGAGATGTAGGCAGACCAGCTCTTCTACTTCTACTGGACCTTTCTGCGGCATTCCACTTGGTCGACCATGACACCCTCTGCCATCACCTCTCTACAGCAGGCAACCTTTCGGCAGACGCCACCGCCTGGATCGCATCCTTCCTTTCGGGCAGAGAAATGAAAGTCTTCTCTGACCTAGCCTGCGCCCAACCACATTTAATCAAGTGCGGTGTCCTGCAAGGGTCTTGCATATCCCCTACATTGTACAACCTATTCACAAGGTCACTATTCAAATATCTCGATTCAATGGGCATCACATACACCAACTACGCGGACGATACACAAGTCCTCATCCCTCGTACAGATGACTACGAGGCCGACCAAAAAACCCTTAACTCCATCTACACCACCATCCAAACCTGAATGGCCGAAAACTGGCTTTGCCTCAACAGCGAAAAGACAGAACTACTTATCATCGGATCGCCAGTCACAATCAAAAAAATGGGATCCCAATATGACTCCTTCCTCATCAACAACTGCCGCATCTCGGTCTCCAAAGCAGTCAAAATCGTAGGAGTATACCTGGACTCTAACCTCACCATGGATAGACAGGTGAATGCAATCTCCTCAGCAGCAGCCTACCACTCGAAACTTATCACTGCCGCAAGGCCCTTCCTCCTGCAGCAAAACTCCCTCACCATCGCCAGAGCAATCATAGGTTCCCGCCTAGACTACTGCAATGCACTTCTACTAGGCACCTCAGCTAAAAACATCAAAAAACTTCCAACGGTGCAGAAAAATGCCCTCAGAGCCAGGAAATCCGTCCATTGGCTACCCGTCAAGGCACGGATCCTCTTCAAATCATTGGCACTCACCCACAAATGTCGCCACGACACAGCACCTCGTTACCTTGCACAAAGATTCTCTGGTCCCCCTTCAAACAGACCGACCAGATCCAGCCATATCAACCGACTATCAATTCTAAAAAGCATTAGGACCAGAGCAGGTGGCGCTAGCTTTCCAGGCTTGCAGCCACCAACTGGAGCCTGCTACCCACCTCTATCAGAGGCATCGAGTCCCACCTGGGCTTCAGAAAAGCAATAAAAACCATGTTGTTCGTGTAAACCCCACTCTGACCTGGTACTGGATATACACACTTCTCACTTGTCAGTGCTCATCTTGCCAACTGTATAACTTATGTAAGGCAACCTTCCTTGTCCAGGCTATTATTAGACACGCTTTCTCTGTAGCATTCACTGTCTATTGCATCCTGCACTGTAACTAAGTCATTTTCTTGAAACAGCACCGCGATGCCCCCAGGCTGCGTGGTGCTTTACAAATGCAAAAATAAATTAAAAAAAAAATAATATGAAGCCCGCGCTTGCCGGAGGGTAACAGAGTAACCCAGCTAGACGAGATCACCCTTCGGAAGTCTCTGTTTGAATTGGCAAGCGCTCTGGTTGGTATGAGCCCGACTGAGGGAGGCTGACGACTGAGAGCAGGATCGTAGCCCGGCTAAGGGGGATCCAAGGGTGAAGGGTAAACACCCGCCGTGAAGGTTAACAGAAGGAACTTTTGTTTATTGTTTGGCATCTCAGGCCCTCTGAAGCAACAGACTTTGCATGAGAAGAGACTTGGGCACAGAAGGCCCTGATACTGTGGAAAGGAACTGTAAGCTTGTGCCAGAGGAGCCCAGGATTGTGCTGTGCTCGAAAGTCCTGCCTTGTCCCGTCCTATAAACATGGGGAAGGGAGACCCCGGCCATAATATGCTGACTTATTATTTTGAGAACACTTCTTTCTTTATTTGTGAACATTATCCCACACTCTTTTGTTGCATAGCGGTAAGTATTGGCAATGGTATTTTTTTTGTATGGGCCCTTTTTATTTGACTAGACTCCACTAGGACTGTATTATTATTATTTGATGGTCCTAGTGTACTCCCATCTTATCTTAGAGTTAGGTTTAGCTTAGGCGTTTATCTCACCCATTTTACAGTTGAATAAACACCTTGTACTGTGATCACTTGTGCCTGTCTTACTTTGATGCCATGTCTTCCTTACAGCACACATTATTCATTAGCACCAGATCTAGAGCTCCTTCGTATTGGACACTGAACATCTGACTTCACATTAAGTTGCTATTCTGCACGGTTTATGTTTTGGGGGGATTGTTACCCAGTAGTCACAGATGGGGCAGCTTCTAGATGGACAGCTTCCCAAATTGCACTTCCCGGAGGCCACAGGCTCGCAGTGACCAGAGAAGTCTGATGTCACCATGGGGTTCACAAAATGTCCCGCCAATTGGTAGTACCATCACCCTCCTGTCCTACATTAGTGTTGGGTTTTAGAAAAAGACCACCACGGCAAGAAGAAATAACATGTTTCTGGGCTTTCATAAGAAATTGAAAATTCACCAACAATCCTCGAGTGATTCCGCATCTGCTTGATGAAACATCTTTACTGCTCTACGTCCTTACGCAATACTTGCAGTCACGTGCACAAGCCCAAGTGCTGAAATGTTTTTGTGGCTCGGTCCCTTTGGCTATGTTGTGGCAACGCATAAAAAAGCCTATACCCTCACCTTCACACTGCCTACACCTCTCTTACTGCCTCCGTGTTCCTCTTTATTTCTTTCAAGGGCCTGGTTTAAGTGTTTTGGGTGTTGGCTGATTGCTGGCATAGCCACCGATTGTTAAATGGTGTCATGACCATGGCCAAGGGCAGAAGAGCTCGACTGGACTAAGCGCTGCATTCCAAACACTCAGTGCTGTGTGCATCGGTCCACATGCAAAGTTGGGCCCAGCAAAAGGATAGGCACTCTACTGAGGACTGTGGCGTGCACGGTGCCGGAATGAGGCAAGGAAAAACATCATGAAGTTGAGACAAAAACGACCCTCTCCCCCCAAAAACAAAATAGTCTACATCCACTGCCCACAACTGGTGCATTTTGAAGGGAAACTGAGTAGCACTCGGGAGTGCATGTTTTCGGGTCTCATTGTGAGCTTGGCGTTAATGGTAAAACATGCAGGGCCTGGTTCGTGGAATTTGCAGCATGGTGCAAAGTGACTTTGCACTGGTGAAAAGTGGATTTGCACTGCTAACCAACACCCTGATTCACAGAGCGGTGAAAAGTGCGAGCCTGGCTCCTAGAGTATTGCACAGGGGAACCGCACCTGGCCTACTGGTGCGGGACATAACAATTGCACATGTCCTCCTCTTGCAATTCACTGCAGTGCATCCCAATCTTTCCAAAGTCAATTTGCACTGCAAAAACACACGTTGCACTCCTCTGTTAATCCGGGTGTTGGTTGGCAGAGCAAAGTCACGTTGCACCAGTGCGAAGTGACTTTGCACCATGCTAAACACTTCATGAATCAGCCCGCAGTATTAAGGAAAATACTGCTTTTGTGAAAATTCTTTCACACAAAAGCGTTGCTGCCTGTGGTTTACCCCATTCAGTGCTAGCGCGTGTGGTCGGATTGCATTTCTCCATTGTAGTCCAGGGAACTCTAAAATGGGGAATAACTGAAGGGTCAACATAACTCTGAGTCATGCTAACCCTTCCCATTTACCACATGCTAGCCGAGTACAGTGATGGTAAATGAGTTTTGGGGCAAAACTGTCAAACTCGTAATGAAGGCCAGTGGGTGCCATTTTTAAGACCGTTGGGAAAGCAGTAGCATCCCGGGCCAGCATTAGTGCAGGGCTGCCCAGGGGACTGCCCGGGGTGCCGTTAGCCCACTGCCACACCAGCTCGGGGAGGCTTTCAAGGTCTTCCTGAGCTGGCATGGTGGGAGAAGGAGCGGCAGGCACCCTATTGAAATTAAATGCGTCCTGCTCTCGGGAGCGGAGCACATTTAATAATAATAGGGCGCTGATGCTTTTGCATGGGCGCCTTTTGAAAAAGTTGGAGCCCTCCCCCACATGACATGGGGTGCACAGGGGGAGGGTGCCACATTTTAGTTTTTCTGGCCGGGGCGCTGCCGTCTCTAAGTCTGACCCTGGTAGAATTGTTCAAACCTGTCAACTGCACAGTGCGCCAAGTTATCAAACTAGCTCACACTGTCCTGTGGGTGGGTCCTTTCTGCATTTCAGAGCAAGGTGCGCCCTTACAGTTTAAAGGGTGGAGGACTTCCTACCACCTCATCCACATTTCTGGCCTATGATGGGAGCACCAGGGGATTTGATGCAGTCCTTTATAATGGAGTGAGTACCTGGGTGGGTAAAGGCAAATACCTGGCAAACATGGGAGTCCCTTTGATGGTGAAAAAAAAACGGGCAATGGTGTGATGTCCCACGGTTTTGAGGGCTCTTTTTTCCCTCCTGGCACTTTGAAATAGCTTGACAATAGCAACATACCATAGCCAATTATATCAAATACACTGGGGTTCCTTTTGTAAAAAGTGCAGATTGCATGGAACGGACCACCAGCATTAGAACTTATGGGATGTTGGGTCCTCTGCATGCAATTTTCAACTTTTATAAAACGCAGTGCGAAAGTAAAGATTGACAAAAGGCGAAATCAGCAAGCAGGCCGCATTTAAAATGGATTCTTATGGAATCTGTGGGCTTCCAGCAGGTGCTATCCATATCAATGGGAATCCATTCCTTTTTAGCCTGCATGAAAGTCTCAAACATATGTCCTTTGAAGGTCGGAGAAGTGCTCTGTTCCGTGTCCGAACTCTGCCTCCAAACGGCTGCACAATGCCCCTTGGTATAAAAGTAAAGCGTAAAAAGTAAAGAGTAAAAAGTAAAGTGGAAATGGCTAAAACCAGTCTCGGACAGGGCAATAGGGAAATGGCCAGACCAAAAAAACTAAATAGTAGTGTGGGCCAGTTTGTTTGGTCAAATTGGGCCACTTGTTTGGCCAGTGTGAGCCAGTTTGATAAGTTACTTCAACAAGAGACTAGTAGTTTTGACCAGTGTTACTGAATACATTCTGCACAATTTGCATCACATTTGTATCACCCCCCATCCCTAACCCCGTTGGGTACTACTCAAACAGTCTGTCACAAAAGGAATGAATTGCCATTTGTAACTGTGGGCCACTTTTTCTTTGGTGCCCGAGACAATTTTATACCCCAGAACGACCCTGGCTAAGACCTTTCTTTACATATTTTTGTTGCACTCTTGGGGTTCGAAAATGACCCCTACCGATCTTCTCTCCTCTCGTTTTCACTTTCCTTCTCGTCCTGGGAATAGGAATACTATTGTGACTGCAAACAGTATAACCTTGTTACCTCACCTTCCTTCAGCTTTTTCGAGTCACTGTGGCCTAAGTTCCGACGGATCTTCAATGGTTCCACTTACAGTTCTCTAGGGCCATCTTTGACTGCCCTGAGGGGTTTGTTAAAATAAACGCATTTAGGACTTCCTGCGACGAGATTATGATGTGCCGTTTTAGTGCCACTCGCCCCATTAAAGTATATGGTGTCATAATGTTCCGCCGACATTAAGTTATGCCCTCTGAGGGTATTTTTAGAGATGGAGCTGAAACCTGCTGCTTTATTCAATTTGACACAGCTGAGCACCATGTTCTCTTGACGGGGCCATAAACACATTTTATTGTGCAATCTAGCGCCCGGGGTTAACTATTATTTTTGGAAAGTGTGATTCTTGAGCTTCCAGCCTAGGCCACAAACACCCAATGGATCCGCGCACAGCAAAGTATTGATAATGACCCATATACCAGATAGGCCATCATATGGCGTGTCGGGAAATTGTCAGAGCCCCATAGCAACAATGAAGGACAGTGACGTATGCCACCGTTTTTAAGTAAAAAGGGGCTTTTGGCTTTGTTATTGTTTGTTCCACAGTTATATTGGTGAAACAAACCACGCTGTTCAGGATCTAGTGGCGCGTTTACAGTGCATTTATTCTTTATTTGTCCCTTTTCATTGTGAACTGTAGGGCGGGTGGCTTTCTGTGAGCTTGGGGCTCCTTTAAGACATATATAGGTCCCTTTGCTCATTTGCACGTTAATCGTGCATTTTTCCCTCTGGTCATTTTGGTCGATTTTTTAAATATATATATATATATATATACAAGGAAAAAAACATTAGTTGCAGGGACGTTAAGGTGAGAACTTGATGCAACACCCCCCTGTAATTCATCGAAAGCCACCTTACCGCAGCACCCCCTGTTGCACAGCCTATGACCACAATGATGACATCACAGATTACATCACGAATGCCACCATTGATGACATCACTGGTGACATCACTAATGACATCTATCACATACACACAAGCCAATGTATTAAGACATTGGATACTATTTACAGATTACTTTTACTTTGTACAGTATGTGTTCTATTTCAATTTTAACATGTTAATCACTTACAAAAGACACACAAAGAAATACACATCTATGTACATGTTTTCAGGCACATGTTGAATTTTCAAACTTCCTTTCTTTTCTCTACATATATAGATTTAGAGAATACATCCCTTTTTTTCAATACCCATGTATGAACATTCTTACAATATATCCTAATACTTAGTTGTTCCTTGTTTTAAAGCACTTCTCTTTTCATTTAGAAAATGATACTTGTACACATTAAAATAATTGAAGTTTTGCATATGTTTATTTTAAAATGTCATGAAAAATTAGGGTTCAACATGTGTCGCTTTCTATTTATTTCTACACATTTTTAAAAACAAGTATATACAGATTATATTTTAGTGAACATGTCTTAGATATATTTTGCACTGTGGGTTTTAAATTCCACCCTGAGATGATGTGAACAAAAAAGGCCAAGTTAGCCCTCAAATGCGATATTCATCGGTGGCAATGGAAAGGTACACTGGTGAATGGAATAGAAATCATGCCGTAAAACTCTCATATTGCGCACCGTGCCTAACAAGTTCAAAGACACACATTTCTCCAAAGCACACGAGGAAGGTGTAGATGGAAACGGTACATGTGAAATGAGAGACCGAACAGCAACATTTGGCATACATTTGGCATGAAAAATCCCACACACTACGAGGCAGTTTATCAGGAAATTATGGGTGCCAACTGTGTCTTGTATGGGGAAGCAAAGCCTAGCAATAGTTTTTGTTTAAAGTGACTAAAAACCTACATTTTAACACAGAAACTGACATTATGTGAAATGGGAAAACTCACTTTTCAGCAATGACACTCAATGCATGTTAAATAAAGATGCACATTGTGAATAACTCAGAATAAACAGTCCTGCATTGGTGAGTGAGGGGGTGAGTTTTGTTGTTTGAAGGTGTATTGTACGTTCTTGTTATATGGTTAAATTATATTGTGGTGGTTGTGGCCAGTGGCCAGACAGTCAGGGCACACAAACTATAGTAATATGTGTATAGTAAGTATACGTACAGTAGGGGGAGTATAAAGTATTTGTAATATGGTGAAATGATATAATTGAAGTGTATATGGTATTTATGATTGTAGTACAATTGAGGATAGTGCTTATGGAATAGGTATTTGTTTATACTTGGAATGGTTACTTATTTGCATACATTATGACAGCTGGAATCTCTTGCTCTTTTTCTTTGAGAAAAAACAGTATAATTTGTTAAGTAGGATAGTTTGAAAGCTTTCATTGCATACCATTTTACATACACATTTACTTTTTTGAACCTCATTAACAGTACATTCTATGTACTCTGTTTGGTACAAAATTAGTGAGTGCTACACTGTTGTTATACTGTCATAAAATATTCATTGGATCATTGTGAAAAAAATCCATCAAGGATTAAAATAAAACTATTATGATTATGTGAGTGTAAGTGTGATAGTATATTTGTTTGAAGTGGGTTGTAATTAAGGGAATGTTTAAAGTAGTTCGATACCTATTGGCGTATTCTAACTACATTAGACTTTACAAGAAGATTTGCAGTAACAAGAACTGTGATGTCATATTAGAATTATATTGCAATGAAGGGTATTTTTGAAGTAGTTAGATACCTGTTGGCGTGAAATGGAATGTATTCAGGATTTGTTATGGGTATATATACAAATCGTTCATTAGGGATGCGCTCTTGTGAAACATGGTTGCAGAGAGTGCATGTGTGTTTCCACGTGTATAAAATCTGGAAGATTTCATTTATATGGATGTTTTTGATTTCCAGTACATGTAGTAAGTACATAAAGAATTCTTGTGGATCTTCCTGTGTGTTTATGGTAAATTCTACCATTCCTGCAAAGTAGTCCAATTCTTCCCTTATACCTGAGACACTGAAAGTGCTGTCAGGATTATTTGTGGCATTTCTATGAAGGATGAGCATTTGCAAACACAACTGGTCCAAGCCGTTTAAGTAAATGTTGTGATCAATTAGTGGCAGTTGGAAGAGAAGATTGATTGTGACATTTGCATAGTAATTTACTCCAGTTGTGTTGCTGAATTTAAATGGACCAGAGAGTTGTATCTTTGCATTGTTTGATGGGCCTGCAGATTTTATTTGAGAAGAGATATTTGTCTTTTTGTCTTGTGATGGACGCGCACTTGCGTTTGTACTAGACAGTTTTGTGGTTGTATCATTTGACGGAGAAGCAGTTGGTCATTGTTTATTTAGCTGTATTGTTGGGATATCTGTAATAGGCTCTGTTTGCATTAGTTTTTTTAAAGGTTTTTTTTAGGTACTGGGTACATATCTAGATGGGGGTGTAGCATGCACGTAGCCTGTTGTATTAGAGCATGCAAGGAATGTCAGTGTTGACTTTGTTTGCATCAAAGTTAAATATGAGTAGACCATTGAGTGTACAGAGATGTGAAAGTGCTACGTAACTCTTACCTTCTTTAAAGACTGTGCTGCCAATGTCAATCAATGCGTGATCTAGGGTTAGACTTTGAAAAGAAGGAAACGTGCTATTGTGCAGCCACAATTTTTAACTCCTGCAAGTTTGTCAAAGTGGATGTTGACAAACTGAATGTTGTTGTCATGCGGATATGTTTGGAAGCCAACAACTGTAGCAATGGCTCCATTGACTACACCTTGTTCTATGTGAAGTTTACATTTTAGAATTACTTTCCAGTTTAGACACAAACTTAATATTTTCTCTAATCCAGCTGTGTTGGAGATACATTTTTCTAACCTATTTAGTCGTGCTGTTGCTTGTTGACACATAGAGAGTATCATGCCCTGCACTTCTAGTTTGTCTGTGGAGCCGATATGCAGTATGGGTTGCATTTCTTTTGTTAACATTGCCTCTTTGAATTGACTATAGCTTGCAAGGATTGGCATTAAGGACATGCATTTTATATTTTGTTGAGTTAATTGTTCCATGACATCAGAAGCAGATGTGTTTTTCCCATATATCTCATGGATTAGTCTACTATTTAACATGGATTTTGCATCTTTACTAAGCAGACTAGTTCTAATGCTTCTAAAAATGTTAGCATAGGTAAGGTCTGCAGACAGATGCATGTTTTGCGCTAGTTGTCAAGATCCGTGCTACCTCCCCGTTCCACCTCCTCACCTGATTCTTCCTTTAAGGTGTCCAATACTCTTTTCTTTCGTTCTCCTTTAGTCTCCTTCTTCTTCTCCTTTTTCTCGTGCAAATAAGGACGAGCCCCCTTGGAGGCCACCCTGACCCGTAAATCAACAGGCTCAGGAGAAACCCCATGGAGCAGGCCCCCAAATAATGTCCAGGGAAAAAGCCGATGTGGCAGAAAAAAAACGTGAGGTGGTGTCAGTTCGGTGTGGACCGTCGAGTAGAAATCCTTGGTGGTAAGTATCTTCAGAATCCAGAAGAAAGGGAAAGTCTCTCTTTTCCTGTTGTGTAGATACTCCAAGGAACAACCTTGAAACCCAGTGGAAGAACCAGGTAAAAGGTCCTTAGTCCGGATAGAACACAGTAGTATCAGCAACCTCCGATAGAATTTACAGCAACAGGGCGGACGTAGAAAGACAAGAAGAAAGGAAGGTAAGTATAAGCAATGCAACAATGTAAAAAAAATGAAGATTAGAAAGTAGATCCAGCAAGCGAAAAGTGCGAGTAGTGCGGTTTCCAGAAGAGGATGTTGTATAGTATAGCAAAATCACCTACATAAATGTGAAAAATGAAGGAAATAGGCTTAGTTACCTGAACTGGAGAGTCCAGAGAGATGATAGAAGTGGATAAACAAAGAACCCGTAAGTAACAAAGGTTCGTTATTTCACGGGGAAAGGAAAAACGAAAGTTGGAATGCGCACCTAAGGCAATACAAGAATAGAAAGCACGAACTCAAGGAACAAGAAATTAAAGTAACCCGGGAGAGTGGGAAGCAGAATTTTAGACTGGAAAAATGAGAGAGCACAAAAAACGGCAGAACGGACGAAGCGCAAAAGCAGCGAGGGTCCTAGACGGATACAACGCGAAGCTTATCCGGAAATACCCGCCTATAAACATACGGCGGCCATCTTAGGTGTACACTAGACCGCTGCAGCCGATTAGTGTGCACAATTCCTCCTAGTCTCCACTGATGCCAACGCTTCCAGGGTCGAAGCGTGACACTAGTTCTCTGTAGTGAAAATGTTGCCAGAGATTTACATTTCCAATGTTGCTGAGTGTGTTAGGGCATTGTTCTTCGTAGTCCGTTTTTGGGACTTCTTGCATTCTGAGGTGAATTAAAGCTAACATGAGGTTGGAAACCATGCTTACTTCATCTATGAGGATCACTTTCATTTGTTTCAGAATTCTGCATACTCCAGTAGCAGCTGCTGCTGATAATTTGTAGTATTTTAATTTGTTTTGGTGTTCTACTGGGAGGAGCAGTAGTCGGTGTAAAGTTACACCTCCTTTGTTTTAGGCAGCTAAACCTGTGAGGGCTGTTACAACAGCCAAAAAGATGTTGTTTGTTAAGTTTTGTAGAAATGTGTTGATTATTTTAATTAAGAACGTTTTACCAGAACAAGCTTCACCACTTATATACAGGAGCAGTGGTTTATAACTTTTACAGCTACATGTTTTAGTTTCATTTTTAAAACCATGTTTAATTTCTTCAGGGACGTCCTGATAAATGGTGATTTGTTCATCATTTAGCTATGATTTCAGCACTGACAAGTCTTCTTCAGATTGTTTAGATTGATAGATGGTATTTTCTACCTCAGTCATGGCTATTTGTGCTTCATTTAGAAGGCGTGGGTCTCCAAGTGGTTCTTGGCTTAATAAGGAAAGGTTGACTGCCCTCAGGAGTGTCGGTATCTAGTTGAGCTTCAATTTCTTCCTCTTGTTGGTTTTCATTGTCTAACATTTCTTTGTATTGTTTGAAATTGACATTTGTGATACTGCTTTCATTGCTTTGAATGCACCTTCAAATGAGTCCTAGTTACCCAATAATTATTCTTCTTTTCTCCAAGGTTAAAAAAGTTCTCTATGTCGCAGAGACTTAAATGATAACTTTATATGATTAATTAGGCCGGGTTTGTTAAGTTGAGGCTGAACATTGGCCAGTAATCTCATTTGGTTTGACATTGATTTTGCAGGAGTAGCTTTGTGCTATGTCGTACAGGCACATGTTTTCCAAAGCAGTATTTCTGTTTGGGTAGCATGTGTGAATTAAATTGTTTTTCTAAATGTCCTGGCTGGTTGGATAATTTGTGGCTATTGTTTATATCTCTTGGTAGGATTTCAGTACTCTTTTCCGGGATGAAGCTGGACCATGGTTTAGCCAGACAATGTGTTCAGATTGGCCATATGACATGATATGATATGGCATTTGTAACGTGCCTATACACAAGTGTTTCAAGGTGTGACGAGGCAAGGAAGGGGGAACAAAGGGAGGACAGAGACAACGATCTTACTAGGCCAAGTGACATCGTGCAAGTTCAGGGGAAAAGGCTGCAGCTGTTAAGCGGTCTGCAGCTTCGTATTACCATCATTCTCTATGGGAGAGCATTTTTATACCGAAGCTGTGCAATTTTTGTGACTGTGTTTTGTCAGATGATGTGTCATCCGAGAGGTCTTTTAGCTCTGTTTTCCCAGCTTTGGTGAGATAGGCTGTGACATATCTTGCAACTGCAGTGGAATTTTCTGCAATGTATTGTACATCTATGTTTGCATTCCACAAGAGGGAAAAGATTGCATTCTAATCATTGATGTACTTGGATGCTTCGTCCCTTTTAATGTTGTATGTGTTTTTACGATATTTGCCTCTTACACTGTGTCTAACAGAAGACATCAAACTATTTATTTGTCCTTTTTTGCAAACTTGTCTAGGGAAGCCAAAGCAACATTTGGTAGTATTTATCACACTTATGTTTTTGGAAGTGTAAGAGCTGTGTACATCGGTCACTATCTGTGGTTTCTGAAGTGATGTTGCAGGTAATGTATTTTTCAATAAACTGTAAAACAGTGTCATCACTGTTATTGCCAAATATGGGAGCATCTTTTATCCAGAAAATCATGTGGATGTGTGGCACTCCTCTGGATTCATTTTCTTTTCTCCAAAAGAAATGTTCTACTTCTCCGAGTGGAGGGGTAGTTTTATTGCAGATGAAGTGCAGCATGGAAATACAGCAATGCTGACAGTACCTTGATACATTGACAGCGTCAAGAGAACAGTTATCCTAGTGTTTATATATCTATTAAATCTTTATTTTGGTTTGCATTGCATAAGAAGTTATGCAAGTCATCCCATGCGCACTCTGTACAACTTAAAGTAACAAACCATGTGGGTGGACCGAGATTCCTTAGCATGCAACGTACATCAGCAGGACGTTGGAACCAGTATTAGTTTGTACCACACATGTTTGTCAAGTGATTTGTGATACTTGACTGCAAAACTTCATCTTAGTCTTTTATCTTTTGAAGCAGTTGTGTAGCGGACATGTTTAAAAAAGTAGTGCCTGTTTTTAATGTGTGTGCAACTCCATAACATAGAGTGCTAGTTTACTTCTGAACAGGAGATGGTAAATGTATTCTCCATTTTGTCTGAATCTGTGTTCTTTAGAATACATTTGTAAAGAGGATATTCTGATGAATTCATTTGTGTGGACCTTTCATCATATCTTCCTCCTTTTCCTGTAGAAAAGAGTAGAGGAAAATAACGTTCTTCTACGCCTTTTTCCCATATGCTCATTGTAGATCCTTTGGTTTGATGCATTTGATATGTTTCTAACGCATCTTCAATGGTGTCTTTGGTGTGAAGTGGGTGAATTGTATACTGATCTACAATGTTGGCTGCAGTTACAGGATCTACACATTCAAATTGGCCATTTGCCGATTAATCTTAAATTATTTGGGTGGTTTCTTTTAAGTTTTCCTCTATGTTTATATCTTTGTAGTATTCATTGTATTCTTTCAGATATTATAGGGCTTGTCTAACTTTGTTTAAGTCGACTAGTTGTTGCCAAATTGATTTGTCTTTTGTTGTTACACCATTAATTAGTACAATCAAAGATTGATCTACTGTCGGTTGTACTCCTACAGTGTCTACATTTTCCTTATGATCTAATGGCACATATACTACTTTGCCATGGATGCCCTTTAGTAGGTCAGATGCAGGCAATTTGGCTCTTTCCGGTTGAAGATGTATCGTAGCTTGAAATGGGTGTACCGTTTGGATTATAATGCTCTCATATAGGTTAAGTTGCTGGAGAGCCTTTGGAAGTGGGAATATTACTAAGCATTTGGCTATTGTCAAGCCTTGTGTGGCAGTACTGTTGAGAGGTCTGTTATTTTGTATTTATTTTCTGCTGTTAGATATAAAGCTAATTGGAACCAATGGGATCATTATTGCCCTCTATTTTGTAGGGCATATATACTATTTTTGTGTTCTTTTTATAAAATTGTATGCGACAACAGACACATACCTGGTCTGGTATTTCAACAGATGTGTTGTGAAAGTTAGCTATTTCTTTTTTGTATGTGCTTGTTAGGAGGTTGATTTGTGAGGTATTCGCTAATGTTTTCTGAAGTTACTGAATTTTCTAATGCAACTTCAGTTCCAAAGTATTTACTTTAGATGTGCTCTTTTTCTCGAAGGAGTTCTTTGGCTGTTCCATGTAGGAGAATGTTATTTACATTTTGCAGTTCTAGAGCAGGACTTTTTGCATAGTATAGTTCATGCACAAGATTCCGTATAGTGGAATGGTGTTTTGCTAACATTTTGATGTGGTGCGAGGTGCTTTTGCAAGCAGTTCCTCAAATGCAGGCTAATGAATGTTCTTGAAGTCCAGTGTGACTGCTCACCAGACAAGAGTCTACGGTTTGTAAAGTTTTCTTTTTACCTTTTTCTTTTAGTTTCACATAGTGATTGAGGAATTGTCGTAAAGATTTAAAGGATTGTTGGTGTACATTACACCTTGAACTGTTACAAAAGGAGAGATAATATTTCATCCTAACACTGGCAAAACAAATTATTTGATGAAATCTGCAACATGCAACATGTGGGAAGTATTACGTTGAACAGACCAATAGGAAAGCCAAAACACGCTGGAACGAACATCGATCAAATATCCGGACAAGGAACACCAAATCTCCAGGCACAACATCACCTTTCACAGATGAAATTCCAACTATTAGAAACTATAGATAAGAGAGGAGATGCAAGTATGGACATTAAAAACTTCTCTATCAAAAAGAAACCTATTGGATAGAAAAACAGAATTCCCTCCACCCCGGGGGTATGAACGAAGAATGCAACTTTGCATGTTTTCTTTCATCCAACTTGGTCCAAAAGACATTTTACAGTAGAGTGCATATTGGTGAAAATTAATGAGTAAAACTCAACTGATGAAAACAACAAATAGAAAAGTAGGAGTTGCATCCCATCCACACCATCAGTGAATTAATTGAAAAAAAATAAGAACCATTTATCACTGAGATAGAAGGAGAACATTCTCAGAAGGCGAACCATGGGTTCTCTATTACATACTGTATTCTTTCCATTAATCTAAATTAACTCCTTCCATTAATTTGTTGTATTCATTGTTTTTGAGCATCTGATCTCTGATCTTCAGTTTTTTACGAAAAGACTGAAATGTATGAAGTACCACTGATGTGCCATTTGTAAATTGTGCTTTTACTCTATTCTTTTACACTGTGCAGAGACTTCTGTATATTTAACAGTATTATTGCTAAATTTAGCCAACCTAAAATGGCCCCAGCACATGATGACATCATTGCATTGATGACATCATCATGTTACACATACCGGCACCATTTTTGCAAATATAAACAAGCAGGACACACAGGTAGTCGCATCCCTGTGAACCTGCTATCCTGCTGGAATATACTATGTATAACAAGGTAAGCTGAAACTCTGTTTAAGAAATACTAACTCTCTATAGGAATTATGGACTCTGAGTTCTCTATACTATTGTGGACAATACCTACAATTAGTAACAGTTTGACATGCAGGTCACCTGAATAAGGTTCTTTGGATTACACAAACAATGAAACATTAAGGTATGATATTCATTTAACTCCTTATTAAAGCACTGTATCTGTATTGAGATAATCAAGGAATGTTTAAGACATCATAATATCAGTGATTTACTAAGGTATTACAAATATATCTGAGGGCACCAGATCAAAAGAGATATAAACTTTGGCTAAAACCAAACAAAGACATAGACACCTGGTAATATGAATGCCCCACAAAAAGTGGATTTAACATGACACATATAAGAACTGTATTAGTTTAGGAATATGTTTATATTAAATATGTTTTTTTGTATATGTTTTTTCTGTTTAGAAATAGCCCCTGAAGATGTTTATAATGACCGGAATGCATTGGATGTAACTTTCAACAGGCCTTTTCTTTAACTTTTTCTTTAGAATAAAAACATTTTTTCAAGCTCTTCAAAACTACTCTTGAATCATAATTACATTTTTTTCAACATTTGTGAAAAATACTATAGTAGGAACTAGAAAGACATGTAACTGGATATCCACACAGATCCTTCCAGCTATCTGGGGTATTATACCCAAACAAACATTTGGCAAACTGTACGTATCACTCCATTGTGCAAATGGAGTGTCACCTGGTGAGAGGACCAAATAACACAAAAAAAATGTGCAAGAACTACTTCACAAACCTTTGATAAACTAATTTGTGCCCACTCAACCCCACTTGGTAAATCGATCCTTTCATTTCATACCCACGGCCATTACTGTGTATGGCAATTGTTTTTTTTGTTCTTGTTTATAAGCCTCTTCATTGATATATGGTTCTATGCTGTTTATGTGAATCCATTTACCTTCACAGAAGTTTGAAAAGATATCTATATTGACATTGAGCATATTTAGAAGTACATTTTGTAATTTATTGATATATTTAGTAAGTGGGTTCATTCTATTTAAAATCAATATAAACAATTTTCTCTTTAGTATAAATGTGCTGTCAATTAGAGCTTCAAGGATTAGTCTCCAGCAGTAGTATTTAAGGGTAGATAGTGACTTTTCAGCTGTTTTTTATAAGATTGTGAAGAACTGTATGGTGGAACAATTCTTGTAAAATAATTTTTGGGGAATGCTATACTGTGGCTACGTTACCATTGGTAGATATAGTGTTTACTTTTAGTTTTTGCAAGAAGGGCCTTACCTTTTTTTAATGGTGGCTGGTTTAGCTTTTTTTGAGGTTACTAGTTCTTTTGTTTTAATGTTTTCTATAAATAGTTTTAGACGTGGATGACTATATGGCTTGCTTTTATTCTTATCTGCTCTATTTTTTTTTCATTTTCTACTAGTTTGCTTTTCAGTAGGCATTTTGTTGTGTCTGTTGGGAAAAAAGATAGCTTGGGTTTGAAAGTTGTGGAATGTATATGCATGTATTGTGCATGAGTGTGTGGGTGTGATTGTAGAATGGAATAGAGTGCTGTTTGATTGTGAAGTGGCATAATGGGTGTGGTTGGGAAGGTTGCAAGAATAAGAGTCTGTAGAGATGTGATGGACTTGGGTTAGTGAGGATGGGAGTGGTGGTGTGGTTGAATAAATAGGGACATTATGATGTTTTGAGGAAAACAGTGGGCGTTATAATGGTGGTGTTTAGATGGGAATAGAAAGAGTGAATGGTGCAATATAATGAGCAAGAGCGAAATAAATGTTGATTCGAAAATAATACTCTAGTCTAATATATAGTGGAAGTATATTGTTACAATTAGAGAGATATACATGGCACATCAATGTACTTACTTTGTAGGATGTGATGGGTATTTTTTTTTTTTAGCTGTCATCTTCTTTCTTGTAATTGTGAAACAATGTTAGTGGGTATTTGTGGTAATGCTGAAGTACTTTTAGTGAACAAGGTTGTTATTTATGAAGGTCGGAGGAGTTGTTGGGAAAAAGAGTTAATTAAATTGTGTCATAGGTGGTGTACTAAAGTGTGTTAACTATGTTGTTAGAAGAATTGGAGTATAAGTAGTTCTATTTTGCATCTTAGAAGGAACAAGGCAAACATGTGTGTTAGGAAAAGGTGCATATCTAGGTTATTTTTGTGCTGCTGATTTTAATAAAAGAAGTGCTGTGTTTGTAGTGTTATGTATTTGTATTTGTATTGTGTTGCAGTGTTTTTAAAGAATAGGGAAACTGTGGCCGATTTGTTAGTTGTAATGCAATGGCAGATTGTTTTTGCAGCAGTGTTTGGTATATTATAGCAGAGGTTGGGAAAGATGAGTACTTTATATATAAGGTGAAGTGTTGGATATACATACTTTGGTGGTAAACAGATATGTGTGAGCAGATGGAAAATGATGGCAGTGTAAGGGATGCAATGAGTGAGGTTGGAAAGTGTGACGTTTATATTGAATGAAAAATGGAAAGTGCTGACCGTTTAAACATTTTTCTTTTTAGGAGCATTTTCGAACATTAAGAAATGCATGTCTGCATTTATCGAAGCTCTGTGTGTAACTATTTTGTAAAAGAAATAAAAGCAGATGGAAAAGATTTATAGACCATTTTTAAATGGCACTAGGTGTGTGTACATTTAATATGTTGGAAGCACATGCATACTTGCCAACATGATCCATTCCAATCCATAGGGGCTTATGTAGTCCTCGTCTTTTTTTTTGCGTTCCGGGGCTTGTATTTCCACTTTTCCCCATTAGAAAACTTGGACTACAAGTTCCAGATTGCAGATAAAAAACAGGACTGGAAAGCACCTACAGTTTGAATGGGTTATGTTAGTAAGTATGCATGTACTGCCAACATATTATACTTCCACATACCAAGTGTCACTTAAAAATTGTCTGCAAATGTTCTTTTAGAAGTGCTGCTATAAATGCACAAATGCATTTTTTAACTTTCATCAAAATGCTCCTAAAAAGAAACCTTTTTAAACACACAACATTTTATATTTGTCATTTGATATACATGTCACACTTTTGAATCTCCCAGTCCAGTCCTATTTCTTTCTTTGCATTCTGGGACTTGTAGTTTTATAATTGGAGAAGTGAAATTACAAGTCACAGAATGCAAAGAAAAAAATGAAGACTTGATAAGCACCTATAGATTTGAATGGGTCATGTTGGCAGGTGTGCATGTACTGCCAACATATTCAACTTCCACAAACCTAGTCCTACTTAAAGATGTTTTGCATCTGCGTTTTCTTTCTTTTAAAAAAAGTTACCACAGTGCTGCTACACATGCACATGTGAATTGTTTTACTTTCATCAAACCAGTCCTCAAAAGAAATATTTTTAAATACACAGAATTGTAAGTATTTGCTGCTTGATTTGAGCAGGTGTGGAATGCTGCAATGTATGGTATTTTATAGAGTACTTAAAAAAGAGAATGTGCTTATTGAGCAGCTTATAACAGGGTAAGTAGCAGGAACCCTCTATATATATATATTTGCAAAAGAGTTGAAGAAAATACTTTAAAAAATATAAGCATACCTGTACTATGTCTTGTTAGATGCAGATGTTGTTGAATCGGCAAATAGAAATCTTGGATAGTTTCATAGCAGTTTTTGATGCAGATAGCTGTGATCAGGGTTCAAGTGTACATCTGAAGTGTTGAACAGAGATGGCAGGGTTAGGTGTAGAGTTTTTGCATGTGATTGGTGGATGGATGTGTGACTGTTTGAAAGCAGCCAATGAGGGAGTGTTACAAACATGTAAGTGGAAAAGGTAGAAGAGCTGTCCTGTACTGTGGGGTTCATGTACACTGCGTTAGTCCGCGGATGACACTTGCCACATCCAGGTCTTTTAAGGGTGCCTGCCATGGAAAGGGGACTGTGGGGATTAACCAATGAGGGTGTTCTGGTTGTGGTTTACAGAAAGAAAGGGTAGCAGGTGTTTTGATTGTTGTGTGTAGGGAAGATGGATGTGGCTATTGCAATGAAAAAGCTCACTGTGTGGATGTTGGGAGATTGTTGGATGAATAATTTGAAATGGTACACTGAATTGTGTGGCATCTCTTGTACTGTTGGATTGGAGGGGGTGGAGGTTTGGTGGTATACATTGTCTGGCTAAACTAGGTGAGTTTACTATCATTTTGTAAGTCTATGGCTTACTTTCAATTCCAGATATCATTGTTGTGCATTGCTGAGGAAATAGTTTGTGCTGTGTTACTCCACTATCTTTGCAGGTTGCATTAAAGGATATGTTCTGTGGCTCAATTGAACGATTTACATGTGGAAAGATTATTTTTCCACAAACACATACAAGGGAAGTATAGAGATGCCCAAATATGTTTTGTGTACAACTAGAAGAAGGAAGGCACCATGTAAATAATGGTGTTTGTGCTTATTTGAATGGTGCAGGCATGGCATCTTTTGAAAATGAAAACATCAAGTTGGATGGTGCAAACAATTTTCAGAGTGATGGAGGGAATTTTACTGATTTTGGGAATCAGATGTTTCCTGTAAACATTTAAAATGCACTGAGAAAATGTACGTGAAACGAAATCTACAGTACATATGTAAACATTTGTAAGTAGTTGTAGGAAATAAAAATCAGAAAAGCAAAAAAGAATTCTAAAATGAAAAAACAAAAACACTCTCTTTTAAGAGCCACCATTGTTCAACAAATTGTTTAACTTAAGTGTAAACCTCCCCACCCCTTCAATTGGATGATCTGTCTGTGGACAGCATGGTAGTCAGCGGACACCACACATGCCAACTGGGTCTTTTAAGTATTCTGAGCACTGTGGATTGTCTGAAAATCTTGAATTCAATGAATTTGGTATAGAGTTCAAGTAATGAAGTGTATTTTTGTGTGTGTTTTATTTGGTTTTATATAGCGCCTTACACCAAAGCGCTGAACATAAGAACCAGCATGGTAAAAATAATAAATTAACATTTTAAAACACAGACTATTTCTGTGGTTGCTTTTACCGTCATTAATCAGATGAAAGAAAGTAGAATCGTAGAGAGACCCAAAAGAATGAATGAATAGTGATAGAATGGAAAGATAGTGGGAGAGTGTTCCAGTTTAAGGGTGCTAAAAGAGAGGAAGACCGAAAACGAGATTGAGCACAGGGGGGACAGGGAACTATAAGGAGATGATGAGAAGCAGAAAAAAAGTGAACAAGAGGGAATTTAGAATGCAACAAGAGAGGAAAGATAGGCGGGTGCAAAACCATGGGGAGCTTTAAAAACTAAACACAAAAAATTCAATTTTAAATGGTGATGAAAAGAGAGCCATCCAAGATTAGTCAGGGAAGAGGAGATAGAATCACGAGGAGTAAGCAGACAGAGAACATGAATAGAAGCATTACATACAGATTTCAAAGGAGCTAAATGAGATAGAGGAAGTCCAAAGAGTGCAGAAGAACAGTTGCTGCAAGGCTTTAAATGTCATAAAAGGATAGGCGTTTTGAATATTATACAAAAGAAATCGACAGGAAAAGGCAGATAAGGAAATATGGTTACTGAAAGAAAGATATGAATCAAGCTAGAGACCTATGTTACGTGCCACAGTAGAAAGAGGTAACTGGAATGGAGAAAATAATATAAAGGGAGGTGATGGAGAAGGAGAAATAGTAGATGAAGGGAAAAGATAACCTCAGTTTTTGAAGCATTAAGTACTGAGAAGTGATCTGACATCCATGATTAGACGGCTAAAAGACAGGCGCTAATTTTATGGTGAATGTTATCAGTAAAGTGTGGAAACGAAAGAAAGAGCTATGTGTCATCAGAGTAAAAGTGATGCGAGAATCCAAAATAGGAAATAACCCCAGCTAACGAAGAAGTATAGATTGAAAAAATAAAAGGACCAAGGACCGAACCTTGAGGGACACCATAGGTAAGTAAACATGTTTCAGAAGAAGCCCCAGTGCAGGAAAATGTAAAAGTTCTCTGGGATGGATATGATTCAAACCAGGCTAAGGTAGAGCCAGAAAAGCCAAAAGAGGAAAGAGCAGACAGTAAGAGCGTGTGATCACAGTGTCGAACGCAGCAGAAAGATCCAGGAATATAAGGATAGAAGACTGTTTAGCATGACTTGCAGAATGAAGAGAGTCCAAGACAAAGAGAAGAGCAGTCTCGGTAGAGTACCCTGGGTGAAACCCAGATTGAAAACAAGGAAGAATGGAGTTACGAGAGATGAAAGTTGAAACCTGAGAATAAACAATGCGTTTGAGAATTTTAGAAAGATATGGCAAGAGTGAAATGGGACAGAAATTGGAGGCAGAAGTGGGCAGACCTCCTCCTGTTTTGTGAGAATATGGTTCACTTGAAGCATCCGGACATCATTGTAGTTCACTTTGGAGGCAACAGGTTGGGCTATGTTACTGGAATATCATAACAGTTTGCAATGAAGGGTACATTTGCGAAGTTGATAGAACTGTTTCCACATTCGAAAAAAAAAATCTCGTATAGCTCAGACACAAATGTGGATGCGTTTGAATTTATTTTGTCCACAAATTGAGATAACAAGGCGCAATGTGGACAAAGTTGTATGTGCCTTTTTGCAGGATGTTGGCATGATATGTGATATTGTCAAAGTGTTTTCAAAGAGATGGAGTGCATCTAACGGATGTAAGCAATCCGAATTTTCTTGAAAACATTCAAAATGCATTGAGGCAGTTTCTGTAAATCCATAAAACATGTATTCAAGTATTCTTTAGAAGTTGCATTAAACAAAAATGAAAAATAGACAAAATAAAATTATAAGCACTTTCTGTGAAAGTTACAAAAATAATTATGTTTTTTAGAAATTTTCTTTGTTCAGTGTATACAATGAAACAATAAAAAAACTATATGAAAGTGAAAAAGACAAAGAAAGGTTCTTTTAAGAGCCACCATTTTTCTGTGAAATTTTTTTTAAATGTTTTTCATTCTCCCACTGCACACCTGGAATGTTCCTGTCGTACGCGTACTAACAATCTGTCCACAGACTATGCAGGCTGCAAATGGGCCTGTGAGTTCATTTTTCAGTTCTATCTTTTAACTGTGAAAGGTGGCTCCTAAAGGAATGTTTTGTCTTTTTTGGGGTTTTTTGAGGAGAGGCAAGGTAAGGTGGGGGAGGGAATGGAGGCAAAGGAGGGAAGGGGCACCAACCACAGAGATGGAGGGCCAGGTGGAGAGAGGAAGATGTTGTGCCGGCCCTAAATTTAAGGTGGGGGCAGTGGTTCTCATGCTCCTTGACCACGGCCTTGAAAGCACTTTGAAACTGCAGATTGGTGTGTCGCAGTATATACATAGTACTGTGACCCCCAAAAGGTAAGGGTCAACAGTGTTCTGTATGGCCTGCGAGGCAGCCGCTGGGATACTCTGCGCCAGAGGAATAATGTGTGTATTGAGAGGAGTGGTCGAGGAAGATGGGGTAAAGGCCATCAACCTGTTTCTCCCTGAAAAAGGTACTGCCTTTTTCTGAGCACCCGGGTTGTTGGATCTGGTGTGGCAGTGAAAAGAGGTGGTCATGTAGGAGTTCAGCCCCGGTTTTCCATGACTGACACTCAGTGCATCTAACCTTGGCTGCCCGAGCCTTTGGTACACCCCAATGGTGGTGAAAAACCACCACACCCAGGACACTGGAGGTAGGCACTTCCTCTACCTCATCTTTGTCTTCCTCCTCATCCTCTTCTACATCCTCCCACCTGTTCCTCTTTCCAGGCCTTCCAGGTGGTGATGGTGGTAGTGGCCCCTGAGGAGGGGGGATGGTAATGACGGATGCCATTGGATTGCCTTTTGCAAAGCAGGTGCTGAAAGCTGCTCTCTAGTGGATAGCCAAATTGAGAATGATTGGAAGTAATGGGTGGGTTCCTTCAGAGGAGCCGTCCGTGGACAACCAAGTCAGAAATAGGCCAAGAAAGGTTGTAAAAAGTTGCCAGATCAATTAGGATTGGGTCTAGGAGCTCTGGAAGGGTAAGCCTTCAACTTGAAACACCCTAGATGGGTGGAAAATGCAGTTTTAAACTGTCCGTAGAGCACAGGCAATGTCCGAGGTCAGGCTGACACATCGCATTTTTGTGATCACATGATGATGTCCAGGTACCTTTGCTCCACTGACGGCTGTCCACAGATATCCATCGGGCAGGAGACGCAGGGCATATGCACGTGACCATCCAGAGAACTGGTGAGCTATCTACAGACTAATTAAAAGTGCATCATGCGAGAACAGACATGTCCGGAGAGGGCACGCTGTCTGTGGACACCTAATTTTTTGAGCTGACACCCTGTACAGTTGTGTGGTCCGCAGACTATTAATTGTTTTTTTTTTTAAATGATGGGTGAACAATATACAAGATATTTATAGTATAAAAAATGCATTTATTTATGAAAGGGATGGGGTATCGGAATGGGAAACATAAATGGGAGAATTTGGAATTTCTGTGCAATAATGATATGGGGAGGAAGGGAGTTAAGTTTCATCAAAGCGTCTTTCATTTAAATTTTGGGAATTTTATGGGGATAATTGCTTGGGACAAGGGGCACAGATGCAAAAAGGATAGTGATAATCAACTTTTCTTTAATAAAAATGAGTTTTAACATACTTTAAAAGTTCCTTAAAGTCATTACTAAGTTTATCCAATGTTGCAGACAACATGATGATTTAATTGTGTACAGTTGGGGATAGGGCTTCTCTTAGCAGTAATTTGGAAACTCCATAATTGAATTGGAGTGTTGTTTCTTCATGTAAATATGTACTATTAGAAAAAAGGAAATTATTATTTCACTGAGGTCTGTACAAATTACATTATCTGTGCACATTAAAAGATGTACTGTTTACCATTAGAGATGTTGTCATCACTGATTTCTTCTGTTGGAAAGTTTTCTTCGAACCACTCAAGTGTGTTTGCCATTTCTGTTCAAATTACAAAATAGTAATAAATGCTTACAAGAAATCTCGAGATAATGAATGGTAATAAAAAAGAAGTAAATACAGTCTACTTAGTGTTTGGTGAGAGATTGTTTTTGAATAAGCACTTTGTGTATGTGAGTCTCTATAAACAGTTGTACTGAACTCATATTATGAGGTATCCATTTATGATTTATGCTTGGTGCATTCCATTATATGTGTTATAAATATAAAACAAATTGTACACTTTCAAGTACTTATTTGTACAAAAAGGTATATTTGCATGCAGTAAATATAAGTAATGTTGTTTTATGTATATCTGTCTGTTGGTTGATGGGTAGAACATTTGCTGTTGTCCCCTGTGCTTCTGGGCTTTATGAATGCTGCCTTCTGTCTGCAAACTACTATGCTGTGTGCAGACTCTACAGCTGCTACATTGGGGGTGAGTATAATATAAGGAGCGTGTAGCAAATTAAGGGCACACTGGTAAAAACCTGTGAAATGCAGTGAAAACACTTTGTTAAAGGGACATTATGGTTAAGAAGCACTAATAAAACCCTATGAAATTCAGTGAAAAATGCTGCTAAAGGGATGTTATGGTACAAGTTAAAGCGAAAACCCCCAACAATTTGCCAGTTATGGTAAGCTAAGCAACCATAACTCACGCCACTAGCGTGCACTGCTAAGACTAACACCCAGGACATCAAAGATGACATCACAAATGTCATTGATGAAATCACTTATTACATTACATATCCAGCCCACTTATTTATGTTCAATGACACATCTAGGCCATGTGCTTTTGTTAACTGACAGTGAGAATATGAAAATTGAAAAGGTGTTATATTTGTAGACTTAACCTTCTTCTATGTTCTTAAAGTACTTTCCTCAGAGTTTGCTCTCAACTCATGGGGCAGATATATGGGGCTAATAAGCAGTGCTGAAGCAGACCATTTTTTGTATGCATGATGATGTACTTTAATGTTATTGACGTTTTCTAGTGATTTAGTTTCCTTCTTCCTAACTTTAGTTTCCCTGTATGTGCCTCTGATTTGTATGCATTGCAGGTCTCATATGAATTGTTTGTACTAACACAAGTATGTAGTAAGTCTTCAATTATTCGCTATTTATTCCATGTTTCACATTACTTCAAACTCCGATAAGGAGCATTAATTATTTTACTAGCCAGATTTTTTAATTACCAGATTAAAAATATTGTACTTCTATGGTGCATGCTATAGCCATTGCCTATGTGTTAAACGGAAATCATATTATGCCTCCTTTTGATTTATATTGGTCTAAGCCTAATCGCTCTACGAGGAAAACCGCGTTGCAAAGTTCCGAATTTAGAATTGACTTCAAACGCCATCTTGGAAAATGTCCTCCATCTTGATTCTAATGTCTGCTCTCTCTTAAGTAATGACTAACTATGTTCTCAGCTGCCAAAACAGAAACGACCTTTGAGCCTATGTCAACACTAGGGCTGGCAGAGCAGACTATTTGTCCTGTGCAAACAGACCTTGTAGTCAGAATGAACTCTCATTCAAAGTGTTATCTATGCCTACAAAACACATCCTCCCACAAACAGTGATATACAATGCATGTAAACTAATGCTGTGTGTTTTTGAAGGAATCCTGTGTACATTTCTTGAAACATAATTTACTCTAAAAAGCTAAAGATCCACACAGCTGACAACAACAAAGTTTCTCAGTATGTTTATGGAACCTTGGAGCCAAAGTGAATTTCAATTTAAAGTGTTTTCTACATCAATAGCCTCAGCCATATTCAAACATAAGAACTGAATGTTAGACAAACTAGAACTGTGTACCTTAGCAATACACTATTGAATTTGTTTCTTGAAACTAGGATCAACCTAAGCTGGATAACCAACAACACCATTGAATCTTCAAGGATGGGACAACATGTCAAAAGTACAAACCAATATTGTATATTTGTTATGTGAACTAGGCACAAACTCTAGACCTCAGATTATTAATATGTAGAGGAGCTGGACAATTACTGAAAATTGTATAAAAGCATGAATGTTTAGATGTCCAGCACTCTCTCTCCTCTCTTTGACGGACTGGTACTCATCGCGGGGTGTTGAGAGCCAGATAGCTATCTGTGTTTCTTTGTATCTGTACAGAATAAAGATCTGTGAATCTTTTTAGCCCGTGATTGGTGTATTTCCTTTTGTGGTGCTCAGCCTCGATATTTCCTTGTTTTTACAGATGGCGCTTGAATAGGGACCCTCAAGATTGAGGCCATCTCGTTGAAGTGTTGACACGGCTATCGGACCGGGATCGGATGGTGAGAAAGGGGGCCCCTTCTTGGATGAGACGTGACACCTCAACAATACTGCATGACCCGATCCCTGGACAGTGAGCCCATGGTCCGAGACGGCATCTTGACGAGGGTCCATATATCGAGGCGGGCAGTTTTGCCAAAATAACCAACCACAAGGGTCCTTTGTTGTCCTTAGTAATCCAATCGGACCTCCATTTGTCCTTTGATCAGGTGAGTTGTGCCCCGATTACTAAGTATCCTGATATTTGATTTGGAGTATTGTCCTCGCGAGCACAATTATTGCCAGGTAACACCAGTAATCTGACATGCCTGAGAAATTGTCTGCCTGTTCCAGGGCATTATTCCGAGACAGACAATCTTTGATATTTGGCCGACCGGCACCACAGGAGGGGTCGCCGGCATGTCTATGAACTGTAAGAACGGCATTTGGTTGTAGAGTATTCGATAATATTCAGTGGTCGAAGTGTATGAAAAGAAGTAGTGGAGCTATATTCCCTGCTGGCCTGCCCCCGCTCCCCACAAACTCTATCGCCACGTCCCCTCCCACATACAATACATCCCCCCAAACACTTGAACCTGCTGTTTAAGGGAACGTTGTATGCAGTGCACTGAAAGTGCAAGTTTCAACTTCTTCCTACACTTTTATTTTAAAACAAAACCATTGCAGAACGGTTTCTTTTTAAAATAAAAGTATAGGAGCTGTAAAAGGTAATTAAAGAAAGTAGAGGAGCACCGTTCCGGACCGCTCCCGCTCAATTCGACCACTGATAATCTTTGGTACAGACAAACTAGACATGTTTCCGAATTTTAGTGGTTAGTCAATGGTAGTTTTGAGATTGCCCGAATAGAGTATTCAGAAACTATATTTTTAAAGAAAGGAAAAAATGCTAGACCTGCAGTGTTTTGATGTAATACAGAATTAGAAAAGAGAAGCTATGTAGTAACTTAAGAGTAAATAGAAGTATGCATGTCATCATATGTTAAGATTCTGAAAAAAACAATCATTTTATAGTCAGCAAAAACAGTCAGAGTCTGTTAGGAGCATAGATAGGGTGCTTTAAACTTGGTGTATTGAAAATATATCTGTCTAAAGATTTTTATGTCTTAGATGAACTAACTGATAAACTCCTAAATGAACGAAGGCTTGGTGCCACTGCACCACCTCCTTATGTATCTATTCCTCTTGTCTTACCTCTTCTTGCTGTTGCTCTTTCTCCCAAAGTAATTTCTGTTCTTCCTGTTGTTCCTCCGTCACTAGTTATTGCTTTGTTTTCTAGTGTTGTTTCTCTACTTGTATCTCCACCTTTTCCGACTGTTATTGTTTCAGTAAGTTCATCTTTTGTTGTCAGTAGTAGTGTCTTCACTATTTATTGTACAGGATTTGTCTACTCTCTTTCTTTCCCAAGCGGTTTTTGCTCTGCTTGTAGTTGATAAAGGGGCAAGCACTGAATCAAAAGTTGTAACATAGTAGATGGTTTCCCAAGAGAAGAGGAAAAGATTTGAATGCATGGGCTAAGCAATGTATAGAGAAAAGAGAAAAATGTACTGTCTTAGCTAAAACTCCTTATTCTAGACGGTATTCCCGATCAGGATGTCTTTATCGAGGGGATGGGGATACATTTAGTTAAAATGTGGAATAGATTGACGAATGCGGATGTCCCACAAGGTTGAGGGATTTGAATGTTTTAGGCTATTCAAGGGATTCTGCAGAGAAAGTACATGAGCATGTCGAGAGGGTTTTGAGTTAAGAAGGGAGTTAGAACGATTACAGAATGATGAAATAGATGGTGATAGTTTGGACGCTTTTTATGCGCAGAAACGGTTCATTCATCCTTGTAAGTCAAAGAGTGAAGAAACGCGAATTTGCACAAGGGATGCGCCTAGATGGATTTTTGAATGTGTTGATGCCTCCCACAGAAGTATATGCTATGTATAGTTAGTATACTCCAGAAATGTAGAGGTAAGTGTTATAGGTAATGATAGAATACCTGAAGGATGAGTGTATAAAAAAGAGATTTGTTGTCCCGCAGAATTGATGATTGCCTATAAGGGATCTCTTTTGCACCCGATATTATTCCTACCACTTTTTAGCACTTGATCTGGTTTTTTATTTCTTCAACAAATGATCGGAGTTGCCTACATCTCAGTTGCTTATGAGGGAGGGTCCTACGACATTTGTTCTTAGAGTTGAGATTCAGATAGTTAGAGGGTTTGGAGGTGGAAATACATAGTTTCGAGGTCTGTCCATTCCACAGAATAATGAGCAGTTGAATCCTGTACACATGGACCAATGTGCATATTACAGACAGGAGGGTCAATAGAGAGCACAAGTTCCGATCCTTTAGTAGAGGTCGAATAACACCTATGGTGTCATGGGTAAATGACCCAGAGGCCGCACTGGAGTAGGGGGCCCTGGAGGGAGCCAGTTTGCTACAAATTCTAAGTTATTTTCGTGAAATAATCAGCAATCTAATGTAGATAGTAGAAATATCTTTGATAATGCTTCCCCTGTCTATCGTTCTAAAGATCTTGTCTTTGACGACATATTGTTCCGTTAGGGTGGCCCGAAGCAGAGTCTGGTTCTGATACCTATTCCCGTTAATCAAAGAGGTCTCTACGATGTGATGAAGGTGGGGAATAGGAAGCATCTATTTTTTTCATAGATATGGGGGCACAGAAGTGTTCCATTGATCATTTACGGGTTCCAGACATTCCACTGTGAGGGCAGAATAAAGTTTTTAGGATTTTCAGGTATGCCAGTGGTTAGTTTGATTTCTTTTTTGGTACTGATTTCACTGGGTCCATTCACAGATTACTGTACGTTCCTTCTGTCAACGAACTGTGGAGAGAATTTTGTTGGAGTTGAATCTGTTGAAGGAATTAAATGCAGTAATTCATTGCTCTTCAGATGGAGTGCATTTGACGATTTCACCTCAGTAATTTTGTGCCTCACAGTTTCTGACTAGACCTTTACCGCCAGAATTTAGTGAAGTTCCGACGCGTTTTTGGGCGGTTGACGATAATGATGTTGGTATTTTACAGACTGAGCCTGTTAAAATTGTTTTGAAACTTGAAGTTAAGTTGTCACGAATTCCACAACATAAGATTTCAGTTGATGGTGAGCAAGCTTTTGAAGTATATAGTTTTCGATTTTATACATCAGGGAGTGATTGAGGTAAATGCAGGAAGTTTGTGCAATAGTCTGATTTCACCGGAGTACAAGAAAGGGGATAATGCGATTCTATTACATTTCATTGTCGATTTACACGCTATCAATAAGATTGTTGCTCCACAATTTTCTATTGTGCCTGATGTAACGACGATACTGACAATGATTCCAGCTTTTGCTACTCCTTTTAGTATTATAGATCTTAAGAATGCCTTCTTTGGTATTCCCATATACATGAATAGTAGATATTTGTTCGCGTTCACCCTAGGCGGACGATCGTTTACATTCGCCCGTTCACCATAAGGGTACACAGAGAGTCCGAGCATTTATAGTAGGGCTTTGAAAGGTCATACGATACATTTGAGTTACCTTTCGCTTGTACATTTTTGTAGTATATTGACAACCTTCTCTTAGCTACAGACTTGGAAAGTGTTTGCAAAGAGAGTACTGGGTTATTACGTATCCATCTAGTACAACATGAACATAAAGCTTAATTTGAAAAAAGTTTTAGTACTATTGACAGGAGGTCACCTATTTAGGCTATCTCCTGTCAAAGGAGGGAAGAATATTGACGCCTGAATGAATTAAATTTAAATATAAAAGCATAAAAAGCATTTCTAGCATGTCTGTCCCAAATACACAGAAAGAAGTTAGAGCCTTGATAGGAATGGCTTCTTACTGTAGATAGTGGATCCAAAATAAAAAAAACAATGTTGACATTGACAAAGAAGGGCATTTCTTTGCCACTACTGTGGAACTTGGAATACCAGAAAGCTTTTGATCTGTTCAAGACTGCGCTGTGTTCAGCACAAGTTTTGGGTACACCAAAGTATGATAAGACCTGTGATGAATGTGCTTTGTATGTGTTAATACAGGAGCATGAAGGGGGAGAAGAATAGACTGTGTGGTTATTTTTTCCTCCACACTTGATCCGGTTGCATGCGCTTTTGCTGCGTTGTCTGAGAGCCGTCGCTGCTGCTGCTGCATTTGTAAAGCAGAGTGAGGGTTAAAGTATGGTTCTAGGCCATACTTTAACTGGCATGACACCTCACTCTGTAGATGTTCTGTTAAGAAGAACTCAAAACGCAACACCTTACTTCCGCACGATCGACAAAATATGAATTGATCCTATTTGTACCACATATTCAAATTGAACGGTGTTGCGTATTTCATTTGGCTGAATTGTTTCCTTTCCGCAAGACATTGCTTGCAGTGACGAAATGTCACATGACCGCCTTTATACTGCAGAGTAAGAAATAAAGGCGGATTGATTTAAATGATGCACCTTTGAACGATCTACAAGGGGAGATGTTTTTCGATGGCTCCTGTTTTAAAACTTTCAGATGATACCTCCATTTCTGCTTATGCCATCACTAAACTAAGCAAGATTGTGGAAACCAGGAGAACTTTTGCATAACTCCACGCAGGCCGCAGAGATTATTGCACCGATTTAAGCTTGTGAACTTTTAGAAAGATTTACAGGCCGATTCATGTAATTCCTCTCAAAAGTGTCGCACGCGGCTGGCGCACAGCGTGCCCGTGCGAATGTCTGCGCCAGCCGCGTGCGATAAAATCAATTTCCGCGCACAGCGTATACATGGATTCCCACCTCCAAAAGCAGACGTGGCGCAGAGTGGCGCAGCGACCCTGCAGCAGCGCCAGTTACGCCCCCAAGAACGCCCTCACGCAAGGAAAAGCCACCAAGATCGCAAAACCATTGCAAAGGGCTGCGCCAACCCTGTACCAGTTTACCGGACTGGCAAACAGCAAACGCAAAGCGGGGAACGCATATTACGGGTGTCGGGAACATGCGTGCGCGAGATGTTTCACACGCGACCTGGCCTGGGGGAGCGTGTGCGTGTATTTCAGTGGTGCGCGAGAAGTATTACACGCGAATGGCCTGGGTGCGTGTATTTCAGGGGTGCGCGAGAAGTTCCACACGCGATTGGCCTGGGCGCGTGTATTTCAGGGGCTCGCGGGTGGTTTCACACGCGATTGGGCCTAGGAGAGCGTCTGCGTGTATTTCAGGGGTGCGCAGGAAGTTTCACACGCAATTGGGCTGCGTGCGTGTATTTCAGAGGTGCGCGAGAAGTTC
Organism: Ambystoma mexicanum; assembly: GCF_040938575.1. Taxonomy (NCBI): domain Eukaryota; kingdom Metazoa; phylum Chordata; class Amphibia; order Caudata; family Ambystomatidae; genus Ambystoma; species Ambystoma mexicanum. The sequence continues at coordinate 1,167,570,125 of NC_090927.1, forward strand.
CACACGCGATTGGCCTGGGCGCGTGTATTTCAGGGGCTCGCAGGTGGTTTCACACGCAATCGGGCCTGGGGGAGCGTGTGCGTGTAATTCAAGGGTGTGCGAGAAGTTCCACACGCGATTGGCCTGAGCGCGTGTATTTCAGGGGCTCGCGGGTGGTTTCACACGCGATCGGGCCTGGGGGAGCGTGTGCGTGTAATTCAGGGGTGCGTGAGAAGTTCCACACGCGATTGGCCTGGGCGCGTGTATTACAGGGGTGCGCGGGAAGTTTCACACGCGATTGGGCTGTGTGCGTGTATTTCAGGGGTGCGCGGGAAGTTTCACACGCGATTGGGCTGCGTGCGTGTATTTCAGGGGTGCACGAGAAGTTCCACACGCGATTGGCCTGGGCGCGTGTATTTCAGGGGCTCGCGGGTGGTTTCACACGCGATCGGGCCTGGGGGAGCGTGTGCGTGTATTTCAGGGGTGCGCGAGAAGTTCCACACGCGATTGGCCTGGGCGCGTGTATTGCAGGGGCTCGCGGGTGGTTTCACACGCGATCGGGCCTGGGGGAGCGTGTGCGTGTATTTCAGGGGTGCGTGAGAAGTACCACACGCGATTGGGCTGGGCGGGAAGTTTTACATGCTCGCCTACAACACGTATTCATGGAAACGAACGTGGCCAATCCGGAAACACGTACGCAAGCAGGAAGTAGGCGTACCTCCACCCGCACAGCATAAAAGTGCATGCAAACAACAAACAAGCTCAGACGCCAGGATGAACATACCGTTCCTAGCAGCAGTGGCCGTGGGATACCGCAGGAGGAGGAGGAGGATAGTCCGGGCCAGAATATTTACACCCAGAACCAGCCTTTTTGGGATGCCTGATAACCATGTGTATGGGAGGTACAGGTTTCCACCTCACATAATACTCAACCTGGTCAGTGAGTGGGAGGATGACCTCACATCAACCACCCTGTGCTCCCAAGCACTCAGCCCCCTGGAGAAGGTCCTCAATGTACTGCACTTCCTGGCCACTGGATCATTTCAGCGGACAAGTGCCATAGTGGGGGGGGTGTCACAGGCCACGCAGTCACGCTGCCTACACCAGGTCTTGGCCATCATCACTGCATGCCCATCAGTCCGCAGGCACATATACCTGCCCAGAACACCTGCAGAAAGGCAGGCTGTTGCCCAGGACTTCTACAGGGTGGCACAATTCCCCAAAGTGCTAGGTGCCATTGATTGCACCCATGTGGCTCTACGTCCCCCCAGTGCAACTGAGCACATCTATAGAAACCGCAAGCACTGGCATTCCATCAACGCCCAGTTAGTATGTGATGCCAAGGGAATCATCACCTCAGTATATGCCAACTATCCAGGCTCCACCCACGACAGTTTCATCTACAGAATGTCTACCCTAAACCGGGACATAGAAGCTGGGCAGCATGGCGATACATGGCTGCTCGGTGAGTATAAATGTAACTGCACATGCATGCATGTCAGATACTGAGTAATGTCACAACCCCACTGATGATACCCATCACCACCACCCCAGGGGACAGTACCTACCCTCTCAGCACCCACATGATGACGCCAATTCGGAACCCCACCACGCCACCCCAGGTAAGATACAACACAGCCCACATTGCAACCCAGGGCATCATGGAGCGCACATTCGGAGTGCTCAAGTCATGCTTCCACTCCCTTGACCGTTCTGGTGGGCAGCTGTTATACGCTCCCCCAGTAGTGTGCAGGATCATAGTGGCAGCATGTGTCCTGCACAACGTTGCAACATGCCGGGGCCTGGCCGTGGACATGGTGGTGCCACCACATCCCCAACCACATGCATGCCCACTGCGCATGGGAGGGGAAAGGGCACGGGGTGAGGCAGCCCGTACGCAGCTCTTGGCTAATTACTTCACATAAAATCACACCCCTGTGGAGTGCACACAGCCCTGGCACATACCAGCTGACAATCAATGATGATTGTAACTGACAATTATGATGTGTCAATGGACAGTCAACTGTCACAACCATACCAGCCTGAGATTGTACATCTGGAAGTGTTCCATTGTGTGCTTCCCAACCTACACAAACAGCACCAATGCTGTGTTCAAAAGACACACTCCTATGCTGCTAAAATCATTACCCCCTTGCAAGACACAACATGACAACAGTGCCATGTCACCCAACCCCTCCCCAGCACCGCCACCCAACACACCATGGCATGACATGCCATGTGAGAGCAAACAAAGTCATCCCCCAAACATGACACGTGTCACAAAGTACAGTGTCCCTAATGGAAACTGGCCACACACAATATGCCCACATGAATGTAGAAACAACAACACACATGACCAAATACTTACCACAATACAATTGACATAGCATAAACATGACAGTACTAAGGCAAAGGATACATATTCTTACAACATGAGAATGCCAGCACATCCACCACCTCCAACTGTACAGTGTTGTTGCCACGCACATCTGGAAGTCCACTGCTCACAACATGAGCCCCATCTCCAAAGTGGACGGCCTTGTGAAGACATGAGGAATGAACCTACAAATCAGGAGGGAGACATGGATGCACAAGCACACATCAATACACCATGCAGTGCACAATACAACAACAATATGCACTAGGAATGTATACACAGTATTGACTACAGACTGCCCACACAGCTCATGGGAGTCCAACGTCACTGTGTAATTCACTGTCACTTGGGCACACCCTTTGCAAGCCCATGGAAACGGGAAGCAGGAGGGGTGGGTGTCCCACTGACCCAAGCATCTAACCCAAACTCAGGACAAGCCTGCATGTGCCCAGCCGGAATACAGTGGATGCCCACGGGAGCCACACAAGGCAACACACTGCAATAAAAACTCAAAAATCAAAAATCAAAAATGGCCATGTGTGGGACAGGGGGTTGGGGGAGGCCACCCAGGAGGTCCGAGGACAGGGTGCCCACCAACAGCCACCTGCGTGAATGTTGCGAAAAAAAAACACCTCCATGGGCTCATGGCCTGCACGGCTACTAAATAGTGGGAGATTCACTGCTGGATTCGCTCTCTTCAACCTCTGCTGCTGCTGCCAGAGGAGGTGGTGGTACCATGGGAGGCAGCCCACGCAATGCCCTAGTTTGGTCCTCCATGGCAGCAAGCATGCGGGCCTGGAAGGCCTCGTTCTGGAGGGATATGGTGCGGAGATCCCCATGCAACACCCGACGTGTTGCCCGGACCTCCGCCCGAGTTGCCTGCATCTCTGCTGAGAGCGTACGGGTGACGCGCTCCAGCAGCTGTTCCGTCCTGGTGACAGTGGAAGCCTCAAGGTCCACAAGAGTCTGCCTGAGGTGCCGGACCTCTCCCCTCAGGGCTTCCCTCTGTCCCTGGGCATCTATAGAAATTGATTCCCTCAGATTGTCCAGGGCCGCCTGTCTGTCCCTGTTGGACGCCAACATGTCCTCCCTGACTGATTGGCAAATGGAGTCTGTTGCCTGCTGTAGTAGCTCCATCTGCCTTTCTGGGGGGACAATGGAAGTGGCCACCCTCTCCATGGCTTGAGCAATCATTTCAGATGATGCTGCCTGTTGGTTGGCCATACCGTAAATGGATTGCTCCCATGCGGTATTGCCTGGTGGCGGACGGCCACCGCGTTGGCGAACTGCGCCTTGCTGTGTCGGCACTGACTGAGGCTGCAGGACTGCATTTCCCCTCTGAACTGCTGGCCCAGGAACAGGATCAGATGGTGCGGAGTGTGGCCCTGCATCCGTAACCACCACAGGCGCACCTACCAACACTGACATCCCTATGGTGGGCTCTACCCCTGGTGCATGAACACATACCTGCGAATCCACATAGGCCTCATCCGAATCAACACCTGAAAAGAGTTCTGGGGAGGTGCAACCAGGGACACTCCGGTACAGTATGGCCTGCAGCAAGAGAGGGTTCTCCCCCACCACCAAACCACGTCCCCCACTGGTGCCTGGTCGTGCTTCAGATCCCTCCTGGGCCTGCACCATCTCCTCTCCCTCAACAGCATCAGGTGCGTCATCCTCTGCAAAAACAAGAAAGACAAAAAATGGAAACAGGCATTAGCACCATGGCACGCTATTAGGCCAGACAAGCTACAGTACCAGTACTTGATTTACACATGTCCCACATGACTTTAACCCTCCCATGCATGCACTATCCATGAGTTGGAAGGGGAGGAAAATGTCAGACACTGATGACACCAAGATGGGAGAGCAACACATCAGCTGCATGCTGGCTAGCAGTGACATCACACATTGGCCTGTGAGTGGCATGTCCAATACACATACATGACACATGCCATCACACAGATGGCATGTACCATGGGCATGTCATATATGTGACAATGGGGCAGAGTGATGCGCAGTAGAACCAGGTGAATTCCTACTATCAGCCTGAATGAACACAGCTAAATACGGAACAATGTGGTAGCAAGATGCCACTTCAAGGGCAACTGGCGCAATGTAGTGCAAAACGCCTACTGTGGCCAGAAGGGATACTGTAATACCCAAATCCCGGGGCGCAGAATGCATTGGATGAAGCACATGGGTGGGACAAAACACTCGGGCACACACACCCTGACCTGGCACTCAACCAGATCCCCTCCCACAAACTACATACACATGGATCACACACACATGCATGTGCACTCACCGGACAATGCCTCGTAATCTGGCAGTCCTCCCACACCTTGGATCTGCTCCTCTGTGACATAGGTCCCAGCAACATGCTCATGTAGAGTGAGTTCTATGTCCTCTTGTGGAGACCCACCTCCAGTCACCAGAGTTGCGGCATGACTTGAGGCCAGCTTTTTCTTTGCCCTACGCTTAAGGTCGTTCCAGCGCTTGTAGCACTCAACAGCTGTGCGCCTAATAAACCCAAGGGCACTTATGCTGTCCGCGATGGACTGCCAGTGTGCTTGACGTCGAGCAGGTGTAATCCTACACCCTGAAGTGACCAACAATTCGGCGTCATGTTCCGTGTAGCTGTGTCGGGGTCATCAGCCTGTACTGGACAAGCACTCTTCCTCTTTCTTTTTGTGGGTGGTGGGGATCCGGAGTGCCCTACGCCGCTCTGGACACTAGAGGCATGAGCACCGGTGGACTGTGTAGTAGTAGTGTGCGATGGCACACTGACCACATGACTTTCTGCAGGCATTAGCTGAAGTGTGATGATGGCAGGGGGTACCTCAGTCTGATGTACTTGTCCTTGCTGGGGGAGTCAGAGCTGGGGTGGACGGAGCTGCAGCTGCCCCTGCAGCCTCCCCACTCCGCCTACTCGGGGCAGCAGATGACATGGCTGCCCCTGTACCACGTGGCCTGGTGACACTGGCTTGCGCCGCCACCCGTGGCCTAAACTTGGCGACCTGGAAGTCAGCCTGGGAGTCACCCTGTGCTAGGTCAGGTGCCACACCGGGCCGGTCCAACAAGGGCTGAGCAGGGATGGTGTCAGCCACGTTTCCCTCAACCGTGGGGGGGGATGTGTGTCCCTGACTGGTCCTCCACACGTGGGGAGCTTGGGGGAGTCTGCAAATCCTGGCCACGTCCCCTACCGCACCCACCATGCCCACCTCTTGAGGCTCGGCCACCTTTGCCACCCTTACCACTTGCTCGCTCCCAGCCATGGCACTGATGGAGTTGTGCGTATGGGAGTTGCAGTGGACAATTGTCCTGGGCAATTGGGGGTCAAAGGGGTGGGGTACTAGATGGAATTCGTACCCAAGTGCTCTAGCAAGGCTGTATGTAACCCCTGGGGAAAGATGACGGGTAACGCAACGCACAGGCACCCCTAAAACAGAAAATGACGTGCACGCGACCCCTCGTAGACCACGTGCGTGGGAAAAGGAACCTGCACTACGCTGTGGCACCCAGGAACACAAAAATGAACGTATGCGTGTCACAGTGTCACACACAGCCTACAATGACCTCTGAAGGGGTACGCTACACACGTGGCTAGCACAGTTGGTAAATACGTGCGCGACTCACCATCTGCCTGGGAAAATAGCGTGAAAAATACGTTGGCAACACCCCCGCCAAAAGAAGAATTGTACACTGTCTGAGGAGACAGGACAAAAGGAGAAGTCAACGCTGTTTGAGGAAACAGGTCGGAGAGAAAATCAGAAAAATACTGACAGAGGTAACAGGGAGTACGAACTAGAAACGCTGTGAAGTAAATCGTGTGTGAACCGACAAGAAGTACAGATTTCACCCACTCGCTCTCCACGGGAAGCACGTACAAGGAAATGACGTACTACACGCACCTTTTAAACCGCACCACACGTCCAACGTCACTTCCGCGTATACGCACTGAGGCACTATCCTCCAATCACGCAGGCTGACACTCGGACGTGCAGTTTTTGGTCTTGTAACATTCCCCCGGGTGCAGGGACACGCCCGCGCGTGTCACGTCACAGAAGCGCCTGCGCTGTCAGGGCCTTTTGTCCAATGGAATTGCGTACACAGGCCAATCGCGTGTGGGACTTCTCGCGCACCCCTGGAATACACGCACACGCTCCCCCAGGCCCGATCGCGTGTGGAACTTCTCGCGCACCCCTGAAATACACGCACACGCTCCCCCAGGCCCAGTCGTGTGTGGAACTTCTCGCGCACCCCTGAAATACATGCACACGCTCCCCCAGGCCCGATCGCGTGTCGCTCCCCCAGGCCCGATCGCATGTGGAACTTCTCGCGCACCCCTGAAATACAAGCGCCCAGGACAATCACTTGTGTAAACACCCGCGAGCCCCTGAAATACACACACCCAGGCCAATTGCGTATGGGACTTCTCGCGCACCCCTGAAATACACGCACACGCTCCCCCAGGCCCGATCGCGTGTGGAACTTCTCGCGCATGTAGAACTTTGGCACACATTTTTTTCCTGCGCAGGGACGCTACCGCCTGCTTTCGTGTGGCGGACATGTATGGGCCTGTGCGTGTCTTTGGCCGTGCGCTGTTTTTCCCTATTCGATTCCATGAATATGTGTTGTAGGCGAGCGTGTGGGCGTTCTCCACACTTGCCTCCTGTACTTCCCCCGTGACGCCCACATTTTCACAAGTTGTTCCCCATTCTGCGTGTAACGCCCCGTGTTACGCCTACTTTTGTTATGTGCGCCGAGCTATGTGCGAATTCGCTGTGGCCTTATCGCACGGTGTTCGATGACCTGTGCGCCAGCGCGCACTTTTTCAGCGCACATCCCACATTTTGCGCGTGCACGGACTTCCATGAATAGATGTGCAATGTTTTCTGTGCGATAATCGCACTTGCACTGCGATTATCGCACTTGCACTGTGATTTTCCGCTGTTTCACTGCGAATCGCACATTTTCGCATGCGTGCGCCGTTTTTTCGGCGCACGTTGATTCCATGAATCAGCCTGTGTGAGTGAATATATTAACAGATAACTGGTATACCTTTGGAGTGGTTTATAACTTGGGTTGACAAAGGGTAGAACGAGGTTTCTTGACCTTCAATGGAAAACAAAAAAATCCGACATGGCACCCGATAGTTCAGCTAGTCTCAGAACTTGCGCTTCCTACTCAACTAGCGATCATGAAGTGCATAACACATCAAAAGGTAGTAGATGATGTAGGGAGAGGAAACGCTTTTGCTGGCAGGATAGCTAAACAGACTTCTATTGATTTATACTTAGAAATGTATGTCAGGAAAGAAACCACAAATATATGTACAGTAGATGAAGGGATTGATTTGATGAAGGATATTCAAGCTGTTGTTACTCCAAAAGAATGTAGATACTGGGCTGTGACTTTTAGCGAGTATGGATGAGAAAAGATGTTGGGTAGACAGTTCAAAGGGAAGACCGATGCTACCCGATACAAGCCACCTCCATGATCACAAAGGCTTGTTGTCCTGTTTACATACGTGCTAGAAAAATCCATAACATACTAGAACCTATGTGGGTAAATGCAAAACATCTCAGTAATTTGAAATAACTAGACACTTATGTATGGCTCCATCGTCCATATGGACGACCCCACAGATTAGAACTGGAACCCCGCCCCCCCGGATGAAACCATGGAGGGGAGGCCAGCTAATATTTGAAGTCTCCCAAAAATCTAGAGTGTTAAAAATATGTGGAGTATTTGCTTCTTACTAAATGCTGTAACCAGTTAACTGAATTATTATTAACAGGTGCGAGAAGCCCTCCCAGTTAAGTACGAGGGGCCAGGTCACAGAATTCGACCAGGTAGATGGGTGCTCCCAAAAGTATTTGAGAGAGCATCCAGTCTCGCACCACGCAGAAGAGGATCGCTCCAGGTCCCGTTGGCCACACAGACCTCTGTGCGAGTAGATGGGAAAAGACACCGGATCGACACACATCAAGAAAATACCTCGCTCTTTTGTCATCTGACAGAGAAGAAAAGAAGAAAAACTACTTGCCCTGCTTCTAAGGATCAATCAATCTTGAATGACATCAAAGGTGTGTCGGGGAAACTTCCTGAGCCCGTGGGGCCTGGGGAGACAGCTGCTGTGTCTTCGAAATCCTCTTTGGATTGTTCTGCACCCTTGAGAAATCTTTCCCTTGTTTCATCACTTCCATCAAGAAGCAACAACACTGTGTTCGCAGATCACGCAGTACCTGGAGTCTTAAGGTACGGTCTGCACCCACGGCACTAGACTTACTGCACAGTGCGGCTGTACTCACAGGAAACGATTGTTGAGCGTGTCCTTTGCCACTTTTGCGCTGAAGTATAAGCAAGTGGTTGGGGACTGGGAAAGACTATCTTCAATCAAGAAATCACGTGATCAGGAGATCACCAGCAAAGGGACTACAGTTTTTTTCGTAGGAACTTTTTGGGGGAAGAGCTGTGAGGAACAATGTCTGTCGTTGTCTCTACTCGTACGGAGCAATTGATTGACTTTGTGGCTAATAAGGACATTGGACGATCAAATACATAGTCTGTGAGGACGTATTGTTTTCTCATAATTTTGTTAACCAGTCTTACAGTATTGATTACTTTTAGGTTATGGTACATAGAAGGGGGGTGCGTCCACTCGAAACTTTGATACCTGTTGATAAATGTTTTTATTATGTCTTTTTCTTTCATGCATCTGCACACTCTATCCTCTAGGGAGTCCCAACATAGATGGAGCTATTATGATAATACCCTTTTGTTAATTATGAATGTGATCCATGTAATTTCAATAGAATTAATTAATGGGTATGTTTGCATTTACTACAAAGGGACGGTTCTTAGTCAATGGGTACTTTTAAGGGTTGTATCAATATTGTGAATTTGATTAGTGAGGACAGAACTCTGTATGTAGATGATTCCGTTCACTTCATTTGTGGCAAATAAGACATCATTATGAAAGACCTAATGGCGATTGATATGTCTGATGAATGTGATTCAGGATGTATGGACATTGAGAGGTGGAGTTACTCGTCAAGCGACTAATTTTTAGTTTAGCACTTGGCTTAGGCCAAAAGGTGGGTTTGTTACACGGAAATCATATTATACCTCCTTTTGATTTATATTGGCCTAAGCCTAGTCGCTCCACGAGGAAAACCGTGTTGCAAAGTTCCGAATTTAGAATTGACTTCAAACAGCATCTTGGAAAATGTCCTCC